>NC_143019.1:3234862-3862362 GCF_055824585.1 Amblyomma mixtum
GAGGTTGAGTCATGGTCGACGGGGCGCAGTGCCAGCAGCTTCACCGAGGTGGTCCGCCTGGTGGCGCGGGCCTCGCTGGAGATCGGCCTGCACACGGTGCTCATCATGCGCATGGAGGCGAGCGGCGACAAAGGCGCCAGGCTACGCATTTCTCCCGGCACGTCTATCCTGCGAAAGATGGACCTGGCCAACTACGATGATCTGCGGCGAGTCCTCGACACCACCTTCGGGTGGCTGCCCAACGTGTACACCAGGTGGGTGCACTCTATACACAAATACACCCGTATGGCCGTGTGGGAGTAAAAAGGGAGTAAGCTTTTTAGTGCACTGCCTTAGTGTGTAGGGCACACCTTTTACAAAACGGAGTGCTCTGCACACTAAACACGAACACGTCCACAGGGGAGTAAAAAGAGAATAAGCTTTCTAGTGCACTGCCTTAGTGTGTAGGGCACCCCCTTTTACAAAACGGAGTGCTCTGCACACTAAACACGAACACGTCCACAGGGGAGTAAAAAGAGAATAAGCTTTCTAGTGCACTGCCTTAGTGTGTAGGGCACCCCCTTTTACAAAACGGAGTGCTCTGCACACTAAACACGAACACGTCCACAGGGGAGTAAAAAGGGAGTAAGCTTTCTAGTGCACTGCCTTAGTGTGTAGGGCACCCCTTTTACAAAACGGAGTGCTCTGCACACTAAACACGAACACGTCCACAGGGGAGTAAAAAGAGAATAAGCTTTCTAGTGCACTGCCTTAGTGTGTAGGGCACCCCCTTTTACAAAACGGAGTGCTCTGCACACTAAACACGAACACGTCCACAGGGGAGTAAAAAGAGAGTAAACTTTCTAGTGCACTGCCTTAGTGTGTAGGGCACCCCTTTTACAAAACGGAGTGCTCTGCACACTAAACACGCCTATATGGGAGTAAAAAGGAGTAAGCTGTCCTCTAGTGCACTCCCTTTTATAAGAGGGAGTACCCTGCACTCTAAACACTAATACGCCTATATGGGAGTAAAAAGGATTAAGCTGTCCTCTAGTGCACTCCCTTTTATAAGAGGGAGTACCCTGCACTCTAAACACTAATACGCCTATATGGGAGTAAGAAGGAGTAAGCTGTCTTCTAGTGCACTCCCTTTTATAAGAGGGAGTACCCTGCACTCTAAACACTAATACGCCTATATGGGAGTAAAAAGGATTAAGCTGTCCTCTAGTGCACTCCCTTTTATAAGAGGGAGTACCCTGCACTCTAAACACTAATACGCCTATATGGGAGTAAGAAGGAGTAAGCTGTCTTCTAGTGCACACCCTTTTATAAGAGGGAGTACCCTGCACTCTAAACACTAATACGCCTATATGGGAGTAAAAAGGAGTAAGCTGTCCTCTAGTGCACTCCCTTTTATAAGAGGGAGTACCCTGCACTCTAAACACTAATACGCCTATATGGGAGTAAAAAGGATTAAGCTGTCCTCTAGTGCACTCCCTTTTATAAGAGGGAGTACCCTGCACTCTAAACACTAATACACCTATATGGGAGTAAAAAGGAGTAAGCTGTCCTCTAGTGCACTCCCTTTTATAAGAGGGAGTACCCTGCACTCTAAACACTAATACACCTATATGGGAGTAAAAAGGAGTAAGCTGTCCTCTAGTGCACTCCCTTTTATAAGAGGGAGTGTGCTGCACACTAAACACGAACACGTCTATAGATGAGTAAAAATTAGATGTGTGACGTGCGAAAGCGCGGTGGCGTAAATGCGACGCCGCGAGCGACACCAAAGCAATGAGATGGCGCAAATCTCGAAACTGTGGACTGCTCTTTCGGTGGCGTCCCGGACCGAATTTCTGGAAATGACCCGGGTCAAATTTGGAGGTCACCGTCGTGTCGAGCAGGCCAGTTACGGTTGTACGTCAATTCTCGTCCGATCGGCCAAGGTCAAATTTCGGAGATGGCCCGGGCGAAAGTTGGAGGTCGTCATCGCGTCTGGCACGCTAAATTATGAATGGACATCGTTTTTGCTCCATATCGGCCAAGGCCAGATTTCGGGGGAGGCCTAGGCGAAATTCTTGCCGCTTGGCATCACAGTTGCTATGGCAACGAACGATGCTCAAGCAAGATGCACAAGCAAGATTTTTGCTAGGCTCCGACTATCGTATGAGTGTTTCCGCCTTAGAAGGGATCAAGGTCTCCTTTAGCGCATTCCCTTTTGCAAAAGGGATTGCGCTAGAGGACAGTTTGCTCCCTTTTTACTCCTTTATGTTTGGAGTGTAGCGGACAGCTTATTCCTTTTTTAGTCCTTTGTGTTTAGAGTATGCGCCTGTTACACGAAGGATGGAACAGGACAGACGGTAAGTCCAGGGTGTACTCACCTCAAATAGTGCCACTGAACTGCACCCCATGAGCAGCGTGGTAACGACGCCTGCACAGTGCTCGAGATGACCGTCCTGGACTGCATAAGAAAAGAGGGGGTGGGGTGAGGTAGGCAGACTTTCGAGAGCACAGCTTCCACGGTTCGCATCATGCATGTGATTATGACGTGGACCAATCCTGGTAATATTTAAATTTATTTAGTTTATTTGCAGATAGTGCGGGCCAATATTCTGACTCAAGCAGGAAGGGCTTCGTGAGAAAAATATACAAAAAAATGCAAGGAAATAAAGCACGAAGTGCACACACAGGGAACAATTAACACAGAAAAACGAAATTCCGCAGTTGGACAACATAGTTCGTTCAGAATATAAATGAGCATTAAAAAGGCAACAACACGTTTCATGGACGACAACAATGCGATTTCATAGTATAATCCCTCTTGCCAAGGCAACAACATGATTAATGGAAACTAAAGAAGTGAAATATGGAACTCCTTACAAAAAACGTTGCATCTAAAAATGTTTAGTGGCAAAGAATTCAAAACCAAGACTGTGGCGGAAAGAAATGTGTGCGAGAGATGGCGGTAGATTTAACGAATGTTCGTACGCTGTGCCACGTTTTGCTCGTACGGAGACTTTTGAGATTTTCGGAAAGTCGGTTCAATTTTTCCGAGAACACTGCGAAGGATTGTAAAGCGAATAAGTTCTGTGCGGGCTTCCACTGTCGGTTTATTACTAACTAAGCTTCATAATTAGGGAGGAAAAGCCTGTAGTCTCTTGGACTTCCCAAAAATGGCTAGCAAGTGGGACGACTGTACAGTTATGTCCACGGAAGAAAATACTTACTGACAGCCTTATCAAAGCCCGCGTGTGGGTTGTACTAGTGTATGCATGTCGGGTGTTTTACATGATATATTTTGCATATTAAAAAATTGGCTTTTTTTAGTTTGAAGAGTGCTTTGTCGGCACAGCATTGTCAGCGGTGTAGCGCATTATAATACAAGTAAGAAGTACTGTAACTAATAGTCTGGTTAACTAATAACTTTTGAACTATTACTTTTGGTTTACTTATTTATTGAGGGTCTTGTAGCCCACCATAACATTCATATCAGTTCTTAGAATTTCGGAAACGTAGTTAACCTCGGGGCTGTGGGCCAACGAATTTCGGCTATTTTGATGAGTTACGTGCTCTGGAGGGGTTGCTTTGCCTGCAAACTTCTCGAAAGCACGTGTATTTTGGTGCGATGCATCCAGAATTGTTAGGCCACAAAATCATCGCCGCCGCGTCGCGACATGCTTGCGAACAACCGGCGCCGTGGCCATTTCGCCCGCAAAAGAAAAAGAAACGCAAGGCGTGCACGAACTTTGTGACAACCTGCACTTGCTTACTTTTAACATTTCTATTTATTATTTTATTCTTTTTATTTTCGGCAGCCGCTCGTCTCCAGTGCTCCAGTTTCTGCGGCCAGCACCTTCCTTTTTCCCCTCGTTTTCAAACAAAATTCAGGGGCCACTTAGACGATCTAAAGTGCGCCAGGCGGAAGTCTCGCCACCAACGAGACGACGGCCATAAGCACACACGAGGCTGCTACGGGGCGACTTGGATTGGCTAGTCAGGACTAATTAGTCATTGGTCAGAGACTGACTAGTCATGATTGGTTGATGAATAACTAGTAATTATTGGTTAATGACTAACTAGTCATGACTGGTTAGGGACTAACCAGACATGACTAGACATGACTAACTAGTCATGACTGGTTAATGATTCGATTTTAGGTTTGGTTTTATGGGGTTTAACGTCCCAAAGCGACTCAGGCTATGAGAGACGCCGTAGTGAAGGGCTCCGGAAATTTGGACCACCTGGGGTTCTTTAACGTGCACTGACATCGCACAGTGCACGGGCCTCTAGAATTTCTCCTCCAAAGAAATTCCAGCCGCCGCGGCCGGGATCGAACCCGCGTCTTTTGGGTCAGCAGCCGAGCACCATAACCACTGAGCCACCGCGGCGGCTGACGGGTTAATGAGTAGTTAGTCACGACTAATTAGTTGATGACTACGTAGCCATGATTGGCTAATGACTAACTAGTCGTGACTGGTTAATGACTAACTAGTGATGACTAAACAGTCATGACAAACTAGTCTAGACTGGTTAATGACTAATTAGCCATGACTAATTGGTTAATGACTAACTACCCATGATTGGTTAATGACTAACTAGTCATGACTTGTTGATGACTAACCGGTCATGACTAACTAGTCATGACTTATTAGTGACTAACTAGTCATGACTGGTTAATTAATGCCTAACGAGTAATGACTAACTAGCCATGACTAGTCATGGTTAATGACCAGTTAGTCATGACTTGCTACTAGTGATGACTAGTTGCGACTCAGATGTAACGGACGGACGGACAGTCATGGCCGCGAGTATGCGCGTATGAGTATGAGGCCTTAAACCTCCGCGATCATCCAGGGACGGCGTCGCCCAGGTGATCGAAAGCGACCGCAGCGTGGAGTCCGCCCTGCAGCCCAGGGCCTACGGCGGCTCCGAGCCGGCCACCGACAGCGTGGCCGGTCCGCTGGAGCTCTTCGTGAGCGGGATGGCGACGGGCGTGACGGCCGAAGCCTGGAGGCTGGCGGTTAACGACGTGCTTCCCCAGCACCTCAAGGTCGACCAAACGGCCCTCGTGGGTGCGGACGCGCCGGCCATATTTAGGGCCGCGTTCCAGGCCCTCTCGTCGACCGGCCTGAGGAAGACCCGCCTCTACCTGGGGGCCAATCTGGATGCTGAAGTCGCTTACCTCGAGACGTCCAGGGAGAGCCTGGGGTGAGCTCGGCGTACCACAGTAGAGGGCAGGGAAAACAAAATTGGAGGGGAAACTTAAGCTCAGCCTTAAGGGTATGATGCGATAGCGTCCGGGGTAAATTCTCTTATATTCAGAAGGTGATCCTCTGCTTTACATTCGTAGATCCCTGGGAGCCCTCATACCCCTCCTGGCGCAGTGGTGCAGCCATAGAGTTTCTTACTATTACCTAGAGGAAAGCTGGCGGCGCTGCACTTCAGCCACCATGGACGCCCAAAGCATCATGGGGCGGTGAGCTACTTGTTGCGGGACAGTCGCATTTCTTCGGGAACCATGAGTGGCTCTACTAAGGTGCTTCATTCTGAAAACGCTGTTCGTGTGTTCGCAGACGACTTTGGCGCGAACGCAGTGTGCAAAAACCATAGTAGTAAAACCGCAAGAACACACGAGGCCAATAAAAAAGGTTTTTATTTCCGAAATACCATTAAAGAACTCAACATTTTTTTTAAACATGTTTCTTTTTAAAAGTGCGCCTGTCAAACACAAAATATTAGTTTTTGTATGTTCAATACTTGGACAATAGGAGAGCGAGTCAGCTCTTATTTTGGGCAAACTTTGCATTTGCATGCTTTTCTGCTCATTTGTTGCAATCATTAGACAGGATATTGAATATTAGGACATTCTTGGTTATCAAACAGCGTTTATTTTTCTATTATTTTTTGGCCAAAAGTTGTAGTTCTACAGTCGGTAGCTCACCGCCCCATGATGTTTTGAGTGCCCATGGTGGCTGAAGTGGTCTTGAGGGAGCTCTACGCAAACTCCCATAGAAGGTAGTTAAGAAGAACTTCTTGTTGGGCGAGTTGGTGCATACTATTGTAGGTACGAATTGCGCACAAAAGACACACACAGGAAAAAAACACAAGAGGGAGACTTAAAGAGCGCAAATGCGCTCTTTCAGTCTCCCTCGTGTGTTTTTTTCCTGTGTGTGTCTTTTGTGCGCAATTCGTAACTACAAGAGTATCCCATAGAAGGGTCGCCAGCTTTCCCTCTAGGTAATAGTAAGAAACTCTATGGGTGCAGCGGTTAAGCGATGCGCCCCTCTCGTGCGATGGCAGGTGCTCACAGCGGTGGGCCTTGTGCGGCCCAGGTTGCTCTTCCCGATCGACCAGTCATTAATTTAACTGCCACCTGCCACGGTTGGCAGCTTGGTCACTAATCCTGTGGGCAGTTTGTGATGACGCCGCAATGTCACGTGACCTAGACGGCCGACCTGCCTCCTAGGGTGCTCTCTGGGAACCACCTGCTAGAGTCATGTGCCAGAGCCATGCTCGTGATTTTTCGCTCACAACATCGATACCGGATTTTATGGACAACGCGGCATTTAACGATGTCGCGTTAAAACGCTGGTGGCGTGGTTACGGAAGCGACGACTGCTACGCAACGGCATTTTGCAGTCGGAACAATTCGAGCAACGCCGAGAAGAATGTCTCTCAAAGGAGGCCCCGCAGCCAATAGAGTCGAACGATTGTCGTGGCGTCGCGTTTAATGCTCTTGCACCTGCCAGACCGCTGCCATGTCGCAATACCAGGTGCAAGGTGACTAACCGCGATACCATGGCAACAGGTAGACGCCACTGACAGGAGGACTTTCTTTGAGAGGCATTTGCGCAACAATGATTGGCGAGTTGATGGTAACGCCGTGAAGTCGTTGCGGAAGCGGAGACAGTCACTCACAGAGGAGGAGGTACCCGGGTTCTGACCCAACCGCGGCGACCGCGTTTGGGTGGAGGCAAAACGCAAAAGGCACCCACGTATACCGTGCGATGCCGGTGCACATTTAAGGTCCACAGGCGGTCGCAATTATTCCGGAGCCCTCCACTATGTCACCTTTCTCTCTTAAGTATACCTCTTTCGCTCCTCCCTTCCCTCACGGCGCGGTTGAGATGTCCACCGAGATGTGGGACAGGTACTGTGCCGTTTGTTTTCCTCACCAAGAAACCCCCGCCTTTTTTTCGCGCAGTTCTGCCGGCGCCACCAAGGCGGCGCGCTTCTGTCTGGAGCTGTGCCGCCGTATCCGGGCCCTGTCGTGGCACGAGCTCATTCGAGGACTCATCTACGACCAGGGCTTCATAGACGCCGCGAAAATGGTGAAGGACGAGTTCGCCTCGCTGACGCGCGCCATTAAGGACAAGGACGTCCTCACCTGGCTACCCGTCGATGTCCGCGACAAGGCGTACGAGCTGGCCTCCAAGATCGAGGTCGACGTCATACCGGCAAATGCCATCAGGTGCGCCGCTGTTGTTCAGGCGATGTACTGCGGGGATCCAATTTGAACCGTGCTTTCCTGTTCGCATGTGGCTAGGCCCGGTAACGTTGGCTAGGCCTAACCCCACCAACGGCGCCCCTAGGGGCGGCCATGTTGGGCAAATGACATCACTCGCCGGCGCAACTTTACCCGCTCGGCGCACCTGCCTTCGCGCCCTTGCTTTTGCGTAAAGCGGGCTGTTTATAAAGAACATTTTCATGCGTAGCTTATATTCCTGATGTTAATGTTGTATTACAGCCAGATGCAACAGACGTAAAGACCGAAATGAATCCGGAGCACTTCACTATGGCGAATTTCTCTCTCTCCCTGCTTTCAACACCTCCGTCCCTTTTCTGACAGCTCTCTTCGGATGTCTGCCTTGAGTGAGACAGTTGCTGCGCATCTTCTGCCCTCATTACCGATGGTATTATTAATGCGAGAGCATTAAATGGCTCTGTTGCATCAGCAAAAAAGTGTCCGCAAATATGTCCGCACAATTACGTCGTTCTCTGAAGATAAATGTGTGAAAGTGTGATTGTGACAGATAGCGTGTGATAAAATGCTGCCGTGCGAAAAATTTGGGTGATGAGGTGCACTAATACACTGACACGTCAAAATAGCCACGGACGCCGACTAGTACATGGACTCCAGACCAGCCACGGACGTCGACATAGTATGAGGATGTTTTGCTTTCGCATTCCTCCGGTGCTAGTCGCCGCAGTGATCGCTAAAGTTTTTCCAGCGGGAAACCATTTATGAACGAAATTTTTTCCATATAATGTAAGATTTCACTATAACAATCAATCAATATATGCGCAGATCACCCGACGGCAGTCTTTTATTTTTTTTTCGATTCACTTTTTTAATACCGTTAAAAGCGTTCCCCTTTGCTTTTCTATGGCAGTCTTGACTGTTCGATGAGATCGATCGAAACACTTTAAAAGCGAGATTTTGCCACACATCAGACGAATGGACCTTGAATGTTTGCATGACAGTCTCTTGAAATTTTCCTATAATCAGAATTTTTATCCGAGAACGTTAAACATTTTTTCCACTGCGTTCTCCAGCTGTGTCCGACTATATCTGCCTATGCTTAGAAGCGATGGAGCGGTCAGTGATATCCGCAGCGATTCTTGTCGTGTGATCACTGGTGATCAATTCACGCGTTGTGCATTTCGGTGCGCTTGAATTCAGCGAGGTCGCCATAGACGTGAGCCACTTCAGTCCGCCGCCCATGGATAACCCGCGGGCGTTCGTGTTCGGCTTCCTGGACGTGATCAAGGCGGACAACAAAATGCTCCTGGGCATCCCACCCACTCACCGGGACGTGATCCTCCAGCGAACCGAGCCGTACGGCCCCGTCTCGTACCAACCGGAGCTGGGCTCCGTGCTGATCCCCACGCTGTACATGAGGCAGCCGTACCTGTACGGGCACCGTGTACCCTTGTACTACAACTACGGGACCATGGGCGTCATGCTCGCCACGGCCATCGCTCAGGTGAGCGTCCTCAAGCGCAGCGACGCGGATGGCTATTCGCACGCAGAAGGGGAAGCAGACGGATGTGCTGCTGCGCAAATAAGGCAGGAATCTGCCCTGATGACAATGATTACGACGATGATGATGATTTATTGACTATCCCCTTTGTATCGGGTTGGCACAGTGTTTTCACAGCATGTGGCGCCCTCTAGGGAGTTACGAAAATTCGTTTGCACCTGATTCGAAACAAACGCATGTGGGAGACGCAGGCGCGATTTGGTTCCACAAGGAGTCAACTGTGCCTGTGTGTGTGTGTGTGTGTGTGTGTGTGTGTGTGTGTGTGTGTGTGTGTGTGTGCGTGCGTGCGTGCGTGCGTGCGTGCGTGCGTACGTGTGCGTGCGTGCGTGCGTGCGTGCGTGCGCGTGCGTGCGTGCGTGCGCGTGCGTGCGCGTGCGTGCGTACGTGCGTGCGTGCGTGCGCGCGCGCGCGTGTGTTGTAAAGTTCATTGATTTTAACGAAGGGAAAGGCGCACAACTGGCTCCCTGGGTCAGTGATTTGATTTATTTTCCATTTAAATAAAATGGTGCAAACTGAGACAAAAGCTGCATAAAGCAGCTTGAAAGGCCCTCAGTCCCAGTGAACTCATCAATCTCGCTTTCATGCACGTGGCGTTGGTGTCTACCAGCATAAACTGCTTTCGCTCAATATTCCGTGTTGAGCAATGCTAAACCGCCGGCATTTTTTATGTGAAGCATAGTACTTTAGCTACCACTTCAGCCCTTCACCGTGGTTATGCGCCTCCAAATCACGTGATACATGACGTCACAGCACGTGACACGATGACGTCACGACAGTGGAGAAACGGGGGCCCACCTCGCGCCGTCGCTGTGGTTGTGCGCCTCCAAATTACGCGACACGATGATGCTTCGCATTCTCCAGGCTTAACCAAGTTAAGCCTCAGCCATTTTTTATGCGAAGCATATTACTAGAGGTACACTACAGCCCTTCGCCGTGGTTACGCGCCGTGCACACCACGTGACACATGACGTCACGACAGAGGAAGCTGAGGGTCCACCTCGCGCCGTCGCTGTGGTTGCACGCCGTGCAGACCACGTGGTACAGTGACGACACACCACGTGACATACCACGTGACACATGACGTCACGACAGATCGCCGTCACGCGCTGGGAGAGGGAGAACGATGCCATCGCCCAGACACCGGAATGTCCTCGAGCGGCATTCCCGCGCATTTCGAACGCGCGTTCACACTCGGTGTAGGTGAAACGCTCGCTCCACCGGGCAGGCGGACGCGGCTTCCGTGGCAATCCAGGCGCCCACCCAACGCGCGTCTCGGGGTTAGTCGGCGTTCCGCTGTAGCCATGCCGTTGTCTTCCCCCACGACGAAGGCTTCTAGTGGTTGTATTAAAATGATCAAGTATTCAACCAAGGAAAGCCATGTATTAACAAGCCTAGCCATCAATATGCTTCGCATCTGACCAGGGTTAACCAAGTTAAGCCTCAGCCATTTTTTTTTGTGTGTGACAGCCTAGTCATTCTCATTATTTTGCGAAACAGCAGAGCCAACAGTTGTGCCAGCGCTCTTTCACGTGACCGTGATGATCCCAGGCCATCCTGAAGGAAGCAGAGCGCACCGCCGAGGCGAGCGATGAGGCAGGGACCTCCACCACCACTTCTCTCCCGCCGGCGCCGTCCTGGTGGACGGCCGAGATGCACGAGAGGCGCAACCGCACCATATCCTGCCTGAAGGAACTGCAGCAACGCCTGGGCTTCGAGTCGTCCTCGTCCGAGGAGGAGACGCCGAGCACGCGCAGCGAGGACGACACGCTGCTCGCCTGGGCCTCGGGCCTGGAACTCGCCTACCGCGCCCTGCACAAGCGGTTCGAGGAGATACCCGGCGCCGAGGTGCGTTTTCCGCCAGTGCGTAGAAAAAGAGCGAAACGCCGAGGCAGCGTGCGAGTATCGAGCGTTAGCGATATCGAAAGAATATTGCGTCATTAGCCACCGGTTCGTTATGTCCGGACATCTACTTTCTTGATGCCAGACGTATACATCGCAAGATGACAAATCGTTTGGCACCACTTCGAATGTACTAGGCCAACTAGTTTGGCCATAATGGACGTTTGAAGTTTCAGGAAGTCACGGTTTGAGGAAACAAAAATTCAGGGGGCACTTTGGCTCTCTAAAGTGCTGCAAGACGAAAGCGTTTCCTGGCGTACTGTTTTTTATTTATTCTTTATTTTTCATATTAGATTTTTACTTTATTTCTCGTTTTTGTTTTCTTATTTTCTTGTTTCTTATTTTCATTTTTTATTCCTTTTATTTTATTTATGAAGCCCATGCATTCACTAGATCCGCCTTTATTTATGCTCAAACCTTGAGCCTTCGTGCCAGCGGGTGTGAAGAGGTTTTTCTTCAAGTTGCACACTGGGACGTTGCTGGTTAAAACATGGATGGAGGAGAAGGGATTGTTTTTACCATGGGGTGCTGACTGCTTGTTTTGTCACAAACCAGAGTCAATAAAACACGTCTTTATTGATTGCTGGATGCGCTGCTCTTTTGGGACGTGCTCCCGCGTACAATAAAGAAAGACTTACCCTCGACGCCGTATGGGATACGATTCCTGGACGTTGAGCCGGATCTTTATAAATATGATGTAAATTTTCCTTCTTGGCCTGCACAGTATTTGGCGAAGCAGGATGGCTGTACGACACTGCGATGAAGGTGCGTGGTCTGTCCGAGATTACTTCAAAGAAAACATATTTAAGCTACGTGAAGTGTACAAGGTGCTATGTTTTGGAGATTGAGTCATCGAGTTGATGGGAGAGTTGTGTTCCCTGAAACAGTTTTGATTTTCTCACGCGAGTGAAACACATGTCCGCTCTTGGTGTTTGAGAGTGCAGCGCAGAACATCTGTTCATGATCTGTTGTAATCTGTCAGAACAGGCAATAAAGACAAAAAAAGAGCCTTCGTGGCGTAGTAGTAGCGTCTCCGCTTCACATGCCAAAGCCCCTGGTTCGATTCCCAGCCTCAACGCAGTTTCTATTTGAGTAGTGACGCCGAAACGCGGACAAATCTGCTGACATGGCTGCCGACACTGCTGCCGACACGGCTGCTAACGACAGTTTGAGGTATTAAAAGCTTTCGCCTTAAAAGTCGTCGGTGCGAATCGCTACAATGCGCTACGCTCTGATTCGACTAGTAATTTTATGCTCCGCAGTGCGCTGAATCGTTTGATACCACTCCGAACATTCTACGCCACTTAGGTGGTCCACAATCTGTGTACCAGTGGCACTCCCCCACTGGTCCCACTTGAATGGCCTTTTGTTTCATACGAACGCAACTTTGAGCAATGCTAGCTCAGCTGAGGGGTATCTGTGACAGTAGGTGTGTAACCTTTCCTCTCACATCTGTCAACACTCTTCTGTCTGCACGTGGCAGCGGGTGTGGCTCAGCCCGTGCTAGTGGGCAGGCCCATGCACTTTCCCTTTCATCCTTCCAACAGTCGCAACAACAGCAATGCTAGTATTAGAGCTAACGCACCAAAAGACATTGAGGACAGATGGAAGTTGGCTCATGGAGAAACGAAACGTAAGGAGAGGTCCTCGCTACCCGAGCTGACAAAAATGTGCCGGAAGTGATGTGTATTCGCAAGGGATGCTGGGAGTCTTTGGCCGATGGCGCAGGCAATGGTAAGTTCGACGCAGCGGCGTCGTCTTGTCTGCTGCCACTTGCCACAGTGGCCTGTAAGCTCACAATCGGGTGTTCAGGTTGCCGCGTGTCATGTTGGCAGTGGTGCCAACTTCCAGAGCCACTTTTCCCCAAATTTGCAAACAAAAAATCCCTAGATCTCCCTAGATACAAAAAATAGTGTTCAATTGTGAAAAAATGTATATTTATGCGTAGTTCAGTAGCAAATTTTATCATGCAGCTACCCTATTACCAGACGTTGATAAGCAAATTAGCTGTAAATTCTAAATGAAGCTACAAGATAAACGGTAGCGCTCCTTGGAAATTGCAAATTAAACGCTCTATATCGCGTATGTTTTTTTTTTCACTGTGCGCGAGATATTAGTAAACATGCATCGGCATGTAGAATTAACTAATTTTTTTTTCCCTTACGTTGAGTCGGTTTAGACTTCAGCCAAAGGATACGTACGAAATGCCTGGAGTTCGCTTGAGGAGTGTACAGAAACTGCGACATAAAAGCTGCTTGTTCATTTGCTGCGATTTCTCTAGAGGGTGGCTGACGTAACAGTTTGATTGGTTTGGTTTATTGGGGCTTAACGTCCCAAAGCGACTCTGGCTGTGAGGAACGCCGTAGTGAAGGGATCCAGAAATTTCGACCACATAGGGTTCTTTGACGGGCACTGACATCGCACAGTGCACGGGCCTCTAGAATTTCTCCTCCATCGAAATTCGACCGCCGAGGCCGGGATCGAGGCCTCGTCTGTCGGGTCAGAAGGCGAGCACCATAACCACCGAGTGCCACCGCTGCGGGTGAACTGGGAATTGTTCCCCTCTATGGCGTAGCCAGAAATTTTGTTCGGTGGGGGGAAGGGGGGGAGGGGGGGGGGGGGGGGGCTCATGTTGCAGCGCGGTCTCCTCATACAATTTGTGGAGGGATCAAACGCAAGAATAGTAACTGCATTGCCATTGCGTATTAGTTAACGCTACGCACCGTCTATACAAATGAAATATGTCTTTTTTTAAATAAAAGAATACATTCGTATGTCTTAAAAACTGTGGCAGACATAACTGATACCAATGCTTCCATTTCTTTGCGTTTTTAATAAGTAAAGGAAATATCACACGAAGTCTAGAACTATATCAGTCCAAAACCGGCAAAGCTGTACATGCCGCTGATATGAAAAACGTAAATGCCATGGAATTAGCAAGTATACAGGACAAATATTTTAATGAATCTTTGTCGTTCAAGAACCTTGAGATTTTTGTACATATGGAACGGCCCGGAAAAAATCTCAACGACGCTGTCCTTCGTTCCAGTGTACTGGGCAGCAGCAGCTGCCACGTATTGCGCGCGATTGCACTGAAATTTCAGTCGCAGCAACGAGCACATGTATAAACGAGGAGTTCTGCAAAATATACATGAGAAGTGTGCAGATAAAATGTAGTATTAGAAATGCGAAGATACAACTTGATAAAGGACAAAAAAGTGTCAATGGAAGCAAAGTCGTTGTATGTATACACAAAACCTCGCAACAGGATATTTAAATACACGTATGTCTCCATTAAATCTACGTATCTGAGCAAAAGTCACTCGATATAATGCGTCGAACAAGGCAAATAAACACCTTGCGGAATCACAGATAATAAGCTTTACATACGGAAAGACAGACGATCCAGGCAAGAACAAAACTATGATAGCTGAAGTCGCGATATGCACTTGGGCCATGCTGCGGTCGCGACAGCACCATATGGTTAGAATAATAGAGGTGGTATGCAGAAATCAATACGAAAGTACGTATTTTTTAAGTGCCTGCATGGCGACAATTATTCTGCACCCATAATTACAGAAGGGTATCCCTTTGGTTCAAAGAAAAAGTAAAAGCAGTTAGCTAAAAAAGGAACGAGAAGGACAAACGAAAGCCACGAATGATGCCGCAAGTTGAAGAAAGAAAGAAAGAAAGAAAGAAAGAAAGTATTTATTTAGCATAAAACATGAAATACAAACAGACAATTTCAGGGACCCAACAAAATTTGTTTAAGGGTCCCGACCACTATAAGCTATTACATATGACGTAGACGACAGCAACAAATAACGCAACTATATGACAATAAGCATGTTACAGCTGTAGGCACTGGATACTACTGACAATATCAAATAAACATGTTATAATTAGAAAAGAAAAACACAAACCACAGCACTAAAGAATGTAGACTAGGTTGAATTTAGTAGAAAATGTTTTAATTGTTTCTGAAAGGCATGAAGTGTAGGTGAAATTTGAACGTTATACTATTCCACAGATAAGGACCCGTAAATTGCAACGTTTGTCGACCATAATTTGTATGTATTGTAGGAAGCAAGAGCCGATGTCTTGTAGTAGACGTGTTCGTGCGTAATGAGTGACGAAGACATACTGTAGTTAAATTGAGTGTGTTGTGAATTATCTGATAAATTAAGGAAGCGGTATTATAAGTTACTAGGTCATATACCAAGAACGGCAAATAATTCATCCGGATGAGTATGCTGAATGTTTTGCGCGACAATTCGAAGAGCTCTTTTTTGAAAAGCATATAAGGGGGCGATGTGAGATGAATATGTGCATCCCCAAACAGATACACAGTAATTAATATGTGAATGGAAAAAGGCGTAATAAAGGTTAACAAGCACATCAACGGGGAAAAAATTTCGGCATTTGGAAAGTGCATGCAGGCCGTATGAGGCTTTTTTAATTATTGAACGGATGTGTAAATCAAACTTGAGATAACTATCTATCACAATACCCAAAAATTTTGTGTTGGTAGCATGCTGAATAGGCCGGTTATTGTAAATTACATCTGTATGCTGAGAAACAATTCTTCTGCCAGAGTGAAAAAGGATAAAAACGGTTTTATTAGGATTAAGGTTGACTGCATTCGCCATGCACCATTTATGTACATTTTGTAATTCTTTATTTACTTTTCTAATCAGGGCACTTTCATCGCGATCTGATAATACTAGAGTCGTATCATCGGCATATAATACAGTTTGAGCATAAGTTAATTGGGAAGGCAAGTCATTGATATAAAGCAAAAAAAACAAAGGTCCCAACACGGAGCCTTGGGGAACCCCGATATTAATCACCTTTGCAGTCGACTGTGAATTTCCGAAGAAAACAACTTGATGGCGGTCCTTTAGGTAACTTTCAATGAGTGTTAGGGGTGTGCCGTTGACGCCGTAACCAATTAACTTTTCTTTAAGAATGCTGTGGTTTAGAGAATCAAAGCTTTGGCGAAGTCGATAAATATGCCTGCTGCTAGGGAACCCGAATCAATAAACTTCCTAACTATGTCAACAAAGGTCGAAACGGCAGTTGTTGTGGAATATCCTTTTCTGAACCCAAATTGGTAGGGTGACAGAATGCTGTGTTTTTCTAGGTAGCTGTTAATTCTTAACCAATATTCGAACGCGTGTATGTTGGGAAACGCCGCGTGGGCAGTGCTTTCAATAAACAAGATCAGTCAAGATCGGTTATTGATGTCCTCAAAATTTTAGTATTCGCATGGTAATTTCGACCATGATACTAACTGATGTTTGCCTTACGTGACTCCAGGTGCATGGGCGTTGACATGAAATCCAATCCAAATTAGCAATGTTCGCGCCAAAATGTATTTTCTAGTCTCAAAAAGACATTGTAGGTGACAAAATCTAGAATGACTTCCGGCGCCGGAGGTTGCTTTGATTACCGGTGCGTGACAGAAAAAAATTTCGGGGGGGAGGGGGGGGGGGCTCAAGCTTCATAAGCAACCCCTACGCATCTGGTTCCCCTAGTTAGACTAGCTAAGATTAGGGGCGCAAGCATAGGGGCGCCTGCTTAAAAAAAATTGCGAGGACGCTTGGCAACTAAAGTGTTGAGAGGCGAGAGCCGAGGACACTGCCTTGACTACTTCCGGTGGATGTGACGTCACATCGTTTCCGTGGCTATATCGACGTCCGACCTATTTACACGCAATTTCCACATTTTTGCCTATAAATAATGAACTAATTAATCCACAGTCATCAAACATGGCTTCTTGGTTCATTTTTCTTCTATCTGAAGCAACCATTGGTTTTCTTATATCTTTTTTAGTTCCCGAGTTAAACGCGTGTGACACGCTTTGTTAACGGACGATAGTATGAGCCAATAAAGTCTTTCGCCTTAAAAAAAAGCGACGCAACCGCCTCTCTTCAGTTCTTTCCTTCCTCCTTGTTAGCCCTCCACTTTCTCTGTCTTTCCCATCTTCTGATTCTTCCTCCTCGTCCGCGCAGGAGGAGTACTGGCACTCTGCTCAGCGCACATTCTTCACGCGCTCCTGCATGCTCTGGTGTAGCTCCGGTGCAGCCACGGGACTGCTCTCACCGCAAGAGCACTGCCTCCTGCCCCTGCACGTCTTCGCCCCGTTTGCCGACGCGTACAGCTGCAACGTGCGGGAGGACTACGTGCAGGGCAAGTGCCGAATGTAGTGGGAGCGCCTGTTCCCCAGTTCCAGGGAACGGCGATCCCTATTTGGGGACTTGGGTGCGCCCTCTGTTTACGGCCGCCAACAACGACGGATGACGAAGACGGTGCTGAGACGCGGGACGACATGATTCCTTCCGCAGCTCTCAAGAGACACTCTTTATAGAGAGACTATTCAATTTCAGTTTTATATTTTTCTACTCCTCTCGCGTTGCTGTTGTATCGTTCACGTTATTGCGTACGAATCCTCGCGATCCTGCGTTTAAAATGGCACGCTGTGTATCGAACCTTTCTTACCAGCGCGCACATTTTCGCGCTAGATTTTATGACCTTTGCGATGCCTTAATTGAGTGACCTTCACAGACTATCGAATGCGCATTTTTACTTTCCTTTTTTTTCGCTCGGTTTCGCTCGTTTCGACTTTTCCGCTACTTCTTTCGCACCCGTTTTTCTTTATTTCACTGGGAATAGAATCTTTCATGTTCTATTTGCGCAGCCTTAAATAGTGCTTTTGGAGGTTTGCGGATATCTGATATGGTTTACTGACTGCCAGTTTATTTATGTACTTGTGCTTATATGGTTTACTGACTGCAACTTTCTTTATGTGCTTGTGTATCTTTAATTGTTCGCGTTTGTGTTTGCTTGTGTACCTAACTGAGGACCAGCCTAACGATGCTGTCTTGCTTTATGAACTCCGCACCTCAGACTGAAAGCTCAGCTTCACTGTGTTTCTCGATTGTTGCTTCTCCCTCAGGAAGATGCTTATACCTTGTGCAAGTGCCAATATATATATATTGGCATCATATATAATACCCAAAGTAATGAAACAGCGCTGCACTAACGTGGTTATTTGTTTGTCGCCTTTCTCTTTAGGCCTCGTCTGTAGGGGCGGATTTCTTCTTATTATTTCAGATGCTGTCAATCGCATTGGGATTTTTACAGGATGGGCACATAGTAAGAAGGTACAAATCGAATACAAATAGAATGGAATACATTATAAAACACTGTTGGTTGCAAATAATTACATGGGCATAGGAAAAATACAGATAACAGAAAATTAACCACAAAAGACAAAGCATTTTTTCGCAGAAAACGGTGCAACTTTATACATTGTAAGTAATGTGTTAATACAGATGCTGTTATATGCAGTGATATGAGTGGTCTGTTGTACTTGTTTAATTATGTTTTAATTATCGCGCAGCCGTTTTTCTACAAGAGTTGCAAATTTCTGCAAAGATGTGTTGTGACAGAGGGGTTAAACTATTCCATTCTTTTATGGCAAGCGGGAAAAATGAATATCTGAAACAGTCGGTTCGGAATGCGTACTCTCTAAGGGTTAATGGGTGCTAATGCCGGGATGGACTGGATTCTTCTACGAATATATATAACGAAGTACGCATGTTTAATGTATTATGTACTAATTGGAACAATAATTTTAATCGTGCTAGTTTGGCGCGTTTCTCTAAAGTAAGAATACATGCTTGCTTTAGTAGTTGGGATGGCGAATCACTGGTCCTGTATTTGTTAACCCTTTCGGCCCTGGATTTTTTATTTCGGCCGTAGATTTTTTTGCTCCACGTTTTTACAATGCCCAAGGCCCCATAACCACGCAGTAGAAATTTAAAGCTTGTGGTGCGAGTATTAATCGATTTACAGGTATGGTGTCAAAACGGACATCATGGCTCAATGGGTGTAAAATGCTAGTGAGACCGTTTTGGTAACCGCAACAGACAAGAAAGAAATTAACGAAAAAATTTCTTATTTTGCAGTGTGGAGACCTATAAAGAAGGTTTTTTTACTTTGTAAGGGATAGATAATCTCGCAGTTTCCACAAAAAACTTCGCTCCCTCCTGTTTACCTTGCGTTTTGTATCATACCTCCGCGTTCTTGTTCCTGCCAGGTTTTTGTTCCAGCTTGTGTACGTCACGTCAGCAGCTCACATGTTCAAAACTTGCGTAGCCTTCCTGGAAGGCGACTGTGGTCAAGATAAAGGCTTCCCTCGAATCTGTAACGCCCTCCTCTATCGAGCTTCACGAAGCACTTGCCCAGCGCCAAGGTCGGCAAATCTAAGTTCTAAGCTTGCGCGCGGCACACTGCATCTCCCTTGCGCTTGTTCTCAAACCAGCTGTTTGCTATAGAAAAATTCATAAAGTGGAACATAACCTCGTCGTTTCTGTGTCTTGACCGAATGATATTCCCTACAGGTGACAGGAAATTCCCTCTCATCCATAGGCTTATGAGTTCGGGATATCTCTCGGCCGGGGAGAAAGCAGAAGCTGATTATCAGCACACCAAATACGCTTTCTCAAGAAAACACAGCCAAACACGCTGCATTGATCCGAGCGTCGAGGGCGCGCCACACGTGCTGCACGAGCGGCGGAGCGCGAGTTTCAGTGTAAATACCCCGGTCACTTCTTGCAGCGAAGTGTCGATGCTCACAGCTGAAAGGAGGAGCAGGGAGGTAAAAAAAAAAGGAATAAAAGCGCTAGGTCAGGCGTGCATTTGTTCTCGCTATTCCTTTGGTCCGGTTGCTGTTCGCCGACATCCGCATGGTCATTTCCAGGCTCAATCCGAATATTCACCATATATGATAGCGAAAATTTCAATTTTCCAATTCATCAGAAAGCAAATTTTAAGCTTTTGTCCATTTTCTGTAATGAACATTCATGTCAGCAGTCCAAAAAGGCCGTTAGTATAGGTGCATCTGCTAAAATACTAGCAGATTCTATTCCACAAAGATGACCTATCATCACTTAATGGCCACCGCTGGCAACCGTTGAGCCCTGATGGTGTCAAAATCGCACATGTCAGAAATGTGTTCAAACGCATCGTCTACGCATTCAGTAATATTTACGACGGGGATGTGACCTTGGATAGGCATTTCGCACAACATAGAAAAATCTGAGAGGAGAAAAACGAATGGTTAGTGAGACAAAAATGAACAAATTTGCTACACCTCGGCTTCTTCACTCCATGCCTCCCATGCCGCTACTTCTTCCTTAGACCGCACAGCTCAATGGAAGTCCGTGAACAGCGATGTCGATAGCAGCAGGGATCCCTAAGGAACTATTGTATTAAAAATTAATACTATTTTCTTCTGTTACTGAGGCGTGAGCGTAATATTTGTGTTGTGGTGTCAATTGACACCGCCAGGGCCGAAAGGGTTAAAGATAAATCTTATTGCCTTTCGCTGCACTCCTCCTTGGTTTGTTAATGAGCTGTTGTGTACGGGGAAACCAAATTGTGTTTCCGTATTCGAAAGCTGATCGTATAAATGTGCTGTGTGCTAACAGTTTGGTCTCCGTTGGCGTTTCTCGAAGCCGTCTTCTAAGGAATAACAACCGTTTTAAAGCTGATGATACTATACTGTTAATATGTGATTCCCATCTTAGATCATGTGAAATGATTAATCCAAGGTATATGTGTTCGTGAACTCGGTTGAGCGGTATGTTATTGATGCTGTACACATATTCGGATCTGTTTTTTTTCAGGTTACAGATAAGAAGGCTGTTTTTTTTTTTTTAATGTTCAGTTCCATTTGCCATTTGTCACACCATATTGCCACATCATGAAGGTCGCTGTTTAAATCATCGTGGTCATTTATAGAGCTAATTTTGTTGTAAAGGATGCAGTCATCGGCAGAAAGTTTAATTTTAACTTGTATGTTAGTGCGCAGATCGTTAATGAAGATAAGGATTAAAGTGGAGCAAGGACGCACCCTTGTGGTACTCCCGACGTAACGAGCGAAGTATATCCTCGATTCAAATGATAATAGAGCCGTTACGTAAAGCCAGTGGCGGTCCTAAGGGGGGGGGGCGGTCGCTCCCCCCCCCCCCCCCCCCCCGAAGCCTTTGCACATTTTCCCGAACGTCCGTTTTCAGCCTCTCATTGGGCGAGACGTAATTTTTGACGAAGAACTGGAAAGCCTTTTCGCCTGTGATGTGTCAAGTAGTCCCCTATTTTGTACGTTCACCGTGTTAGCGGCTATCTTATTTCACACAATTCCACGTTCTACACGTTGGTAGTTATACCAAGTACAATTTGTAGTGATTGTCGAGCTATTGTGTTCCTGCCGTGCCCCCAACGTTGTCTTGCCATGCCTCCGGCGCGGCGACCACGGCGACAGCGGTGCCATGCACCTGCGGTTGCGGTGGCCAGCAACCTCGTCGGGGCCGAAAGGAGCCACCCATTCATGTCATTATCCCCCCTTAGGGACACAGCGACGCCAGCGAGGGGATCATCCTTAAACCCTAATAAACCAAACCAAACCTTTTTGGCTTGACAAGGAGCGCCGACCAGCCGCCTTGAAGAAGGGGTCAGGGCGGAACAAAGCCACTTCCCAGAATTGAGTAATGACGGCCGCTAATCCCAGTGGTGAAATGTCGGGGCAGGTGCTTTGACCTTCGCGGACATGCCATGGCGGGACATCTTAGCCGTCGACTTGTTTCCCCTGGAATCGAAATGAATATTGCTCGCGTAAACGTTAACATTCAGAAAATGAGTAATGGTATAACATATATATCGTTCGCCATTTATTGTTCAACAACAAAGCTCACAAAATTTTTGTGTAAACAAAATAAATAAAAAAACGTTGTTTCTATCTTTTTTTCTTTTTTAGGTATACAGAAGTCTGTCCGCCCCCCCCCCCCTCCTAAAACCACTCTTAGTTTGCTGATTAGTTTCTTTATGGCTTACTCTGTGAATTGCCTCGGAGAAATCTAGTGCAATCAAGTCAACTTACTTTTGGTTATCAATGCTCTGGAATAAATCATGTGTTAGTTCGAGTAATTGGGTGATAGTTGGAAGGCCCCTCCGAAATCTATGTTGGACAGGCGATAAAGTGTTCTCTTGCTCAACATAACTGGTGATATGTTTTAGAATGATGTGTTCCAATAATTTTCCTACCGTGCACGTTAGTGATATTGGTCTGTAATTTGAAACGTCATCTTTGCTTACTGTTTTGTGTATAGGAATAACTTTCGCTATTTTCCATTCATTACCTAGACTACAAGTTGATAAGGATTTATTGATTTGTTGATTTATTTATTGATTGATTTATTTATTATGGGTAATAAGAGACTATCACCCCCCCCCCCCCCCCCCCCCCCGCCCCTTCCTGGCTAGAAGGAGAGTTGAAATCTGGGTTAGTTGGTACATACTTAAGAAAAAACCAGCCAAAAAGACGGGGACAATGGAAAGACGAGGCACACACAACGACTGGACTACCAACTGTGATTTATTGAAAAACAGCCAGTCTCCCAGGAAACCTAACAGAGCATGCGCAGCTCAACGGCACCGCAAAACCAGCACAAAAAACCGCGATGAAGATAGTCAAGCTGCAGTGTCAACGGGACAGGTAACCTATTTCCTTCTGCATCAACATGATTGACGCCGTGCTAATACAGTTATCTCCTTGATTACTAATGTGAAAAGCTTCGAGGATTTCCCTCTAAACCTTATCCTTGCCTCTACCGAGAAAGGTGACATTACAAAACAATGGATAGCACCCGCAATCGCGGCAATGGCGAGGCAAGTTTGCTCCGTCAGCCGGAGTCAGAGTTATGGTGCTCTCGTAGCCTTTCATGTATACACCGGCCAGTTTGGCCGATGTAAACTTTTTCGCATGTCAGCGGAATCTTATAAACCACCCGTGTCGCACAAGGAACATAGCAGTTTTGATGCCGCGTCGAACAAACAGGGGGTCTAGTTCTGCCACGCGCGACACGTGAACAAAGGCTTGAAAGTTTGCAAGGAGCAGAAAAGACAACATTGACACCTTGTCTTGCAGCAACTTTTTTGATGTTATGGTAAGCCCCGTGCACATAAAACATTACCTCAAATTTTCTTCTTTCAGCCCCTAGAAATTCTTTCAGGCTAGAAATTTGCTGTAGGAAAACCATGCTGCTGCACCCAAGGTTTAAATCTCGGGAGCGAGAGCTTACACTATACGCCAGCTCTTCGAGCCTTCGGCGTGGCACCCCGTGAGCTCCGTGGCGGCGCCGTTGGTCACATGGGTTGTTCACGTGGTGCGGAGCAGCTGCCGGCGGCGCGGCGCGCCGGCGAAACTACTGTAGGCGAAACCGAGCTGCAATAGCTGTGCGCATGCGCCGTGTCGAGTGGCGGTGGGGGGGAGTGGAGAGGGGTCGAGGAAACCACTCCAGCTCTCGCATTACTCCAGTTTAACCAGAGCTAAACCACAGCCAATTTTTATTGCGTAAACAATACTGCGCCAGGTTTCGAGCGCCAGGTCGACCTTTATAGCCGCAGCGAGGTGAAACAGATGGAGCGCCGTTGCCATAGCAACCGTTTCAGCCGCGCTCCACTAGGCTCCACGCTGCTTACGCAACTTGCCCGGTTTAACCAGAGCTAAACCTCAGCTTTTTTTTTTTTTTTTATTTGGAAGTGATTCAGTGGGGCGATTCGAGGACTTTCAAGGCTAACTGCGCAGGAGTAGGCACGGCTGACTCGGCAGTCGTCACGTTTGCCAATGGCAGAGCATCACTTCACAGCAGGCCGCTTTCTCTGTTGACCAGGGACTGAAACGCTCGCTGTATTTTAAATACATCGCTATTCACTCTTTCTAGGCGCTCTTTCTATCTTTCTGTCTTCCTGCGTTCATTCCCTTGCGCCATTCAAATTTATTACGAAGCACAACAGCAAGTACTACTTAGTTGCTCATTTAATCACTGTACTAACTGTTCGAATATAGTTCTACACCGCGCAGGTGTTCAGGGACTATTTGCTGTGTATTCCTGCAGCCCTGATTGGACGAGAGAGCTTATGTTCCACACTGTAGCAAATTACTTGTGAGATGAAGCATACAGTGCCCACATTGCAGCGAGACAGTGACATGCAAACATCGAGCGGCTTTGCTCGCACTCACTGGTATTCCCTTTTCATGTCTCCTGTTCACTTCCTTTTGCACGCCTGAATTGCGAGGAGGAGGGGAGGGTGGCGTGCATTTGTAGTCGGATACAACTCAAGAACGAAGCGGCTTTTCCCCATCCAAGGGGACCCCCTTCCAGCCAGTGGCGTCGGCTGATTCTTACCACGCTGTTAGCATGAATATGGAGGGAGGGGACTGTATCCCTGACAGTGTAGGAAGACTATCCCCTTTCATCTACTACTCCCTGCATTGTCACGTTAGCAGGGCCATGAACGACGCCAAGGCCGACGCCATTGGCTGGAAGGGGTCCTTCAACGGGGAAAAGCCGCTTCGTTTTTTAGTTGTATCAGACTGTAGGTTCTGTAAGCAGCCAACGACACTAAAAAGGTTTTGTTTTTTGTTTTGCTAATAGCGACAGCAAGGTAAAGCCACCAGGAGCGCCAGGGTAGCAAACTTTCGAAAGGAAATCGACGAATCGCGATTTTATTTGCGCCTGCAATCTCGAAGCAGAGGCAGCCCCGTTAAGCCTAACAGCGTATTTCTCAGCGTGGTAGGCCCGTTCACACTTGCCCAAAAATACGGCGAGCGAAGCGGATTCGGCCGCCTTTGACACCGAGCGAGGCGGAAAGCGGCGCGGCGAGGCCTATCGGTCCAGACTGATATCCGCCGCACGGCGACAAACATGGCGGCGCCCTTCGAAGCCGGAACTACCGGAACCCTCGCTTCGGACTGAATTCTCGTTGTTGCTGCCTTTTTCACTGCGTTCACTGGCCGTAAATGGGGCACCGGCCTTTCGCTTCGTCTCACCCCGCCTATAAGAAGTGTGATAAATTTGCTTTATTAATTTTATTAAGTTGCTAACACTGGGCCGCGGTCCGCGGCGTCCTGCATCACGCCGCTGGCCAATCGCAACAGTAGAAGAAATCAGGATTTTAATGTTTGACTGTATCAAACAATACTTGTATCAAAATTCTAGAGCTCAAGTTTTTTCTTGTTATAAATTTCTTGTTTAGGTAACTATAGGCTGAGTTTATTTTTTGCTAGCATACGCTGAACTAAATGTGGGAATGCGCCTGCGTTTAGCGTACGTAAGCATGCATACGCTTATGGTACGTAGACCGCGTAAATTTATGCTCTTTTCTCACTATCTGTATAGTGCCTAGAACATCTGTGTACGCCGCGAGCGGCGACGTGGTGTGCGAGAAACAGCAGGTGCGCGGCAGTTCCGCCTCGCCCGGCCGTCAACAGATGATAACAGGTCCTAGTTTTTGCGGCGAGCGAATCTGCTTCGCTCGCCAGAATTTTGGACAAGTGTGAACGCGCCCTGAGGCAGCGCGCCGTACTCGGAAACGAGGAGCGCAAGATACAACAGAAGTGGAACTAATTAGAGAAGACTACGAAGGAAATGATAAGAAACCTTGAGCTAAAGCTCCTCAACTACCGAGATCCACGTCAGAATATGTCGCAAGCCCTAATGAGTGAGGAAATGTATATAAAGCAAGTAACGAGCGGAGAGTCACCCCGCCCACCCAAGCTTCCAGATGTACCGGCGAGAGACCGTGAGATCGCGATAATATATAGAACGGACTGAGAGTGACGGAATGCATACCCATCAAGCTATAGCTACTAGCATTAGGCTCGCGGCAAGAGAAACACCAAAAGACACTCACTTCATTACCCGACTCGACGGAACGCAGAACGAAAAGTTGGGGGCCACTTGACGCGCCTTAACGGTGCACTGATGAGGAATCTGAACTCCTCTTTTTGCCGCGGGAACTCAATCTGCACTTGAAAGCACAAGCTGATGGGCGAGTTGGTTATTCATTGTTTGGCGTGCACATCTTAGCTTGTGTTGGCGTGCAGAATCCCAGTGCATGAATGAGCTCTTTGCTTTGTTTTCTTTTTGGTGCCTGAATGTATTTATACGTGCAGCGTGCCAAATAAATGTCAGTTGTTAGTTCAGCGCTGTGTCGTCCGTTTCTTTCTCTGCTCTCTTCTTTGGCTTTTAGCCTTGCGCTGCTTCAAATCAAACAATCAATCTGCACGTTCCGAGCATTCTTAGAAACTTCGATTCATTGCCCTGTGTGGCTGATTTTCCTAATTAAATCGAATTAACGACCGGCTCCCGCCTTTTTTTTTTAATTCTCCCTCGTAAGGTGGGCGGAGTCGACCAACGCGTGGAGTGCCTTTCAGCCAGTCCCGCGGCGGCTTGCCGCTCTGCCATCGGCGGAGTAATACGTAGTAGTCCGTAGAAGCAAATAGTCCGCGCGTATTTTTATTTCTGCGGGCTTATTTTGCGTCTATATTATCCGCGAATGAAACTATTTATTCACGGAAACCTAAAAAACAAAATAAAGCGAAAGCAAAGCCTCCACGGAGCTGGCTGCAAGGCACTCCACGCGTTGGTCGACTCCGCCCACCGTACGAGGGAGAATTAAAAAAAAAAAGGCGGGAGCCGGACATTCATTCGATTTAATTAGGAAAATCAGCCACACAGGGCATTAAATCGCAGTTTCTAAGAATGCTCAGAACGTGTAGATCGAGTTCCCGCGGCAAAAAGACTTGAGTTCAGATTCAACTTCAGTGCACCTTTAAGAGTGCAATTCGTTTGCATTATAAAGATGCCCATTGTTGCTACTATGGTTTCCGCGTCATTTTTTTATGGGTTTCGGGGTTGCTGCTGAGGCACTCGTGAGCACTCAACCGGTCCACGTCGATCGAACAGCTGCATTCGAAGATGAGGCCGCAAGGTGACGTGAGCAGTCCTCATTAAGCTTGCCCCCCACTCGCTTCCTCTTTTAAACACGAATTTACCTTGGGCCCCTTCCAGAAAAAAATATACCGAAGACACTTTGGGAATTCTAAAGTGTGCTTGGTGAAAGCCTTGTGGTCAACCCACTGTCGCTTTGCCGAACCGCTTGGCGCGGAATCACTGGTCCGCTTCGGGGCCATGCGTCTCACTCACTCGACACCAACGAGACGTCTGGCTAGTACACTATAGTCTGGCGAAGGGGCGGCGGTGCAGATGCCACCGCAGGCGCGCGCGCTCGTTCTACCGCTACTGTGCGACGTCACGGCTGCTGTGCACAGCTGCGCCCCCCACCGGCGCGCCAGTTGCTAAGGTGGGGGGGGGGGGGGGGGAGGGGTTGCGCCGCTGCGCGGAGGAGAGGCTACAGTTGGCACGATTCTAGCGCAAGGACGAACACCGCGAGCATTTGCCATTTAAGGCTTTCGCCTCAATACTGCATGGCGACGTGCCTGCATTCGGGTTCTACTTTTAAGAAGATGCAGGTGACATTACACTTCTTCACAGATTAGATAAGACCACGGCACAGATGATGAGAATGGTCACAAGGCTCGCAAATCGCAAACTCAGCGTGAAAAAAAAAAAAAGATGCGCTTAATTAGTGCAAGCCCTAGCGATCAGCAGAATCACATACGCTGTTTCGTATACGCAAGCCTAAAACAGTCACAAACAGATAAGAAATGCTCCTCCAGAAAGTGCATAAACAATCCCAAGGACTTTCCAAGATGGGCTTCCATATCAAAACTACTTTAGGTATACACAACATGGTAGAATAACAACTGCCAGAAACATACCTGCCGCGTAAAAACAAAAAAAAAATGGAGTCACTTGAGCTCCACCTTACAAGGTTACGACGCGATAGGGTAGGCAGGTGCTGCCTCCGGTGGGTCTTGTGCAAACCAATTTGCTCTTCGCGAGCAGCCTCTCGCGATCAACCATTAACTTAACTGCCACCTGCAAGGGTAGGCAGTTTGCTTACAATCCGGTGGGTAGGTTGTGATGTCGCCAGAAGATCATCACGTGACCTAGGTCGCCCACGTAGGTTGATTCTCCGGCGGTGGCTGCCCAGGCCACTCTACGCCACCCCAATTATCGTTCAGAACGCCGACGCCAGATTATCTGCGTAACGAGGTCTTTAACGCTATCGCGTCCACAGAGCCCAACCCTTACCAGCCCGGAAGCAAGACACTAAGAAAACTAGGGGGAACTACCTGAATCAATAACACTACATAAGACATCCCCAAATAAATCGGAAGCAAACTAGGCGTAGCAACAATGCCACGAAACATGCGTCCAGAGCACCACAACGCCAGAAGATTAGAGCGGGCCTGGTCCGTTGTAGCGACCACAGAATGCATGGTAAGGTCTCGTATTAGCTTAGATTTGAAGAGGGAACGGAGGAAACTAGTGAAGCGGAAAGCTGTTAGCGAGTTTGCGTTAAGGGGGAAAGTAGAGGAATTCAGGATTTCGCCGCAGAACAGATTTTCCGCTTTAACTGAGGAAGACGACCGTAATGTTGAAACAATAAACGATAATCTCGCAGCTATCTTTACGGTGTGCGCCGTAGAAGTAGGCGGTAGGTTGGTTCTGCAGGATACTGGAAAGCTATCTCAGGAGACGAAAGATCTGATTGAGAAACGCTAAATCATGAGGGCATCTAACTCTGCACGCAGAATAGAACTAGCAGAGCCGTCAAAATTAAAAAATAAGCGCAAGGTAGCCGACATATGGAAGTTTAATATGGAGAGAATGGAGCATGCTCTAAAGAACGGAAGCAGCCTAAAAGCGGTGAAGAGGAAATTAGGCATAGTTAAAAACTAGGTGTATGCGTTAAGAGCAAGAGACATGGAGGACAATGCCATTAGCAATATGGGTAAGATAGTTAAAGTAGCCGAAGAGTTCTACACAAATCTATACAGTAGCAAATGTAGTCAGAACGCTACTGAGAGAGGCAGTCGAGCACAGCAATGGGACATCCCAGCAGTGATGAAGGAGGAAGTAAAGAAGGCCTTAGAAGCAATGCAGCCCACGCCATGGGTATGTGCGATTAAGCCTGAGGACATCATCATCAATGCAAAGGGGGAAAGCAGCTGGTGAGGATCAGGTAACAGCAGATTTGTTGAAGGATAGAGGAGAGACAGTGCTAGAAAAACTAGCCACCCTGTATACGCAATGCCTTGTGACCTCGAGCGTACCAGGAGCCCTGCAGTGGGCATAGTCAGGCTGATGATGATGATGAGGTATACAGACGCGAAATACAGGAAGGGATTGCCCTCACGGACGCGACGGACTACCCAGATCGAGAAGCCGCGACAGCAGTCACAATAACAGAGGGAAAGGTAACAACAAGGCTGACCACCAAGACCAGGAACATGACCACAGCAGAAGTTTATATTGCACTAATAATAAGCCAAGGGAGCACCAATACGGTCATCACACATTCATAACAAGCAGCTACGAATTATGGCGATGGCAGAATCTTGAAAGCAGCGAGCAGTATGTCCAAGCAACGTTTTTGACTCTATAACTGATGACAAAGATGACGGAAATTCCACTTCGTTTGTGAAAAGAAAAATCGTTTCGAAATCTTTACGGCATTCACAGAAAACCCCAACATCGCCAATATAGACCTGAGGAGCGGGAGGACACACTGACCAGCCCTGACCTGAAAACACAGCGACAGCTGATAACCAGGGCCGCGCAGGTAGCAAAATGAAACACAGTTCTGAACTAAGGGCACCGACAGGGAGGAAAGCCCTTGAAATGAATAAGCATTTATTCCTCCTCCTGGTAGGACAGATTGATTGATTGTAAAACATTTTATTCGCCGGGAAGAGCTTGGCAAGAGGTCGCGTTAAGTGGTCGAGAGTACATAGCCCTCGACGACTTTGTCAGCCCACTCCACCGCCAAAACTTGCGTTCTGGGGTCAGAGCTAGCCAGCACGGTCTCCCACCGCTCGAGAGAAGGAGCTGTAACTAGATCACCCGGAGGTGGCTCTATTTTGCAGTCCCACAGGATGTGATCGTAGGTAGCACGTTGGCCACAGTGTTTGCAGTTTGGGTTGTAAAGATCTGGATAAATGTGCGCGAGGAGTGATGGGGTACGTATCGATCTCGTCTGTAGACGACGCCACGTAACCTCTTGTTCTTTAGTAAGTCTTTTGTCTGGAGGGGGAAAAATTCTCCTCTCTAATTTAAAATGATTGGTGAGATCATGATATGTGATCTTGAGTCCTTCGTGAAATTCAGGGAGCCAGACTCATCCACTGCCCGGTCGACGAAACCTCGGGCTATATTGTGGGCTGCCTCGTTCCCCGGATTCCCCGAATGGGCTGGGACCCATATCAATTCGGAATAATTTGGTGAGAATTTGGTTGCGTTAAGGATTCTAAGGGAGGTGTTTGTAATTCGCCCTTTAGCGAAATTATTGATACCCATTTTGGAATCGCTGAGGATGATGCTCCCTTGGGTATGTGCTAGGGCGAGGGCTATAGCCGCCTCTTCTGCCGTTTCAAAGGATTTCGTTTTGATTGTCGCCGATACAATGTGGTCACCATTCTCGTTCACAACCACAATTGCAAAGGCATTGGTATTTTTGTATTCTGCCGCATCTACATAAAGTGTTGCAGCGCACTGTCTGTATTTCTTATGTAAGGCTTTGGCTCGTGCTTGTCTTCTACCCTCATGGTGTAAGGGGTGCATGTTTTTGGGGAGTGGTTTGATTAGTAGTGCCGTCCTATAGTCGCGAGGTAAGTCTACTTTAGCATCGTTATTCGTAGGTTGAAAGTTAATTCCGAGCCTGGTAAGAATACTCCTGCCAGTTCTGGAATTGGCTAATCGCGCTGTTTGAGCCATTAAATGGGCTTCTTTCAGTTCATTGTAGGTGTTATGTATTCCTAACCTCATAAGCCATTCGGTTGAGGCATTTAGTGGGAGTCCTAACGCAGCCTTATAGGCCTGCCGTATCATGCTATCCAATTTGTCCTTTTCTGCTTTCGCAAATTTGAGATAAGGGGTGGCATAGAGTATCCTGCTTGGCGCAAAGGCCTGCACTAGGCGGCATAAATCTCTTTCCCTCACCCCTTGTCTGCGGTTAGCTATGCGGCGGATTAATCGCGCCGTCGCTTCTACCGTGCGTTTTAGCTTAGTGAGTGTGTCAGTATTGTTTGTAAATACAACCCCAGTATTCTCATGGTCTGTACCTCTTTGACAGATCGTCCATTAACATAGACGTTAATTTGCGGGGGGGATGTCGTGGTACGCCTACCTCTTTGTTTACGACGGATCACGAAGAGTTCTGATTTTTGCTCAGAACAAGTGAGGCCGGATTCCCATGCGCATGCCTCAATGATGTCCACTGCTGCTTGGAGTGTGTCTTCTATGTAGCCTTCGCATCCTTTGGTTACCCAAAGTGTGATGTCATCTGCATAGAACGTGTGATGTAGGTCTGGTATTTGTGCCAGTTTGGGGGGAATTTTGATGAGGAAGAGGTTAAAAAGGAAAGGGGACAGGACGGAGCCCTGTGGCGTCCCTTTACTTCCTAGTGTGATTGGGGCAGACTCTATTGTTCCGACCGTTATCACTGCTGTTCTGTTAGTGAGGAAGGATCGGATGTAGTTGTACGTCCTTTCTCCGGGGTTGATTTCTGACAAGTTTGTCAAAATGGCTTGGTGGGTGACGTTGTCGAAAGCTTTAACAAGGTCTAAACCCAATATTGCTTTCGTTCCTGTTCCCTCGTCAGCTTCAATTATGTCCTTGTTAAGCTGCAAGAGTATGTCCTGGGTAGATAGTTGGGCCCTGAATCCTAACATTGTTTCAGGTAGGAGGTTCATGTCCTCCGCATAGTTTTGGAGCCTATTGAGGATGACATGCTCCATGAGTTTGCCTAGGCATGATGTTAACGAAATTGGGCGTAGATTCTCAGTGCTGAGTTTCTTACCCGCTTTAGGAATAAAAGTGATTTTCGCGTGTTTCCACTCTGGTGGTATGTTGCCTGCATGCCAGTATTTGTTCATAAGGTCTGTAACCGCCGCGATCGACGTTGCGTCTAAGTTCCTGAGAGTCTTATTTGTTACTTTGTCTGGTAGGACAGAAAAGTACCGCCATGTAGACTGTTTGAAATTCCCGCCATTACAAGACAGCGAATGGAATAGATTGTATTTTGAGAATAAAATCATAAAACTTTTCTCAGAGAAGTGAATAAGTTATTATCAGTTCGTTTTTTTTTTTATAGAACTTGGAATGGTCGCTCTGACGAATTAATTACTGAATGTTTCGCAAACGTGTTATTTACATAGAGTTAATATAACAAACTCATTTATTAGAAACACGGTCATTTAGTAGAAACACGGCAGTTCGAAGGGCTGTTGTATCTTTCAAAACATTTACGAGAGTTGCATATCGTTCAAGAATAGCGCTTCGAATAAAAGGACATTTCATCACTGGTAATTTTTCGAAAAAGTGGCGCAACGCGATCGCGACGCGCCGTCAAGCGGCCGTCAGGCGCGCTCTCTGGCAGCTGTTACAAAACATAGGTGGCGGCACTTGTAACGACGGACGCAGACATTTGTGTTGATAATGGATGATGCCTGACCACCAGAAACTGTAAGTTATCGCCTCGTGCGTTTTTCACCCGCTTCGAATCGCATGCATTTCGTCGCCTTGGGCTCGCGGAAACGTCCGAGCACCCATCGCTACGCGCGACACTGCGAATCCTCGCGCAACCGGCGCCGTAGCAACGGCTTTTCACAAGAACAACGACTCTCGGCTTGGGCTGCTAGCAGCAGCTAGCGGCGGTACGGTCGTTTGATAATAAACCGCTCCTTGCTGCGTTATTCACCTTTTCTTGTTTCGTTTCCGCTCGAAACACCGCCGTATTTCTCATCGTGTGAATGTGGTTCTCGAGTTCTAATTCCACGAAGTGGGCGACGCATTCTCAGGTCGCCGTTTTTTTTTTTTTTTTAAGCTCTCGTGCGACAACAAACAAAAACATTCTCACCCCCTCCGTGGCACATCGTTTGGCACGGTTGTTTCGACGCGCGCACATCTCGGTTTCTCACTCGGCGTTGTATTTCACTCCGCGACGGCTTCAGCTCGATTTTTTTCTCGCGCCTAGATATCGAAGCTGTAGTCTTCCTGTCTGGTCGAGCGACCCACGTTTTTTGTCGGGGTCCCCGAAAAAAACTAGCGTGTGGGAGACGTCGGTTGTCGGGACACGCAGCGCGTTGAACAGGTTTGTATAATAGTCTGACGACTGCAGGCCCGAGATCGTATACGCCGCCGCGCTGTTCGCAGTCAACGACAGGTTTGGGCTTGTGGCTGCTGCTCCGAAAAAATCAGTCAAGGCTGTTCTGACCAGCTCACTTTCTTTTTTTATTATCTTTCGCCGTTCCGATCTCGCGGCGAGAGAAAAACGCGGACACCACTCCGAGGCGTGTTTCAGCACACCACACGAAGTCGCCGACTTGCCAACTGAGCACCTTTTTCGCGAAGCGAGATCTCTCTCTCTCCCTTTCGAAAGGTGCTTTCGTGTGTCGGCGATGTCGTGTGTGTTTTCCCACGAGCGGCAGGGTTCCAAAGTCCCTGCCCGTCGCTGGCGTGTTCGGGACCCGCGACGAGGGAGCTCGGATTGCACGCATCTCGCGGCGGGTCTTGTCTCTGCTGCTGGGTTTCGGGCGTGTGTTTTGGTCATCGAACTTGGCTCGACGCCGAAACGTCGGCCTTGCATGTTCGGCCGCCCTCCAGTCGTGACGGGAAAAGTAACGGCCTCGGAAGAACGACGCCGCTGTCGCCTTTGTATCTTGCGTTTTACTTTTTTTTTTAGGCGCGGGCGTTTCTACTTTCACGTGGGACGCGCGTGGATGCGCCCCTGGAAGTCTCTTTTCGTGATTTGTGTTGTTGTTTTGTTTGTTTTCTGCCTTGTTTCCATCGAGGGGATTTCCGAGGGTTATCACACAGTTCGCGGTACCTACGCGTCGCGACATGACTGGGCATGATATCAGTTTGTAGCCGGCGCTGCCGAACGACCTGGTATTTTGAACCGAGATATGTGGAGGTGTATAGTGGGAGGAAGTATGAGTAATTTGTGTGAACGGAGTCGATACTGGTAAAACCGCCTTCTTCCAGCTTATTCACCCTTTTTGTGGTTTCCCTCGTGTCGCTGTCCTGTGCAGCTACAAATGTTAGTAAAACGAAAAAAAAAAAAAGACAATTCGTTCGCGTTACTTTTGTTTGACACGTCTCCAAAGGTGCGCTCGTATGTAAAAAAGAAATGAGAAACTTGCTTTTGAGACACATTTCTTGCCTTAAATGAAGCGTCTAACTTGCCTGTAACTTATAGGGAGTACTTTTTGAGAAGAAAAAAAAGCAAACTACAAAAAACTTTTGTCTTTACTGTCTGCAGACTACTGCTTACAGCAGTAAGATATGCATACACGCGGTTAGGTCATAAGACCTTTCTCACTGCATTCTTGAACTTCGTCATTTTAAGTTGTGAGCTCCGCACAGCCAGCTAAATGTTGACTTTGCATCGGATGTTTTTTCAGCACAGTCGCTTTGCTTCGGATGCAGCTGCTGGTGATATCAGTGCAGAGGTTGGCCTTCACCGTGGCCATTGCCTTGCTGTTGGTGACGCAATAATGACACATTGGCACTTAGTAGGTGGTACTGCAGTGGCAAACAGGTGTAGGCATTCTTTACAGGTGGAAGGCTGTAAAGTACCCATTGTGCTTGACTTGGTTTTTGTCTTTTGTGGTTAGCCAAAATGCTGGTTGAGTGGATTCCCTCTTCACAGTGTAATGCTGCCTCAGGGCCTAGCAGAGGGCACAAAATAACAAAAATGATCAAAAAACAAGCACAGGTGCAATCATAATGCAACGCTAAAGAAAAAAAAAACAATGTTTGTGATCCATCTTGCATGTGCACAGAATATTTGCTTGTAATATACTGCAGCTCGAGGACAAAAGCCTTAGCCTTAAGCACAAGTCTTGGATCGACTCAGGCACGTCTTGTCACGTATTTGCTATCCAGCCCAGTACAAAGGGCAGGGTTTTGCTTTGGTGCCCCTATCAGGGCTTTGTTAGTGTGCTCAAACAGTGGGCTTTAGTTCGTAAGTTGTGTACACTAAGGGACCATGTGATGTGTGCTCGTAGGTTGGCGATAGCATTTACACTACTGTTGTCACTTAAACTGCACTCAATTTGGTTTCTGCATGAAGGGTTGAGTTGAGATATTTATTTAAAAAAACCACTTGCTACCATTTTGGTTGGTTTTTTATTCTTTGGGCAGGTTTACTTGATTATCATCTCCTTTTCGGTTTTCCTTGGTTGATTTGCAGCGTCAACACAGATTTTTGTTGATGTTGTAATTTTTGTGTAGAATCTTGATCAGTTGCAGTGTATTTGGCGAGAGTAGGTATGTGCAGCTTCACAGTGCCATTCTTGTTTGAGCAGAAACGGGGAAATTTTGGTATGGGTGCCTGAGTTTCAGCATTTCGTTTTGGCGGAGATTTGTCGGCAAGTCGCTGTTGCAGAACAGATTGAGTACATGTGCAAGGCATTGCCAGTGAGGGCTGTAGACTGTGGACATTTTATTATTAGTGCAAATTATGCAGGCGCAATTTTTAGTTCAAGCTGTAGTGCAAGCATAGTGGCACAAGGGTCTAATTGAGGAGTGCATGAGTACAATGCGGGAAATGCATGCCACTTGCACATTGTTATGGGTGCCTCATATGCTGTTTCAATGGCTCTTGTGTTTTTGCCGTTGTTTGGCGTAAGTTGCCTCTTGGTACGCTCTTGCCATGCAAGTGTCGGCTTAGACTTCGCTTGTGTTCCTTCATACCTCTTTTACTGAATTATTTAGCCTTACTTGCTTCGAACATGAGCTTGTGTTGGCAGCAGACCATTTTGTGTTCCTTGTGAACTCTTCAACATTGCAGAACAGTACACAGAAATATCCTGATAAGGGATGCCACTGCTCATGTCTGGTGCCTGAAATCTGCAAATTGACTTGTCATTAAGGTGGCAAACATTGGACTTAGGTTTCTTCTGGAGGCCAGATTCAGTATCTTGTTTCTTGGAACCCGTTTTCAGATTGAGTTGGTGTCATTTGTTTCATAAGTGTTGTGGGAAAGTTACAACAGCTCGCTGAAGCTTAATTTAGGTCATCAGGTTTTGGTTCCTGTTCGCTTTGCAAGACCGAGTGATGTGTTTGAAGATGATCTGGATGAAGTGAAGAAGGTGTGCAAAATTTTTTTCAAGAGCTGCACAGCTTCAGGCCTGTTCAGCTGTGATGTAATGATGTGCACAATAAGAGAGTCACTCTCTGTACTGTGCAAGGATGCCAACCTTAATCTCTCTTCCATTCGTACAGACTCTTCACACTGTCATTGGTCTTTTCCATCAGCACATGTTCCAAGCTGAGCGGTCATAATCTTCCATGATACTGCGATTGAGCACTGTGTTTTCCTTCTGGTTGTGGACAGAGTTCTGTCTTTTGCCACTACGTTCTTTACTGCTCCCATCTCCTCGTCTGCATCTCAGGGCGCTCAGCTTGCTTGATGACTTGCCAATTGTCGCCAGCTTGCTAAATGAATATCTGGGCCATTTGGCAAGAACGCAAACACTGCTATGACCAGCACCATCACATTGTGTCCTTTTTGCTTTGGTGATGAAGTTTGCAGTTCTGCAAACTGCAAACTTCTGCAGTTCTGCGTGTGCAGTTCCTCAACCATTTCCTTGAGCCATGCGTGAATCTCGTTGAACAGACATCCTCTGTTAACTATCTGCCCGGTTGCTCTCACATTGCGTCCAATCACTGTGAGTGTGCTGTTGAGATTGTTAATATCTAGCTACTGAAGCCTTGTGGCACTAGGGTTACTGTTTTGAGTAGAGATACATGGTCGGCTGCCGTCTCTTTCTCTCGTTATTTCTCATCATCATCATCAGCCTACTTATGCCCACTGCAGAACACAGGCTTCCCCCCATATCCCTCAGTTAAGCCTGGTAACTGTGCAAGCTGTAGCCGCCTTATCCCTGCAGGCTTCGTGATCTCATCTGCCTACATGGCTTGCTGTCTCCCTCTGCTGCGCTTGCCTTCTGTAATTATTTTGCATTCGGTGACAAAGGCATGACTGAATAGCAGCACGTCATCAAAGGTAGCTAGACAGACGTCCGCAGGTCATGCAAGATATAGTGTTCACAGAATCTTAAGCATGGGATTGCTATGATGAAAGTTATGTGTAGTCAGGGTATAGTGCTCAGAGAATACATACTCTAGCTGTCAGGAAGTTCACAGACTGTAGTGTGAAGCAGCATGACAGGACTTTAGAGATTCATTGCAGTATTGTGCTAATGAACTGATGAACTGGACAAGTAGTTATCCTTTTTTTAAGGTGTCATGTTCTTGGGCACAACAAAGGTTTTCATTGTATCAAGTGTTGCCATCATAAAACACGAAAAAGTGGCATTGTTTCCAGGGATGAATCTGTGGGTCACTTTTGGAGGGGGTGGTTGGGAGGGGGGGGGGGGGCAGTTTTGCTTGAACCTTGCATGTCTTGGACTTTTGTCTTCGATGAGGTTCAGCATGGTATTTGTATGTGAAATTTCATGCAGGAAGTTGGGGGGGGGGGGGGACTGCATTGCTTAACCAACCACTGTGCCTTTAGTGGTACGAGAACTTGCCATGATTGATCAATGAGCACGTTGCGAGTAGTTACCACAGCTGGAGTTAACACACAATCGGAGATGACGCAATGGGAGATGATGCAATTTGAGTAAAATATAAGTTGGAATAGATTGGTGAATGAAAGAAGAATGCTGTTGCATTTCCTCCACATCAGCACGCCAATTGATCACCTCTGTTTCTTTTTTCTTTGGTGCTTTAGCACGTTTACCTGCCTTGTCAAGTATTGATTGACTGATGGTCTGTGCCTAGATTGGTCTGCATGGGTCCAGACTAAACTTGTGAGTGATGTTAAAATCACCTGTCTTGCACTCTCTAAGGAACAGTTCACTTACTATAGTAGGCGTGGTCTTATTGTGACCTAAGCAGTGTAGCATAAATATTAAAAAAAAAAATGAGTAGTTTTCTGGCATAGGTTCTCTCCCGGGCTTTTTGTCTGGTGACATAATTGACCATGAAAGCCTGCAAGATGGAAACTCCATGAAGAGTTAATAATGTGCTCCTTATCATTGAAATATTTTTTTTTATTTTGGGAACAAACAAAATGGGTGCTATTGTCAATCAAACCTGGGCTTTTGTTAGGCCCATCTTCATGAAAATAGCGTTTGTGTTAGGTGTCAGTTTGAAAGTACACGTGTCGTAAGAAACTGCACATTCTAAGAAGTGACCACGTATTTTGTCAGATGTTTGTGGGGGTGGTAAATTGGTGCTAATTTATTGCATGCCTGTAATTCCTTTCTTATACTATCGGTTTTGTTTTCCACATATAAAGTCTCTGACTAACTTTGACTGCTTCTCTTGCAGGCAGGAATTGTTAGTGTTTTCTTGCCTTGAGCTGAGGTAAAGTGTTCAGACATGTTGTAGGTTATAACATAACGGAGAATAAGGCAGCTTGAGACCTTTTATTCTGGCAGTCGGGGCATTTTGCAATATCATCTTGGATTGAGTGGATGGGGATGTTGCTAGTTTAAATCTGCGTGATTTCTGTAGTTCTTATTGTTGCTTTTTTTCATACTTGTTTATATTGTTCCTTGGGTGCGTGGTCTCCTTTACGTCGTTACTTGAGGAAGGCCTGCAATCTGTACGGCATCATGTCACAGTGCCTGTTGTGTGGTCAGAAAGCAAAAAGAAATAGGGAAAAAGGTGCCCCAACTGCTGCATAGATTATTTGGAAGAACACTGCATGCACCGTACAGACATTGTGAATTTGTTTTCATCAGGAAAAAAGCAGAGGTTCCACTTGTCCTTTAGTAGGAAGCATGGCCACTAGCACAGAATGATTGCATGCTAATTGCGTGTCTTGCATTGTCATTACCTTTGCTGTACTCTGCCTAGTACCTTGTCTGGTAGCATCCACCCATCACTGTCATGCCCCATACTTTCTGCATAGTCAGCATTAGTCTTTGTTGACAAATTCCAAGCTTGACGATGAATGCGTTTACAGCTGCCTGTTTTCATACCATTTTGGTATGTTGACGGAGATACCCTGCTGTGGAGTGGCATTGGGAATATATTGTTGAATCAGTCGTTTATGAGCGGTTTCATTTAACAATGAGCATTTTAGCAAGTGTCTTATCCTGAGGAAATCAGTGCTGTTACCTCTCCAGACAAAATTGTCTGAAAAAGCAGAACTGTTTCACCTGTACTGTCATAAAGTGCTTTGCAGCTTGTTGCAGAAATGAATCTTTTCATTGATAGTCCCCTTCTTCAACTGAACAACCAGATTGACGCATGATGTACCTCCCCGCGTAGACTGCATGATAAACATAGCATGTGGACGTAAAATGAAGAGAAGAGGCTTGCCTGTCAAAACATGGTCATAGGAAAGGAGTGTGTTATGCTGTTTTAGAAACGCCTGCTTTTTGTTCAAAAAGATGAAACTATGGTCGGCACCTTTAATAATTCCAATAGTTCTTGCCTGTCCTCCTCCTCTTTTGTTCTTGTTTTTGAAATGTATAAGAACTGTTAACAAAGGGTTATGAATTAACTGGCTTGGGGCTCATGACCTGTGTACAGAACTTGATGTTCCATATCATGATATTAAATTTTGTCTTGTGCTGCGGACTGTGTAGAACCAGTGCCATGTCAACACCCAATCAGTGTATGCCAATTTCGTAAAAATTGATGTCCATGATGCGTGTTAGATCTGAAAATACTGATGGAATGGAGTCATTGTTAGAAAGAGGGGCAGAAATTTGAATGAACTTAGTGCTCGCTGTGGTGAATAATATACTGTTAGTAAATTGTTGCTCGTGAAATATGCGAAGGCTAGACTCCAAGCAGGAGTATATGGGCCCATGGTTGGGTCATAAGTGTGCTGTTCTTAGAATCAATGGTCAATGGTTAGGTCAGTGGTTTGGTTATTCGCTAAACTAGTGGCGCTTGTTTGCTTGTTGTGCAGCATCTGGTGAAGGACATTGTTTTGGCAAGAGTCATGAGGTGGCTGTCACATTGTGCAAGAATACGCGAGAATCTTCGAAGGTTTTTCTTGAGATCTAATCAGGCTTAACTTTTGAGTGTTTTATGCTAATTAGCCAGCACAAACGCGTGTCTTCCATCTCATAATCGGTAATGCGGTAACAACCAAGGCTCACCAAGGAGTGATTTGTCATTCATCCTCGAGTGGATTCCGCTTTGACCTGTGGCTAACCGTGATTTCCTCCGCAATTCTTTTTGCCAAGTTTTTGTGAACCTGTACATGCCACCTTTAACGTTAGCTGTTGGGCTATGCTACGACTTCATGGATCCGTTGTTGCGAACAGTGCTCTCATTTCATTCCGGTATAATATTTTTCTTTTTTCGAGAGCTCGCGTGCACTCGTAACCTTGGAATTTGCGCGATGCAACAGTTGCCTGGCTTCGGATGAGCGGATGTTGCATGCACATTCAACTTTTTTTTTTCCCAGATCCAGTTGACATCAAACATGACGTCGTTGCTATGTGGTGTGTTTTAACCGATTGAAATCAAGCACGACTTCGTTGCCATGCGGTGTGTTTGAAAAAAATAAAACACAGAAAATTTGAATAGCATCAGAGCGCACTGCTTTCAGCTCGTGTTGACATTGTGTTAGGCCTGTGTGATGACAGCCTTCCCGCTTTGCACGGGTTTGGTTGCGCGGCATGCTATCTGTAAAATGAACGAGCGCCTGCTTTGCGACACACTTGGCTAGCAGCGATGAGTCGGTCTGTGGTGTGCATTATGTTTTAGCTTGCCGAGAAATGACGCAGCTGTGAGGCCTTTTTTTTTGTTTGCTAGCTTGAGCCTGCCATTACAAAACTTGCTTTAGACAGTCTGTAGACTGCACATAGACTTTTGTCTGCGTAGTCTATAGACTTTCTGTAGATATAGGCTAATACAAATCCCATAGACAGTCTATAGACAGTCTGTAGATCTATGGCCATGCATTTTTTTTTTACTTTTTCTATAGACAGTCTGTATGCACTATGAATAAACAAGAGGAAATATCTATAGGAAGGGAATAAAGTCCATGAGAAGTGTGTAGACAGTCTATAGACCATTTTTGTAAGTGCATAGCCGCCCTCAGCATTTGTTGGCCCTGGAAAAAAATCGAGTGTGGAATGGAGAAGGCCAGGTGATTCTTGTTACGCGCGAAACTCAGGGACAGGCACGGGTGGGGACACATGCGAGTCCCCTCTGTACTTGCATTGTATGTGCCTGGTGGTCTGTGTGTTTGCAGATATGTCTTACTGAGAACGCCGGCGCCTCAACCCTTGTGGACGAAGTCCTTGCCGTCTTTAAGAGCATTGCCGTGAGTGACGTCATTAAGTTGACGCCATCATGGCTGCTATGCGTGCATCATGGTCCGGGGCGTTGTATGCCCTGTTTGATGGAGTGCAAGATGATTGCCTTACTCAGATATTTTGTGCGGCAGCTCTGATACTGAAGGTAATGGGCGAGACGCACGGCTGGTAATGGCGGCCTGTTTCCGGCTGGGCTAAAACTCTTGGATGCTAAAGACCGGCAGTTGTTACAACTCCGTAAACGGCAAACCTGATTGGAATGGTGTGCAATAGTGCGCGACAGAAAACTGGCAAACGGTAGGAAAAAATAGCCTCATTTGTGGCTAGGGGTTTCTGTGACTGTTCAGTTATAGAAATCTAACTTTACAAAGCAGCAGTTAAGAAGCATTGCTGCTGCTCCTGTAATCTGTGTCCAGCGTGTGCTGCATGGTTTCATAAATGAACGCGGACGCCTTGTGTGCTGTTTAATCACTGCTTTAATATAATCACCCACAGCAGCCCAAAGGTATTACACTCTTTAGGAGGGCCTTGAAGAATATAGTGTGCTCAGACCGCGCTCCAGGCACTATTGCATTAATTTCATTTCACTTTAAGGCGTCACCATCATTCTAAACTAGGTGGATTGCCAGGAGAAACACCTTTCCCACTGGCCTCCAGTTAACCGTGTCCTTCTCCGAGGGAGGCTACCATACCTCGGAAGACATTGCATTCATTTTGGTGGGCAAGCAAAGTGAAGAAGAAAAAGTGATCCCCTGCCCCATGGCTCTACCGGCTCCTGAGGCATTTCATTCGATGGTTTGGGTCTGTCCTAAGATGATTTCAAAAAAAAAAAAAAAAAAACTCGCAGCGAAACGTTCGTTATGTCAGTTGTCAACACACAAAAATTTCTTTGGAACGTCGTGATATGTCTGAGGTGGCATACTAAGGTTTGTTACATTTGAGGTTGGCACACGAAAAGTCATTAAATCCGAGGTTTTATACTAAGTTTGTATGATTAGTATGCTATGTTCAAAAAGTAGCCTGGTGGGCAGGTTTTTCTCCTGCCACTGATGGACGACACTCGCCATTTTCGCTTTCAGTGACCGTTGTAATGCTAACGCATTTGAAATTGGAGGGGCATTTGAACTCTGCCCTATCGGTATGACGTGATAGCATAATGGGTTCATTCCCATGTATGCAGAACGTCATTCTCTTTTTTGCATTCATAGATCCCCGGTTGCCCCATACCCCTCCTGGCGCAGTAGTGCAGCGGTTAAGCGATGTGCCACTGCCCTGTGATGCAGGCGCACCCAGCAGTGGGCAGGTTGCTCTTCCCGGGCGGCCAATCATTAGACACCTTTAGCATACCGTGTTACGGTTACCGTTAACGAAGTTCCGGGAGCCCGCCCACCGCCGGTGGGCACGCGCTGAGGTCGCGATGCTGCGTACGCGCGCGCAGCTGCCGGGTACCTGGCGCCATCTGTCGCCGTCAAGGCTATATGCGAAAGTGCATTGGCTGCACGCAGGCTCCCTGTACTCCGGTACCACTCTGGTACCAGTAACGGTAACACGGGGCACGGTATGCTAAAGGTGTCTGCCACGGTGGGCAGGTTGATGACTCCGCAAGGTCACGTGACCTATAGGTGGCCCTTCTGCCTCCTAGGTTGCCTTTCGGCCCCACTTGCCAGAGTGAAATTGGTAAATTGGTTTTTGAGGGAAGGAAGTGGCGCAGTATCTGTCTCGCATATATTGGCGGACGCCTGAACCGCGCCGTAAGGGAAGGGAGGAAGGTGGGAATGAAAGAGGTCTCCGGAATAATTTCGACCACCTGGGGATCTTTCACGTGCACTGACATCTCAGAGCACACGGGCGCCTCCTGCGTTCCGTCTCCGTCGAAACGCGGCCGCCGCGGTCGGGTTCATGCTCGTGTTTTTCGCCCCCAAAGCCGACGCCGGATTATCTGCATGGGTAACGGGGCCTTTAACGGTATCGCGTTAATAACTGGGAAGGAGGGGGTATTGTACGCACTACAGGGATCACTGTGCTACAGGCCGCGTAAGAGTTTTTTATCCCCGTCAGCGCTCTCGCAAGCGGGTTACCCACTGAATGGCGCGCGCTGGGCCCGCGAAGGCGAATCTGGGCCAAGGAAAGCGAAAGCGCGCGTGCGCGCGTCCCGCCGTTTTCTGTTCTGCGGCACTGCACGTCACTCCGTGAGATTGAATGTGTTATACGCGCTTGATCCTGCAACGAATGGGACGGACAGTCTTTGTCAAAAGTAACCAGGCTGCATGGTTTGTTTCTAGCTCGTACAGTGGAGCCCTTACAGCTTCCCTGGAGCTGAAATTGTCGTTAAAGGTAAGGACTGGGGATCTTCTTACCTTCCAACATGTTTTGATCTGTAGGAAGGCCACAAGGGCTCCACTATACAAGCTAGAAGCAAACCATGCAGCCTGGTTACTTTTGACAAAGACTGTATGTGTATGCATTGGTTCTGTCGCGGTTTGGATGCACCACAACAGAGCTGGCGGAGCCAGCTATATTGCGGACTTTGTAGCAGAGTAAAAGCTGATAGCTGGGCTTCTTTTTTTTTTGTCTTTATATTGGCGCTTATTCGGCACAGGAGCACGCTTTTTCGGGACGAAATTTGAGGGCAGTTTTAAAACTGCGATATTTTTTTTGTCCCAACACTGTGATTCAAACGTTACGTAATAACGTCAAGAGATTGTGGCTGGGCTTTGTTTAATTATCCATATTTAGTTTTGTCTTAACGTTTTATGTATACGTAGCATCAATACGTTCACTTTCGCCAGACCTCTCATGAGGCGTTGTGTGATGCCTCCACCAAAAAATTGGCAGCGATTTAGCTACGGTTAAATCTGGAGTGACGCGAGAGCTCCGCCGAGCCGCCTGCTTGTACAGCTGCGACCCCCCCCCCCCCCCCCCCCGCTCGACGCGGCGCATGCGCACAGCTGTTGCAGCTCGGTTTCGCCGGTGCGCCGCGCCGCCAGCAGCTGCTCCGCGCCACGTGACCAACCGGCTCAAGGCCACGGAGCTCAAGGGGTGCCACGCTGAAGGCTCGAAAGAGCTGGCGTAGTGTAGCTCTCGCTACAAAAGAATACGATAATAATGCGGCTCTATATAGACAGCAGATACAGCAGCGATGTGTCTCCTCAAGCCCACATTGACGGGATTTGAAGGCGCAGGCTCCTTTCCCAAGCTGTGCAACCCTAGGAAACCGAGCACCAGACCGGGGCATAGCTCGTACCCATTTTGAGAAAACTGGTGGGTACCTGGCCGGCAGCGGGAGTCGAACCCACCACCTCCCGAAGTCGAGGCGGGAGCTCTACCACGGTGACATATGCGTCAAGGTACAATTATACACATGCATATGCAATGCACGTCTGCAGCAGTCGCTACGCGTGGACATGTCAAGCTTTCGGATCCGGTTTAGCCGAACGTGCTAATGCCGTCTACGACGGTATAAGCGCTGTGCTAGATAAGTTTTGGCTCTCAGCGACATCCCCTCTGACAACATCGGGGTTGTTGTGTCACCCGCCGTCTTGCGGGTGTTTCTGCTTTTTTTTCTTTTTAGGTTCCTAGCTTTGTCCGCGAAAGCCGCATCTACAGAGGCTTTCGGCAGGTGCATACTGGGCATATCAGCAGCAAAGAACAGGGTTCTTGGCCATCGTGTACTCGCTGGTTAGGAGAGCCTGCAGGTCAGCGACTTTGGCGCCGGGAGTTGGCTTCAGGATGCGTCGACAGGTGCCTGGGAGGTGCACAGAAAGGGGGGCTCGCTTGGCCGACTTCCCTGCGTGCTGCTAGCTTAGCGTGACGCCGTGCATTGTTGTTGTCGCTCTGTCCGTTGAGCGACGTCGACGACGCTGTGTCGCGCGCCTCGGGCGTTCGCAGCTGCTGTTTGTCCGTGCTCGCGTTTGAGAGAAGAAAAGGGACTCAGACGTCGCTGCACTGCGTGTATACCCCCGGTACAAAGAAAGGGGGAAAGATAAAATAAAGGAAGAAAAGGAAAAAGTCCCGTTGTTGAGCCCTGGCCCGTATCTCGGCAGTCGGCGCAACGGAAGATTGCAGCGGTTGACTGTCCCCGCGCTGTCGGACTGTTGTGAGGCAGCCTTCCGAGTCGTGTGTGGTCGCGGACTCGTGTCCCTGTGCGAGTCGTCATTCATCTCCGAGCAAGCGCGACGCGGGTCTGCGGTCTCGCGTCCACATCGTCTTGACAGAAGCGCGCTGCTGGGCTCGCTTAACGGTGCATGTTTCGTGAAGGTTTAGCGGAGGGTGACGACGCCGGGTTTGCTCTCTTTTTTTGTTTGTCAAAGAGAAACCAGGGGGCGCGTCGGTCACGTAAACGTCGCCTTATCTCAACGCTTACAGCGATCGAAATCACCGTTTTTCTTCTGGGAACGAACATTTATTGGCGAATAAATATTTTCCTTGTTAGTGCCTGTGTTAGTATGATCACCTAGCGGAGTTCACGCGTGAAGTGTGTATACTTCCGAACTGATGCGGGGCGGCCCGCTCCAGCGAAGGCGTCCTGGAAATTGCGGTGCATTTTGCCCTCCTATCCGCGTTTTCAGTATACTTACTCCCCGTTTTTTTTTTTTTTTGCGCCAGTTTCTTCTTCCTCGGGAAAAGTGGTCGTTATATGTAAGTGTTCTACAGCGGCGGAATGCCGCCGACTCGATGACCCCTCTCGAGGCCCCGAAGTGCAGCTTACTTCGCGCTCGCGTGGCTTAACCTCTGGCGATTTCTTTTTGCCGCGGCGTATTTTTGCTCGCGTCTGCGTCTCCTTCCACTTCTTTTATCGTCGAGCAGTGCTGTATTCTCTTTTTGTTTTTCTCTTTTTGCTTTCGCTTGAAAAATCTCTCCGGCACTGCACGGCACTGTGTGGCGTCGTCGCGGCCGCAAGATCATGACTGTCTCTGCGGCCTCGTGGTACGATTTAGCGCGTGCCAAGCAGTGATCACCGCAACCGGCGACTCGGGAGGAGGAGGTGATGGTGATGACGGTGGGGCTTGACGCGCCGTTGGCAAATGGTCGTCTGCTGAAAAGTTCGGAGAAAATGCGACCGCGCTTTCGAACCTCCCCCCACACCCGGACTGTCTTCCAGCCAGTTGAAAAGAGGGGGCGCTGCTCTGCGAGAGTCGATTTGGAAAGGAAGCGTTTAAAAGTGAGAGAGCAGGGGAGGAGGGTGGCGGGGAATGCACGGGTCGGTTATTCGCTCGTTCTGCTCACTATACTACTTTCATAAGAGGCTGCGTTCACGGTCTTGATGAAAGCCAATTTCCTGGCGCGAATGTTTCGGTATGCGTTGTGTCTTCCGCGGCGACTGAACGAAGGAAAGAATGAATTTGCGTGGCGTGGGAGAGACGTATAGGAAATGTAACAAACGTTCCGCTGAGCGCGCAGCGTCACAGCCAGCCACTGGTCCGCTAAAGCGGCGATTCCCGTGTTCGAATGCATTAGGGACCACGAAAATGTTATTTTCACTTGTTAAAGTTTTGCAACCGTGTTATCTTCTATTCTCGCCGAACTCACTTGAGCACCGTTCCGGAACCGCGTTGAAGTTCGAAGCCAACGGTGAAAATTGTCTCCGAGACCGAAATTTTCTCTCGAATGGTACTTATAGTCGGGTACAACTCAAGAATGACATCCAGTGAGGTCGGTCTATTCTCATGACACTGCTAGCATGGCAACGCAGTGAGTGGCAGATGAAAGGGGACATTCCCCTCCCTCCACGGTAGGGAATAATCCCCTCCTTGTATGTTCACGCTAGCAGGGTGATGAGAATCGGTCGACGCCATTGGCTGGACAGGGGGTCCTTTTGAGACGGGGAAAAGCTACTTCGTTCTTGAGTTGTATCCGACTATAGAAAACCACTCGCGGTCATCACGGCTGCGACAAGCGCTGCGTGTTCATGCTGCTATTTCTATTATAGAACGGTGCCACCGAATTAGCGACCAAACTGACGCGTTCGCAAACAGGTGGACGCGATGGGTGCCGACTGCGCCTTTGGGATCTTCATGTGTGAGTTTAGGCAAATCCTGCCCTCGCTGGGGTCGCATTGGGACAAGTACAGGCATAGGTCAAGGAAAACATTATCCGTATTCACTCAGTGGCTGTCTCAATAAGTGCGAGTGAAAATAACTCCACTGTGGAAGTAGCAACAGAATTCATTATTGTGTGCAAACGGAGTGTTCCCTTTCGTATTGGCGCTACCTGTACTCTGGTACAGTATTTAGGGGAATCCCCCTAGGTGGAGTACACTTGTAGTAAGTGACCTTATTAGCATCGGCACAGGGGCAGCCATACGGCCACAAAGGAAAGCTGCCGCCGCGGTGGCTAAGTGGCTATAGTGCTCGGCTGCTGACCCGAAAGACGCGGGTTCGATCCCGGCCGCGGCGGCTGGAATTTCTTTGGAGGAGAAATTGTAGAGGCCCGTGTGCTGTGCGATGTCAGTGCACGTTAAAGAACCCCAGGTGGTCGAAATTTCCGGAGCCCTCCACTACGGCGTCTCTCATAGCCTTAGTCGCTTTGGGACGTTAAACCCCATAAACCAAACCAAACCAAACAAAGGAAAGCTGTATACGACTTTCACAGAAACTTCATAGCTGAAGAAGACTAAAGACTGAAGAGGTCACTGCTCTGCATAGGCTACAGACGGGCTCCTTCGTAAACTTGCATAAGCTACACAAGATACACCCCACAGATTCTAGGGGCATATGCCCAGGTCTCCTTGGTTAGAAGAGCCAACAGGCTTGCAGAAGCCAACGGAACCGTTGTGTGGGCGACCGCGGCCACGTTTATTAGAAGGCTGCCGGAGGGATGATAGCGGCGGCGTCCAGCCGAGGCCAAGGTCCCGAGCGTTCTCCAGCGCGTGCTAGCCGCACTTTGTCCTCTTCGGCATTGCACCGCTGCCGGCCGCGCGGGTCGCTACACCGTCAATGTTTAGGGGAAATACCCCGCGTGGAGCATAGTTTACAAATTCTGGCTCTACCCTATAACTGCGCCACCTTGGGAGATTCCCTGGGCCGGCCAACACCGCGTGCCGTCTTTCAGTCGTTGATCAATTCACTCTCGCCTTGCCGTATGCTATAGCTGTCCCGGTTAGCTGAGCTGGCAGAGCGACTGCCTCGGTGAGGCGGTTGTCCCGCATTCGAATGCCGGGCCAGTACGAATTTTTCATGAGCTGCGAAGTTTCTGCGGAAGCTGTATAGGTTTCCCCTGTGGCCGCATGGCTCCGCTTGGGTGGATGCTAATAATTACTCCCTTGTGTGCCACTTGCCGCTCATGAAGTGCTGTTGAAAAAACGAGAAAATTGGAGGCACTCAAGTTCCGCCTTAAGGGTATGACGCGATAGCGTATTGGGTCAATTGCCACAAATGCAGAAGGTCATTCTCTGCATTCATAGATCCATGAGACTCCTTTCTGCCCCTCCCGGCGCAGCGGTGCAGCTGTTAAGCTATATGCGCCACTACCCTTGCGACGGCAGGTGCTCCCAGCGGTGGGCCTTGTGCGGCCCAGGTTGCTCTTCCCGATCGACCAGTCATTGACTGCCACCTGCCACGGTGGGCAGTTTGCTCGCTGTCCGGTGGGCTGGGTGCGATGAACAGGCCGCAAGGTCACGTGACCTAGACGGCATGCCTGAGTCATGCCTGTTATTTTTCGCTCACAACGCCGACGCCGGGTTTTCTGGGTAAGGGGGCCTTTAACAAGCTGTATCGCGTTAATAGGCTATGAACGCTCACATGTGCACGTCTTTGTCCTGCGCGAGCGTACGCGGTCTCTGCTTCGAAGCGGAAGACTTCCATAGTCCGTCCGTCCGTCCGTCTGTGCAGAGGTGGCGCGAGAGAAAAGTTTCTTCCCCGCGGGGTGTTCCTGGCCGGGGGTCAGCGCTATTCTCGTGATTCGCTCAGGGATAAACCGCCGGCGGCACCGCGGTGCGTTATAAGCTCATCCGTTGCGCCTACACACCCGAGCAGTGGGCTATCTCGCTGCTCTTTCGCGCGGATTCGTTGTCTCCTCCCGAGAAGGACGCATACTGCGTGTCTCCGCGCGTGATGCGCCGTGGCGCACGCGCATTTGGACGCCCGGGCGTTGCGGAAGGACGCGATAGCCACGCGTTTTCCTTTCTCGCCTGGCTGCGCGCCCGCCGTTATTTGTTTCTTTCTTTCTACGTTTTAAGGCGAAAGCCTTTAATGGCTCATACTGTCGTCCGTTAAAAAAGCGCGTCACACGCATTTTACTCGGGAACTAAAAAAAGATAAAAGGAAACCAATGGTTGCTTCAGATAGAGCAGGAAAAAATGAACATACAAGCAAAGTTTGATGACTATAGAGTAATTAGTTTATTGTAGTCAAAAATGTCGAAACTGCGTCGAAATAGCGCGGACGTCGATATAGCCACGGGAACGGTGTGACGTCACATTCACCGGAAGTCGTCACGGCATAGTGAAAATTGTCACCGAATGGTCGGAAAAACGTCGGATTTGTGTCAAATTGGGTGGAAAAATGTCTAATGAAGCTTAGTTAACACTAAAGATCCCCGAAAGATGCATAATTTGGTTATCGATATAGCCAGGGGAACGGTGTGACGTTACAGCCACCGGAAGTCGTCACGGCATAGTGTCCTCGCAATTTTTTTTTCTTTCTACGTTTTAAACGCCGGTGGGTGGCGAATCTCTGTATTCGCCATAGTAACGGCCACCAGGGCTTCGTATTTTGGAAGTGTAAGCGGGCGTACGTTCAAACGTTCGTGGCTGAAACTTAGTGCGTTCTCTTGCACCGAAAAACTGTAAACCCTTCGCGATGGCTCAGTTGTTACGACGCTCGGCTACCGAGCCGGAGTTCCCGGGTTCGAACCCAACCGCGGCGGCCGCGTTTCGATGGAGGCGAAACGCACAAGGCGTCCGTGTGCTGCGCGGTGTCAGTCCCCATGAAGGTCGAAATTATTCCGGAACCCTCCTGTACGGCTCTGTTTGCTCTGTGTCGTCTTTCACTCCCTTCCTTACGGCGCAGTTCAGGCGTCCACCGAGATGTAAGGCAAATATTGCGCCATTTCGTTTCTTAAAAAACCAATTTCAAAAGCCAATTTTCACTGCCGCTGCCGCTGCCGCCCTGCATCGCATTAGAGGACTGTAGCATAGCGCGGTCTGCGAACCGGTTCCTTCAGGCGCTAACTGCGCATGCGCTGATTGCTCCGAGCGGCGCCCTCGAGCCAGTACACAGGCGCGGCTGGAGTGACCGCGGATCGCGTTGTACTAAATCGGTCTATTATTAGATACTTGTAGCATAGCGCGATCCGTTACTGTCATGCCCTTCCGTGTTGGGGGTCGCCACTGCGCATGTGCAGATGGCCCCGAGGGCGATGGCGCCAGATGCGGGCCCGCCTTCCGCGTCGAGACCAATCAGCGCGTACGCACCGGCGACCCGTGGTAGCGGACCACGGTAGCAGATCGCGCTATGCTATAACTCTCTATTGGTTTTAGCACAACGCGATTCGGTATCGTATTCCCCGCGTTGATGGCCGGCACCTGGCACCCTCAGGGCGAACTGCGCATGCCCTGTAGTTCTCGCTGAAGGGAATCGCGCGTGCTAAATATCTATTTGTAGGGAGTTTGTGGGTTCCTACGTGGACACAGGCCACCACCCACCGCGGGTTCGAGCTTCGCGCGAGCCAAGGGCCCCGATCAGCCGTCACCACACACACACTGGGACACCGTTGCAGCGCACTCAACCTCCGCTGGGAGGAGAGCGATTCGCCGCAAAGAAATAGGCCTCCAAGTTCACCAAGGAGACGTTTATTCACGTCGTCCTTCAGCAGTACACACGCACTCAATCGTCACCCCGTCCCGGGGGCGCGCGAGGAGCAAGGCTCCGCTGCGCGCACGAAGCGACTAGAGCAATGCGCGCCGCTAACACGCCGCTGCAGGAGAATGTCCCCGCGGCAGTGCTGTGATCTCTCTCTCGTGTCGACCGTTGGGCCGGTTGCGAGAGAGAGTGGGCAATCAACGCAAGGTACGCCTGTCGGAGGTCGCTGGACCCCGCTGGACAGGCTCGAGCCGCTGCAGGTCAGAGGACACGTGCGGGCGAGCTCGAGTAAGCACTGGTCCGAGCGGCCAAGGGCCGGCACGGACAAACAGTAACGTACGCACCTTACGCTGTCTCGGAGGGATCTCTCTCTCTCTCTGCCCCGCTCGGACGGTCGCGGGATGCGCGGCCGCCAAAACGGATCCCGGATTCCCGCCAAAACGGATCCCGGATTCCCGCCAAAAGGCGCCAATGGCAAAGGCCCTTGGGGAGCCGGGGCGGAGCTGTGGCTAAATGACAGTGATTAGTCACCCAGCCGCCTCTCCACCGCCTGAGGCGGGAGCAAGGGAAAGAGGAGAAACGACGCGGTAGGCCGGCACAGCCGCGCAAAGGCGACGGCGGAAAGCCAGATTCCCACATCCCCCTCTCCTTAAATGCCCTCCTACCCATCGGCAAAGCACGCGGCCAAAATAAAGAAATCAATACACAAAAAAAATAAGCTACAGTTCAGTTCCAAAATAAAGAAATGAATACACAAAACAAAACTAGCTACCCTTCAGTTCCAGCCAGAACAACATAAGAAAACAAAGGGAAAACAAGGCAAACAACACTTGCATACGCTTCAGTAAATCAAAAACAGCTTGCAGATTATATACATGATACACAAGAAGATGTGAATACAACTGTACAACTATGTTACAGGTGGATGCCAGCCTCAAAGTTCGGTGGCGCGGCCCAATGGGCCGGTCGGCGACTCACCGCTCGCAGACTTCAAGTTGAACGGGTTGGGAGGGCCGACGACTGATGGCGGTCTTCTTTCCGTTGATGTAGGGTGCGTTGATGACGACGGGGCCGCGGCAGAGCACTGACCTCGCGCCCTTGGACACGACATCACGTTCGGGCACAAGACAGTTAGTACACCCCCCTTCACGCCGGCTGAAACGGGCGAGGACGTTCGGCGGGGTCCTGATGTGTAACCTTGGCCACAGCGAGGGGTCCTTCTCATCCTCGCGCTCACGCAGAAGGACACAGCGGCACAACTCACAGGCGTCGCCTTGGCTCATGGTTACGCGCGCACACAGCCACAGCCACAAACACGCATACACCGGCACGTGCGCGGACGCTGGTCGGCGACAACGACCCCCCCATCAGAAGCGTCCAGAGGCGCCGCGGCGAGGGTCAAAGGGTGCACTTTCCGCCCCCCCCCCATCGCCCCAAACGACCCGCCAACCTCCCCTCCATACGGGCCGCACAAAACTCGCACCGCGACACACGGCTCCTTAACGAGCCAACCACCCACAGTCGGGCCGGAAATGAGAAAAAGCGCGCTGTACAAACGACACCCATCGTTTTCTTCTTGAAGATAAGAGCAAGCACGAGCTGGCTGAAGTTTGCCTATGTACAAGTCTGGTTAAAAAAACTGAACGCCAACGCAGACGCATGTTACCTATGTACATCTCGGTACGTTAGAACGAAAACAGACCAACAAGCTGGAAACGAAAGTGGCTAGAAACTGACTCAAGCAAAACAAATAAATAAATAGATAAACACACAAGGCTGGAACTGACATGCTGCCAAAACAACAAAAAAATAACACACCGTGCTTCGCCTAGGTAGGGCCTGACGAGAAAGCTCGCCAGCTAGCTGAGGCTGCGTGCCTTCGGTTGCGGAAAAGTCCGCCGTCCGGCATCAATCACACCGGTGACCGTCGCCTCAGATTGTACCGGTGCTCCGTACGCTTGCGTTCCGCAGCACCTGTTGTGCATTTGCGCTTGCCTTTGATACCAATGGGTACCGGCGCAAGCTCGTCAGACCGTGACGCGTAGGCCTTCAGGTCTGCGAACCCCTGCTTGCTCCTGGGGAAAGGCCCCATCAAATCGCAGGTGGCCATCTGCCACGGACGCACACTGTCAATCGGTTTCATCATTCCAGGCGGCTTGCCGCCCCGTGACTTCACCGCTTGACAGACATGGCAGGAACGGCAATAGCGGAAAATGTCACGCTTCATGCCGGGCCACGTCACCGAATGACTCAGTTTCGCGAAAACTTTGGAGCCACTCAGATGACCGGCCAGTGGTTCGTCATGAGAGAATCGCAAAAGTGCGCCTCTCAGACTTTTGGGGATAACCACCTAGAACGGGTCGATGGACTCGTCATCGGTGGCTATGTACTTCAGCACGAGCCCGTCATGGTCCAGCAAATATGACTCCCCGGGGTTCGCCGCGACACACGCTGGCTTCTGCCCCCCTGCGCCCGCTACAATACAAGTAGCGTCACGGCGCTCCGTCTCCCTGAGACCGTCGCTCACCTCGCGACAAAAGGGGTCATTTTACTGGGCTTTCAGTAGCTCTTACGGCTGAAAACGATTCCAGTCATCCCAGAGGGGAGCATGGTCTCATCCCCACTCAGGTTTGCAGCCAAAATTTCCGTTCGCGTCGGCACCTCCGAGGCGCTCACGCAGAGCTTTGCCTCTCGTCCGCTTTGCGAAGCGCTGCTCGCCTGGTTAGCGGAATGGGTAAACCCGTTTGCGGGTTCCCCCTCCTTGCCGCCCGGCGGCTCGTCCGCTGTTTCGCCCCCTCCGCCTACAGGCGTCAAGGCGCCGCTGGCGAGTGGGGCACGGGATAGCGCGTCAGCTACCACGTTTGTGCTCCCCTTTCGACACTGCACGGAAAAGTCGTAATGCTGTATCAGGAGAGCCCAGCGCGCCAGCCGACCCGCAGGCTCGCGGAGCCGCATCAGCCAACTGAGCGCACTGCACCCCTGCCTCAGTGGAGGCTTGGGTGGGCTGCACGAACGAGGGCGGCAAGGCTCCTAGTTCGATGAGCGGCGTGGTTTCCACAGGGAACCGGGCCAGCGCCTCGCCGTTCCCAGAGCAGAATTGACTGCTCGCGGGGCACGGCTGCTGCTGTTCGAAACTGCCGGTTGCGGCAGCGTGACACGAACTGCTTTCGCACTGGACGGAAAGCTTGCACAGCTGAGGCATGTGACCAGCGGATGCACCGCAGGGTGCTCCCGGTACAGCTCCAATGGGAGCCGCGTGGTCGACATTTTGGGTTGTGCCGCAGTAAACCCCAATGGGGGCCGCGGCCAACCACGGTGTCTAGCTATTCGAAGGAACAGCAGCCAGCGGATCAAACGACGCTACAACTCCGTAGGGAGCCGACATGTAGCTGCCGAGTGCCCCGCTGGGGGTGGTAGACATGGTGCGCAAGCGTGATCGGCAAGGCGACCTGCTCGGCTAATGTGCCATCAAAGGCGTAAGCGCCAATGACTTAGCACGTTGGGCGCCAGTTATGGGTTTCTAAGTGGACACAGGCCACCACCCACCGCGGGTTCGAGCTTCGCGCGAGCCAAGGGCCCCGATCAGCCGTCACCACACACCACTGGGACACCGCTGCAGCGCACTCAACCTCCGCTGGGAGGAGAGCGATTCGCCGCAAAGAAATAGGCCTCCAAGTTCACAAAGGAGACGTTTATTCACGTCGTCCTTCAGCAGTACACACACACTCAATCGTCACCCCGTCCCGGGGGCGCGCGAGGAGCAAGGCTCCGCTGCGCGCACGAAGCGACTCGAGTAATGCGCGCCGCTAACACGCCGCTGCAGGAGAATGTCCCCGCGGCAGTGCTGTGATCTCTCTCTCGTGTCGACCGTTGGGCCGGTTGCGAGAGAGAGTGGGCATTCAACGCAAGGTACGCCTGTCAGAGGTCGCTGGACCCCGCTAGACAGGCTCGAGCCGCTGCAGGTCAGAGGACACGTGCGGGCGAGCTCGAGTAAGCACTGGTCCGAGCGGCAAAGGCCGGCAGGGACAAAACAGTAACGTACGCACCTTTCGCTGTCTCGGAGGGATCCTCTCTCTCTCTCTGCCCCGCTCGGACGGTCGCGGGATGCGCGGCCGCCAAAACGGATCCCGGATTCCCGCCAAAACGGATCCCGGATTCCCGCCAAAAGGCGCCAATGGCAAAGGCCCTTGGGGAGCCGGGGCGGAGCTGTGGCTAAATGACAGTGATTAGTCACCCAGCCGCCTCTCCACCGCCTGAGGCGGGAGCAAGGGAAAGAGGAGAAACGACGCGGTAGGCCGGCACAGCCGCGCAAAGGCGACGGCGGAAAGCCAGATTCCCACAAGTTTCAGCATAGAAGTATTTGAAGCTGGGCTTGTTGGTGCATATTCGTGAAAGACATGAGAGCGCAAAACGGCAACAGCGCTCGTCCTGTTCCCTTACTCGTCCGTGTTGCCGTTTTGCGCTCTCATGTCTTTCACAAAGTCATAGCGCGGTGCAGTTCCGCGAGGCGCCGACTGAGCATGCGCAGTGGCAAGTGTGTGCGCCTCTCGGGGCCATGTGATATTCACTTTTTGCATTACAACTGTTGATGCAGCCAAGTTGGCGTTACGGAAAAGTCTGGTTTGATATCGCTACGTAGCCGCCACTTTGGAGTTCGAGGTTCCTGCCAATCGGCGCAGAATGGAGTGGACCGAGTCGCACACTGTTCACTTCCGAAATACTGGCCTGTGTTCTCGCTTATAGTAGCCACTGTGGATTCGGGTCTGAACATGACTGCGCTTATACAGCTGTCTCATTTCTTCGTAGTGGAAGAAATCTTTATCTCGGCCCGGGGTTCTGTCCCGGCCGCGGCGGTCGAATTTCGATGGAGGCGGAATTCTAGAGGCCCGCGTACTGTGCGACGTCAGCGCACGTTAACGAAGCCCAGGTGGTGGGAATTCCCGGAGCCCTCCACACGGCGTCCCTCATAGCCTGAGTCGCTTTGGGTACTTTAAACCCCCCACAAAACCAAATCTCGGCCCGGGGATGGAATCCTGGACCAGACGGCTTTCTAGTGTTCAGTGCTGTCACTGCTGTGTCATTCAGGGACCATTGGCGGTATAGTTTTGAGTTTCGTAAGCGACTCCAGAGCTCATGCTCTTGGAGCACTGCCCCATCTCGCTTGCACAATTCCTTCGTGCTCGTCACCACGTGCCCATTACAGTCCAGGTGCAATATGGCGACGCACAGAGGGCGCTTCGAGCAAAGCGGTACACACTAGCGTCGATTCCAACCGCTCCGTCGCTTACCCCTCCCCCCTCTTGCTTCGCACGCGCCGTTCGCTGTCTTGCTTCGCGTGTACAGTTCCCCCATCGGTGTGTCTAAGGAGCGGCATAAACAAAACGTTTCGGTGTTTATGCAACGCACAGCCGGTCGTGTGTGCGCTCATACTCGGCATATACCTGGTCACGAGGCTGAGACGAAGACCCACCGCGTGAGCGCGCTTTAACTCGTAGCGTTGCCGTACCACGCCCATCCCAAGCCGCATGGAGAATGAGGGGCGCGCAGATTCGCGCACGTCTACTATACCTGCCTCCTCCTGCGCGTCTTCGGCGCACGGGCGTGAATCGCTTTGCGTGTGAGAGCGGGCTTATTAAAACTCGCCGCACCCAAAAGCGTGAGCAAGATATTGCTCGCGCGTGAACTGCGCCGACGAAAAAAAAAATGAAAAGTAGTAGAGCCGCTCGTGTGGGTCCGTTTGGTTACGGGGTTCCCTCTTGATGTACAAGCCTGCTGGCTTCTCTGGCTTTTGTCGGGCCACGAGCGTCTCATGTTTTCTCTTCGCTTTTCAAAGTCCTCCCTTTCTCTCTCTGACTATGCCTCCTTTCCTTTAACGCCGTGGCTTGTCTATAAAGCGCCGATTAGCTCGAGGCGGCGCGGTTCTTTTGTTTGTCTCGGCTGGCAGCGTGGCCAGGAAGCTCGGCTGTGTTCGTGTCTGGTGTCCCGGGACATTAGGCGTGAGCGCGGCGGGTCTTCGCTGAAGTGGCTTGATTGACGAGCTCCACTTGCCGAAGGGATCTCGTTACTGTATACGGCGCCTGGACAACCGGCGCGTGACGGTGCCGGCGCGGAAGTGGTGCGGCAGGTTGAAGCTGTCCAGGACAGAGGAACATTGGCCCGTTGGAAAGGATCTGCGTTTTTGGGAGGATACCAAAGGAAAGGAAGCTGGCGCTGATCGTTGGACTCTACTTATCACGTCACCTCGTGGAAGTTGAAGGGCTTGCCCTGCTGTCTTCTACGTCTCCTCGAGCGGACGTATGCTCCGATGTTTCCTTAGGGTTGCGAGGATTGCGGGTCCTTAATTCAGACTTCTGTGTGCTAGTAAGGTGGCAGGTCTTCGTTATCGGCGGTCTGGCAGTACTGATTGGCTAGCTGGCGGGCCGCCTTATGCGAAGCCAGCGTTGGAGAAAAGAGCGGTCTGAGCTCTGAGCGCCAACTCCGCAGGAGACAGACTAGAGAGCGTTCGTTTTGCAGTTTTTCGTGCCACGGACAAGGGTAGACATCTTCAGGGTTTTGTTTGGCGCCGTGAAGGGTTCCCCTGAAGACAGCCAGACTTCCGAATTCCTGGTGGAAAGAACGTCTTGAGAAGCTCATGAGCCAGGCTGCAGCATAGGCGTCGGTGCCATTTGGATAGTGCATTCCATCTGCCGCTTCCATTCTGACTGTTGACACTAATTAATGATCGCTGGCAGCGCCAATACTTCTACCTAGCCAGCTGGTTTACTTCAGCGGTAGCCTTTGATTGGAGCTGTGCCCCAGTGTAAAAAGAGAAACTAACGCCCTCTCGGGCTCGTCGTTGGACGTTGCTGGACACTTGAATGCACTGATTTATTCGCCTGTCATCGATATACCAGCCAGTCACCATCAAGTCTTTGCCGGACTACGTCTTACAGAAGGGCGGCGAGATTTCGAAGCTGCGTCGCCGAAAACAGATGCGCTGAGCCTGCTGATGCCGAAGGATTAGCGTTTCCGGCCGTTGTTCGCCTGCCGTTGTCTCAGTAGTCTGCCACATTGGAATTGACCGGGCATCTCTCCTGTCTGGAGAATCGGGACGTTTCGGAGAGTCGGGGCAATCTTGCGTGCGTCTGGCCGCTGTCCTCCAGCGCGGGAAGTGAACCACCGGGTTACGCGTCAAACTGCGGGCGCCACGAGACACGGCCGCCGCCACGTCGCAGCCGCCCCGGAAGACCTCGGACCGCAGCCCTAGCATCTCCGGCGCGTCCTCCAGGTCGGACCGGCACCACCATCGCCGTTGCAGGCCGTGCTGGAACCCGAGCACGTCGCCGAATTCAACGGGCGGCGGCGGCGCCAGGGGAGGAGGGCGGCTGTCCCGCACCCTGGCCGCTCTGGATCGCCAAGCTCCGGCCGAGCCGTCAGCGGCCGCGGAACTGCGCGCCGCCGCCTTGCCCATGTGGGAGGAGCTCGTCGCGCTGGTCGCCAGCGTCTTCATCTTCCTGGGCGCCCTGGTGCAGATCTTCTGGAGGCACGTCGTCCAGAGGAGGCGCCGCCCTGCCCAGGGACCCGCCGGTGACTCGTCAGCCTCCGGCTCGAAGACGTCCTCGTCTTCGCCCGCTGCCGAGAAGGTCCGGTCCTCTGGCGGCGGCAGCGCGGGTCCCTTCGCCAACTCCGAAGACACCGGCAGCGGCGGAAGCGCGGGGTCTTCGCCGACGCCGAAACAGCTCGCGGCGTCGTCCGACCTGGGCGAGGAGGTGGGCCTGGGCGACCTTCCTGCGGGGGACTACCCCGAAGACGTCCTGGAAGGCGTCGGCGACGGCAGTCGCGTCGTGCGTCGCGGTTCCCTCCGGCCTACGTACAAGGACCCGCCGCCCGTCTACAAGGAGCCGGTAAGGGGCCGGCGGCGCGCGGGCTACCCTGACCTAGCTATACTCGCCTCGTTTATCGCGCTGGCTGCTGTATAGTCCAGCCCGAACAAGTCGGGTTCATTAGTTCGCTTAGATCGTCGCGCAAGATGGGACACGTCGAGCATTGCCTTCAGACCTGTGCCGTCTGTTGGTGACCTGATTGGGGAAAGTACTTCATTTTGCTAGGGTATCGCTGTCGCTCGTCCGTCGTTGAGTTGTTTAGCCCAGCGGGGATTATGCGACCTAAAGGCATCTGTAGGATGTCCTGCCATGCACTCAGCGTTGCATGCATTAGCTGGGTAAGAGCGCGTCGGCGAGTGCCGTGGAAAGGAGATAGCCTGAGCTCGCTGTCGCTGTCAGTGTGGTTTATTTCAGCGCCTCCCGTTGAAGGTCCGCGTCTATCGCCTTTAGGGAATTAAAACCTTAGATATTTGTGGAGGCGAAAGCCCGCAAGTTACTTTTCCTTGCGACGGGTTAAGCGGTGCAACATCTCTCAGCGAAGCGCGAGTGAGAAAGAGGGTCGCCAAGCTAGTCGTCTGAACTAGACTGCGCAGCATGTCGCTCTTGCGAGATCGTGTTTGGTCGAGGACACACACACTGGGGTGGACATGGTGAATCGTTGCATGCCGGTCTGCTCACAAGGCTATTAATAAGGTTCACCGATGTTAAGCGTGCCCTGACCGTGTGCTGAAAGCGCTCACTGTGATCGTCGTCATCACTCTGTCCGGCTGCACCCTTCCGACCGAATCAACCTCCGTTTCCGGTCAGTCATTCTTGCGTAACCGCCTCGGTGGCTCAGTGGCTTTGGTGTTTGACTCCCGAGCCCCAGGACGCGGTGTCGAATCCCGGCCATGGCGGCCTCGTTCCGATGGATGCGAAGCGCGAATGACACCCGTGCGCTGTGCGATGGGAGTTAAAGAACCCTATAGGTTCCGGAGTTCTCCACTGCGGCGCCCCTCATTAGCCCATGTGCAGCGTCCGGACGTTGAACCGCACAAACTAAACCTTACGGTGCACCGCCTTATCATCAGCCTGACTACGTCCACTACAGGGCAAAGGCCTCTCCCGTATTTCTCCAATTAACCCTCTCCTTTGCCAGTTGCGGCCACCGTATTCCGGCAAACTTGTTAATCTCATCCGGCCACCCAACTTTCTGCCGCCCCCTGCTACGCTTGCCATCTCTTGGTATCCAGTCCTTAACGAGAATCTGTTATCTTCCCTTCGTATTACATGCCCTCTGCCCATGCCATTTCGACTGGGATATCATTAACCGGCGTTTGTTCCCTGTCCCACTATGCTCTCTTCCTGTCTCTGAACGTTGCACCTATCATATCATTTTTCTCTCCTTAGCTCTACTTCCTGCCTGTTCTGTGGTGGCGTACTGTGTGCCAGCTTGTGTGTCAACAACCGAAACGTCCCGACCCGCTACGGCTCCTTTTAGGGGAGGCGTTCTCAAAAGCCTTTTTGCGCTGTATCGCGAGGAAACAGGATATTTAGTACACCTGCACAAAGTGACGCAAAGAAGAAGAAAGAATTAAGCGCTAGAAATACGGTTACGTGGTTCCTAATTGTTAACCTTATAAGCATCTCCCAGCGCCCGCACGGCGCCGCGGTCACGCGTTCGAACTGGTGCTCATCGGACTCTCCTGGGGACTCTCCTGCTCATCACTGGGGCCGCATCGAAAGGCGGTTGCAGCGGCGCCAGGAACGACGGCCACGCCATGGCGAGCCTGGAGCAGGCAGTAGAGGGACGGTCGGTGCAGCAACAGCGAGAGGAAGAACGCGTTGTAAGGGGGGAAGCAGCGCTCCGAGAGCCCCCCCCCCCCCCCCCCCCCCCCCCCCTCTAGCAGAATCAGGGTCACGCACGCTCGAATTATGCACACGCGTACGGTTGCGCAAGACCCCAGCGAGGTTGGGACGTGTCCAACGCCCCCTCCTCTTCCGCCCTCGCCCCCTTCCAGCCTCCTCCTGTCTCTCCTTCAGCCCCGGTCGTGTGTATCGGTGTCGGCCGTGGGATCACTTGCCTTGCAGGCAGTGTAGTGTGTCGCGGTGCTTGTTTGCTCGCGCGGTCGCGCCTGTAATCACGCTAATAAGCGTAGCATTGGCCGCCGCATTGCCGCTGACACGTGCAATACAGCGCACCCCCCTAGCTTCCACTGGCACTGAGTCGCCTCGAAGAATGCCCCCCTCTGGGGTAATATTGCGGCGAAAGTGCTGGCGCACGGACAAGGCACGTGCGCGTGTGTGCCGCGCTGAGCAAATATGGCCTAATCGATAGCAGCTGTTGCGTGCATAGGAAGCACACACACGACACGCCCTAGCGCTGAATTATAAGGGGTGCCCCGTTCTACCCGGTTGGAGCTTCAGCGGCGGTTCAAACGACGGATATGTTTGTTCGTTTGTGTGCGTGTTTAAATTTCACTCCGAAATGACACTGTGGGCAGCAGAGATCGATAACAGATTTTGTTCCTTTGGGAACAGAGTGCAGTCCGAAATGACAGTGGGAATGGGAGGAACGAGGTCGCCTTCTGTTTGGGCTCTCGGCTCTGCGGTTAGGGACGAATGTTTTAAGGGTGCGGATTCGACGAAAAAAAAAAACCAAAAACTATTTCTGTGGGGTCGGACGACGAACTTCAGTGAAAAAGATCTGAGGCAGCCTATGAGTGTCGAGCGTTAGCGATTGCGTCATTAACCACCTTCGCTATGCACGGTACAAATTTTTCGTTATATCCGGATATCTACTTCCATAATGTGATCACATACAGTGCAAGAAGAGAAATCGTTTGACACCACTTTGAATGTCCTACGTCAATTATTTTGGCTGTAATGGACGTTTGAGGTTTCAAGAAGTCACGGTATGCAGAACCAAAGGTCGCCGGTGCGAATCCCTGTGATGAGCTACGCTCTGATTCGTCTAGTAATCTTATGCGCCGTAACGCGCTGAATCGTTTGATACTTCTCCGAACATTCAACGCCAATTAGGTGGTCCACAATTTGTGTGTACCAGTGGTACCACCCACTTGAATGGCCTTGTGTTTAACATCCTAACGCGACCTTGGATAATGCGAGCATTAGAGCCAACGCTCTGAAAGCATTGGCACGCATTGAGGACATGCGTGCTCCATTCTGCGGGGGAGTGCATAAATAACCTTTTTTTTTTTTTGTTGCGAATCTGTATCCCGCAATTTTTTTTTACCCACGACTGCGCATACAGGCAACTTATTGCCGCTCAACAAACCGTCGTGTTCCCCTTTAGGGGAGTGAAAGGCGTAGCTCGTTCCCTCGTTCCCCCCCCCCCCCCCCCCTTTTTTTTTCGGGGTCGAAAGATATCCGCAATGATTTTTAAGCCCTCTTCAAAAGTAGAAAATATATCCGCGAAACGGTTCGATTCTCAGCGGTCCGCCGCGCGTGATTGGCCGCTTCGCTGCTTGACGTCATCAGGCCGGCTACGTCACCCGGCGAATCGGCCAATCACGCGCTGGGAACCGCGGAGAACCGGGCCGGTTCCAGAGCGAACCGTTTCGTGGATGTACCCCCCAGTTCTTGATTTCGCACCAATTCTCTCTCCCCCCCCCCCCTTTCCCTCTACCCCTTTGTTTTCTGGCGCCCTGTACAACATGGCCTCGGCCGCGGAGGTATGTGGAGTTGCACAAGGACAGCTCGAGCGTGTACTTTGACGCACTTCGCTGTGTATACCGCACGTGTAGCGGCGAGCACGCGCAGCTATTTATTTTTGTCGGTGCTGTTTTAATTTTTTTTTCTTCGCGTCTGCACTTCCGCCTGGGTTTTGATTTACCGTCGCGAGCGCCTCTGCCTATGTCGCCGTCAGAGCAGTTGGTTCGGTCAGCTTAGCGACTGTAGAGCTATGAGTGCGATTCGTTCGCAGCACGTTCCTTGTCCAGGCCGTTGTCATTCCTTCCGGGACCCCTCTCAGCTCGATGGAATGGATATGTGGATCTTGGATACAGCGCGTGTGCTTGTTCGGTAAGCGCAGGTGCTTATTCTTGCGAGGCCTTGTCTTGTGAGCTGTCGGTTCTCGTACAGACGGCGCCGACGTACTCGTTCGAAGCTGGTATCAAAAATTCATGCTGAGCTTGTTGGTTTACTGTAATCTTAGAAATGTCTTTTCCAGCCCGAACGGGACGACACAGAGCAGAGCAGAGAACAAGACAGAGCTACTGTTCCCCTTCCAGCCAATGGCGTCGGCCGATTCTCATGACCCTGCTGGTGTGGCAAAGCAGGGAGTGGTAGATGAAAGGAGGTAATCCTTTCCCTCCATGGTCGGGGATAGACCCCTCTCTTCATTGTGGCGCCGCTCCCTGCATTGTCACGCTGGCAGGGTCACGAGAATCGGCCGACGCCATTGGCTGGAAGGGGGGGCCTTTTGAGACGGGGAGAAGCCGCTTCGTTCTTGAGTTGTATGCTACTATAGGCTTGCATATGCAGTGAGTATAGCAGTGAGCCAACCAGGCTAAACACATGCTTCCGCATGTCTGCTCGGTTTAACTGCGATAACACCATGACATTTTTTTTTTTATTTTCGCCTATATCTAAATGCGGGCGCCGCGACTGGCATTCGATCTCGCGACCTTGGGCTTGAGGAACAGCTGCCGAACGCTTAAACCGCGGCTGGTGCCCAGACGAGAGGGAAAGCTTTATAGGCGGCTTCTAAACGGATGCTCTATTGATGGACTGCTCGGGGTCCCTTTCAGAATGTAGATGGTTTGGTTTATGGTTTGGTTTGGTTTATGGGGTTTAACGTCCCCAAAGCGACTAAGGCTATGAGAGACGCCGTAGTGGAGGGCTCCGGAAATTTCGACCACCTAGGGTTCCTTAACGTGCACTGACATCGCACAGTACATGGGCCTCTAGAATTTCTCCTCCAAAGAAATTCCAGCCGCCGCGGCCGGGATCGATCCCGCGTCTTTCGGGTCAGCAGCCCAGCACCATAACCGCTGAGCCACCGATCCTTACGATGCTCGGGGAGGTCGGGACAAATTCGCATTCAACGGAGTGGCGGTACTGTCTCCTACGCATATGACGACGGCGCATTTCTGCGATCACAAACGCAATTACCGATCATTCGCACTCTCGTGGTACTCTTACCAATTCGAGAGAAAAGTATACAACAGCTGTATCTTACCGGTACTCACCTATGGGGCAGAAACGCGGAGGCTAACAAAGAGGGTTCAGCTTAACCTAGGGACAACGCAGCGAGCTATGAAAAGGAAAATGATAGACGTAGTGTTAAGAGCCCGGAACCGGTAGAGTGGGTGAGGGCACAAACGCGGGTTAATGACATTCTAGTGGAGATCAAGAGCAAGAAATGGGTTTGGGCAGGGCATGTACTGCGAAGGCAAGACAACCGCTGGTCCTTAAGGGTAACGGAGTGGATTCCAAGAGAAGGCAAGCGTTGCAGGGGGCGGCGAAAGTTAGGTGGGCGGATAAGATTAAGAAGTTTGCGGGGATACGGTGGCCGCAGCTGGCAAATGACAGGGTTAATTGGAGAGACATGGGAGATGCCTTTGCGCTGCAGTGGGCATAGTCAGGCTGATGATGATGATGATACTCTAGCCCCTCACAGCCCGAGGCTGACCTTCCATCCACCACTATCACTATGCCTTGCGCCCCCCCCCCCCCCCACCCCCCCCCCCCCCCCCCCCCACCCCCCCCCCCCCCCCCCCCTCAACTTCCCCGTGTCGAAACGTAGCTCGCGTAACTGCTGTCACGCCTGCCTGTGACGCACACCCGGAAAGAGAGAAAAAAAAAAGAAGCCACTCGCGTGACCGTTATGCCATGCGCCGCTCTGCTCTGCGTATGACGTCATCGCGCGGGGACGGTCGCAACTAGCGGCAACTGCGTCGCACGTGACCGACGTCGGCGCCGAGTCGCAATGCAGGCTGTAACACGTTGGACGTCTCCGGTAATTGGCGGAGCTGCCGGCTTGGAAACCAGGAAACAAATGAAAAAGCCTCGCAATAAGTGTCACCGCGTCTGTTCGCTGTGAAGGTTCGAAGCGACGGGGGTGGCCTTTGTGAGGGGCAGCTGTGGGTTGAGCAATGCGTGGAAGTTGCTGACAGCGCGTATAGCAACAGCAGCATTGCACGAGGAAGAGGAAACACCTGACGAGGTGCGCTTCGTAAGCTGCCGGCGAAAAAAGCGAGAAAAAAAATGGCACTGCTTGTCTATCCTCTACCGTAGGAAGATCCCTGGAGAAAAACGGATGTTCTATGACGAGGCAAGCTTAGATTCTAACTGCGAAGATTTTTGCTGCAGCTATTCCCACCGCTTCTTTTAAGGATTTGGTCTTTTTTTTGTATTTTGCTTGGGCGAGAAAAGACGCAGCCGACACAGAGGAGAGACATACGAGGTACGCGGTGGTTTTTCTGTGTCGTCTGCGTCTTTTTGCGCCGAGGCCAAGAAATTCAGTGATTGAAATTTCGCCCAACTAACTAGCTGCCTCCGCGCCTTCAATGTCAGTCTTTCCCGGTCGAAATTTTTGTTGTCACTGTGAGCAAGGTGTCTGGAGGAAAAGCGGGTGGGAATTTGCGACCGCCCGCCAGTGCCCAACGATTCCTCGTCTCTCACTTTGTGACAACTGTTGCGGGGAAAGATATATCTGCCGAATAAGAAGGAAAAAAACTATTAGTTCGGAAAAAAAGGAAAACAGAACTTGAGGTCAAGGCTAGGTGATCAGATTATCTCGAACCAGCGCGAAGGCCTAAGGGCAGTGGGCATTTTTTTTTTTATCTGCGAAAAGGATAGCTTCGAACGCTTTGTCGTATTTAAAAAAAAAAAATGTGTGCTATCCTTCGACCTTGGGGCTTGTTCGATGCCTCGTGTTAGTCTTTCCTACTCGGGGCTATAGAAGCGCAAAATGGGCCAAATGCTGATTGTTGCTAACTGGCGACAATTTTAAGCGTGTAAACGAAGTTTCGATGCTTGCTTTTGAATGTGGGCACATTAGCTGGCATGGCTTGAAGGTGATGGTTTGGTTATTTTCATTGATTTCTTCGTAATTTGGCCATTAAAGGGCTGAAGACTAGTTTATTCGTGGCACGAGCGCGCTCTGCTCAGGGCGTCCCTTTTCTCTTATTGCCCGGTTCTCGAAAAAACGGAACAGGATGTAGGCACGGTAGAAGTACTACGCTGCTGTACCCACCCCCTCCTCCTCTCCCTCAGAGAGCGCTCATCCGCTCCCGTCAGCGGCTCCAGTCCTGCAGGTCCTGAACGTGACAGCTTATAGTGCGCTGTAATCGCCTTCCGTTACCTGCGAACGAGACCGTCGTAGTACATATGTACTGTCGTGCAACAAACAAACAAACAAACAAACAAACAAACAAACAAACAAACAAAACTTTCTGTTCGACCTGCTCCTGCTTATTATGTATGTTCCAGATTCTGTTTCGTTCAGGCAAGCCGCCAGTGGAAGTATCCGTGGAAACACGGTTACCGTGTGAATGATTGATTGTTCGTGTGCCTGTTGAGTGCCAGCATGCATGTTGTTATCCTCGTCGTTCTGATGGCCAGGGAGGCCGGTAACTGGTGGTGATTGAAAACTGAATTTTTTTTGTGGCGCAAGGGTACCTGCGGCCAAAGAGCGCCATGGCACAAGGCGTTTTTCTTCTACTAAACCTGGGGTCGAAGACCAAATTTCCATGCATTTCACCCTAAAGAGGCCGAGCACCTGGCCAGGGGAAAGCTTGCACCCATTGTATCACCGGTGGGTGCCCGGCAGCACTGGGGATCGAACCTCGCACCCACCGCATGCATGGGGGCTGCTCAGATCACTAGTCCGCCGCCGCGGTATAAACAAACGAACAAACCTTTTAGTCATACTTGCTCCTGCTTCATCTTTATTTCGTTCGGGCAAGCCGCCAGTGATGGTGGAAACACGGTCATCGTGAGTGACTAATTGTTGGTGTACCTGTTGGGGATCTTATCGTGAGGGTCTCACCGACCTCAGCTAAAGAGGCCGGTGCTAGCGCAGCGCAGGCAAACAAACACCGCCAATTTTAAACTGGGTCCATCACTGCTCGTTTCCTTTCCTGTTCGTATCGTTCGGCCTGTTCTGTTAGAAAGTGTTCAAAATGTGACCCCCCCCCCCCCCCCCCCCCCCCCCCCTTACAAAACGCCCTGCGGGCCTGTAAGGTATTTCAAATAGATAAACAAAGACATCTGCATCAAACGAGAAAGAAAAACGAAGTTCTCTCTGCGCGAGCGACTTGGTCGCGGTGCCCCCCCCCCCCCCTCCCCCCCCCCCCCCTCCGTCCGCGTGGCCGAAGGCGGCAACGGACGGTCGCACTTCCTCGCAGGGCGGCTCGGAAACGGAGAGCTGGAAATTGAATCGCTAAATCATGTCGATCGCGGTGGGGTGCACCGGAAAGTGGCGAGCATAGAGTCTGTCCCCTTCCGGGTAGCCACGTCGCCGCTTCCCGGGCGCGTTAATTACTGGCCGTGCCAATCGGCACTGCGCCCAGGCGTGTTCGGTTGGCGTGCATTGCAGCGTGCACCACGCGCCGTACAGCCGCTTATTACTGCGGGCGTGGTCCCGTGGGGGAGGGACGGGCGTTGCGGGTGGCTTGGCGTGGCGATCGCCGAGTGCTGCGCAGTGTATGTACTGCGTACTGTGCGCTGCGTGTTGCGCGCGCTGGCGAAAGGCGACACGCTGCGCGGTGCCCCGCCGCGAGTACCGCGTCGTCCCCGCGTATAGGTCGGGATGAGCATGAACGAATGAATTCCATAAAGTGGGCAGTTTGTGGTGGATATGAGGAAGACGGTTTTCAGTTGTCTTCTGTACAAGCTGCTGTGTGTTCGGGTGTGCTCCCGTATCGCCTTGCAGAGGGGACCGTGAGCTGTGATCACGCTGTCTAGCAGTTTTTATGCACGGCCCCCTTTATCGTGTTGATGAAAAAGTAGATTATTATTGTTAGTAGTAGTAGCAGTATAGCGGCAGCACCAGTAGTAGCAGCAAGCAGTAGTAGTACCAGTAGTAGTGCTGTTAGTAGTAGTAGTAGTATTAAACGTTGCAAACGGCACTTTGATTGGTCCTCAACTTTCGTGTGTCATATGGCAAAAGTTGCACTGCAGATGCAGACGATCACAAATGACGCAAGCATAACTCACGCGAGACTCGCCCGTTTCGTGACACGTGCGTGCGTATTCACTTCTGAAAATGCACTCCGCTATGCGTGGCCCTGCGCCCGTCACTTTTGCGATTCCTCCAAACAGGGGGCACCTTACGTGCGAGTGAATGCGGCATGTGCGCTCCTAGGAGCTTGCATCCTGCCGCGTCATTTCCTTCCGCTTCCGCGCGTCTTCGCCGCTCCCGCACATGGCGCGCACGTGGGGCTTTTGGGTAAAGGGGGAGGGGGACATCCCCCTCCCTCACACACACTCTTCGTTCATTACACGCGTTCACGGGCGCATATTTCGCTGCTTGCCAGCACAGCGCATGCCTGTTTGGCTGACCCGTCGTTGGAGTCTTCGGCACCGCTCGGAAAAACGAGCGAGGAGTAGGGTGGGCGTGGTGGTGCAGTGCAGCGTCCAGCTGCGACTAGCCCCCGGGGGTATACACCGTCACGCCCTGTTCTCATTGGAGCCGGCGCTTCCAGCAGCGTGTTCGTGACGACGCCTTTTTTCTTTTTTTTTTTTTTTTTGCTTTCTAGCGCACGTGCGCGACTGAGTGCGTCGGCGCCGATGCTTCTCCACTCGTTTATTTCGTCACGGTGGGAGTGTGGTTCGAAGGAGAATGCGGCTCATTAAAGCTTGGGCGCTTGGTTGTTTCTGCTGCGTTTCATGCTGGCTGTAGTTAACGGGGACTGAGGGTAAATCTGTCCCGTTTCTGTAGGTTGATACTGGAGGTTTCCCCATCTTCGTCTGTGACCCTTCCCCCCCTCCCTTCTACATCCTCGCATACACTCTAAACAGAAAGCAGTAAAAAGGGAGTAAAGATGTTTCTATTACGCACTCTCTTTTATAAAAGGGAGGACAGGTCACTCCCCTTTTTTACTCCCACATAGGCGTATTCGTGTTCAGAGATCATCGTACCGTACATGTTGGGGTTTAAAGTCGCTGAGACGCTCGCGACCTATGAGGGTCGGCGTAATGAAGGGCTGAGCCGAATTAGTTTAGAGCATCTGGGTGTCCCTTAGCGGTAACCGATATCTCGCAGCACGAGGGCGTCTTCGAATTTTCCCTCCGTCGAGATGCAGCCGGGATTCGATCCCGCGACCTATAGATATATGGCTGAGTAGCCGAAGTCGCTGAGCGTCCGTCGTGGCTCTATGTTAATGAAGCCGGAGAAAATGGCAGCGCAAAAAATAAAAAAAACGCTTACGTAGCGAAGGCACAGAGACCTCAGGACAAGCACTGAAATTGCAGAGAAAAAATTGGAGCGTTTAGAAATTTGAGATCCGGCCTGTGGCGTAGGTGATGACGTCGAGTGTCGTGCGTCAGCTGCTTCGCTTGAATTATCCTGTCCACTTTTTCAATTCGTCGTAACTTTCCGCGATGAAGTTGCACAAAGTTGTTTTATCTTCACTGCGAACTGTGTGACAGTATTTCTTTTGATTGCCATTTGTTTTGTTTCTATCCGCTATTGTATAGTTGTGCCTAAACGCCGAGTAATTGCGTATTGTACCTGTATGCATTGTATTATCTCATGTTGTTAGCCGCTGTGTGCCGCCAAATGTTAAGGGCGGGTGCCCGTGGCCTAGTCAAGCTGTCAGAAGACGGCTTTTACTATGGACACCCTGCCGTCATGTACTGCATGGTGGCAAATAAACTATTATTATTATTATTATTATTATTATTATTATTATTATTATTATTATTATTATTATTATTATTATTATTATTATATAAGCGCCGATGTATAAGTCACGTTTAAAATCGATGGTTTGGTCCCCCACTTTATATTCTGCGATAAAAAATAGAGGTAAAAACTAATCTGATATCATGGCAACGCCGAAACGGTTGGTGGCTGCGACACCTATTTGTCATCTCTGCCTCTTCTATAGCTTATAAAAACTCCGTTTTCCGTAAAAGGAGCGTCTTTCTGAAGGGAAAGTCGTGATTGATTAGTCTGGGTTAACTTCGTTTTGCGCTCTGTTTACCTTTAATAAAATATCGGAATCGACAGTCTAATGTCAAATAAAGAGATAAAAAAAATAGAAAGCCCGAGAAAGCATAAAGCGAGCGCGGCGATCCACGGCGCACTGAATTGGGGCTTAGTGAAGCGGATGGTCTTCCGAACGGCCTCTGCGAGAGCGGCTGGGCTGGAAAAAAGAAATGCGGGTTTCGAAAGTGGGCTAATGGCCGAGATTTCGCGACTGCGGGAAACGGAAAAGGGGACCGTTTAGAGATCGGCTTGGCGTTATAAAAAAAGACAGTGATGCATTCGCTGAAGGGCACAGAAGCTGGCTGTGCAGGGTTACACGAAGGCGCGCTCCGTATAGCTCGAACCGCACGTGGCAGTAATAACCGTCGGCTGGGCGGTTGACGTATTCGATCCGATTAGGGGGGGGGGGGGGGGGGGGGGGGTATACAGTTGCGGACGCCACCGGAAATGGCTGCAGGCGCGTTGTGCCCTTGGGAGACTAGTCCATTGGAGCGTGTTCTGTGCTGTCGTCGGTCTTCCTTAAAAATGGGATAAATGGTTCACGGACTGTGTTATACGTGAACACGGAGTGTGTAGGGAATTTCATTTCGATAGCATGCTTGAAGAGCATATGCCAGCTGTTACTATATAGATGTTTGTAACATATACGTTGGCTGTGTTTACGAAATCGATATCGCGATCTATTATCAGCAGTAACTTTAAAGTCACTGCAGGAGGATGAATAAAAGAGGAGGGGGGCCGGGGATATTGCAACGATAAGGCCCGACTTTGTTTTATGCGGTGGCGTGGAACCGTAATCGATGCGAAAACCCGGCGTCGTCCAGAAAACTCCCGATTGGCTGGTGGGCAGTGACGCCACCAGACCGCGGAGAATGCCCATTGGATGGAGGGAAGTCACGTCACCATACTAGGTTCGCCTGTCAAGCCTGCACCGGCCAACCGTGCAAGGTGCTGTAGAGGAAGTGCAAACTGAGACTCGCAAGCTCCGTCAGTACGTCACTTCCTGCATAGGCATCAACAGGTTCAAGTGCTGTCGAATTATCATGATTATGAATGGGATCATTTGATTTTATTTTTATGCAGGTGGACGCGTTATTCTTTCGTTCCTGCTTGCGCTGCCGTACTTTGCGCGCGCGCGTGCGCGCGCGTGTGTGTGTGTGTGTGTGTGTGTGTGTGTGTGTGTGTGTGTGTGTGTGTGTGTGTGTGTGTGTGTGAGAGAGAGAGAGAGAGAGAGAATGCGGCAAAAAGCGTCCGCAATTTTCTCCGCGTGGTTGCGTCGTTTTCTGAAGATAAAGGTATGCAAGTGGAACTGTGACAGATAGTGTGTGATAAAGTGTTGCCGTGGGAAAAATTTATTTGATGAGAATTAAACTCGAAAAGATGCACTTAGACGTCAAAGTAGCCATGTACGTCGTTATAGTACATGAACGTCAGAACAGCCACGGACGTCGATATAGTATGTGGGCGTTTTCCTTTCGCGTTGCTCCAGTGTGGAGAGTCGCCGCAGTGCTCTCAAAGTTTTTTATCCCTTTTTATTCTCTTCGGTGACTGTGGTCCTTACCGGGCATGCAGTGCCACAAGTCGTAATTCCTGTGAACGTACAAGTCGGATGAACGCAGTAAGTGGCTCAGTATGTTTAACCTTATGTGCCCTGCCCTCGAACCATTTTTACTTTCTTTTTCTTTTTCTCGTTTGAAGCGGCATCGACTTCGACCTAGTTTTTCGGTATGTGGAAATAACGCCGTTTCTTTTTTTTTTCCCTCACTCGCAGTCCGCCGCGGCGTGAGACCGGATGGATTGTTTGTGCAAACAGAAAGGCGCCTAATCTTGTTAGCGCTCCGAGCGTTTGCGCTGTGTTTGCGTGCTTAGCGTGTTGACAGTATAGCGTTAACTCGACCCGAGCGTATGCGTTCATTGACGCCCTGATCTCCCACCGTGCATCGTGCGACCACCGGACTTCGGGGTGATTGTTAGGGAAACAACTATAGAAGAATAAGAATTGGGCAGAGCGCATATGGCAAGTTCCCTGAGATCATGAATTGCAGTTTACCAGTATCCCCCAGGAGAATGTTTCGTCGCAGTATTTTGCGGCTTAAGTATAGGGGGAAAGTTTTTCTGGTTTGATATTAACACCGGCGTTAACTTCCGAGTAACTCGCTTTTTATTGTATGTGTGGACGAAAGGAGGAGGAATTTACACGGGATCGAGAGTCGCGCATTAATACTACAGCCACGCCCGTCACGGTGGCGCAGTGGTTACGGTGTTCGGCTGTTGAGTGCGGGTTCGCGGGCCGCGACGTCGGCCGCAGTGGCCGCAGGCTGTGAGGGACGCCGTAGTGGAGGGCGCCGGATAATTTAGACCACCTCGTTTTTTTTTTTTTTTCATTGTGCAATGACATTTCACAGTACGCGGGCCTCTAGCATTTCGCCTGCATCGAAATGCGACCGCTGCGGCCGGGATCGAACCCGCGTCCTTCGGGTCAGCAGCCGAACGTCGTAACCTCTGAGCTACTGCGGTGGCGGACTGACCAAAGTGTTGGCTCTAACACTCGCACTACTCAAAGTTGCGTTAGTATGAAACACAAGGCCATTCAAGTGGGTGGTATACCACTGGTACACACAAATTGTGGACCACCTAATTGGCGTAGAATGTTCGGAGTGGTATCAAACGATCCAGCGCGTTACGGAGCATGAGATTACTTGTCGAATCAGAGCGTAGCGCGTCACAGGGATTCGCACCGACGACCTTTGGTTCCCCCAAACCGTGCTTGAAACTTCAAACGTCCATTTACGGCCAAATTTCTTGACGTAGGACATTCGAAGGGGTGTCAAACGATTTGTCTTCTTGCACTGTATATGTTCACATTATAAAAGTAGATATCCGGATATGACGAAAAATTTGTACCGGACATAGGGAAGATGGCTAATGACGCAATATTCGCTCGATGTTGCTAGCGCTCGATACTCATACGCTGCCTCAGCGTATTGCTCTTTTTTTTTTATTAGGTGCGTCGTGCGTATTCGGAGATGCCGCTATCCCTGCTTGTGTTTCAACTTGTTGGTGTCGTCTTGTATTCGTGCCCGGGGCGGCCGAATCGTTCGTTCGCGAGTTCGGCGCCATTTCTTCGCCGGTGGCGTCCGCGTGTCTTCGGCGACTGGGCACCGGGCTGCAGGTTTTCTGGGGCTGCGTCGCGTCCTCTCTCTCCCCACAGTGTCTCCAAACCGAATTACGGGCGCAAACGAAAGCCTTTTCTCGAGCGCCGCGAAAACTCGCGAAGCCGCGGGGTCCACTCGAATTCTGCGAGGCAGATATCCGCCTAGCGGCGCTGGTGTAGTACTCGCTTCTCCCCGGCTGTCGTCGCTGTGTTATCTAGGCACCCGTAGCTGTACACGCATAGACGCGCTCGTCGCTCTAGAGGGCGCTTTCCTGAAGCCGCTTGACTTGCGATATAGTGTACAGTAGGGTCCACAGTTAAAGGGAACATGCGATCGCGTGGCCTCCGCGCTTCGCGGCGCACCGCCATCGAGAGTTTGTGGGAATTGTCGGCACAAGACGCATGCTCAGTAAGCATAGCGGCTGGTCTTTCCACGCAGCGCCTCATGCCGCCTGTTCTCGCCGCATCTAGGTAGCAGGGCTTCGTGAAACGTGGAGGACCCTACTGTAGTAGTACAGTATACTTGCGGTGAAAAACAAAAAAAAAAATTCCAAAAAAGCGAGGTCCTTACGCCGTGCACCGAAGCGAAAATGTTTGACAAACCTCCATGTTGTTGTTCGTCTTCGCTTGCTTTACAGAGAAAATTCTGATACGAAGCCGCCCCTCCTCAACCCCCTCCCTCGCCCCGCTCCCCCTGACGGATTTATAGCGCACTTCGCCAATGTTCTGTCACGTGACCGGGCGTTTGACGGTCTTTGCTGCGAGCATTCCAGCGTTTTGTGATGGTCGTTTGTTACTTTTCAGGTGGGATTACGACGAATATATGTATAAGTGCACGTGTCTCTGAAGTAAAACTCGGTTGAAGTTCCGCGCTCTGGCCTGTCCGTTTCCTCCTTCGTTCCTTGTCGTTCGCGCGATTACAAGATGCGTCCGAGTACAAACCATCAGCGGACCCGCCTTTCCCTGTTATGTTTGCGCCAAGCGCGTTGCAATCGGCGACATCTGTAGCCTAGTGTATGGGTCACACAGCATAGCGTGCAGGCAGTTGGCGGTATACGCCGTGAGCGCTGCCTGTAGGGGCGTGAGAACAGCGTTTGCCGGTCTCGTTGCCTGCTTCCCTTACAAAAAAAGTTTTAGACAGTCTATAGAGTGTCTATAGACTAATGCCATACGCAGTTCATAGATAATCTATAGATTTATGGCCATACACTTTTAGTAGACTTTTGTCTATAGACAGTCTATAGACTTTGAATAGATAAAAAGCAATATCTACAAGAAGTCAATAGGGTCATTAAGAAGTCTGTAAACTGTCTATAGACCATTTTTGTAAGGGTTGTCGCAGCCATAGCGGTTCAAGTCAGTGGCTGAGGTTTCATCTTCGTGCCTTCCAGCGAACGATATTTCTATAGCTGCAGAAATAAGATGCAGAGGTGGACAGGCCCTCAACGAGGCTGGTCGCATCTTCGACGCCGCTGTAGCACGGCGAGCCCAATGCGCGTTCGCGCTAACTGCAGCCGTGCGCCACGGATGGAATGTCTTGCCTTCAAATTACCACACCAATTCAGAAACCTAACCTTTCGGTGCACTTACCGAAGAGTTTTGACAAAGCGGTGCTATACTCGACGCAGTTATATTCTGTGCCACCACCGTAACCCGGCCAGTTATTGACGCCTGAGCAGACTGAAAAAAAAAAAAGGGGGGGGGGGGGGGGGGGTATGAGGGGAAATGATCTTCTCCTATGCTGCGTTTAGGGATCCACCACCGATGTGCTCGTTTTGAAAGCACTGCGGTGCAAAACATAATATGTAAGAGCACTTAGTGAAGCACCTATAGCGTATGTTTTCCTTTGATTGCCGCACTAGCAACAGGAGATAATTAAAAAAAAAATATTCGTAATCCGACGTAACCTCTAAAATATCCAGTTTTCGATGGTAACCTTTCGAACTCCGAACTACTGCACTACAGGTAATATTCGCGGTGTAATGCGTGCTATAGCCTTTGACGCTCGAGGCTCCTTTGTTCAAAGGCAAAACAAAATGCTAGTGATTTTAACCCGAAATTAACAAAGCAAAAAAATAACAAAATAAACAAAATGATTGCAAGCAAATAGGTACGCTATGAAGTTTCATGCTTCAGTAAATATGCCTTTCGATCTGCGGAGCAGCGTCAGGTGGCAATCACAGAATCGCGCACAGGTGTTGTAGTGAAGCCTATGTTAGTAAAATCGCAAGGACGTCCGCATGTTGTACAGATAATGCAGCCGTTTAATCGAGCGCACAGGAATGAGTCAGAAGCGCGGCATGCTACGGCACAGTACATGACAGAGGTAAATACAGCGCATGTCACCTATAGGGACCAATGAAGCTTGCCATACCAGTGCACGGTTGCACGGTTAGGAGTTCCGAACAGTGCTTAACAGCCTAACGCTGTTCATGCGCAAAAGAAAACCAGTGCAGGGATAAACTCAGATTGATCACATCCCCAGAACAGTTTCTTTTTTCGCGATATTTATCCACGGGTAGGTTGCGAGTCACGCCACAAGCAAGAGAGCGCGCCCGAATTTGCGCAGGAAGGATAAAGCCGTGATTTCCGATGAAAAACCTGCCTCTTAGATTAATAGCATGCTTGTCCGATTATTACCTCAATCCGTAAAGCCTCCGTATGACGGCACATGCGTGTATGCAGAGTTTCCGAGAGAGACGCATAATCAAATGGCCACCGACCAGCAGGAAAAGCCAGAGGCAAGCAGCAAGTCAGCGGGAGCCGCCCCGTCGCTGCTTCGCAAGAGCGGCGACAGGCGGCGCAGCCGGCGCAAAGCTCATGGTTTCGGTTTATAAGTTCCTCTGCAAGGTCGCGATCGCTACTAATTGCATGCTACGCCGCGCTTACCCCGCTGAAGGACCCTCGTTCAGTACGTAATATATTCGGCAGTACTCCGAAACAGTCGTCGCGCGATCAGAACACTCTTATTGAGGAACATTTTATTTGAAAAGCGTTACTCAGACTCATTTTTTTTTTCGAAAGAGCATGCGGGAAAAAGGCGAAAAAAAATAGATAAAACACACTGCCGAGCGCTTGCATCCAAAGGTGATGCTTCTGACGCATGTTCTGCTCTGCTCGTGTGTCGTGGTCCAGTTTCCGCGGTTCCAGTGTGGCCAGTCAGTACCACCAGTCCGCCCTGCAATCGGTCCTGCTAAATAAATGTGTTTGCCGAACTGGGCCGGCTCTCCATTTCCCGCCAACTCGTTGTTTATTCGCACGCGCCTTGATGATGGGGGGGGGGGGGGGGGGGATGTGGGAAGGTTGGGGGGGGGGGGGGGAAGGGGGGGTCGAGATTATTCTCGTGGCTTCTTCGCGCTTGTGAAAGAATGGTATTGTTTTTGTTATACTTCTCAAGAGAATGTCGGGAACTGAAATATCCTCCATTGTTCGGTGCATCGGCGTCCCTTTGTGTCGCGTCAAACCCGGCTTGCAAGCCGGGACATTGCGTCTCTGGTTCCAAGACGCGCGCTCTCTCTCCTCAGCTCCGGAAATTCCCTAGAGGCCCGTGTGAACAGCCGCCCAGTCCGGAAGGAATACCGCGAGGAAGAATAAAAGAAAACAATAAATTGAAGAAAAAAAAGAGACAAAAACAGAGGCTCGCAGATAAAAGCGCCTGGTGTTGACCAGATAAGATATACGCACCTCTGTTATCCGCGCTGTTTGTGTGCGCGTATACAAATACGGCCTTGCGGTTAGCGCGTGATGCTCCTTCCAGCCAGCAAGGGTGACGGGGGAGATGCTCTTTGATGGCCTTATTTGCCACGCTTCGTGTCACACGTCTGTTCCTCCCCGACGAAAAGCTCCTGCGCGCGAAGAGCTCGCGCTCACGTTTGACTCGTGACGCCCGCGTGACTTCCACGTTTTGTTCTGCGTACTCCGTCGGGGCTGTCCATGCTTGTGTTTGGTTCTTCGTGACGTCGTCAGCCTTCGGTGGCCGCCGTTGGTCGTCCTAAATGTGCGTATGCGGTTGGTCTTTACCGGTTTTGTTTCCAGTGACGCCGACCGGCTAGTGTAGTGAGCTTCAGGGAATAGGAAACGCGCTAGATGGACCGTAAAGCGCGCACTCCTGTCACTGCACATGCGCCGCTGACTCCCCGCGGAAGCTGATGGTGGTAGCGAATCGCGCTGTGCTCAATATCTTTTATGTTGTACTGCCTGAAGCCTGCGCCTCCGGGCATTTTGCACATGCCAAGTACGGCTCTGAGCGTGCCCACTGTGTATTCCCCGTTCGCTAAAACTCTCGGCCGTACTACATGGCAGGCTGTACACTTAATTCTACAGAGCGAATTTTCCGTTGCGATCTTTATACAGCTTTAGGGCCCTGGAGATGAGAAGGCTGTACCCTGTAAAAAAGAGTGCTTGTCGGTGACTTCCACTGGCCATAGCTTGCGCGCATTTTTGCATTGTGGTCAGCGTGGGAATGTGGGAAAAGTTCGGCTGTGCATTCTGTGAAGTGCAGTGGGCGAAAAAGCGTTTTTAAGTTAAATTAACCGGGTGTAAATGTGGCCGAAACGAATCTTCAAAGGAAGCGTCGTTGTCGGCCGCGCAGTTTCTCTTAACAGCGTGCGAAACCCACACCCCGATATGTGTCCTCTTTTCTTTGTCGTTTTCTTTTTTCTCTCTCTCTTTCGCGCAGATAGCGCCTGGAGCACTTGTTTACAAACCTTGTGAAAGCACGTGGTACGGCGTCTTCTTGCGTGGAGTCGTGTGTGTTAACGCTCAAACTGCGACTGCGCACAGCACGTGTTTCCTTAGGTCGTTGTTCCTGCGAAATGTAAATGACAGGACAACACAGTAAAGGTTCCGGCCGTGCCCTCCTCGCCCCTTGCCGCCATTGTTTGATTGCAACTCGACAGGTGTTCCTTTTCCGTGGTTTTGCCGCCGCGGTGGCTCAGCGGTTATGGTGCTCGGCTGCTGACCCAAAAGACGCGGGTTCGATCTCGGCCGCGGTGGCTAGAATTTCTTTGGAGGAGAAATTCTAGAGGCCCGTGTACTGTGCGATGTCAGTGCACGTTAAGAACCCCAGGTGGTCGAAATTTCCGGAGCCCTCCACTACGGCGTCCCTCATAGCCTTAGTCGCTTTGGGACGTTAAACCCCATAAACCATAAACCTTTTCCGTGGTTTTTCTTTGCTTCTTTGCGTGATGGTCGGGGAAAGACCGCGTTTTATTGCGATGGACTGCTTGACGCCGCCTGGTTCAATGTCCGTTGTCCCTGCATTCGTACAGAGGCGTGCCTGTTTCTGGGGCCTTCCCTTTAGCTCTGGTGGTGAATTAATTGCTACGTTAGGTTTGTGGGGGTTTAACGTCCCAAACCGACTCGGACTGTGAGGGACACCGTAGTGAAGGGCTCCGGAAATTTCGACCACCTGGGGTTCTTTTAACGTGCACTGACGTCGCACATCGATTGAGCTGGCACGATGAGATTGATTGATTGATTGAAATACCCGCATCGTTCGGCGTCTTCATCATCATCATCAGCCTGACTACGCCCACTGCAAGGCAAAGGCCTCTCCCATGTCTCCCCAATTAACCCTGTCCTTCGCCAGCCGCGGCCACCGTATCCCCGCAAACTTCTTACTCACATTCGCCCACCTAATTTTCTGCCGCCCCCTGCTACGTTTGCGTGTACGTTTCCGTGTACGTTTCCTTTAAAGGTGTGAGAGAGGCAAAGGATACAGAAAGCCCGGCTGTAAGCTAGCGAGAGGGGGGGGGGGGGGGGGGCGATGACGCAGCGACGACGCGGTTCAAAACACACGACACGCCGCGTTTTAAACGCATCCCAAATACGTATACAGGAAGTGCAGACACCCTTATTCGCTGCCATTCGAAAGGCGTGGGATCTCGAGCTGTTCCTGCTTTCTGTATATTTTTGTCGTTCGCTTCCGTCTTTTCACGCTTTTCGTGTGTATGTGTGTGTGTGTGGGGATCGGTTCCTCGAAGGATCGCTGATCCGATCACACTTTGGCACGCGTGCCACGTGCGTATGTGTGCGTATAATATAAACTTTCCATCCGGGTTCTCCCGGGCCCACCGAAAATTGGCTTCGCTTCGTGCTGTGGCGTCTACTTTTTTGCCCGGTCGTGCGCGGCGACGGGAGTGTGTTCGCCCCGCGACACGTTCTGCGATCTTTTTGCTACGGTGTTTTCGAAGCGGACATTTTTTTAAATCCCGCCCACAACAGCGCGGCCTTTTTGTTTTTCTTCTGGTGCTTTTTTTATTGTTGTTGTTGAGCGTGAGAGATTCTTTCGGGCCGCAGTCACAGCAGCAGGCATATGGTGGATGTGCTCTGACGCAGACGATGCGCGTCTCTTCTGTCGTATACGGTGTCATCGAACCCGACTGTAGGTGTCGTGAGTTTGGCACGTTTGTAATTCAAAAAAAAAAAGGGCCAGGGTGTACTGAGCTTTCGCGAAGGGAAAATGGTTTAAAAGGGGTTTCTACAGAAGAGAGTGGATTGGGATCGGAGAGAGGGAAAGTTATTTAGCTAGGGAGAGACGGGTAGTCACCTTAGGTGTGAACACTTATCAGGTTGCTGACAATTCTTACGAGCGTGATATAACGGTGTCTGGCTTCTTTCTTATTATATATTTATATATAGCAAACAAGGGAAGGGGAATGAGGGGCTTGTTGTGAATATGAGAGAAGCCGACAGCCGCAGAAACCAAGGGACACAGGGGATTTTTTTTATTTATTTATTTTGTGCTGTTGATCAATTTAGAATTCTAAATTGACACACACGCGCGCACCATGAGAGAAATATCGAGCAGCGATCGTCGCCACCTATTCGGCCACTTAAAGAACAAAAAGAAAACTGCGCGGCAAGACCTGTACGTCTAAGCAGTGTATGCCTGATTATTCGTCACTTCGAGTAAACGGGCAATTCGAAATTAAAGAGACCTCGAATTTGAGATATTACCACATCATACGTCCTCTCCCGGGCGTTACATTTGTCTGCGCTGGATATAGAACGAAACTTGCGGGTTCGTCTGCGAACCTTCGCAACATTGCATGCTGCGCGCCCGTTTTAGTGTTTCTGAGCACCCACTCCTGCTGTATTCTTTTTGTTGTTATTTTTTCGAGAAGTAATAGACTGTTGTGCCGTGAGGGACATCTGCGGGAACTTCGTCTGTCTCCCACATCTCGTATACTCGTCTCGACCGCAGTTGGAGTGATCCACGGAAGTTAGACTTGAAAATTTTGCGTTTTTTTCTACCCCAGCACTTCGATTCCTTTTGCTTGTTTCTTTCTTTGGTATCGGTCGCGAAGGTTTCATTTTATTTTGGGGGGGGAGAGGAGGGATCGCTAAACGCGAGACCGAACCTCTGTAACCGAACTGCGCAGAACGCTCGCTTCAATAGGCCGCCGTCACGCGACACAATTTCGCGCTGCGTTCAATTTAGTTTCCCGCCTTTCTTTTCTCCTTTTTTTCCCGCAGCAGACGACGTATCGTTGCGTCGCAGCGTCTTCCGTCTGCTGCTGCTTTCCGTCTTAGCAGACGACGACGACCGTACTTAAGCACTATATCGCGTCGGATTTCTTTTAGGCCTTGCGCTCCGGGGACGCCATTGAGCTTGCGTGTCGTGGCACGTCTATCTCCGTACGTGTATATACTCACCGAGCACACCGACGTCATCGCGCCTCTACCCAACCCGCACTTATTTCATCGCTCGCGAATGATTTAACTTTTTATTTTTTTTGTTCATTTTTCTTTTCTCCTTGACCCGCGAACATCGTTTCGCGGCCTCTGTACTCCACTGCTTAGAAAAGAGAGAGGAAAAAAAAGAAAGCGTTCCAGTTTTCCCGAAAAGATCTTGTATATTTTATTTCTGTTATTTTTTTTTTTTTTTTTTTTTTTTACAGTCTCGCCGTCTTCCGGGCGTCGTTTAGAAAAAGGCCGCGACGACCGGTCCTGCGCGCTGTTAGAATTCCTGAGTGGAAAATGAAAAAAAAGATAGAGAAACGGAGGCGCTTTCGCTTTCCGCGACCTTTCGTTGGTGGCTCCAGCGGGGGTACGGATTGCGCAACGCGCTTTCTTTCCCGGAGGACCTTGCCCGCGACGGCGGTGGGAACAGGAAGTGAGCGGCAGCCGCTGGCGACGTCATTCTCTGACGTCGTTCCCTGCTCTCTTCCGGTTTGGGGCGCGAGCGTACGACGCTCTCCCAAGGACGGAATAGAGATGTGTATACGTGCAGGCAGCCGTCTTTCAACGCAGAATGCATTTTTGTTTTGTTAAAGAATCACCCGGTGCAACTCCGCGCAGTTTTCGTTCGTAGTAAAAATCGATTGCTTGGCTTTCTGTGGCATTGTTGACGTTCGGTCAGGATATGAGCTGTTTTTTTTTCTTCTTTGTAACTGCGGCTACCTAATTATGCATTAAATTTAGTTAATCCTTGCGGCAGGAGTGTCAGAGACCTGATACATGGTGACGTCGAGAGCCCTGCGCCCAATGCAGGGCAAAGGTCTCTCCCATGTCTCTCCAATTAACCCTGTCTTTCGCCAGTTGCGGCCACCGTATTCCCGCAAATTTCTTAATCTCATCCGCCCACCCAACTTTCTGCCGCCCCCTGCTACGCTTGCCTTCTCTTGGAATCCACTCTGTTACCCTTAAGCCCACTGTCGTACAGGTTTGAATGGAGTGGCCAGAGTCTTCCTGTATTAAGGCGAAAGCCTTTAATGGCTCATACTGTCGTCCGTTAGCAGAGGGTGTCACACCTTTGGCAACGTTTAACTCTTGTTAACTCGGGAACTAAAAGAGGTAAGAGAAAATGAACCTAGAAGCCACGTTTGATGACTGTAGAGTGATTAGTTAATTATAGTAAAAAATGTCAAAATTACGTCGAAATAACGCAGACGTCGATATAGCCCCGGGAACGGCGGGGCGTCACATTTACCGGAAGTCGTCACGGCATAGTGAATATTGTCACAGAACGGTCGGAAGAACGTCGGATTTGTGTCAAATTAGATGTAAAAATATGTAGTTAAGCGTAATTAACACTTAAGATCCCAGAAATATGTATAATTTAGGTATCGATATATCCACGGGAACGATGTGACGTCACACGCACAGAACGGTCGGAAAAAGCGCCGGATTTGTGTCAAATTCGGGGGGGGGGGATGTGTAATTAAGCGTAATCAACACTTAGGATCCGCGAAAGATGTATAATTCGGGTATCGATATAGCCACGGGAGCGGCGTGACATCACATCCACTGGAAGTAGTCACGACATAGTGAAAATTGTCTCAGAATGGTCGGGAAAACGCCGGATTTGTGTCAAATTAGATAGAAAAGTGTGTAAGTAAGCGTAATTAACACTTAAGATCACCGAAAGATGTACAATTTGGGTATCGATATAGCCACGGGAACGGTGTGACGTCACATCCACCGCAAGTCGTCGCGGCATAGGGTCCTCGCAAATTTTTGTAGAGAACATGGCCCAACAAGGCGAACGAAGTCGCTGTGTAATCGCCGTGCTTCGATCGACACCTTGACCTCTCGGACTTTCTCGCGCTTGCCGCAATATAAGCCGTGGGGGAAAATTGAGCCTTCCCGGCGGGAACGCATTTGGCTTTGTAAGTCGGAATCAGTATACCGCACCGAGGTGCGAACGATCGCAACGAGCTACGCTACGCGTGTAGGCCGACGGCGTGTGGTGTGTGTGTACTGTGCTTGTGCAACTGCGGAAGGAGCTTGTGGCTGGCGCGGGGGGATGAGCCAAGCGGGCGACGCTTTAAAGCGACACCGCAGTCGTTAGACGATGGCGAAACGGGAAGTCCGAGGCTGCGCCGTTAATTATCGCCGGCCCGAAGCCAAGCCCGGATAGGATGGTGACGCAAAAGGTTATCCTCTTGTGTGCGTAGGCGCGACTTATTAAACGTGTAGTTGTATTTACAGCTGTAATTATGCGGGTGGGCCTGCCTTGGGTAAACGAACGGCTGGGTGTTGTATTATACCGTATATCGGCGATCTGCTGCACCTGTACCTGCTGCCTATGCCCGGTGTTTCAAGTAGAATGTTCGGCAGTTTTCGACGCGGTGGCTCGGTGGTTATGGTGCTCGGCTGCTGGCCCGAAGGACGCGGGTTCGATCCCGGCCGCGGCAGTCGCATTTCGATGGAGGCGAAATGCTAGAGGACCGTGTGCTGTGCGATATCAGTGCACGTTCAAGAACCCCTTGGTGGTCGGAATTTCCGGAGCCCTCCACTACGGCGTCCCTCATAGCCTGAGTCGCTTTGGGATGTTAAACACCGTAAACTAAACCAAAATACGTTTTTTTGAGTTAGGACAGTGCTTTTTTCGGCATAGCATTGTCAGTGGTGTAACGCGTACGAAATTAGCTAAGACGTGCTAACTTGTAGGCTGGTTGAGTATACTGTTGAGTAGTCAACTTTTTAACCATTATTTACGCTCGGCGCTGTGTCGCAATAAATTTTGGCTACATCGCACCAAAGTGCACGCGCTGTCAATAAGCTTGCAGTCTAAGAAACCCCTCCAGTTTCCAAGTTTCTATGAATTCCAAGTTTCTAAGAATGCTCGGAACGTGTAGATGGAGTCCCCGCGGTAAAAACACGAGTTCAGATTCCTGTTTAGTGCACCTTTAAGCTCCGCCTTAAAGGTGTGACGCGATAGCGCAATTCCCATATATGCAGAAGGTCATTCGCAGCTTTACATTCATAGATCCGTGGGGGTGCTCATTCCCCTCCTGGCGCAGTGGTGCAGCTGTTAAGCTATGCGCCACTGCCCCTGCGATGGCAGGTGCTCTTAGCGGTGGGCCTTGTGCGGCCCAGGTTGCTCTTCCCGAGCGACCAATCGTTAACTGCCACCTGCCACGGTGGGCAGGTCGTGATATGACACAGCAAGGTCACGTGACCTAGGTGGCCCACCTGCCTCCTAGGTTGCTCTCTGGGCACCACCTGCCAGAGTCATGCTCGTGACATTTCGCTCACAACGCCAACGTCGGATTTTCTGTTGAACGGGGCCTTTAACGCGGTCGCGTCAAAAAGGGAGTGTGCTTGAGGTTAGGTTGCACCCTTTTTACTCCCATGCAGGCGTGTGTAGGCGTATTACCCTGTAATGGTCAGTTACCTGTTCTTCGCTTGTCTTTTGTGACCACCTAGTTGTTCCTGAAAGCCGTGGTCAGGAGGAAGCATAGCACTGCTTTGGGTTCAGCGCTGTTGGCGAGCGAATGCATTGCTGGCTCTCTGGCACGTGGCTTGGCGGGTGTGGCAGAACGTGCTGTCCTTGAGGTGTTCGAAGACGCTCGCTGGCGAAAGTTTGGAGTCCGGCTTCCGCCAGTACTAGTTAGTGAAGGGACCGGTTATAAACGGACGTTGTTTTTATAGCTGCGATAACGTGGCGGGCACGAATGCACTTGGCACGCGGCAGTATAGTTAGGGGATTTCGACTTTCCTTAACCTGAAGTGCAAATCGGCCGTTAAAATTGAAACGCGCTGCTCTTCGAAGCGGGGCTCGGTGCTGTTACGATGGGCTTTCCTTAATTCGAACTCGCCTGATTCGAACTTCCGGTTCATTCGAACTGACGTCCCGATCCTGTCGACATCGCTTGTATGGTAGCTCAGAGGCTACTACGTTCGGGTGGTGAGCCCAAGGTATCGGATCCGGCGCCGCGTTTTTCAGAGGAGGCGCCAGTGTGCTATGCCATTCACTACTCGATAATGGATCTCATGTGCAGCTTCGGGACCTCAAGCCCACCATACCATACATATCATACCATACGATACCATACATACCTTACCGTGCATGCCATACGTTAAAGCAATCGCAGGTGGTCGAAATTTCCGGAGCCCTCCACTACGGCGTCATAGCCTGAGTCGCTTTGGGACGTTAAAGACCCATAAACCGTACATAGCATACCTTACCATACGTACTATACCGTACCATACATACCCTAAAGTACCATACCGTATACCTTAGCATACCGTGCAATACCGGCCGCTGCGGCGGCTCAGTGGTTACGGCGCTCGGCTGCTGACCAGAAAGACGAGGGTACGATCCTGGCCTCGGAGGTCGCATTTCGATGGAGGCGAAATTGTCGAGACCCGTGTACAGTGCAATGTCAGTGCTCGTTAAAGGGGTGGGGACACCAAATTTGTGGGTGGCGCGTTCTTTGTTTCAAACGTTTCTTATTGCTCCAGGAAGCATGATACACACTCGAAGATTCATATATTCAGAGTGAATAATTTAATATCGCATTTTTAGGTGAACGATTTTCGGTTTCTGAACGCCGAGTTGGACAGTGACGTCACTATCGGATGCTCAACTGTTTTGCCTGGTCACGTGGGCCCAAAAAGTTGGGACGCACCTACTGCTGCATCGTCAGCTTTCTCACACACGTGCTGACCAGCGCATGAAAACAAAACGGCATGACTAGTACCAACAGCTCGGATTTTGACGAATCTGATTCCAATGAGGACATCGACTTTTTTTAACGCACGATCGCACGCTAATATCGCCTTCGCAGGTTCGCGTGAGGATGCGAAGCACTGTGCAAAATGCCAGTAACTTGTATGGCTAGTTCGGCAATACGTTGACAAAAACTAACTGAGCGAGTGGCGGTTCGCAGCAAATGCGGCTCGCTGGTGCGCTCACGTGGCTCGTCACTCGTACCTCATGGCGGCAGCTGTGCCCCGCTCATCGTACGTCACTGTATTTTGGTATGACGTCACTAAAACGTTGGTTACTCTATCAGCGTAGTGACGTCAGCGTTGATCACGCTAGCGATGGCTCTAGATCGTGAGAGTGAGCATTAAGGTAATCTTTGGAACCGAATTAAAATATTTTTTGAACTTTTGTTGTGTCCAACACCTGGCTCTCAGTGTCCTTGCGTACAGAGGAATCCCATAGCAGGCTTTTTATAGCCTCAAAATTTGATGTCTCCATGGACCCCTTTAAAGAACCCCAGGTGGTCGAAATCTCCACATAAACCTAAGCCGAAATCTTACCACACATAATTTACCGTATACGTACTACACCGTACGTTACCATACATACCTTAGCCTCCCTTAGTTCGACCTCCGCATTATTCATACAATTGTTAGTCCCTTTCGCCTTCGAATTTTTGCGAGTCGACTGCAGCTGATTAGTAAGCGCCGCTGATATCAAAGTCCGATAGCGCGCCGACGAAGTGTCAGAAATATACAAGCCACCTAGTTCGCTACTTGGCCAAGCAGTGGGGTTGCTGTCGCACCTCTGCTTAGAGTTCCGAGCACGGCGATCTAAGCTAGTGTTCCGTGTATATTTGTCACGCAGAGGCTGTGCACCGCGTGTTTCGGTTCCGTCCTGGCCCGGGCAGAACGGGAATGCGCTCGGAGACGCCGGCTCCGTTCCTTTTCTATGCCCCCCACCCGTAATAAGCGCGTATTTCGGACCACGCGTTGGGGAAAGTAATAAGCGAACAGCGGGGATCGCGGAAGCGCGTTAGAAACGCCGCAAACCGGCCGGGCAACATCTTATTTCTCTGTCGTGCGCCGCGGTCGGTGGCAGCGCCCATCGGTAAGTGGTAGCACACACACACACACACACAGCCCGGAATAGAAGAAGAAAGGCCGGTTGGCGGGCTCCCTTACAGAGCGGGGAAAAGGAGTGCGCTCTCTCGATAGAAACGCTAGCCCGCCGCATTCTGCCGCCAAGTGCCGCTTTCTTGCGGCCGCCGGGCGTTTAGGGCAGAGCCACTCGTTGGCGGCCCCGCCAGGATGAATGCACAGCGCGAGGGCGACGCCGGGGCGGCCGGGTTTGTTGTTTTGTTGTGCTGCGGAGGGGGTGAGAAAATGCGTGCGCGCGGTTGCTTTGGTACGTCGCCGACTCCGGGTTGAAGAATGCCGCCACGCCGGCGACGTGTGTGCATGGCCTCCGAGAGCGTTGTTAAGAGTGTGGGGGATCTCTGAGACCATGGTGTGTGGATGGTAGTGGCGGTGGTTACCGTTAGTGTCGCTGCTGCTGATGACGGTGATGACGATGGTGTATTGCGTGCCGTTACCGCTGTTAGCGGGGATTGATATGGGCGCTGCGGGCTGGGTAGTGTTTATTTTGACCCCAATTTTATTGCGCACTGTCGAATGTTGGTGGAGGCCCGCGTGAATTCACGCCCACACCCCCACCCCTCCCTCCCCGCCTTCCTTGGGCAGTGATGTTCCGTACCGTAGACGAAAATTCCCCCCAATTAGATAAAAGAAATTTCCATTTCAGGGTCGTTCTCCATTTCCAGTTCCCATTTCAGGCTCTTGAAAACTCCGTCAATTTGAAAAAAAGCCGGACAATTTGGTTTTGAAATGTTGCTGAAATTCTGTAAAATTTCTTTCGCCAAATTTTCGCTAAATTTTACCCCACAGATATTTTTGGAGCAGGAGAATTCTGCGAATGGAACATCAATACCCCGAGTTGCTGCTTCTAAATTTCGGCTGCTGACTGAGTATTCGATGACGTCACAGCGGCCGCCATTTTGTTTTCTCCGGAGCATGCGCAAGCCCGCCCGCTCGCGTTTAATGGACTTGTTGCCTCCTGCTCGCTCGTTAAAGAACCCCAGGTGGTCGAAATTTCCGGAGCCCTTCTCTATACGGCGTCCCTCATATCCCGAGGAGGCGTTAAACCCACATAAACAAACAGTCGTCCTTCTCGGGCCTGCGCACTGCTGAAGCGGCCCTCTGGGCAACAAAATGACGCCCGTGATGTCACGCGAATACCCTGGTCATCACCGACGTGTGGGTCACGTGGCAAGGTCATATGACCCCTTTAGTGTGACCTCTGGGTCACGATACTGCCGAGACGACGTGGTCAAGTATCGAAGTGTGCTTATATTTTCGGGACGTGGCTCTGTGCTTACGATGTGATGCGGTCATCAGAAGGGTCCGGTCAAGTTAAGGGGAGGAGAGCACCCAATATATTTCCACTATCGCGGGGGGTGGTCAAATAGGTGAAACAGAATGGCGTCACGCCAGCTCGAGGACCACGAAGCCATAAACGCGAAATAAATGAGGGAGCTGTGGTTGTTGAGTGGGGCGATAGAGGGAGACTGCCGAGGGAGAGAGGGGCAGACTAGAAAGCGCGATGTTTTGAGCGCCGATCGTTAACGGTCTGGATAAAGGCAACGCGGAAGAGTGGAGGATCGTAAGCCAGAAAGATGAGGGAGCGATGAAAAAGGCTCGCTTGACGTCGTATGTGCGGTGCTTTGGAAACTGTGGTGTGGCTGTACCGCAGCAATTCTAGCGCCGTTATCTTTACTTTTCACATCTTCTTTATGCGCAGCAGCTCCGTCGTGGCAGGCACGGGTAAAGCGCAGACCGTTTTTTCAAGCTGTGCACTTTCTGACGCGCTTCGTCCGGTTTTTAATAAGCGTTTTTCTTTTCCTTTTTTTTTTTGCTTGCGCGCCTCGTTCTCAACGTCTGCACGCGCTTGTGCATGCGTCTGCTAAAGCAGTTGTCGTCTGTTCGCGCGCGCGTCGTCTGCTATCGACGTCGCCGGCGGCGTTTTCCGAGCGCACAAAAACGCCGGGCGTTTTTCGCGGTCGGTCGCTCGGTTCCGCACAGTTCCGCGCCGTCCGCTGTCGCCTTCTTCTCCTTCCGCATCTGTTTTTTTGTTCCTTCTAAACTTCTTTAGAACGGTATATACACTCTCTCCTTTTTATCTCCGACGTCGTTGGCGCACTGCCCGTCTTTGTGAAAACCCGATACGCTCTCAGCTCTTTTTTTTCTGTTGGTGTTGCTTCTTTTTTTGCCAGAGTTTCGTCGTCTTCCCGGGGGCAGCGAGGGAGGAAATGTAGATACGTACAAAGGGAGAGAGAAGTAGTCTAGCCTAGCCGCCTTTGCGGTGGTCGTCGTCTAAGTTTAGGGCCGTATTTCTTCTATTTATTTTTTTCTCTCTCATTCTCCCCCCACCTAGAAGACCGGCCCGCGCGGACGACTATAGCAGACGACGCCGAAAAACCCGCTTTCATTTCTGTGTTGTCCGGTACGGCGCGCGCGTGTATGTGTGTGTGTTCGCGAAAGTTTTCGTCTGCGCACGCGAACGCGTTTTTCCGGAGATCTCGGAGCTTGCTAGCAGTGGATACGTCCTACATCTACCGGCTGTCATCGTCTGTGGATATATATTCGTCTCGCCGATCTCGACTGGGCCATTGTTCTTGATTGCGAGCAGAAGTGACGGCTTAGTCATTCTAGTGGTGACAGTGACGCAATTAGCGCGGTACGCGGTGTTGGAACCCCCCCTGCGGAGCGCGATATGTGAATGGCGCCCGACTGTGGAGGTCTTCGACCGCGAACGCAAGTGCAGCCTCTGCCATTCCTTCCGCTCTTTTGTCTTTGCCCCCATTGTTTCTACCCATTTCCTCCCCCCTTATCTACCGGATTCCTCCACCTTTTCCGTTTTTGAACGTCATTGTGTTTCGCGGTGTCGTCGTGTAGTTGTAAACATTCGCAAGGTCGTCTGTGCCAGGGTACTTCTCGCTTGGAGGGTCGTCTTGTAGAGTGCAACTGCCTAGCATATTTGCTTGTTCGTTCCATGGGTGTCATGAAAGTGAATTGAGCCATGAAAGGGGCCCAGCTTGATGGGGGGCTGAGGTATGGAACTGCGTAATGCGACCTTTTTATTCAGTTAGGTATGCTCCTTTACCTATAACATACTGTGTGCAAATTGTTATGCAGTATTATTACTTCAGGAGAAAAATTCTCAACTGTGCCAGAATACTCCGTGCTTGGAGGGTCGTCTTGTAGAGTGCAACTGCCTAGCATCTTTGCTTGTTTGTTCCATGGGTGTCATGAAAGTGGCTTGAGCCTTGAAAGCGGCCCAGCGTGATGAGGGGCTGCGGTATGGAACTGCGTAATGCGACCTTTTTATGCAGTTAGGTATGCTTGTTTACCTATAATATACTGTGTGCAAATTGTTTGTGCAGTAGTATTACTGCAGGAGGTATATAGGTTCTTTACCTGTAACATACTGTCTACAAATTGTTTGTGCAGCAGTATTTGCAGGAGAAAAGGTTGTTCCCTGTTGCAATTATTGCCCTGTACATCCTTTCCACTTTTCACTGTTGTGTGCATCCGTAAACGATGTGACCAGTGCTACCGTTTCGTGGCAGTTGACGCTAGTGTTTGCTACCTGACCGCACATTTCAGAGATTTAGTGCTATATTTAACTCTTCTATGAAGAATATCAGAAGTTCTTTTTGCTAGGTTTTTGCTGGATGGCTTTCGTTGGCAAAAATTAAGTCATAAACTCGGTTTCCCGGCGCGTTTTCCTGTTTCTTCATTGCGGTCTTTGCATCTCGGCACTTCCTGCAGTAATCGTGGCGTTTGCTCACTGATATGGATTGAGAGAGCCTTCTTGCCTTATCCAGCAATGCCAGTGGGTCATTCCTCGGCTGTGCTTTTGAGTGCCGAGAATGAGTGCAGCATATGTACGACTAGGAGCAAAAGTTTGTGCATGAGAGAGCGACCTTTTACCATACATGTACAGTCCTTGTCGGAAGTTTAAGACCCAAGGGTTTTGTTTCTGGACGATGCTGCGGGGGACTTGTTACACATTCCCGGCTTTCCAAACTTTTCAAGGCACATAGGGTACAACTGCGTGCTCTTGCTTTGTGCCGGCCAGATGTGTGTTGTGGTCTTGACCATGTCGGTGGCTGGTGTGCAGGGCCGACAGCAGTACTACCACCGGCGCCAGTGCCAGCTGCCTCAGCAGCCGGGGGGGAGGCCAGTCGAGTGACAGCGGTGGATCGTCCGGCCCCTCGTCACCCCACCAGGAGGAGGCCGACCCCATCAGCGACCGCCTGCTGCTCGGACCCCCCAGCGACAGCCCCCACGCACCCGGCCACCACCCTCCGCCCGTCAAGTTCGGCGAGCTCGTCCTACTAGGGTGAGGGCGCCACTTGCACGTGTGCCAGAGCTACGCGTGAAGACACCACGCATAGTCTGGCTATGGCTGTACTGCTTGAAACAGCAGAAGGGCTGCCTTTGTATTGAAACTGTTAATCTCGGGGGCATTATTTATGGTGCAGATGACACATTTTGAACCATACAGGCAATGGGCTGGTTACTAAGACTTTCTCAGGTGCTCGTAACACACAGCATATTTTTGCGGGTAATTAAGGAGGGGTGCGGCTTTCAAATTGCGATAAATGCCCCCAAAATGATTTTCTTCTTAAATGATTCTGTCTGCTCGTATACCTCATTTTGTATGCTCTCCTGAAGTTTTCATCGTCAAAATCCACTGGGAAATACTATGAAAAAATTTGTTTTCTGAGCCGCTGTGGCACTACATATTGAGGAAGCACTCGAAAAATCGGCGCTTTTTCTCCATTCCGGATTTCTGACTAGATGCTCATCTTGTGGAGTTAGCTTTTTTTTTTTCACATTTTAATCCCGTTTGTTTTGTGTTGCACTTGCAGAAGTACCCTACATGGGATGGCAATCTTTTAACAGCATTAGTTCTTACTCATAATGTTTTGAGATTTCGTGGGGTCTGCTACCACAGCGCCATCTATAATAACATTGTAGAAACAACCACCTGCCGCATGCCAGTGATGACGTCACGGTCCAATATTGTGGATAGAGGTGGAACTATGTGAGTATGACATTAGGGGACGAAATGGTGGCATAGCTAGTGCTTGTTACGTCAACGTCTTCGAGATGGTGGTGGCCTTTTTTTTTTTTTTTTCATTTTGATTTTAGATTTTTCATGCGACATCTTGTTTACAACTTAGTCATGTCTATGCCAACTGCTTTGCAAAGAATGAAAAGAAAAAGAATTTGTTTTGCGGGAAAAAATCTTGAGAATCTCATCGTATAGGATGCATTCAGAAATGCAGTGAATGTTAAAAACAGTCTTCCGCCACATTTTTTCAAGTTTGCAGTCTTTCCAGAAGCTGTAGAAGAGGTAAAATTTGTGGGAAAAAAAACAGTTCCTCGGATATAATGCCGAAGTTTTGTGTAAGTTTAAAAGCAGTGCTAACGTGCAAACAGAACTGACCACAATCCATCGAAAAATAGGAAAGTTGGTGTTGAAACACGCATCCCGCTCTTAAGTGGGTGCAAAATTGGAACTCAAGAAATAGCCCCTTCATGTCACCTCAGAGCATGCCAGTGGGGATTTTAACCTGTCCAAAGGGCAGCTGCATAGGCGCTCCTTTCTCGTGCCCCCTCGTTGTGCAGGTACAATGGGTGTTTACCCCATGGCGAGAAAGGTAGGCGGCGGAGCAAATTCTTCCTGTACAGGCGTCCCTTCCCCAACGGCATCAAGAAATCCAAGCACTACATTGTCAAGACACCACAGTCTTCTAAGGCAAGCGTCCTCCTCCTTTTTCCTTCTTTGATGTGTGGAATAAGTAGCCCGTTAGCAAGTGGGGGGAGGGTTGCTGTTCACGTCACAGGTTGCAAAAGAAATTATTGCAGTTTGGTGTTGTACAGGAAGATGAGCAGTAGGTGTGTGTGTGTGTGTGTGTGTGTGTGTGTGTGTGTGTGTGTGTGTGCGTGCGCGTGCGTGCGTGCGTGGGTGCGTGCGTGCGTGCGTCGAAGTATACGCTTCGTTAAAGGAAACATATTTATTCGACTTGACGTTTCAATCGGAAGACCCATCTTCTTCAGGAGTGATTTTACTTTGTTACTACATCCCCTTTTATAGGGGTGGGCACAGAACAGGTAAATGAGAAACACAGAAACACTACACATACATATATATAGTGTAGTGAGAGACCTAAGGATTTCACAGATGCCATTGAAGAGGGCTCTGGGATAATTCCCTAATGTAGTATGGCTTGTAGAGAACATTTCTGCTCGTAAGCACATTTTCGCATGCCACTCTAATTGGAATGTGTTCGGTTGTCAAGGTATCCTCCACTGAGTCACTCAGTGTACAGCGCTCTACATTTTTAAGATCAGTGCGGTGTAACAACATTGCCAAGCACAGGCTGGTGCTCGTGATGTGTGGATCCTCTCTTTTGTGTCTTTGTTCTGCTAAATATTCTTGCGTCTGAATCTGGGTCTGCCAGATAGCTTGCCGCTGTTTGCTGTGAAACCATGGCCTCTTGTCAACACCCACACGTTCCCTCTCTCTGGACAGGCTGTACTGGACAGCAAGCAGCACTCGATTTCGTTCACGTTATCGCGGACGCAAGCGGTCATCGTGGAGTATGTGCTCGACGAGGAAACGGACCTCTTCCAGGTGGGGGCTCCTGTCCTTGTACCGTGGTGTGCTGTGGTAGAGTGGCGTTTTTTTTTCTTTTTTTTTTTCGACCAGCGGGGTGCAGGAGAGGGTGACGGAGGAGGAGAGTTGAGCGTGCGCTGCTCAGTCATGAGAAAAAAAAATGGATTCAATTAAAAGGGAGCACTAAGGCTGGGCTTACACTTTTTTTTGTTGCTACTGAACTGCTGAACAACTCCTTTGGCTGCCTCAGCCAGTGAGTGTCCCCAGTCATGCCGGGCTGATGTGGACACTTCGGTTCCTGGTCAAAACTGTCCATGAGAGACGCCGTAGTGAAGGGCTCCGGAAATTTCGACCACCTGGGGTTGTTTAACGTGCACTGACATCGCACATTACACGGGCCTCCAGAATTTCGCCTCCATTGAAATTTGACTGCCGCGGCTGTGATCGAACCCATGTCTTTCGGGTCAGCAGCCGAGCACCATAACGACTGCCCCATCGCGGCGGCTGTCCATAATGCGAGTCGTTCATATTAACTGACGTCGTTTTAACTGGACATGACTGTACTGTGCTGGGGAACAGTCTCGGCAGGTGTTGCACCATGCATGTTGGGCCCTGTATGCATGAACACCAAGCCTCTTGAGGTATTTGGCGTGTTAGTAGGCATGCCCTAGGCAAGAGGTGTGGAAACAAAGTGTTGCACTTTGTGGCCTTGAAATTTAAACTTCCTCATTCATGTAATGAATATAGTACAGATTTGTCCAACACTGTCTGAGCCCGTTACCAGACTTCTTGCACATCAAAAACGTTAGGGCAGTAGACTCTCTTTAATCCAAACTTACTTCATTTCTACTGCAAGCGTATTCAAACTGACAGTTTGGTCTGGTCATCATCAAGCATGTATCGAAACGGCTCCCCCTAATTTGAACAAATTTTCATTCTTTTTCGAGTTTGAATTATAATGAGTTCACCGTACATGGAATTCACTGGTTCTAAGTCAGTGCATTTAAAATTAGCAGCGGGAATGAAAAACGATATAAATGCACAGAAGGTTATAGTTTAATGCATTTACTACCCACCCTTGTGTGTGCCCAGATTGGCCGCTCCTCGGAGAGCCCCATTGACTTTGTGGTGATGGACACGGTAGCCGGGGACAAGGCGGGTGCCTGTAGGGTGGCCCAGAGCACCATCTCCCGCTTCGCCTGCCGCATCCTGGTGGAGCGCAACCGGTCGCACCGGTCGTACGTGTTCGCCGCGGGCTTCGACTCGTCCCGCAACATCTTCCTCGGGGAGAAGGCGACCAAGTGGCAGCACGAAGGGGAGATAGACGGCCTGACCACCAATGGGGTCCTTATCATGCACCCGCAGGGTTCCTTCTGCGGCGGAGCCACGCCAGGCATCTGGCGCGAGGTCTCCGTCGGCGGCAACGTGTACGCCATCCGCGAGTCCCGGTCGGCCCCCAAGAAGGGTGTCAAGGTGAGCCTCCCTCTTCCGTGCTCCGGTTAACTGAGAGTAGTGATTGGGCTGTGCCTCATTTCCCCTTCAGGCTTGATGAATCACGTAACGCTTGTGTTTGTGACCATGCAGTGCCAGTATGTGTTGTCTTGCTTGTGCACAAGTTCAGAAATTTAGGCTAGTTTGTATGCATTTGCATGTGGGCATTACTGAACTAATCGGTTAATTGTGACAGATCTTAAGTGCCATGACTGGAAACCTCCTGGGCTTCATTTTACAAAACCGTTGCCGCATTTTCGTTCTCTCTGAGACTTCGAGAGGTAAGCATCACATTTTGCAGTATGATACGTGGCTGGTAAGGCAAACCGCCCCTACACCATCCACGCCTAAAGAGCGCTTCAGACTCGGTGAAAATCATAGCCAGAGGGTACTGGTGCCTCACAGCTTCGACCGCGGTTCTCAGTGCTACCACTTCGTTTGTAACTGCTCTTTGTTTTTGTCCAAACACTCACCGAGGCTTTGAGAAAGGTGGATGATACGTGGAGGAGTAATATGTTTTGTAGTGTGAGCTACATTGGCCACAGTCTCGCCATTCCGCGTGGTCCCTCCGTTGACCATACTACGCATGCTCGAGGAGCGAATGACGTCACTGCGCACAGCTGGTGCGCCTCACCGCGCGTGTTTGCCGTCGCCGCGCGTGTTCGCCGTCGCTACGCATGTCACTGCGTTGAGCCACGTGATGTCACTGCTCGCGCTACATATATCCTGGCATAGCAGAGCTAATCTGCTGCCAACTTTTTTGCGGATGCACTACTCCCGCAACCTCCGTAGTGTTGCCTGCTACGTATGATGTACCTAGGTGGAATGGTGCTACTTATTTTTTTCCTTTCTTTGCACAGAAGTGAAAGCAAGAGTTGGGTTCATGAGTGAGTATGTAGTGTTTTTGATGAAGACGTTGCACGCTGTGAGCCCCCCTACAGCAATTGCTCGTGTGTGTCCCTCCCAGATTGAAGACGAGACGAACGTTCTGCGAGACGGCTCGCTCATCGACCTCTGCGGAGCCACACTCCTCTTTCGGTCGGCCGAGGGACTCCTCAAGTCGCCCACGAAGCAGCACCTGGAGGCCCGCGTGGCCGAGCTGAACGCGGGGCGCCCCCAGTGCCCCGTGGGGCTCAACACGCTGGTCATTGCCAGCCGGGCCACCCTGAGCCAGGGGGACAAGCAGCCCTACGTGTACCTGCACTGCGGACACGTCCAGGGGCTCCACCACTGGGGGCTGCCCGAGGGGGCCTCCAACGTGCGCACCTGCCCCATGTGCCTCAAGGTGCCTCCTCATCCTGAACTGTAGTTTGGCATGCCGTATATGCACTACATGGTGTGCATCGTGTGTGTGTGTTGGCTTGGTTTATTAGGGTTTAATGTCCCAAAGCAACTCAGGTTATGAGGGACATCATAGTGAAGGGCTCCGGAAATTTCAACCACCTAGGGTTCTTTAACGTGCATTGACATGGCACAGTACACGGGCCTCTGGAATTTCGCCTCCACCGAAGTTCTACCGCAGCGGCCGAATTTCGATGGAGGCAAAATTCTAGAGGCCCATGTGCTGTGCGATGTCAGCGTACGTTAAAGAACCGCAGGTGGTCGACATTATTCTGGAGCCCTTCACTACGACGTCCCTCATAACTTGAGTCGCTTTGGGACGTTAAATCCTTATAAACCAAGCCAATATATATATATATATACATATATACACGCACACGCACGCACACGCGCACACACAGAGAGTGGCCGCCGCGGCGGTTGAATTTGTTTGGAGGAGAAATTCGAGGCCCGTGTACTGTGCGATGTCAGTGCATGTTAAAGAACCCCAGGTGGTCGAAATTACCGGAGCCCTCCACTACGCCGTCTCTCATAGCCTTAGTCGCTTTGGGACGTTAAACCCCATAAACCAACCAAACCAACACACAGAGTGACCCAGCTAATTTGGACCAAGATTTTTTTAAAAATAAAAGCTAAGCGTTCTTTAGAGCTGAAATCGCTGGATGTTGTTAGGGTTTATCTAAAGTTACAGTACCATTTTTTTCGCTCGTCCTACTTGAATAATTACTCAAGATAAATTAACTTAATTAAATAAATTAACTTTTTAAATATAGCTTGGAACGTTCAGATGCCAACAGGAAAGTTGTGGAGCTGCACAAATAGGTCCAACCCAGGCACTTCACAAGAGATAGACTTAGCGTGGCTGTTCTCGCTGTGCTAGCCGATTAGGTGTGCTAAAGTGCACCTTTAGCAAGCGACACTCTTTGCAAGTGCACTTTATTTTGCGTGCTTGACAGGGGGGTATTGGGCTCTGCAGGTCTGTAGTTGCATTGCAATCAATGCTAGGAAACTGCAACACGAGACGTACGCTACCGTGGTCTGTAGCCATAGCGTTAAGGCAGGAAGCTGTCAGCATGAATTCAAGAGCAAACACCAGGCGACAGTGCCATGACTACGAATCGAGGAGAGAAAATTGTAATAATGATCGTTTGTTGCTGTTTTCGTTGGCTTGCTGTTAAATTTTCATGTGTCGGTAGTCGATAGCTGAGTCCATGAGTGAAGTCTTTTTTCCCTCCTCCTCTCTTCTCTGCCGCGCTGCAGAAAGGCCCCGTGGTGAAGCTGTGCATGGGCATTGAACCGGCCTTCTACGTGGACAACGACCCACCGAACCACGCCTTCAACCCCTGCGGGCACATGGCCTCCGAGAAGACCGTCAAGTGAGCTTCCCCTCCTCACTTGGTTGCTGCGGTACTCCCTGCTAATTTGAGGAGGCCTGAGCAGTTTTTTTCAGCGAAATTAAGTGCCACAAATTTCTGCAGCCATTACTGACACCCCTTGTTCTTTGTGTGGGCCATGATCTAGCTGGGCTCTACATACTATTATGCACAAGCAGTTTAAGTGTCTTTCTTTCATTGTTTGGTTTTGTGTGTCCCAGGCCTTTGGTAGACGCAGTAGTTTCTAGCCTGAAGGAGGTCCAGTATATCTAATACAGTAAAGCCCCTTGATTTGGATTTTGTGGCAGCGGAAGGAGTGTCCGAATTAACCGAATGTCGAATTATTGAGGGGGGCAGAAAAAACGAAACATAGTGCCCCACGTCTACTTACCTTTATTTAAAAAAAAAAAAAAAAATCGGTTATTGTTGACTGCCTCGTGCGGGAAACTTTCATCCCTGCTACTCTACTTTGAACACTTCTGCCAACTGATGCAGTGCGTGCGCGCTGTCTGTAGAACCTGCGCATATGTCTTCCAGAGCACTCAGGGCCTCAACAGCCTCCGTCACTGTGTGACGCGTTAGTTCATCACACGCGTTGTTGTCATCTTCGGAACTTTTGCTGTATCGGTGGTCTACGGGTCGCTGTCTTATATTCTTGAGGCACCGTGGTTTCTGTGATTTTCCAATAACCAGCAGCAGCAGCTGCTCTGTGCTGGTCGTATTCACAGCAAAACTGCCACCCTGTCCTTACGTCGCTTGCTGCCGACGCAAGGGTCCCCTTTAAAAGTGAGTGTCCTATCTGCCGGGGCCTTCTAGAAAAGTGCTGTCTCATCGGCATTAGACCCGTTGCAGGGCTCATAAGCTGCAAGGTGCCTGGGAAGCTCGGCCCTCGAAATGTTCTCCATGCTTGCATCCACAGCACCTTTCTCGCCACAGACACTGCGGAAGACCTAATTATGCCTCTTCTTGAAGCGCGTTCAGAGCATCCTTCTGATGCACTGAAACCTCCGATGTCCATCATTAGGGCAAACTTTTCCGCTTATGCGCAGATGAGAGGTCCACTCAAGAGCAGCTGTGAATTTCGCGTGTCTGCAATCATTCGAGGCAGTGCTTATTCCAGCTTCGAGTATCATCATCATCAGCCTGACTATGCCCACTGCAAGGCAAAGGCCTCTCCCATGTCTCTCCAATTAACCCTGTCCTTCGCCTGTTGCGGCCACCGTATTCCCGCAAATTTCTTAATCTCATCCACCCACTTAACTATCTGCCGCCCCCTGTTACGCTTGCCTTCTCTTCGAATTCACTCCGTTACCCTTAAGGACCAGCGGTTATCCTGCCTTCGCATTACATGCCCTGCCAAAGCCCACTTCTTCCTCTTGATTTCAACTAGGATGTCATTAACCCACGTTTATTCTCTCACCCACTCCGCCCGCTTCCAGTCTCTTAATGTTACGTCTATCATTTTTCTTTCCAATGCTCGCTGCGTTGTCCTCAACTTAAGCTGAACCCTTTTCGTTAGCCTCCATGTTTCTGCCCCATAGGTGAGTACCGGCAAGATACAGCTGTTGTATACTTTTCTCTTGAGGGATATTGGTAAATTGCCATTCATGATCTGTGAGAACCTGCCCTATGTGCTCCACCCCATTCTTACTCTTCTTATTCCGTCAACGCACTTCCTCACCAGAGCAGGATTTGGCCACCCTGGTGTAGTACTACTTCACCACAACCTTCTATGAATAACCCAGTTAACCCTCGGCCCTTCAGTGATGCAGCTAGCTACAGCTCCTAGTGACGCATGTTTGATGTGACCTGTGTTGTTACGGGGCCGGTGGAATGCCTCGCTGTCTTGGCAGCTCTCTCGCTTTGGCCTCTAGCTCTCTTCTGTGGTCACTGGCGCTGGCCTCTGCGATTTCACCTCAACTCTTTCCTGGGGTATTTGTTGGGGAAGGGGGGCAGTCAGAGGCAGTTACATTATCCCACGAGTTCGTCAATCAAAGCTTCACAATCTACTCCGGTCTCCTTTTACATAATAAATTTTTCTCTCTCTGTCTTCGCGACCATCGTTGGAGAAATAGATTCAGCCCTCAACTAATATTTATCGCTTGCAAGCTTAATGTAGCAAATGGCCAAATTGACAATTTTTCAGGCCAGTTTTTCTCGGCAAAGTGATTTTGTTAAAAGTTTGTGGATCTGTCGGACTGTTCGCTTATTTGGGCAATTTTTCTGGTGCTGCTGAGGCCCAAAAATCGGTCAGTGGCTCTATTCGGTGACAGTTTGCGGGGAAATTCTAGTCGTTAGTGCCGCTACCATCTTCACTTCTTTCCTTAGGTAAGGATAAAAGACTGAAGGTTTTTTTCTTTCTTTCACAGCATCAGTTGTTATCAGCGTACTCCTAACCTCGATGTCATGGCCATCGTGTCTGCACGACATGGTGTCATCACATTGCAAGGTCACGTGACCCGTTTAAATTTGTCACATGGTTGATCATGTGACCCCTTGGCCACGTTACACGGTCAGGTGACCTGTTAATTATCTGCTAATTGACTGATCGATTAACAGATCATGTGGACGTGCTGCCGCGGTGGCTCAGTGGTTATGGTGCTTGGCTGCTGACCTGAAAGACGCGGGTTCGATCCTGGCCGCGGCAGTCGAATTTCGATGGAGGCGAAATGCTAGAGGCCCATGTATTATGTGATGTCAGTGCATGTTAAAGGACCCCAGGTGGTGGAAATTTCTGGAGCCCTTCACTACGGCGTCCCTCATAGCCTGAATCGCTTCGAGGCGTTAAACGCCCATAAACCAACCAATAAACCAAAGATCATATGGACAATTAATGTGACTGACAGGTCACATTAATCTGCCTTCTTGTTCCTTGTGCATACAGCTGATGCTGATGTCATATGACCTGGAAACTCCCTTTCGGAATGGAATGTTTGCCCTATGCTTTGACTGTGATGCACCACTGTGGTCCTTTTCCTCTCCACCCCCCCCCCCCCCCCCCCCCTCTCTCCAGGTACTGGGCGTCAGTGTCCATCCCGCACGGCACCAACGGCCTGCAGGCTGCGTGCCCCTTCTGCGCCACCCAGCTGGAGGGTTACCCGGGATACGTGCGCCTCATCTTCCAGGACCACATCGACTGACCGCCCGACCCCACGGCGGCCTCCAGAGGGCGCCACTGGTGCTGGGGGAGGAGACAGTTGCCACCGACGGCAGTCACTACCGAGCGTCGGGAGAGAGGGAGAGTGAGGGCGCTTGGTGGGGGATAAGGGAGGTGTGATCGCTTCCCGCTTTGATCGCCCCCTCCTTTGCGACCTCCGTTCGGTTCCACAAGAGACGGCAGCTGCCAGTGCCAACGGGAGACCGGCAGCCAGAGGTCGGTGATGGCCGTGGTTCTGCAACAACTGCAGGATGCACCCTGTCTCTGCCTGCTGAGCAGTCTCGGCGCGAGGGGTTCTGCGGTCGTCGCGTTCTTCGGTCGTCAAGAGTGCTGTGACTGTCAGAGGGCTGCTGCTTTGTTGGAAGCCGTGCCGTCAGCTAAGCAGTTCCACCGTGCTAAAGTGGCTAAAGTGTGCTTGCATGCACCTGTCCACCGAAGCACCCAGTCTCCCCCTTCCCCCCTCTCTCCAGGGGTCTTGGACCCCTGTGGCGCACGATGGGTGGCGACCGGTGGCAGCCGAGTGAAGACGAAAACGCGATGGAAGCGCTCGCGGTGGGCAATAGGTTTGCCATCGGGCCAAGCCGCCCAGTTCAAGGGAAAATCAAAAACCTCTGGAATGGTTAAGCCAGCAGATTTGGAACAGCTATGCCGGGAGTAAAAGCAGCCTTTTGCAAACGATTCCATTTGGTGCGCAAATGGTATCGGCAGGGCTTTCTCCCAGTTCCTGTAGGTTTTCTTTTGTTTTCCTCCGACTGGGACCGTGCGCCACAGGTGTTCATTCCTGGTTCCACTACTAGTTTTTGCACTTGGCAAAATGTTGCATGTGTGAAGAGGAGGCGAGCTGTTTTTTGTCGCATGACTATCTTGTTCTATCATGCCGTGATTTGCGCAAAAGTTTGTGGCGGTTTGGACCCATATTGAGAACTGGCGCGAAGTTAGTTGTAATGTTGTCACATATTTCATATTTCATGCCGTAATTCCGATGTGACACTGCGGTGTTTTGGAAATGGACTCCAGCCAGGTTGCATCGGTATAATGTTGTCACCTTTTTCCATCGGATCAGGGCTTGACTGATGCCACAGAGGCCCCAAATTGCGGCTGGACTTGAGGGTAGGACATGTTGCCCCTGTTCATTACGCGAGGGGCAGACAGGATTGCATTGCAATGTCTCGCATTACATTGAATAAAGCGAGTGTACTCGTGGCGGTGGAAAGAGATGCCACATGAGGCATATGTGTGCTTTTTTTTTGGCCTCTGAATAGCAGGGTGTAGAGTTTGCTATAAGCCGGCTCTAGCCATGAAGTGGGTAGATAATGACTGGCACCACTCTGTACATTTCGTTGTCCACAATGGCCTCTGCTAGAAACATCTTGCGAAAGGACCAAGCAGGTGCAGTGCTGTTATGAAATTGCTGCTTTTTTAGAAAAACAAATAAAAACTGAAACAAATAACACACTTTGACACTACCACGAATGATGTAGGTGCAGTTTTTCTTTTCTCAAACGAGAGAGGTTTGTGTGCTTCAGAGAGTTTCTTGCAGCGTTTGGAACGCAGAATCTCTAGCTGTGCCAACTTCAGCATTACTTTTGGAGTCAGCGGTTGATTGTTCTTGGTGTGGCTTGTATTCTTATTTTTGTGTGTGTTGAACACATTTTTGCTGTTGTATTCTCTTTTTTTCCACTTTCATTTATCATGTCTCGTACCATGTGATGGCTGGTCTGGATAGAAGCTGTGACAGATATTTGAGATTTTAGATATTTGACTTCATCGGTGATGCACTTCAGACTTCGTTTGCTTAGGTGACGAGCTCTTTAAGCTGAACACAACATTACCCATTGCCCTGCCAATGATGCATCGAAGTTCACTCCTTAAATAAATGATTCATGGCTTGAAATTTTCTAGTACCAGGCTTCGAATGGGCCCTAACCCCCTCCTTAATTTAGGCGAGGTACCATCATAAATGTCTGGCCCAAGTTGTGCAGTTGTATTCAGCAGGTAATGCTCGAATGTGGAGTGCGAAAGTAAAATCTCCTTTCTTTCTTGCCGTTTCTTTTCTCACACTGTCATGACGTAATACAGTAGTCGGCTATGGGGAGGTCAGTTTCGGCACTTTTTCTCGCTGCCGCTCAGTGTAGTGGCAAGAACAGATTTGCCATGCACAACAACACCGGCAAATGACAAAAGCGGAATATTGTACAGTGCTGGAATGCCGAGCTCCACGATGTCTTGGTGACATCTACCACTAACCCTTCGACTCGACATTCTTCTGAACAACAGACAGTCGAATGCGTTGGTGCATGTTCTATACTTGAAAAAGAGCTCAGCCGGCAGCACCTGAAAGAAGACACACAAGCACATACTACCAGCTGTTGTCATCTGAACACCTTTTCACGTCAAGGCTCTACATGCCTTTTAAATGGAAAGTGAAACACGAAACACAAAGGAGTACAGGCCTGAGAAGATATTGCCTCAAGCTGTACGTTGCTCGTAAATAAAGTTGGCGTACTGTGGACAAGTGCATGGAAGACTGTGCATTAATTCAGTCTGCGCAATTGCCAAGTGGCTAAGCCTTTATTCTGCTGATTGCAAGGTTGTGGGATCGATTGTCCACTGTGGTGACCACGTTCTAAGAGGGGGGTGGGGATGAAATAAAAAAAAAAAGTGAAAAAGATAGGCCGTGTGCTCTGTGGTACGTCGGGGCACATTTAAAGAACCCCAAGCGGTCGAAGAAAGTCTGAAGCCTTCCGACGTTGAGCCCCATGTAGCACGATAACACAGCACACTGTATACGTTTAATTTGTCCAGTCATGTTTCTTGTTTAGAGTAAATTTATTTTGCTACATAACATTCAAGTGCTCTGTAGTATCCAAGCCATGGTCGACAAGGTGGTTCAGGGTCCCTTTAGTGTGTTCTTAGTTGACAGGCAAAGCTTGAACACAGGGTCCTCAGTCAAAGTGTGGACGTGAATTCATAGCTATCGGTTGTCGCAGCTGGTTCTAGCCAGTTGCACTCTCTACTGTCAGCAAAGAGACCTGCAGAATGGATGTATCATCCAGTATGTATGACAGTGTTGAATGGGTGTGTTCCTTTTCCTTTGCTGGGGTTTTGCGTTTGAGCCTTTGGAATGTTTTTTTTTTCTTCATGTGTTTCATAGCTGTGCCAATTTTCTCGTGTCAGATTACTTTTTGCATCCGTGGTGTTTCCCGTTTGCGAGATATTCGCGATAAGACATTCCGATCTACCCTCTTGTGTTGCGTTGGTACTTTCTGTGCCTCCTAACTTTGTTTCCACATCATCAGGCTTTGTATCTTGGCACTCCTTTGATGCTTTTAAGAAACGATCATCCACCTGTTCATCCACAGAGCATTTCTCATTTGCTGTCAATCATAGGTGGGGTACGAAGGAAGCCACTATGTTCCTTTGATCTCTGTTGAGGATGTACTTTGCAAGTCTCGCTAGGGTGCCTTTGGTACAGTTCTGCTGTCCTGTTTCTTGCGTTTCAAGGCATCTGTGGAACACATTTTCATTCAATTTCTGTTATTCGTACACAGTTGCCTGTCCTTTGATGCCAATTCAGGGATAAGCACATGTTATTAATTGTGATGTCTACTGTGGGATGTGTATCCTCTGTCATCAGGCTTTTCACTCTGATTAAAGTGAATAGAGATAGAAGTACAATGGGCTACCCTCAGTCGCTCTGTGCAATGCCTGACAAGTGAACCATATCACACCGATCTCTTACGGTAGCTGGCGAAATGTGTACAGACATATTGCAAAGTCTGGCTCTCGCATATTCAAATTTGCCATCAAGTGGCTTGCAAGTACAAGCGCCGAAACTCTAGGGGTGTACAGGGTTCGTCAGAAGTAGGCAGGCCGTTTAATGCAAACTGCTTTTCTTTTGTTTGGTTGTGTGCCGGAGCAAATGGCGGGACGTGTTTGACATTCCTAGTGAGGCGTAAATGGCATGTAAGAGAGTCCACTGAGCTGCCTAGAATTTCGGAAGCTTGGGCAACCTTAGCTTGCCTTGCTTCCATGACAAGGAAATGCTAAGTGGCCTACATACTTCCGACGAGGACTCCAGAGGCAGCAGCCCTTCGCAGTCAAATTTGCTGATGAGTGCAGCCTGGAAGGAAGCCCATTGCTGGTTTTTGAACACAAAAAATGGCGCCATTTGAGGACAGGGTTAATTGGAGAGACATGGGAGAGGCCTTTGCCTTGCAGTGGGCGTAGTCAGGCTGATGATGATGATGACCTTCCGGCTGCTATCTGGTGCTTTTTCTTTCATCTAATTATTTGCTTTGAACACAAGCAGCAGTGCTCTCTACAAGAGGAACACGTGTGTGCGAGTTTTAGCTTTTGGCAAAGGAGCTTGGCTTTTAAGATGCAGTGGTTGCCACATGATGTACGCAGATTGTGTGGTTGCAGGTAATTGTGTGGTTTGATGTCCTCTGTGGACGCTCTGCATAGAACGCTTGAAACAATTGCCTTCTGGTGGTGTCAGGTGCGTGGAAGGTTTTTGGTGTTGCCGGTCTATCTGCCTTAGCTGTCATTTCTTTTATTCTGATCGTAATATTTTAATTTACGTGGCGTATTTCCCTGTGCAATGGAATTTAATTATGTTCCATTGCCAGAGTGTCATTGGCTCAGCTTTGCCGCAGGCATCTTTCTAAGAGTAATTGCATGAATTTTTCTCTTTTGTAGTTTGATACATCTTTTGATGTTTTAAACATTCAGTGCAGAACTCCAGTGTTTAGTATGGCACAGCTGCAAGAACATTCTTCTGAAGGACATCCATTGTGTGCGGGAGAATTCTTTCTTTTAACGTTTCAGGTAATGGAGTTTGTCATAGATAAAATAGAACTTTTGGATTGTTTTTTGTGGGGGGTGTCAGCAATTTCCATGTCGACGACCTTTTTCCACAAAGCACCTTATTTAGGGCTTTTGCTCTTTCAACCGGGGCCACGGCGGTCGAATTTCGATGGAGGTGAAATTCTAGAGGTTCATGTACTGTGCGATGTCAGTGCACGTTAAAGAACCCCAGGTGGTTGAAATTTCCGGAGCCCTTTACTACGGCGTTCCTCATAGCCTGAGTCGCTTTGGAACCATAAACCCCAATAAACCAAACCAAATCTTTCAACCGTCTTGTGCTCTTTTCTTGATGGTTCTTCTAGAACACTGCTCTTTAAACAGCGGACACGTTTATTTGACACCGAGGATGCTGAAGCAATGGTGTTCCTTTAGCTGCAATTGTTTTGTACTTGGATACGAGTAGGATTACACGCCAGGTTACAATGGATGCGAGGTGTTTTGTGGTTTTCGATTCTCATTTGTTTGTAATTGACTGTTCTCACTTTCTGCTGCTGAGTGTGTGCTCTCTTCTGGTGTAGTCTCCACGAGTTTGTCTCGCGCCAAAGAATGTGTTGCGTATAGCCTACACATAGTGTCACGCACACTCATGACGTTTACAAATTCCTGCCTGGCATGGAGAAAGAAATCTTTTTGCTTAATGGATTTACAATTCTCATGTTTAATTCTGGTTCTGTTTGAGTTGCGTGTGAAACCAAAATGCTTAATTTCAAGCCTGTTTTGTGTATATAGGTCTCTGCCTACATTTTCTTGCATTATCATTGCTCAGTGTCATTTCACAAGTGCATTTCATTACGTGCCATTTGAGTGTGCACACATATTTTTTTTTTATATTTCTTACCTTATGAATAATGTAAACCTCCTGCCTCTGAAACAGCACTTGGTCTGTTTGGTGATTGTCTTGGGTTTAAACTATGAAATCGTGTCATCATCCCAACCCCCCCAAAAAGAAAAAAGTCATTCCATGATCGAGTTTTGTTATGGTGGGTGTTTTCTTGTTTCTTCATTTCTTCTCTTGCTTTCTTTCACCTTTGGCTTGCCAGTTTTTATTGGTCTTTGTTTGCTTTATTGTGATTGGTTTGTTTGTGGAAGCCAATGCATGAGATTACCCAAAGTTTCAGTCGAATCTGCATTTCTTTTACAACCATTGTTCATGTTCATGTGAAATTGCTCTGCGGCTTCATGGCTCTGGCAAGGGCTTAAGGAAGTTTTGTGTGTTTTATCTTCATCATTTCAGTACCGTATTAGAATGGCATATTCTTTCTTACGTAGCCTATGCAAAAATGGGGAGAATGATTTCAGCTTGCATTTTCCATCCACAGTTCTCATTTTTGATGCTACAGCGTTATAAAACGCCATTAACTCCATTGTTCACTAGCAACCTGATTTAGCGCACATATACATCAGAGTGTCTGAATTTGTGCCTGGGGTGTAACTTGCTTGCCTCTGAATCAGACGTTTCCTAATGCCATGCTTGTCCAGAGAGAAACAATGAGCCAGCTCACACGAAATATTCAGTTTTCATGCATTCATCGTGATGCACAGTCAGATATTAGTAACAGCACAAAATGCTTTTAACCACGTCAGACAGCTTGAAGTGACTGAGGCTGCAGTGACCATTAGTTACTTGTCGCGTAAAACTTCTACACGCTTTACAAGGGGGCATGTGATATCAGGGCTTGTTCAGCGCTGTGGTGTATAAAATGCAGCTTATCTGTATTTAAATGCACCGTTTTAGGAGGGTGACTGCTACACTCTAAACAGAGAAGAGTAATAAGGGAGTAAACTGTCCTCTAGAACTCCCACTAGAGAAATGTTACTCCCTTTTTACTCCCATATAGGCATATTTGTGTTTAGACTGTATCGTTTCCTGGTTTTCCAATTGTGGGGTATTTAAGTGCAGTGTCTGTCCGTACTAACTCCGAGGAACATATTTTGGAGGGAGAGGGGAGTGCAGTTTGTGGTCCTGCCATATGTTTGTACTTACTTGACCATTTTTGGTTCCTTCTGTTTGTTAGGTTTTTCTTTCTTTAGTGAGACCGCAAGCTTGACTGCTTGTCTCGAGGGCATGTTTTTTTTTTTGGGGGGGGGGGGGGGGGGGGGGGGGTATTTCTGATGTCATAGGTGCCACACCGTATCGCCGACAAGAAACTTCTTAGTGCTGTGCTTAACAAGTTCCTCAATTTCTGTGTGCCATCAGCTGAGCTTTTGCACTAGGCGTCAGTTTGGTTACTATACTTTGTGCAGTGAAGTCTGAAGGATGTTTTCAGTCCGATTAGTTGCCGACAGTAATTGATCGTATTAGCAGTTTGTGACATGCGGGGGAAGAATTTTGGGGTACTCTTAAGTCTCGTATGAAACCAGAATTGCATACTGGCATGAACCAGCTTGAGGAACAGGATTATCATGTAGGACAGCCGTAAGCTTCGTGAAGCGATTTGGTTTTGCCAAAGAACTTGAGTGGTCCTTAAAAGATAGTGCTTGGCTTCTTACAGCAGGCGCCTGTTGTTCTTGGTAACAGTCTGATGGTATCCCTCGTTTATTTCTGATAGAATTGCTCCTTCCTGTTTACATCTGTGCACATTGTGCGAGGAATGTAGAACATTGTTTTAGCATACATCAAGCTTAGCAGATTCTTTTTTCATGACTTGGGCTTCAAGAAACTGGCACAAGATATCCAGGGCTGTGCTACGATGAACTGGCTTCTGGGCTGATGATCTTTTACAGGCAAAAAGGAAATTTGACAGTGTCCTAGCTGTGTTTCTGAATCGCCAACCACCAGCTTATTTTTCGCCGCTGTTTTTTATTGCCTACAGAATGTCACGCCTGGGAACTGCATGACCGTGTACGCCGTATCTTAAAGGGCATAGTGCTTTCACCACCCTCTTTTGGTTCATGGAGATTGGCGCACTGTGCCATGAATGAGGATGCTGTGGATTTGAAGAAAGCAATGGAGTTGTGCCTTTGGCTGTACTGATTGAAAACAAGAAGATGAGCATTGGTTTCTGCAACATTGTTTGCTTCTGTCTGAGCTGGTTGCAAAAGATGTAGGCAGAATTAATGTTGTTTACCAACATTGCCTTCTATAAACTTTCGATTAGGGCTGTACAGTGGCTCCATTGCTATTTGGGGCAGGGGGTGTTTGCGTATGCACTAGTGCTACATTGACTTCTTCTCCTGGCTACAGAATCGCTAAAGGTTTACACCAACACTGTGTTAGTCAATCTGTACACTGGTATCCGATTTTCCTGGTTTTTCTTGGCCATGGTCAAGAATGAGGAACATATCAGAAAAAAAGATTATTCTTGAACATGTTATTGAACCCTCCATTTCTTGAAGGATAGAAGTTTTGGAACCCAGACAGGTGTTTTTTTTTTTAATCTTGTCAAAGTGACAACTATCACTGTTTTGCTAACAAGCGTTTGCCGGCCCCACAGATGGATTCAGTGATGTCATGCTCTCGCACTGCTCTGCCTTCCTTCACGCGAACGTTTATTTAATCAGCGAAATGCGACGCGACTGCAGTGTATTTAGGTGAAGTAGGAGAATGGCGCTTGCTTTTGAATGCCACTTCTGTTTGTTTTGCGCCTTGCGCTGCTGCCTGTCTACGATGATGGATGTCGGGTGCACCGTAGTGAGGAGAGAGAATGCACGCTGTTTATTATTAACCTCTTTTTGGCAGTGTACAGACGAACGTTTTTCACACAGACACACACACACACACACCCACTAAACCCACTTGTGTGTATGATAATGTTATGCCTTTGCCGCTCGTCCCCTCTGCGGTCTGTCGTCGCGTTGGCGAGGACCTATTTATCGAATGTGTGTACGAGTGTGCATCCGAAGCTATGTAGATACGATACCTTACCACCACTGGTATTTCTATGTACCATAGGAAAATAAAGACCATTTTCAACAACACTGTCTTTCGTTTCAGCATGTGTGGCTGGCTGCGTGACTGGGGCAGTCTTCAACAAATTTTTCTTAGTATACTGTAATCTTTTGTGCCATGGGTCAGTGATAGGCAGTGGAAAGCATGTTTGCTTTGAGCTAAAACGACTCAGCTTCTTTGTGGTATTGTGTTTTTTAGAAGTGGCAGGAAAGAATTGATGCACCGTGCTATATGGTTGCCTTTTTTTTGCCAGAATATACTCGTTATATGATACCCTTAGACTAAAGAATACATTAGAGATGAAAGGAGCTTAATAATATGCAAGACGGGTAAAGACCTGAAGATAGCATCCCAGTAACTTGGGTACCGGTAAATTGCATCAGCAGAAAAGTAGACTATACAGGCATGCAGTTAATGGTTCATGGCAGTGGTGCCTTATAGTTGGCACCGTCTGTTCTGCAGCTCTGCACCCTTTTCTATGTTTGACTACAGTATGCTGTTTGATGGCCCTTTCCCCAGCACCCTCCTGCGCTGCTGGCGCGCAAAACCGGTTTCAGCACGTCGTATGAAGAGGCAATGTCCACGCCCAAAAGAAATGGGCAGTTAAAAAACAAGCGTTTGCGGGTAGGCAGGCTGGAAACGCTGATTGGTCAAAAAATATGACGTCATACGCGTGACGTCATAGGTCACGTGATATTTAATGACGTCATGTCCGGTTGGGGACAGGCATGTTTTCCTTAGATTTTCCCCCGCCACCGCTCGTCAGCGGACGGGGCTGCTCGCGAGGAGCCGAGAGGCGAGGAGGCAGCGTGCACTGCAGCGTTGCCTCCTCGGCGTGTCCCCGTCATGTCTTTCGACCCGCCATCCGAAAGACGCGGGTTCGATCCCGGTCGGGGTGGTCGAATTTCGATGGAGGCTAAATTCTAGAGGCCCGTGTACTGTGCGATGTCAGTGCACGTTAAAGAACCCCAGGTGGTCGAAATTTCCGAACCCCTTTCACTACGGCGTCCCTCATAGCCTGACTCGTTTTGCGACGTTAAAACCCCAATAAACCATAAACCCATGTTCTTCAGTGCGCGCGCGAGATTAAAAAGCGCACCTGTCGCGCTGCGCTGTCACACTGCATGCCTGCTTCCGTGCATTTCTTGCGGACTCCTTTCAGTCATACTTAGCTATACTTTGACCAAAAGGCTTCTTAAACAGTTATTTCAAGTTTTATTGCTATGTATAAAGAATATGTTTGTAGCAGGTGCGTGAGCCCGAACAAAAGAAAACTGTTTTTATTCCCCTTCAGTATTCCTGCTTATCGAGACTTGAGTATTTATATATTGCAGTACATCTTTTTTCAGGCATCACAACTGATGTTTCGATGTGTTTGGTACATATTCATCTTCAGACATTTCATGTCTGTTGGGTAAAAAAAAATATACGAAATAATACTTGACTGCATCAATTGTGACTGAGGCAACTAGCATCACGTATAGCATGCTCTTGAAATTACTCTAGCTGTTGCACAGAAGTCTGTAATTGACTTCATTGTAGCTTCATACTTGCACCATTTAAACTCTGCACATAGCTCTTTTTTCACAAAAGGAAATGTGATTAGGTTTCTGAATAGAGCTGTGCACGGGCCGCAATTTCGAACCCGTGCCCGGCCCGGGACTTAACCTACCGACAGGAAGCCCGGCCCGACACTGAAGGACCCTGAGCACGCTCGTGCTCGGCCCGACCTGCAAAGCGGCGACGACACAAAAAGAGAATTTCAGGAAAATGAGTTTATTTCAATGACATTCAAATTTTGACCTCGCATTCCAGATCACAGTTTGGGATTATACACAAGACACAACGCATAAAGGTATAGATTTATCACTCTAAATATGCAAGTTGTTCATTGATGATGGCTTGATCGAAACAAGAGCGGCGCTCTTTCATTGCGAATCCTGCGGCGCTGAAATTTTTCTCGCTGCTTGAATTGGTGGCCGCAACGGCTAATACTTTCATAGCAAGAGAAACGCTTGAAGTATGAAGGGGAATGACAGACGTGGTGTCGTAAGCCATGGATGGCGTGCCACAACAGGAAGACTTTTTGACTTGTTAGAGGATAAGCGAGCAAATAAGCGACAGGGCGGCGCTATCCTGCGAATGCCGATGTGGCCGCGACGTCCCTGCTTCTACTATTCACGGGAAGGCACGGTGCTGTGTTCACTTTGCTGACAAGCGATTACGGCGAAACGCAGCACTGCGCCAGAATAGTACAAGCTGAGCCGTAGTGGAGGCGCCAGTGACATTCTTCTAATGCCTTTCATGTGGTGCCCCCCCCCTTCGCTCTAGCCCGCGACTATTGTCCGTCTCCCCGGCCGGAACCTGCCGGGTAGGCGGACAAGAGAGAAGGCTGCCGGCTCTGCGGTGCGCTGCGAGTGGCGAGTGGAAGAATTTAACCTTTTCCCGATGTGCTGCTGCAGCGCGACTCCGTGACCCCGCGACCTCGCGTGCGCCGTACGCAGCCCTGCCTCCGCTTCCCAGAACCATCCTTTCTTCTTACAAGGCGCCCAAAACTGGTTGCTTTGCCCCAACGTTGGTACTTGCTAGAACGAAAAATGCGTTTCTAGCACCAGCTAGCTTTTTTTTTTTTAGCGTTTGTACTATTCTCCCGTCCTTGTACATTCCCTCCTGGATGGTCTAGACACAAATCACTTCCTGCTGTGCATACAAGACGCCCAGCGCACCACAGCCATATTCGCACTTCCACATATATGATATATGCTTTGCCCAACTTAGAGCCTTGGGCGTTTGGTTGTGAGTAACACCGTATGGCGCGTAATGCATTCCCATCAGGCAGAATTAAAATATGAGAAAATTCATCGCAAGATATATTTCCTTGTATTCTCCAAGTAAATTACTTCTATACTAACTCCTCCCTTCTGAAGTGACCAAAAGATAAAACAACTCAGCGTGTAAAAAAGGTGAATGCAAAAATACACTACTTTTGTGCAAAATTCACAGGAAGTGCACTTAAATTGCCACAAGTGCATGGCCAATTAAGGAAAAAAAAAACAAGGGCAAAGGACGGAGACGCACAACAGGAACACAGGACGACGCTGTGTTCTGTGTTCCGAGTTCTGTGTCCCCGTCTTTTGCGCTGGTTTTCTTTCTACAATCGTGAACCAATTAACTCGCCCAGCTCTCCACTCTACTGGACCAATAAGGCATCAAGCTTCACAGTGCATTAGTGTTATATCTTACGCTACACATTTTCAAATTGTTTTTGCTCGGCATACACGTCTTTCATTTGTTTAGGAAGAAAGCAGCGCAGTCAAGAAAGTTACTCCCTCCTGCCAGCGAAAATTTAAAAAAATGCGGTTTTTTCAGTGCCAGTATAAAATCTTTGCATGCTGACGGCATGTTGAAATTTTCGTTAATGCACCGTAATAATTATCTCATGAAGCCCCAGCTCTTGTGGCCCAGGACGAAGAGTACGATGATTTATGGCAATATTTGAGGTGCATTTATGAACCAAGTTCTTATTGCTCTAACGTTCTCCTAAGCAAATAAAACTGAAAATTGTGATAATTTTGATAATGCTTTATGGAGCTAACACTACCAGGACGTGGTAATTAAATAAACAAAAAATAAATTCTTTGATAAAGGCCTGTACGCTGCACTTGTGCTGCTCATTTATTTCATGCTGTCCATTTTCTCAGTGCAGTGTCTTCTTTGATATGCATATTTCTGGCTCATTACATACTTTGCTTCGGTTCACAATTCTTCTTTTAGCTATATTTCATCCACTTTCCTGCCATGATCTCTATTCAAACGTAATTTGTGTAATTTTGCTTTGTCCGGGCTCCTGCAATGTTCTAGTATATATGAATGATGTGAAGACCTGTTTCAAGCTGTTGCACTATAATTCAGTCTAACCTCCTCGATCACGATCACATAAGCCTTTCCTTATCTGTTGCCATACTTTTTTATGGAAACACTTAAAAACAAAGCACCATGATCTATTTCAGTATTGTTTTATTTGCCGATCTAATTTTTTCGAAGATAACATGGGATACCAACTCCCCTTTAATGTCCCCGTTCTCGTCTCGAAGTCGCGAATTTTTAGATGTGCGCTCAGTATTCTCGTTAGTGCATTTGTGCTCACAAGGGACTATAACAGCCAACGCGGCTAATACGCTAGATTTAATCCTGACAAATCGATCTGACATAGTCTCACCTATTACATACCTGCCAGGCATCAGCGACCACTTGCTAATGCACTCTGACATTAATCTAGCCACTCCGAACACTAACAAAAAGAAAAAAATAGTAATACGAGACTACAATGGAGCAAATTTTCAGGCGATAAATAATGAACTATTTTTTTTTATCGATGCTTTCCCATAGCTTTGGTGTCCGCAGCATTCAAACCAACTGGAGCATGTTCACAGCTATAATCACCCAACTCACAGAACAATACACTCCTGAACGCACTGCTACCACCCACTCAATAGCTCCCTAGTGTAATAATCACATTAAACGTTTATCTAACAAAAAGAAAGCCTCTACCGCATCGCAAAGTTCTCGCCAACTAGTGAGTGATCGGACTTCGTATTCAGCGGCTTCCAACATGTATGTTCAGGCGCTCAAAAGCGCTAAAAGCACTTCCACTCACATGTAACCACCAATGTCAAAAATTCTGGCGGGTCATTAATCCTTCCACCGACGATAGTTTTGCGTTATCTGACCCGTTAGGCGACCTCATCCCTTCCGACGTTCGCGTCACGATTCTTAACCGCGCAATCACTGACAACTTTACACCCATATCTGATGTATACATATGCCTACAACTCACCACTTCAACTATGTTTTCATGCCACCTATAACTGTTGCTCCTACTGGTGTGAATAAGCTTATTGATGGACTCAGTGTTCATTCCGCTCCGGGTTATGACTGCGTTACTTAAAAAGCACTGCAGCTTATTCGCCCATTATACTAACCAAACTTTTCCAGCATTGACCAGTCAACGCTGCTACTGAGTGGAAGATCGGAAAGGTGGTTACAGTCTACAAATCCGGCAGCAAAGCATTCCCTATTAATTATCGTCCCATATCCCTTACCAATACTTGACCCAAAATGTTCAAACATATAATATTCACCAACCTTGTTAACTTCCTTTCATTGAACAACTTTTTATGTCAGCGCAACATTGTTTTCGAAAACTTTACTCTTGTGAAACACAGTTAATATAGTTTACACATTCATTGCACTGTATTCTAGACCTATCATCACTAACTGGCTGTATATTTCTGAATTTTTCAAAGGCTTTCGACGATGTATGTCACAACCTTTTGGCTCACAAACTAAAACATCTTAATATTGACTGTAACTTATTGAAATGGATTGAATGTCTACTTAATCGCTCACAATTAGTTTTTGCTTATGGTTATAACACCTGTTTTACAGAGGTGTCTTCCGGAGTTCCACAAGGTTCAGTTCTTGGACCCTAGCTACTGTTCCTGATTTAACGTTAATGATCCCCGCTCTCTTATGGATTCTCATATTCACCTATTCGCTGATGTTTGCGTCATTTTTAGAGAAATAACCAACACTAACAACCTTACATTACTTCAGTCAGTGGCGGTCACAGAGAGTGGTTTTAGGGGGAGCGGACAGACTGCTGTATATAAAAAAAGAAAAAATAGAAACAACGATTTTTCATTTTATTTGCACAAAAATTTTTTTGCGCTTTGTTATTGAAAAATAAATGGCGAAAGGTATAGACGTTATACCATTACTCAATCTTTGAATGTTAACGTTTACGCGAGCAATATTCATTTCGATACCAGGGGAAATGAGTCGACATCTGAGATAATTGCCACGACATGTCCACTAAGGTCAAAGCACCTGCCCGGACATTTCACCAGTGGGGTTAGCGGCCTTCATTTATCAGTTCTGGGAAGTGGCTTAATTTGTTCTGCCCTCAGTCCCCAAGGCGGCTGGTCGGCGCTCCTTGTCAAGCCAGAAAGGGATGGTCCCCTCGCTGGCGTCGCTGTGTCCCATGGTGGGATAAAGACATGAATGGGTGGCTCCCCCCCCCCCCTCCCGCCGACGAGGTTGTTGGCCACCGCAACCGCAGGTAAATGGCACCGCCGTCGCCGCCGCGCCGGCGGCATGGCAAGACAAGGGTGGCGGGAACTTGATTACTTTTGCATTTTGTAAATAGTGTACAAAGCTCTCCCCTGTCCTTTCTTGCTGTCGCTCCCCTCTATACTTCTCCTCACTATCCTCTCCCTTTCCTTTTCATTTCCGCCGGCTGCAGCTAGGGTGCTTAAGATATTAGATAGCAATTGCCGCGGCCGGCAACACTCTTTTGCTTCCTTTTTTTTAAAATAAGCCACTACCACCAAGGCAGGAACACGATACCTATCAACGTGTAGAACGTGGAATTGTGTGAAATAAGACAGCCGCTAACAAGGTGAACGTACAAAGCAGGGGACTACTTGACGAGACCGCCACTGACTTCAGTGCGAAGAATGGTGAATGCAGCTATATATGAACAAATGCAAAGTCATGCGTGTATCTAGAAAAACTTCCGTCCCACCTCACTACTACATCGATAACATTTCGTTGGAATCAGCCTCATCATATAAGTGCATCGGCGTCCACATTACTTATCTTAACTGGTCTCTTCATACCGAGAACATAATTGAAAATGCTAATCGCATGCTTTGCTACTTACGTCGCAACTTCTTTAACGTTCCTTCCAATTTGAAACTACTGCTTTATCAAACACTAATACCATAAAAACTCGAGCATGCAACACGTGTATGGCACCCTGCTCATGACTTCATTAATGATCTTGAGCTGGTGCAAAATAACTCTGTGCGTTTAATCCTTGTTAACTACAACCACACAGCGAGTATAACTACTATGAAGTCTAATATCTGCCTCCCATAACTGACATCGCGTAGAAAAGTGTTTCGTATCACCCTGTTCCACAAGCTGTACCATCATCCCGCTCTTCGTGATCACCTCATCCCCCGTACAATTTCTGTATCCCGCCGCATTGATCATGATCACAAAGTTGGAAGTATGTCATGCAACAGAAAATGCTGCTCGCAGTCATTCCTGCCGCGAACCTCATGCGACTGGAACCACCTTACCGCAGAGCCGCACTGAAAATTACGAGCAGTTCCGCGTAGCACTAGCTAACATTGTATATTCAGGCGCTGTTTAATGTTCATGTAATCAACTGTATTTTTCTCTCAGTTTTCGTATATTTACCATTCCCCCTGTGTAATGCCACTAGCCCGTTGTGCTCTAAGCGGTGCGGGCCGGGCTCTATTATTTTACTTTCCTTTTAGACAAGCCCACCCTAACATCTGTGTAATGACACTGGCCTTGAGGGGTAAATAAATAAATAAACAAACAGAGTAATATGCAAGCCTCTCACACAACATTCACTAATATTTCTTTCTTTCGGTAATAACAATTTGTAGACAGCCTAAACGCTCATATTTCACTGACGTGAAGGTTCATTTTTCAGTCACAGTTCCATACTGTAGAGCGCAGGATAGCGCTTGTGCTGCATAGTTCTTCTGTGTGTGTCATTGTAGGCGCTATTGTTTGTTTTCTCAAGTACTATGCACCGTGTATCCCAAACTGAAGTTCTTCTAAATCTTCTTTGATATTAGCAGTTGCAAATTCAAGCCTTCTGCAGGATTTGAAGGAGGCCCAAGGAGACGAGGACTAATTTTATGCATATGCAAATGTAAACAGCTAATCTATCTGTACTATTGTAACTTGCATTCTCTTTTTTGCTTTATGTGCTGTTCTTATATTTCGTGCCATAATGCTGAATGTCGTAATTTTTGTATGTATTATAGTGTAAATTGATACTGTATGTCTGCTGTCAAAGTGTTTTCTTTTTCTTTGCTGTAATGCGCGATTGTAATGTTTATCTCTTATATTGTTTGGTGTACTTTCCATGTTCTTTTAAAGTACCAACTCTTTTTTCCTACGTTCAAAACTGTCATCTAATGGTCCACTGGGCCTTGTCAAGCTGTGTGCACAGCTTTTAGCCCAGGGTGACCAGCCAGATTTTTCTGGTAAATAAAGTGCATTGACTGATTTATTAATTCATTGATATGCAACTTACAAATGATTGGAAATGAGGGGAACATGTGCACAGGGCGGAAAGCGCGTGGTCTACCAGGAAACACTGAGGTGGCCCCGAGAAGGGCCTTTAGTAAGGACGACATCCGTTTTGTGCCTCTTCACTAAGCAGCGACGACACGGCGTGCGCAGCCCTCGTTTTGCACGAGCTGTCGAAGCAATCCTTGGTAAAAAAAAATACGAGGGAACAAAGTCGTGCTGTGTATGCAGATGCGATCGCCTCGTGGTTCCATTCACGGCGAACAACCATCCGGCAAGCCTGGCTCTTTCGACGGATTCAGGAAACGACTGAAAAGAACAAAAGTAAGGAGCGAAGAAAGGTGCACTGCTTACAGGTTAGAACACAAAAACAAAGCTAGGCGCTGCACTCGGTTGACCCATTCAACGAGGCGTGGCGTGAGCTTTAAATCCGATTTCGACAAGGCGTGAGAAGTCGCTAAAGAAGCAAAGGCACACTGCACTGAATGAATGATATAGATAGACTAAGCGCAAGTCATAACTTCTCTAAAGCCACACTGCACTCGTTTAACCCTGCAACGAGGCCTAGCGCGGGTTCTGATGTCTGGCGCCGATTTCGACAAAGAGAGGGAACACGGCCGCGAGATTGATGACCGCAATCTTCCAGGAAGCAATGAAGCGGCCCTGAAAAGGGCCGTTTGGAGCAGCTCTTCAACGTCAACCTACAGCGGCGTGGCGGCGAGCAGTAGGCCCAGCGTCCGCGGCGAACAATGACATCGGCTTCCGAGAAGCATATCCAGGGAACGACGCTGCAAAAAAAAAAAAGTTTCGTTACAAGCACCGCAATTTGGTGAGTCCTCAATGCACGAGAAAACTTGCGACAATGTAGTTCAGTCCTTACCTCAGGGTTGAGAATGCGCACGCCCGACAAGCGCGTCAGCGTAGCTGTCAAACGGCGGTCCTCAAAGCGCGCCTGATGCGGATCCTTGTAGTGCCGCGGCAAAAACTTTAAATACGAGCACGACACTAGCCACGTGCTCCTGGCGAAACGGCGAAAGCCGCAAGCAAAAACTGCACAGAAATTTCAGCTGGCTGTCGCCGCCGAGCGCACCACGCACGAACGCCATAGCTGCACACGCCTCGAAACGAGCGCGCCGAGGATCATGAAACACAATGCTCGCTCACCACGCACGCGCGGCGCGGCGGGTGCACCTAGCGATTCCCCAGGCGCTCTAGGGAGAGGTCGAGAAAGGCGCGCTGACGCCACGTCCGGTTGAGAACGAGGGCGAAGTCAAAAAACGTCACGGAGAAGCGCATCCCATCGACCAATCAGCGTTTCCAGCCTGCCTACCCGCAAACGCTTCTGTTAAAAATAGAAGCATGCTGTGAGCCGCGGCGGACGTTAGTTAGTCTAAATATCACACTAATTAGGAAGCTGATTACCTAAAGTTAACTTTTACATGAATACTATCGATTTCGATCATGGCTTCCTGAAAAAAAAAAAATGTAGAGGAGGCGGTCGTTCCATGGACTAGACGATGCCATGTAAGTTTTTGAAAAGAAAAAGTAATTCGCTAAAGATCTGCGGGGCTAGATCTGAAGCTTTCTTTCGTATGAAAACGAGGTCGTATTTAACCATAGAGTTATTGCACTTATGTTATAGCACTAAGGTAACGACCGCTGATGGCTTGTTGCAATGCATAGAGTTAATACAACCAACTACGGTCTCTACGGTGCCAAACTCGGAACTCTGTGAGCTCTGCATCTGTGGGACTGCATCAAAAATCCAAAGGAAGCAAGATCAGGAACAATCCCGCCGCGGCTGGAGGCAGCCGCGAAGAGCAACGACCATGACCAACAGCTATGGGCCGTCCAGCAGGTCCTCGGGGCGCTCGAAAGGCAGGGATCCAGCGAGCCGGCAACGGCGAGCGGAGACCCGCGCCGAGTAACGGGAGCCTCGTAGACGACGTAGGCCCTCGTCGGGGCGCGCGAGCGTCCAACTGCAGGCACAAATAAAGTTTACTCCAATCCAATCCAATCTCGATGTATGGCATATATGCACTTTCTTTTGCTTCGTCGCTATCAGATATAACGGCCACACAGTTCACTATGATTCTAATACTTTTCCTTGCAGCCAATAGCGAAGAAAAAAAAAATGCGCATGACGTGGTACCACGGAGGAAGGAAAAACTCTAAATTTTCCTTCCTCCATGCGTGGTACAATGGCAATGAACTGGGCGCCATAGGCACTGAGCTTCCTCTTTCGCACGTGCGCAGTTTCGGTTTCTTGCAGAAAATTTCCTCACATTGCAGAGCTTCTTTTCAAAACCTTGGAGCTAACCATTGACACTAACCGCCAGTGTTAACTTAATGGCTTAAGGTTTTAAGTGCCATATGCCACGTGCCACATGAGACGCCCTTCGTCACTCATGACACTTGTGTGCACGATCAGTCCCGTCGAAAGTGGCAAATATTTTGCACGACGCTTTCGCGCGCAAAAGCGAAACCAAAACACGATGAAACCGAAACTTGCCTATTCAAAACGAACAAGTGAGTTCCGGTGTGACCCCTAGTTCCGGTCACGGGTTCTGATGTTTTGACGGGCACGTTGCCTCTGCACGTGTCTTGCTAGTCACGGAGTGCTGCTTGCACCGAGGTGACCTTTTACAGAAAAGCAAGCACTGCCAAGCACGCGAGCACTTGGAAGTAAAACCGTGCCCATCACGATTTGAGTTCGCCGCCGTGACCCTCTGCACCGCCTCCCAAGTTATGACAAACTTTCTCTCGCACGACAACATCGCGCAGGAAGGCGATACCTGCGTGGTATACTGCACTTTCGCGCACATCTACTCGATCAAGCTCGCGCGGGGCGAAGTGTTTCAGACCAAGTACGGCGCGCTGAAGCACGACGAAGTGATCGGGCGCACGTACGGCACGAAGGTGCAGTGCTCGCGCGGCTACGTGCATGTGCTTCGCGCCACGCCGGAGCTGTGGACGCTCACGCTGCCTCACAGGACGCAGATCCTGTACACGCGGGACATCAGTATGGTAACGCTCCAGCTCGACCTGAAGCCCGGGTCTGTCGTTTGCGAAGTTGGTAAGTCTTTCGAGCCCGTCGCAAGCTGCGATTCGGCGGTCGTCGGAAGTGCTGAATGTTTGCCTGAGCTCATGAACTACTGCTGGAAGGTGCTAAGCATGGGCGTGTAGAAAGCGATCGGCGCCAGCGCTCATGTTGGTTTCGGGTTAGTGTATCAGCTGTGCAGAGATGTGGTCAACTTATACGACAAAATCACGTGTACAAAATTTACCGTGGTGCTTGTGTGCTGACGGTGTGACTTCTCTTACTTTGTACTACATGACGCGACTGTACCTTCATAAACCGTTGCATGTATCACAAACAGTTGGGTTGGTGTGTCGGGAATGATGCTTGCTTCGATATAGGAGAAACTTCGCCGTAGCTGGAGGGTGCACATGCAAATAAGCGGGGAAATTACGCGTGTTTTGTACAATATTGCATAATATTAACGCAGACGCAATAATATTCCAAAGTTCACTTACATAACACAAGCAAAGCAGCTTTTTGACTTGGACGCGACAGCGCTTGAATGTGGTATGTTGTGATTCTGGGTGGGAACACAGATGTACTTGAGTGGTCAGTGTGCTGGCATGCCCTTGCGAGGTGACTTGTGACAGAAGCTAGCTTTTTGAATGCAGTTTGCTGCTCTGGAATAAAATAAGTGCCTAACAAGAAGTTCTTAGAGTACTTCCAGGGGTCACATGCCATCCAGGCCTTTGAGCACTCGTTCAGTCATGATTCCAGTGCACTTCGCTCGGGAGGGCAATAAAGCAAACTAAGTGCTTGCTTGTTGACCCAAAAATACATGGGCGCACAAGTACCACACCCGGATAATCTGCTCACAATCGAGTGCAAGTCGCAGATCCTTACATCTGTTGCATTTTTCCTTGCATGGCTCCAAACCCCATTCTTCACTGCTTTTTTCTATTTGGAAAGCAGAAGAAATACATCCTGCTGGTCTCCATCAATCCATTAGTGCACTCCACTGCTCAACAGCTTGACGGCTTTGAGAAAAACACAGCTGATTACACCACATAAGATTGGATCCACTGCACCATGCCACCAGCAGCGGAATGTTTTGCCAATCACACCAAGTCACGCCCTTTGTCCGTCCCTCGAAACGTCATCCGTGACTTAGGCTGGGAGAGGTCTGTTGTCTTGTACATATGCCTGCTCTATTTAAACGCACTGCCTTTTCTCTTGAGCTTTTAATGAGTAAACACAACAGGAAATAAATGAGTTGATGTGAGCTTAATAGGCTGCTTCTATTCTCTGTGGAAAAAATTAAGAAAATCCTGGAGACACAATCCATGCATCCAGGAGCTCACAAGTGACACTGATGCTGACTGAGATGCATGGTAGATGGATTACAGGTGCTTATCAGTTTTTATTTCACACCTTTTTTATCAAAGGTACTGGCAGCGGCTCGATGACGCATGCCCTTGCCCGGACTGTGACTCCAAACGGCCATGTGTACACATTTGACTTCCACGAGCACCGTGCTCAAGTGGCCCAAAAAGAGTTCCAAGAGCACGGCCTGGACTCTGTTGTGACCGCGTCACACCGCGACGTCTGCCAAGACGGTTTTGGCATCGAGGGACTCGCTGATGCTGTTTTTCTGGACTTGCCGCATCCTTGGAAAGCAGTAGAAGCTGCAGCAGCAGCTCTGAAACCAGGTTCTGGTGAGTGGAACAGTTCGAATTGGTCCCGTCTTTGTTTGCACTGCCATGGAATTTGCATGCTCTTGATGCCACAAGGTTCAGTTGAAGTTGTGACACCGCAACATAAATGCTCGGTGTAGTCGATGGTTCGATGGAAATCCGTCGAGTCAGGCATTGTGCGATGAAAGGAAGAAGGAGTCATTGATCACAGTTTATTTAAAGAACATTTGAAAACTGCTGTCGGTTTCGAACGCTGCAGTAACTGTAGCATCAGCTACCTTAAAGGCATGTGTTCCGAAACTCTAGGTCATAACATTTTCAGAGTGTTCTCCTTGTTGGAGCAAAAGAGAGTGTATGCATAGCGCACTTGCATGAATGTAGTGTGGTAGTCTGCAGGTGACATGCCATGTGAAAGGCCACAGGTGGCATAGGAGAATAGAACAGAGGTGTGCTTGTTGTACTGAGACTAATAAACTTGACCCCCATTCAACCGAGGCTTGTCTTTAATTGAAAGCAGAAAAAGAAAAAGCTCAGTTGAATACTGTATTGACTGTTATATAAAAAGATTCATAGGTGCCTACAGAGACATGAGCGGTGTATCAGAGGCATCTGGGAGGTTCTCAGAGGTGAGGAAAAGGCAGTTTGGGCCTAATCCTGCAGCTTATCGAAGACATTGCAAGGTATCCCTGTGGCAGGATGCACAGAATTCCTGAACATTAGCTGCCACCGATCCTTCTGTAAGGCTCAACAGTGCTAAGAGATTTCAGTGTTTTTTCTTTTAGAAAAAGTTCATGTTTGGCATGAAAGCACTGACTTTCTGCCTCTGGCATTCCTGCTAATTACACACACAACACTTTTCAAAGTGGTTTAAATCGCTAAGGCACACAGTGTTTTCATATGAAAAGTTCTCTGGTCAAAATTACGCAACCATAGAATTCAAGAGTGAGATCATTTGTAGACTGATTGTCATTCTGCCTTTCGCGCACAAGAAAGTATGATGCGTGCTTCAGAAGTGCACATTCAAGATTATGTCTTAAATCTTATTGGACTGCACGGCAAGGGTGAAGCTAGAAAATGTGAAAAAGAAAGTAATGAGCTCCTTCATCGCACGAAAGTCTTGAAGTGCTGTCTTTATTTGTGCGGCCTGATTGCTACCTGCAGTATCATTGCAGTCATCTTTTGTTTGTGGTGATGAGTCAAAAGTCTTCTGGGAAACTATTGACTGCTTGAGACATGAAATAAGAGCCTCTGCAAATGAGCGGAGCTGGTTCTGCCTTTGGCTTAGACAAACACCCTGATGCAGTTTGCACTGTGCATTTTTAGAACTTTTTCGTTGGGAAAATGGGGGCCATTGCAGTTCTTTCGTAGAGAAAATTTCTCGTTTAGTGGGTCCCTGGACTTCCTTCCTTGAAGTCTACCCTGGACTTTCTTGCCTAGGTGGCCAATGATTCACCGATGTAGTAGACGAATATTGTTAACCTGTTTGACAGAGTGTGTTCTCAACTGGTGCAGATTTACTCCAGAACGTCCAGACTTTCAAGTGGCGGCTAGCTAGGCCGTTATACCCTTCCCGGATGAGCAGTGAGGCAGAGCTTAGTGATCGCCTCTGATGTTGAAGGTCTGCATTGGGTGCTCTGTCAGTGCAAAGTATAGGTTCTGGCGTGGGTGGACCACTTTGCCCACCTGTGTAGACTATTCCAGATATGAGGCACTTGAGCATCTAATCCCCGAATGCCTCACTACAGCCTCTATAAATACTTGCCTCGCACTCTCGACTCGGCGACAACACCTCAAGAGTGCATATCATTGTCTAAAAGCCTTTCGAAGCACTGCAGTCCCTCCTGGAGTACACTGGGAGATCTGGCCTGGCATCCAGGGTGTGAGAGTCCTCCCCTCCCTCCGTTTCCTACTCCTAGAGATATGAGCTTTAAACACAAGAGCTGTGTTTTTGTATCAATGCGACAGTAGGCCATTGCATTTCCTAATGCATCTCTTTGAGCCAATGCCTCACCATTTTGCATGTGCCGTGCCAGATCTCGTGGGACATGGCACCACATGGAGTGGATGCTGCGAAGGTAACAAAGGGGACGGCCGCTGACATCTTGTGGACGGCATAATTTCCGTCACGGGGGGATCTTTAATATGCTCTGACATTGCGCAGCACACGGGCGTCTGTGCGATGTCAGGCACCATACCTTGATTTTTGTTAATCCGCAACTCGTGTGGGATTCGCTGTAGTGTATAAGGTATAGATGATGGTTAGCGCATTATGCGAATAGGCAAAACAAGAGCATTTTCATTGAACGTTGGTACTGTCCTAAGAACATTAGTACCAGCACAAAGTGTGCATATGAAACGTCGCACAAATTTTGCCGTTGAGTTAGCGGATAGACGCCACGCGTTGCGGTGACGGTGCGGTGACCCAGAGTCATTCGATTTAACTGCCGGTCTTTTGCTGCTACACAAAGTTTTTCAATGGCACTGTGCTGAGATGCTATATTTGAGCACACTGGCACCGCATTGTGGTGGCGGTGCGATGCTGATGCTTGCGACATTGGGCTGTTTTTATTTTTGTGTATTTCTTGGCGCATTCCTCGGATCCTGGCATAGTGATCTAGTCCCAGGGCCTTGCGGCAGTTGTAAAACACTGGCTGTTGAGGCATGAGCAAGTGTCACAGTTGATGGCGTATACGCTTGATGTCGGGAACGTCAGCCTCACAGTGAGGCTGGCGTTTCTGACTTCGGGCTTTTTTTATTTTTTTCATTTTCTCTGACGCGGCACGAAATTCACTGAAAATTGGTTTTGGCTGCTGATTCCAAGGACGTGCGATTTAATCATGGCCGCCAGAGCAGAATTTTGATGGAGAAATCATGCGAAAAAGTAACATTTTAACACTAATGAAGCTAGCAAGTTCAGAAAAATTTGAATTCAGTATTGGGAATGAGCTGTGGCAACTTACTCTGAGTTGAATAAATTGCTCTCGCTTTGAAATGAGAGTATATGAACAGCCATTGGCTTTTGTAGGTGCACTGGAGGGGAAGCTAAAGCAGGGTCTATGCGGGTCCTTGAAAACCTTGAAAACCATTGAATTTGGAAGAAGTGTTTTCAAGGGCCTTGAGAGTCCAGGAATTTTAATGGGGTCCTTGAAAACCCTTGAATTTTGGTGTTCTGAGGAAGGCGGCCATGGAAAAACTCTAGTATCCATTAAGTTTTGTAAATTATCTTGTTGGAGATAACTTTACTGGAGCTCCACGTTTCTGCCGTCCCTTCGGCAAGAGCTCTGTGTAAACGCAGACGAAGCGCCACTGTCTCCGCCCGATGCCGCACATGGCTACCGTCACCCCGTAACCTGCCCCAAGAGCAAGGTTTGGGCGCGAAGCGAAAAGACACAGTGCGAACGCAGTTCGGGCACAGTACCTGGTGCGCCGTAAGCGTAGGGAGCCTACACAGTTGCGACGCAAGCGGTTCACCGGCACACAGCAAGCACACATGCATCGCTCCGCTAACGCAACGCAGGATTCACCTAAAGTCATTCTGTAAAATTTTCACTCCATCATAGAAAAAGCAAATTTATAGGGGCTTCAGCGTCACCCACAGCTGTGCTGCCATGCAGGAAATTTTCTTTCATGCGGGCAACAGCGATCGATTGCCACTTGGCTCGCTATATATACATACATAAGGTTTGCACCAGAAAAGTCGAAACAGCTTTGTTTGTTGCGACCTTCCGGCGCGACGGTCAAGGGCGACCTTCCGGCGCGACGGTCAGGGACGGGCTGACCCTACCGCCCATTAGTGTTTTGTGTGTGCCATCTCCCACTTGTCGTTTTCAGCCACATGTCCTTCTGGCCCGGGGAGCGCCTGGGGGGGGGGCGTTTGGATGCTCGCGCTCTGGTCTTCCGAAGTAATCAGTTATGAGCCGTGCCGGCTCACCCAAAGCGGAAGCTCTCTGTGTGAGCGCGGGCGCCGATGCCCCCTCAAAGGTGCCGCGGTTGGAAGGGGCTTTGGACAGCGGGGGGAGAGCGAGGGCCAGTTGTACTCCGGACGCCGAACGACGAGCAGCTAGCTTCGCTGACTGCTCGAGCGTTCCGGGAGATGTGCAGTTGCGTTGCATTTGATTCTTGTATTTAACTTATAAATAAATTCAACGAGTTAAGTTTCAACGACTGGATCAAGTCTGATCATTTGTGATTACGACAACGAATAGCGGCAGCTACGCATAGTTACAACAAAAGTTCTGGTGCCGAAACCCGGGAACGGATTTCTTAGATCGACCGGACCCCAACGACAAGATGGAGGTGCTGAAGAAGAAGAGGAAGGCTGTCAGAGCATCAGCGACGCGTCTCACTAAAGAAGCCGACGACATCTTGGCCGCCGAGACAGCACCCAACATCGAAAAGGTGAGCGTTCTTCTCGAGCGCTTACAATTGGTGCAACGGCAGCTCAACGATGTGGACTCCGCGATCGAGCCACATATCAAAGATGACGACGCAGACGCTGAGTTTGAACAGGTCCTTGAGTATACGGACAAGATTGCCATTAGCATCTGCAGATTAAAACTCAAGACAAATCCTGACAGCCAGAAGGAATCAGCGACCACCTCAACGACTTCCGCACATCGCAAGATAAAACTTCCGAAATTGGAACTTTCGAAATTCGACGGAAGAAGAAAAAATTGGCAGCCGTTCTGGCAGCAGTTTGAGCCAGCTATTCATACGAATCCGGACCTTTCCCCTGTTGACCGCTGTTGAAGCCGCCATCGCCGGGCTTCAAGCTACAGCTGAGTGCTATACCGATGCCATCGAAATCCTTAAGCAGCGATTCGGCGACCAAGCGGCCTTGATACAAGAACACATGCAGGGGCTTATCGATATCCGGGGTGTGATGTCTGCGGAAAAAGTACGTGACTTACGGCGGCTCTACGACGACGTGCAAGTGCGTATGCGAGGCTTGAGAGCGTTAGGTGTTGGCGACGACAGTTACAACGCGATGCTGTATCCCGTCCTGCTTCGTGCACTTCCAAGGGAGCTCGTCCTCGCCTATCACCGCGCGCACGCAGAGGACCAACATGCTCCGAGTGCAACGTCATCGACAACGGCAGAAGATTGTGCCCGGTCCACGACATCCTCAGCAATAGCGACGGACAGCCGAACACCACTCAAGTCTCTACTTCGGTTCTTCAGACTGGAGTTGGAGAGCCGCGAGAAAACCTTCGAGCATCGACCTGACACTGCACCCGGTAAGCCAGCGTCTCATTTTCACGGGCCAAAAGGCGAATCAAGAGGGAGCATTCGACCCTCTTCGGCCGCAGCTTTGCTTGGCTCAGCATCGAACATCTCCTGCCCAATCTGCGGATCAAGCAATCACGGAGGGGAAGATTGCGATTCAGATCTGGATGTAAAGCAGAAGAAAACAATTTTAACGTCCAAAGGCAGATGCTTTCGCTGCACGAAACAAGGTCACAGATCCAAGAATTGCAGAATGAGACTGAACTGTAAAAAATGTACACGAAGGCATGCGACCTCCATGTGCGATCCCGCCTTCATTAATAATTCATCGAAAGGAGAGGGAGCTACCGAAGTAGCTGGAGGAGTCATCCTGCATGCTTCAGAAGCGGAGGAGAATCGCCCCAAACAAAGTGTGCTAATGCCGACGGTGACCGCTTGGAACAAAGGGACTAAGGCAAAGCGAATGTGTCGAATATTATTTGACAGCGGAAGCCAAAGAAGTTTCATTTCCGAAGATTGCTCGCGACAGCTCGGTTGCCGACTGCTAGGAACCGAAATACTCACTATTGGAGTTTTCGGAGGAGTACAGAAGCAGCGCACATACCGACGCGTCGAAGTGCGTCTATTCGGAAAAGGTGACCGCAAAACAGAATGTAAAATTGAGGCCTTGGAGGTACCGACTATATGCGACCAAGCCGTCCCTTGTCCCGACGAGCAGATCAGGAAGACTCTGCGCGAGCGCTCAATGCCACCGGGTGACGAATTTCAGCATCCCCACACTGCCCTGATCGATGTCCTGGTCGGTTCAGATCACTTCTGGGAATTTCTAACTGGCAGGATGGAGAAATTGGACGCTCGGCTAACGGCACTCGAAACAGTGTTTGGATGGGCAGTGCAGGGCCAAACTTCATTTTCCTGCCAGGAAGCGACTTGCGCTCATGCAGTCGTGTTAAGAGCGACGGTTTCGGATGAACAGGTAGAGCCTGTTTTGAACGGTTTCACTCCTGTCGAGCTTGAACAACAAACGGGAGTAAAAGCCACGAACCCCGTCTGCGGAGAAGAAAACGAACTCCTAGACTTTCATCGATTCAGCTCCGCAACTAAGGTAAACCGGGTGACAGGTTGGATTCTGCGGTTGGTAAATAACCTGCAAACAAAACAAAGGCATACGGGTCCCCTAACGGCTCTTGAATTGGAACGTGCACAACTTTATTGGCTGAAGCAGACACACAAATCGACATTCGGTACCGAGCTGCAGCGCGTAGCCAAAGGAGACAGGACGCCGCGTGATTCAACCCTCAACGACTTCGTTTTACGGAGAGATGACAACGGGTTGCTACGGATACGCAATCACACCTGTTCAGCGCACAAGGACTACGACGAGCGGCACCCTGTCGTCCTACCGAAGCAGCACCGATACACTGTCTTGTTAGTGCATCAGGCTCACAAGAAGTTGTTGCATGCAGGAGTGCGGGACACGCACGTCCAACTGCGCGAAGGGTTTGGATAGTGCGTGGCCGGCATTTGGTGAAAAGTGTAGTGCGCTCCTGTGTTGTGTGCCGGCGGCTGAGTGCCACACGCGTCGAATTGGACACGGACCAACTCCCCCCCCCGACAGAACTTCTCAAGCAAAGCCTTTCGAAGTCATCGGAGTGGATTTTGCGGGCCCACTCCTCGTGAAAGAGGGTTCAAGTGTAGCTAAATCCTACATTGTTCTCTTCACTTGTGCTGTGACGCGTGCTGTGCATTTAGAACTGGTGAAGGACATGAGCACTGAGACTTTTATCCAGGCCTTCCGCCGCTTTGTGTCTAGACGAGGGCTGTGTCGCATTATTTATTCTGACAACGCACTTACTTTCAAACGAGCATCGAAAGAATTGAATATGCTTTGGGATGTTCTGCGACACCCGGACACTCAAGACCACTTCGCTAACTCTAGCATACAGTGGAAATTCATAGTGGAGCGGGCGCCTTGGTGGGGTGGATTTTATGAGAGGCTAGTAAGAAGCGTGAAGACAGCTTTGAAGAAAATAATCGGGCGTCAGTGCTTAGCCTTTGTCGACTTGACTACAGTGCTTGCCGAGGTCGAAGCGGTAATCAATTCCAGACCCCTCACATATGTCTATGACGACCCCAGGGATGGCTCTCCCCTCACGCCAGCTAATTTTCTTTCCGGAAAGCGCTTGACGGCCCTGCCCTCGCCCGAAAAGAGAGCGGTTAGTAACACAGCAGCCTCCCTCCGAACGCTATGGAGGAAACGAAAACAGATGCTAGAATTGTTCTGGCAAGCATGGCAGAAAGAATACCTACGAGAGCTGCGCTCGGCTTACGCCTCTAGGGAGCAAAGGGGGCCGACACTGAAGCCTGGGGACATTGTTTTGGTCCGCGAAAGTCTTCCTCGCCTCCTGTGGAAAAGCGGAGTCGTTGTAACTGTGTTCCACGGACGCGACGGAAAGATAAGGTCTTGCGAAGTCCGGCTGCCGAAGGGCAAAGTGGTTAGACGACCTGTACAGCTTTTGTACCCGATTGAGCTGTCAGAAGCGTAGAATGAGTCGTTGACCCATTCGGCGGGGGAGTGTTGCGACCTTCCGGCGCGACGGTCAAGGGCGACCTTCCGGCGCGACGGTCAGGGACGGGCTGACCCTACCGCCCATTAGTGTTTTGTGTGTGCCATCTCCCACTTGTCGTTTTCAGCCACATGTCCTTCTGGCCCGGGGAGCGCCTGGGGGGGGGGGCGTTTGGATGCTCGCGCTCTGGTCTTCCGAAGTAATCAGTTATGAGCCGTGCCGGCTCACCCAAAGCGGAAGCTCTCTGTGTGAGCGCGGGCGCCGATGCCCCCTCAAAGGTGCCGCGGTTGGAAGGGGCTTTGGACAGCGGGGGGAGAGCGAGGGCCAGTTGTACTCCGGACGCCGAACGACGAGCAGCTAGCTTCGCTGACTGCTCGAGCGTTCCGGGAGATGTGCAGTTGCGTTGCATTTGATTCTTGTATTTAACTTATAAATAAATTCAACGAGTTAAGTTTCAACGACTGGATCAAGTCTGATCATTTGTGATTACGACAACGAATAGCGGCAGCTACGCATAGTTACAACATTGTTATTAGAATGATTTCTAGCAAAGACTGAGCATGCTGGCTCAGGTGCCAATCATTTCGCAATGATGCCGCGTGCTGGCACGTCTGGCGACGGACTAAGCTGCTGCTTGGCCGCTGTACTTGTTGCTAGGGCTAGCCTGTTTCACACCAAAACCGCAGCCGACGGCGCGTCTAAAGCGACCAGAGCTGAATGAAAGGTCTGCTTTTGGTATGGCTAGATGTCAAATCCATCATCTTATAATAAAATAAAGATGTGGTCAAGTTCCACGACGCTTTCAACAGGGAAGCTTTCAGACGCAGGACAGATGTGAGGTGCAGCTGTGATTAGAAACAGCAGAAATTTGTTGGTATCGCAGTTACCGCTCTTACTAGCAACTCTTTTTTGGTAAACGGCCCTCAAGAGAAGTCTTTTATTTTAAAAGTCTCTTGTGCAATAAATGCTTGATAGGTGAGATGTAAGAAATGTTTCTCTAATAAAATGCTGTGTTGCTAAGTCCTTGAAAGAAATAGTCGGGGGTCCTTGGAAGTTCTTGAAAGTCCTTGAATTTCATGGCTGAAAACCAGCATGAACCCTGTAAAGGATATCACCATTCAAAGCCCTCCACACTGTCAGCTTATCGATTTTCAGGACAAGATCAAAGAGTGGAAAAGGGCCAAGAAAGGGCACCATAATCAGATGCACCTTGAAATCACACCGCTAAAGTCAATTTTAAACAGAAAAATCACAATTTTCGTAAAGCTACGTTACGTTGGTGTGCTGGATGTTCCCTCAATCGCTGTTTGCAAATGTTGTTGGTGTTGGCTCTCTAGTTGCCTCGCTGTTGACATTCTTAGGTGGTTGTGGCAAGATGAGCGCGGTGGTTTACATAGCTTTTCACAAACAACTGCTGCTCATTTGTATGACGCGGAACACAAGCTGCGCTCTACGTATGCTAAATAATCTTATTTCACTTGATTGGTGGAAGTGGTGCCTCGCTCTAAGTTGTGAGCCAGTGCCCTGATGTCTTCTTTCAAAGCTTTTGAGTTGTCTAAAAAGTGATGTCAACAGAACTACCGCTCTCAACCACTTTAGCAAGTTTATTTATTGTGACCACCAGCTGTGTAGTGGTTGAGATTCTCTGCCGGAAACCATATTGCATGTTAGTTACTATTCCTGACTACTCCAAGAAGCTGTTAAAGTATTTAGCAACTACGTGTTCTAGTAACTTGCAGCAAGTTAGAGAGATAGAGCGGTAATTACCAACCTCTATTTGGCTGCTATTTTTAAACAGCGGAATCACCCGAGGGATTTTCCGTTCATCTGGTACAGTGCCTGATTCAAGGGATTTATTAATTAGTATTACCAAGAACTTAACCATCTTTCTGTGTATATCTTAAGAAAGGTGGTGGGAATGTTATCTGGTTCTGGGATTCCTTGGCATCTAACTGCAGGAGCAGCCGTACGAACCCTTCCCTGCTAATAGTAATGCTCTTGTCAAGACTGGTCGCATGCTTATAGTTGAATGCCACGCTAGGTTTAGTGAGTGCACTTTGGAAGTAAGCGTTTAAAGCATCAGCTGTCTTCTTGTCTGTAATGGTAGGGCCATCCATAACTACTTTGTCAAGTTGTTGAGTGCTCTTACTTGACAGAAACTGCAAAAATTTACTTCGATTCTCACTGACGAAACGGCTGCCTCACTAAAGTAGCATTCTCTTGATTCGTGCAACTTTGATTCAAGGGCAATCGTAAGTTCTTTTATGACAGCAGATTAGCACTTTTTGTCTCTGGCAACGTTTCAGTTCACGCTTAAGATGAATTATTCCCATAGCTATCCAGGGATTTCTTTTCTCTACCTTTATTTTCTATCCGGAACAAAGTTGGCCTAGCAGAAATAACAGAGAGACCTAAACCTTGCCCAGAATATCAGATGTCTGTAGTGAATTTTCTAACTAGGAAGCAATACATGAATGATCAGCCAAAGCAAAATTTTTCATTGTTGCACACCTAGAAACGACTTGCTGGGAGCTGCGTGAGAGGGTACAAGTGGAAACTAGCTTGCAGTCAGATCTATGTACTTCAGTAGTAAAATTTGTTTTACCATGCGAGCAGAGGATAAGATATCAAAGACTGAAGTTGTTGTTTCAGTTACGCTAGTGGGGAGGTGAACTACCTGCTCTGATCACAGCTTAACCCCTTAACCGTTTTGTTATGTCAACGAATTTCTTAACAACACTGCTTATTTTTTTTATTCCTGATTTCGATTAATATTGCAATAAAAACCATGCATTCGATCTTTAAAAAAATATTTGAAGCAAACATGAAGTCAAATTAGCATATTGAAGTTTATTATTTCTCGCAATACAGAAAACCAACTTCCTGCAGGTAATAAGTGATAAATATATTCAAGCAAGTCATCAGGGGAGCTTATAGTGGTCTAACCGGGAGCTGCGAAAAAAGGAAACCGAGGGGGTCGCGTAGGGATGTTGCTGACGTCGATCTACATCCACTGACGTGCGCTCGCGATGTTGCATCAGAGCTGTCCTCTTCTTCATCGGAAGAGCTGATCAGCACAACGTCATCACTATCGTCCTCGCTCCCTGAAACAATGTACACTTCGGTGTCTGAATCACCATCGTTTGAAGAAGGTGACGAGGAAGAAAAGCGTCTTTTCCGAGAAGACGGCTCAACAAAACACGCATCGCCTCCGCCGGACGCCATTTTTAAAACCCAGGTTGCCATACGAAAAATACGTTTATGCGGTAGAAGAAAACGAAATTATCAGGTCAGTGCTGCCATCTGTCGAGCAAAATGCCATCTAAGCCACACACGAGCGCTGATCGTCCAAAACGCTGAAGGGAAGAACCTATTCAGCGAGGACGAGCTACAGTCGTCCAAAACGGTTTTGGGACGGCTTGGCAAGGACGACCGTAGCTCGTCCAAAACGGTTAAGGGGTTAAGCCAGTTTAATGTCAGACAGGGTGTCTGTATTCTGTCCTGCCAGTCACTGATTCCCATCAACATTTCGAAGATTGAAATCTCCAGCCATTATTATGTTATTCTTTTGGTACTTTCCTAGCTGAACAAAGAGTTTTAAAGGGGCCCTTCAGTGTTGATCAAGCATGTAGTATTTGTTCTTTGCATGCATAGTGTATGGGACACTGTGATGCCTGAATTGTTAAGAAGATTGCTGGAATAGTAATATTTATCATTTAAATATGTTGATTCCCTGAATAATCGCTTATTAGTAATTTTTATTTAAAGAGTTATGACATTCTTGTAGCTGCCTCCAATATAAAGTCTGGGAATTCTTTTGTTACCGAGGTGCTGCATATTGACGTTGAGTGTTTTCCTTCTTGTGCGTCCTTCCCCCCGCAGGCGGTCGCGTCTGCTCCTTCTCCCCATGCGTGGAGCAGGTGCAGCGCACCTGCCTGGCTCTGCGGGCTCGTGGCTTTGTGGACGTGGTCACGTGGGAGTGCCTCGAGCGGCCCTACGAGGTCAAGCAGGTCACCATGGCCGACATCCGGGACATGGCCAGGCCACCTGCAGGAGGGCACCCCGAGGCAGCAAAAGAAGAGGTATGGTAATATTTAAAAGCAAACAAAAAACAAACAAACAAAACAGTGGACGGTATTCAAGTTTTTTTAACTGTGATAAAATTCTCAACAAAAAATTATATGCACCAGGATGTCTGATTGTCCACGATTGTATTGAGACCTCCTGTGCATGATAAACGTGACGGCTGTTGATAATGCAACATGAGAAGCATGGTAACACGATTAACAAATGGCTTTTGATAACGTAATGAAAATGAAGCTGAAAGTAGCATTTTTGTTGCTCTCTTCTTCAGCGTGCAGTATTTTTCTCCGTCTGAAACTTTCGGAGGGAGATGTTTTCATGTTGCCATGAAATGCCAGCAGCCTCCGGTTCTTTGTTTTGCAATTTTTCATCGGAAATCAGCCGTTATTGCTGCTGGTGCAACGTAATTCGGCCTAGTTGGCGCAAGTGACCTTGTGATCATAGCCTGATTGGGTGCTATTGCTTGGTACATGGTAAAGTGCGTTTCGAGCAAATTTTGAATCTGGATGTCTAAAAGCACATGCCTCTGATGAGACGGAACAAAAATGACGACATGGGTTTTACAAACCACGGTGGCATGCCCATGCGCGCAGTTTTAGAGCTTATAACTGTGAGACTTTTTTTTTCCAACAAAAACTTTATAACTTTGAAAATCCCGACCATTTGGAGCCACCTCGGCTGCATCTTCGGGAGTGACAAAGACCAGATGGACCCGGGCTGGCTTGGAAACGTCGATGCTCTTTCAAGTGAAAAGTTTTGGTTGAGGAGAATGTCTGAGCTTATTATAAGTTATTCTCAACCAGACAGGCAGTTCCGTCAAAATATTAAGTTTTACATTTTTAGTGATTTGTATCGTTTCACTTGAAAGGCAACGTTTGCACTGTCAAACCGAAGAACTGTTGAAACAAACCTGCACAGTTGCTACCCTGAGATATTCTGCGTATGTAATGACTGTTTAGTGTTTCTTATTCTGAGCAATTCACCACTTCAAAGGTGGCATTTTAAAGGTTTCCGGGGAGTCCGAAAAAGGGCATTAACTTTTTATTTGCTCGTTCAAAGTTGTCTGCAGTTTTTTGACTTACTGCATTATTTGATGGCAAATGCTTCTGTTGGCACTACCATCTTGGGTCGACAAAATCCCCGGCCAATCTGCAGTTGTAAAAAATGCTATTGTTGCCTCTTGCCTGCTCTCGGTTCCTCCTGGGTCCTGTAATGACTGCATGTGTGGAAGTTTTCAATGGCTAGTGACTGCATCGAGGTGTTTGGTGTGTCTTGCCACCGTACGCAGTGGCACATGTCAAAAACTTTTGGTTTGGGTGACAGGCCACAGTTACCCAGCAGCAAAAAAATTAAGGGAACGATCAATTGAATCGATTCAAACGAAATGTGATAGGATTTTCATTTCGCTCTCCAATCTGTTTCGTTTCTGATTCTGTTCCTATTCTTATTCAATTCTTATTCATACTTGCTTGTTTTATTCACTTTTGCTGAGTAATTCTTAGTGAAGCATTCCCTCCTCTCTCATACATGTGGAGAGGGGGTTCTCCTTCCACCTGCCAACCATGGCAGGGGGAGAGAGGGAAATCCCTCTAAACACCACCTGCCACGGTTCGCAGGTGGAGGCATCACACACGCCAACGCTGCTGACGCCGGACAGTTCCATCGCAATGAAAGCCTTTTGTTCTGTATTACGTTAATCCTTCGTCCTTTGCGCGGACTGCACACTGTGGAAAAGCGGTATAATGTCGGAGCGGTTGTGCTTGTTCCCATAAAAATGCCAAGTACATGCGGATTTGCGTGGAGCAAAGCGGTTGCTGCACAAAGTGTAAAAGGCTGTAACTGTAAACTTAATTCATAGTTCCGTGCAGGGCACAGGTTATGTTTAAGGTGCCGCTTTGCTGTGGCAATTCCTACATGCGTAAGACTGGCCTTTGCCTGAATGTTTGTTGAAATGGCCACCAGAACTCTTCATTGTGGATGGCGTTCTCACACCTTTGTGAACACGGTGCAAAATGAAATCGTCACCAACTATTCTTCGAAGCCATTTATGCTGGATGAAGGCTGCAACCAGCTCATGTGAAGACTTAGAAGTCTTCTTTATGTACCGACACCGATCTGTGATGTAAGCAGGATGCGGTAGTGCTGTTGTCCCCGGCTGAGTTGACTGGGGGTGTAAAGTAGGGTAAGTGCCCGTAGGAATACATCTAAACAAAAGTCTTCAAAGCAGTTTTCTGATTTCACAGTGACCTAGGGTGTTGTATTTTCATGAAAAATAACTAAGTACATTCTGGCAATAAACGCGGTGTATTTTTAAAAACACCCCGATATGTACGCGTGGGAGTCCGTGCCAGTGGGTGTACTGGGTGGGATGTAAATCAAACTTTCCAAAATAGTATTCTTGTCTCGCATAGTCAAGTACCGGGCAAGTATTTTGAAGGAGAGTGGGACAGAGTATGTTGCGTCATGCTGAAGTTATCGCTTTAAAAATGCCACAGTGAATGTGTGCTGTGAAGCCGGACATACCTCCCAAAAGCACTCGGTGCTTCTGTTTTTGTTTTGATTCCGGTTCTTGAGGAAGGGTGGCTTCAGCACTGTAGTGAATTAAAATGATGAAGCAGTGATTTTATTGCAGTTTTTCCATGCCTCACGTGACCTATAACTCTCTTTGACGTCATAGTCATCATTTTGCTGTTGAAACCGAAACAGCATGACAGCAAAATTCGATTATAAGTTATTTAGCGGCCATAGGTGAATACGACACGGTGATTCATGCATAGTAGTGTCTTTCGCATCATTCTAAAGAAAACATGCCACCAAAATTAGGTGTCTGTACTCCTTTAAAACTAGACAGCGTTAGATGAAAAAGAAGTTTTGAGACGCCATGGCAAGCGTATGACAGGGAGCCTTGCGCTGTAGCAGACGGCCCGCACAGATGACACCCTGGCCACCTCTGGCTCCGGCGGCTGCGAGCACCACGTACGTGTGTAAGCATGTTGTTGGTCGTCTGCTTCATTTTCGTGGCATGTTTCTCATGCTATTTGAGGACTTTCTTCAATGTAAAGCTATACAGGGTGCCTAAATTGAATGGCAGGATTTGCAAGGTAATGTAGGTCATGAGGCAGCATGTTGAACTACACAAGAAGCTTGAGCTATTTGGGGGAACACCCAGCAGATAAGAGCACCTTTTGGATATATGCCCAGTTTCACAACACATATTCATCGTGGCATTTTAAAGTGATTTGCCTCGAAATGACGCAACATACTTTGTCACACTCTTCTTCAAAGCACTTGCCAAGTGTTAGTGAATGGCCGCCTCCATATGTACTCTGTGAGATGAGAAAAAATATTTTGGAAAGTTTGCTTGCATATCTTTCTATGGATCGCACTCCCGCCCTGTACCCAGAGCCGAGAGGGGCACCCATGTGCATGTATCATGATGTTTTAAGAATAGCCCGCCTTTTAAATGATGATTCAAACCTTCACAATCCGTTTGACGATGCACAGTCTACGTCACCCTTGTCTAAAGCTCTTGAGCAGTTTCACCACGTTTTCAAAAGTGGAATTAAAAAGCAGTGCTTGGTTTGTGGGCAGGTTGCTCCGTGCCCACCCTGCTTTCAGGTTCGTGTGACTGTACTTCTGCGCAAGCATATCATTTAAGAGTTAGATGCTGTGACGTGTTGACTTTTATGCAGGGGAGGGTACCACTCGAGCACTCTACACATGCATGACGCAGACTGCACTTGGTTATTGTCCACAAAGAGACGACATCATACATATTCGCTCTGGAATCAGAAAACTGCTTTGAAAAACTTTTATTTAGGTGCATTCCTGTAAGTGCTAACCCTACTTTACAACCACCGTTGGCTCCGGTGTTTGCTAGCACCCCAAATGTTTGCAAACACGGTGTTAGTCTATAGCAGGCGGCATTAATATCTACATCAGGCCGCCTTCAATCTGTTTGACTATAAATGGAGCTTGCCTGTGCAGAGACCTCGTTTTTATTTTACGGAGTGTTTACGGACTGTGCAGCTTTCTATATCATCGTTGGATTTTTGCGAACAATCTCTCCGGGATCTGCCGCAACAGACCGGCGTGTACACAATGGCCACACTGGCACCGAGTGCGGCCACGGGCTGGCAAGCGATGCTTCATGTCGCCTTCATTAGGGGGCGCCCACAGAGGAGTGCCCACTCTTCTCAAGAAGCGCCGGTGCCGCCGACGTTGCCGCCACCTTGAGCTCTAAGTGATGGCGCCCTTGATGTCCCTGAACCGGGCATGTTGCTGCTTCGCCATTATTTCCGACATCATGGCATGTTGGCAACACATGTACCGACCCATCGGGCCTATGCTTCCCTACACGTCAATGGCCTCACGCCGGTGGTGAACACCCCTACTCCAGCTGGGTTACTTTCGATACCGCAGCGCTTCTGTGCATTGCATCATCACCTTCAGTGCACTGTTGTGCTTGCCAGCAGAATGTCACGCCAGACGCCTAATGTGGTCGTGCCTGGGCGTTCCGCCCAGCAGTGCCCCTTCTTTTTTTACTTATTTAAGGACTAAAGAAACATTAGTGTTCAGTGGCTAGCAATACAAACCTCTCTCTCCTCTTAAACTCTTGTGGCCTTGTGACAACCGCCTTTTAGTAAACCTTGTCCCTTACGTTTTAAATTTGCACTACTGGCTGTTCTTTTTTATTCTGTTGCAGTGTTTAGTTCTTCATGGTAATCCTTGAATCGTTCATTAGGAACTTGGGCATACTATTGTTTTATTTTTTTTTTATCACAGCAAGCCACACTGAAGACCGAGGGGACTCCAGAAACTGAACCAATGGCCGACGACCAGGAGGAGCCGCCAGAGGCTCCGGTCGTGGCCGGAGCTGCAGGAGATGCCGAAAAGGAATTCAAGCCAACAGGGAGGAGACAGGGTGCCAAGAAGCGGCGTGGCCAGTTGGACGGCGGCGATCCATTGTCTTCCGCGCGGGGCTTCTGCTTCCAGACAGCCATACCCTCGTTGCAGATACCGGGCCACACGGGATACTTGACGTTCGCGACTCTGCTGGCATCGTAGCCCGTGTGCTTTCGGGTAAATGTGCAGTGATTCCTATCACTGAGTTTGTCATGTAATAAGGGAGTAATTACTCATTGACATCCACCCGAGCGCAGCCATACGGCTACAAAGGGAAGCTATGCAGCTTTCCTTATACAGCTTTGGCTGCGCTCTGGTGGACATCAATGAGTAATTACTACCTTATTAGAAATCTACTCCACCTTGGGGGATTCCCCTAAAACATTTGGTCAACACTGTTCCCACTTCGAGTTATTGATCAATTCGCTCTCGCCCTGCCATAAGCTTGCCGTCCCGGTTAGCTCAATTGGTAGAGCGACTGCTCCGGTGTAGCGGTGGTCCCGGGTTCGAACCCCGGACCAGGACGAATTTTTCTTTAAATACGAAGTTTCTGAGAAAGCTGTATAGCTTTCCTTTGTAGCCGTATGGCTGCGCTCGGGTGGACGTCAATGAGTAATTACTACATTATTAGAAATCTACTCCACCTTGGGGGATTCCCCTAAAACATTTGGTCAGTTTGTCATGTACATCGATGAACTTCATTGTTATCTAATGCAAGGTAGCTTTAAGATGTACTTCGCGTCCTTCTATTTTTTAATTATTTGTAAATTGTATTTTCAATGCTCTGCCTTGTTTTTAAAGCCAAGTGAGAGTTTCAGAGGCCATGGCAAAATACCATGATGCCAATGGCAACGTAATTTACCCGGGGAAGGTCCTCTTACAGCAGTGACCTAAAAATTGAGGAGATATCAATCTATCTAGGAGCAAATTTTGTCACATTTTGTTTTTTCTCGTGCATCATGTGCTATTCTGTGTGCAGGAATCTCAGGGTCCATGGCGTGATGCCCCGGTGGAAAGGTTGAGATGGTGACATGGCTGCCATGCTGACTGCATCATGGTGAAATAAAATGACACGTGAAATCGCATAAGTCACAGCACACTCATAAAATGGAATTAAAGCACGTTCACATTTTCGACAAGCGCACATTTCCTTTTTTGTTTTCACACATGCACTGATGCACCATATGCACACACATACGCTGCTGGAACTGATATTTGGTCATCTTGATTATAGAAGGCCACTTTTTCTCCAACATTTTGTGAATTTTACTGTTTTTCGTCGCATCAATTTGTAGTGCTGGTAGCTTTCAAGTGTGTGACACCTCACTCCACTTCAAAGAACAGTTCTTGGAAGCTCATGCATGGTAATATTCCTGCCACGTGTTAGAGCACTGTTTCGGGATTGCATTGCACTGTTGCAATTCTTATGTGGCCCGAAATCTCTTCTGTTTCAAGAGAGGCCTTTGCTTTTGGAATAGGGAGAAGTCGCAGGGAGATGTACTTGGATTGTGAGGGAGGTTTTGAGGGAGTCCTAGGGCATGTTTATATCTTGTTGTTTGTACAGCAATGCAGGAATGCCTCTTCAGTAAAAGGTATGGCTGCTGTCATGTGGGTTAAGTGGAAACTTCCATGCTGAATTTTTTTTTTCACGTGGTTAATCACGTGACCACAGCTGCCAAGGTGGCGGCCGGCTTTAAGAATGTGCCGGAAGTCGCGCTTCTGCAAGGACTACTGGGAATCTTTGGTTGACGGCGCAGCCGCTAGTAATGCTGGGCGCAGCCGCGTCGTCTGCTACACTGTCTGCTGCGCATGTGCAAGCACTATGAGACGGCGGCTAAGTGGGGGGGAGCAGGGGGGAGTCTTCACACCCAGCTTTGAAAAATGTGACGTAACCGTCTCTCCCAAGTTAGTTCCTTCCTCCATGTGCTGCCTCGACATTGCCCCGCAGATACAGCAAACTTTTGTTGCCGCCAAAAGTTTCGAAGTTTAGACTTTTACACTCAATCTCAAGAAATGTTCTACACATATTACATACACTTGTTCTCACATCGAAAAAAACTTCATGCGCGGTCTAAGCTGCATAGTGCTACGCAGAGTGCCGGCGCCACTCTCATGCCCTTAGACAGTCGCTGGCGCCTCTAGCGGCAGTTTCTGTCTCTATGTCATAGCAGCAGGGAACCCCAAGGCCAGTTAAAAATATTGAAGGGCTGATATTACGTAGTAGCGGGCGGCTACAACGATGCCGGAGACACTACTCTGAATGAATCACTGTGTGGTATTCGTCTACGGCCACGAACTAATTTATAATAGTTTTTTTTTTGTCCTGCTGTTTCAGTTTCAACAGCTGAATGATGGCTGTGACGTCAAAGTGTAGTTATAGGTCACGCGAGGGATGAAAACCTTCAATTGCTGCCTCAACATTAGTTATCATTCTGGCTCTTGAGGAAGGCTGGCTTTAGCTCTGGATAGTGAATTAAAAGGATGAAGCGGCGGTTGTATCACAGTTTATTCATGCCTCACGTGACATACAACCATACTTTGACGTCACAGCCATCGTTCAGCTGCTGATACCGAAAGAGCATGAGAAAGAAATTCGATTATAAATTATTTAGCGGTCGTAGGGGAATACCACGTGGTGATCCATGTATAATAATGCCTTACGCATCATTACAAAGAACAAAACACGCACCAAAAAGCTAGGTGCGTATACTCTTATAACTGCAGTGAATCATGGTGCTGCTTTACACTCATCAACGGTCGTCTAAAGCTACCAAAGCTAAGGGCATGCTCACTTTGACTTGTTAACCTCCATCACAAAGAGCTGTGAAAAGCACTGCCAACATTTGCTATGTAATGTGATTTTACACTGCTGATCAGAATAGTTCTGGATCGTTCCCACCGATACTGCAGGCACTAAGCTATGTGGACGCGTCTGGTTTCGGGATTACTCCGGTCAGACCCGCCCATCCTCTTGGGAACCTTGGAAGCAGAATTATAAACAACAAGATGGAGTTACTCCCCGTCGCGCACTTTCAATATAGTGCATGCCTAGAATATTCTAGGCACTATACTTTCGAACAACCTTCCTCGGCCAGCAAAGATTCAGCGTTGACTAGTAAAAAAACTTTAAAGTTTGTTAAAAAAAAAAGAAACCTCAGAATACGCAATATGGAATGGTTTCTTGTTCAGTATTCTTGGGGCCTCTTTCCACAATGACTTGCGTTTTGTCTGCTGCGTGCGTGCACGTGCGCGCACAGCTTCTGTTGCGGAAAAGGGTGCAGCCAGCCCATCTAAATTTACCTGCGCCCGTCCACTCATTCGTGCGCTGTGCTCGGCTCATGCTGCGCTGTTCCGCGTAGCGTTGAAGCAATGGCGCATCAAGTATCGTCGCAATATGGAATAAACTTTCTTTCTGTGCCGCTGCAACTCTGGCTTTTCGCCATGCGCAAGAAATTTCAAGTACAAAAACTGCAGAACACTACAGTCTGTTCCACTGGAGAATTGCGAGAGCATTTGTGTTTGAGCGTGAGCAACTTTTTTGCGCGTTATCGCTGTCACGTGACACTTATCACGCCCTTGGATACAGTTCTCTAGAATATTCTAGAGCACTGTACCTTGGATGTCGTCAGCATTTGCACTTACGAGGAGTGTCACTTGCTGAAAGTGCACTCTAGCACAGCTAAACGGCGTAACGTAAGTGCACTCGCCAAAGTGCGCACTCACGTTGGAGTGCGTTCACAGAGCACACTTTGAAGGCCGAGTGCGTCGCCTCGCCAGCAGCGACTTCAAAGGAGTACGTTTATTTTACATTCTATAACACTGTTTTTCGAAAAAATTCGTTTGTTATAGCTACGAGCGAAGCAACAAAGCAAAGGAACGACTTCATATTACATAGTTCTTATCATATGCAACATGCAACATCGCTCCCCGCCGCCATCTTGTTAGTGGACGAAATTCTGGATAGTCTTGGCTGTTTTTTTTTTTCCTTTTTTTTCATCGTTAAAGACTGTTTAACCTTGTTTTTGCGCTATCACGTACGTTAAGCAATCAATTATTATGAGCTTCTTTTCTTTTTCTTTTCCATCGACCTCTTTAGAAATTCCGCTCATTTTTTGCCACGGTTTTTTTTTTTTTTTTTTTTTACTACGAGTGCACTTTGCTTCCCGCCCAAGCAACCACCGATATCCTTCGGACGGCCGACAGAGGTCTGTTTCGGATGTTCTGTACGTCCGCTGAACATCCGCAAACAGCCAGTAGACGTCCGTCGGCCATCCGAAAGGTGGCCAAAGGTATACGGTTCGCCCGCCGACGGACGTCCAGTTGAGTACGTCCATTGGCGGATCTTTCTCGAATATTCGCATATATGGTGCATGCGTGCTTTTTACACTCCGCGCGATGCAATAAAACCAAAAACAATTTGATGCATAGCACGCATATTTTATTGTGGTTGATGATACATCAGCAGCAGCAGAGCAATGAGTTATATTCGGAAAATTTCTAAAATGTGACTCTTCAAATGTGGCAAGCTTGGGACACACATCCGTAATCTTCCCACCCACAGGATTTCTGAAATAAAAAAGAACGCGGCAAACATCAGTCATGTGAAACAAATGGCACAATGCAGCAGCCCAAGTAAAAACATTGGAACCAATTAATAGAAGTGTTTAATGCTGCAAGTATAACAGACAATGCACTTTAACAAACACCTCAATAAGTATCAGGCAATAACAGCTCTCACTTTTCCACACCATAATTGACAATGCATCTGTTCTTTATTTATTCTCATGGGCCTTAGGGCACTAACCTGCGCAGCACTGTACACGACTGTGCACAGAAAGCCGCAAAGCTTCCGTTGCGAACCACTGCGAACTACACGTGCTTCCTATGGGCTGCCTTTCGCGCGTTGTCACTCTTTATATAGGCACAGTGAACCTAGCGATGCCTTAAAAATTAACAAGATGCGAAAATACTCCGTCCGGCATCTTTGAAGAGGAGTGGGAATTAGCCGCGCGAGTTGAGTGCTCCCGCATCTGTGTGATGTAGGCTCCCGAAAGTGTGAGAACAGCACACACTTGTGGAAGCCATCTCCTCGCGCTTACTGCTCCCACTGTCCTGTGAACGAATGTTATATGAGCATGCTGCATTGTCCTAGAAGCAAGTTCCAAGAAGTGTACTGGATACATACCTTCGTAGGCAGGCAATTTCCTCACTGGCGTCCCAGAACCCTCCTCGCAGCGCCGCCCCTCCTCCGCTCCCCTCCTGTTTTTCTCCCTTCTCCTCTTTTTTTCTTTCACGGCTGTTGCGCTCTTCGGTCTATTCCTCCGGCGAGTCTGCCTCCTCGCACCGCCGCCGCGAATCTGCGCGTCTTCTGGACCGCGGCCTGGTCAGCGCGCCTCTCAATGTGCCGACGCATGAACACGTACGTGGTGGTGGAAACGTTCATTGCCAATGATGTAAATCGTAGGGGCGCCTGGTTTGCCGCAAAAGTTTGCATGATGACGAGAATTGGTCTGGGTATCGGGCATGCAGCAGTATTGGGTATTGAGCAGTCCGGGTTTGTAGTTGTCGCCAATGTGCAGCCTTGCGCTATGGTGAGGGACGGAGCTCCCTTCGTTTGTCTCAGTAATACGAGAGAATATCACGGAAGGAGACCAGGTAGTGCGTATCATTTTGTTTCTTTTCATATTTGCATTTTTTTATGTTTTCTAGCATTCCCTGCTCACGACAGTATGAGGCATTAAAGGCTTTCGCCTGCTCGTATTTTCTTTCACAGCTGTTCTGCTCCTGGCGAGCTTCTAGGGCGGCCGGCTCGCGATTTTCGCGTTGCCCTTCGAGCCATTTGTGTGGCCGGCACGTTCCTCGCGCAAAGAAGGCGACTGCGCACGTACTTAAAGTGGCGTTAAAGGGCGATTCACACGACGGTCCGTTCGCCCGCGGCCCGCGCACTACCTGGTCTCCTTCCGTGATATTCTCTCGTATTACCGAGACAAACGAAGGGAATACGCACCCCCCGCTCTGTCCCTCACCATAGCGCAGGCTGCACATTGGCGACAACTACAAACCCGGACTGCTCAATACCCAATACTGCTGCATGCCCGATACCCAGACCAATTCTCGTCATCATGCAAACTTTTGCGGCAAACCAGGCGCCCCTACGATTTACATCATTGGCAATGAACGTTTCCACCACCACGTACGTGTTCATGCGTCAGCACATTGAGAGGCGCGCTGACCAGGCCGCGGTCCAGAAGACGCGCAGATTCGCGGCGGCGGTGCGCGGAGGCAGACTCGCCGGAGGAATAGACCGAAGAGCGCAACAGCCGTGAAAGAAAAAAAGAGGAGAAGGAAGAAAAACAGGAGGGGAGCGGAGGAGGAGGGGCGGCACTGCGAGGAGGGTTCTGGGACGCCAGTGAGGAAATTGCCCGTAGGCAATCACATGTGCACTAAGTCTTCTTTAAACCAAGGTCGACGCAGTACGGGATTCCGGTGTTCCAGAAGAGCTTCAGGCGCTTCCTGTATCTTTCGAATTGCTTAAGTTACATACTACTTTCGTCCACAGACCGAACACAACAGAGCTATAAAGCTCTGCGCGACAACACTACGTGACCAGTCAACAACAGCGCTGCGGAGCCGTACTGATGGATTGGATTGGACTGACCGCGAACTGACATCTATGATGATAGTGATAGCAGAATGCACGGGAGTTTTGATTCTTACGAATGGTTTCAATGGGTTTCAATGGCAAGTTTAGCTAGCAAAACGGTGGACATGTCGCACAACTCCACTAATTTGGAGAAGTTTTATAAATATAAAACTAGTCATTGAGTTCTTGCAAAATTCTGCAACACCTGCTTTTAGCTCGTTGGCGGCTCTTGCACTGCAGGTAGGAGTGGAATCGCACCAATTTACAAACGTCTTCGCGTCAAACCCTCCAACTGATGCAAATAAAACAGTATACATACACGAAAGACGCGAATTTTATGTGAAAAAACGTCCATATGGCCTGGGAAAATACTCGGCCTTACATCCTTCGGACGTACACCTCGTCTCTCATGCGGATATACAAAAGTGGACACTGCCCGTATGTCCGGTGGATGTACGAATACGGATATCCGAAATCGGATTGTGTTCGTACGTCCGATTTCGGCAAAGGACGTTCGGATCTAGCTCGTACGTCCGACGGATATCTGTGGTTGCTTGGGCGTTTAGCGCCGCGTACACCTCCATGGCCGCGTAGCCTAAAATGTAACTCCAGATGCCGAAGCGCACTCCCAGTTGGTGCGCGTAACTTTCGTCCTTGACAGGGGTATAACATCAGTAGGCGTCCCCAACACACAACACACTTTACCGTCGTACACACGTACAGGCGCGGACAAAAGTAAACGGAGCACGCAACTGTCTTCGAATATTTTTCACGCGTCACCTAATTGATATTTCCAGCAGTGGTACGCGCATGCTGGTAGAGGAGGTTGGTGGGCTTCCTTGTGGACAAACAACGCTTCATTACCAATGGCGAAAGCATGATTGCATTTCGAACGCAATAGCGTGCTTCGTTTACTTATGGCCGCGCCTGTACCATAACACGTTCACTTCGTGCCCCTCTATAACGCTCGTGAACCAACAACCCTTGGTGGCGTGTGGTGGGCTGTTATCTGATGTTTTGTGGCATAAGCATATTCAGATTTTCCTTTTCGGTACTATTTTTATGGAACAAACAAAAGAACAGGAAGACCCTTCGTGGCGTATCCCGTAACCTGGATAAGTCGGGCTTGGCCTGTCAGTGTGGGTGTACTTCTATGCAATAATAAAAAAGAAAAAACGAGCCTTCATGGCGTATGCGTTCGGTGCTCGCCTGGCACACAGAGAGCCTGGGTTAGTACCGCAATGCCGGCGAATTTCTTGTTTTCGAATGGTCATTTTTGTGCGGACGCGCTATGATGACAGGTCTTGCTTGAACACGCCAGTCATGAGACAACATGCGTTCGCATTAGAAGACATTTTATTGCCTCCCGTCAGCGGGTAAAAGCGTTAAAGGGACACTGAGGAGAGCACTATTAATATATTTTTTATAGCAAAATCCGATAGTTCGGCATGTCATGGCTTTGTTGCCACTTGGCCGGCAGCGAAAAATGCATTTATTTCTAAGAAATTTGGATTCGAAGTTGAAAAGGTTTTTCCCGCCGCTGTGATTCAAACTTGGGATTCGGCTATGACGACAGAAGACTAAGTGACGTGAAACATGACGTGACATGACGTGATGCAGACTCCGTGATTTCTGGCGGCCAGCAGTGCGGCCTAAAGTCCCTAGATCAGTTTTAGAAAAGCTCATAAAGGGACTTTAGTGCGGCCTAGCAGCAGCCGAAAAGAAAGCTACCGCCGGCCGCACGTTGAAGGCATCTATCGGCTATTGCGGCCGTCGCTACAGTCGCTTCGCTTACGTTTGCACCGGCGTTTTGCGAGCGTTACGATGGATCTCGTTCTCGAAGTCGTCAACGAAGTTCTCGCAAATAGACACCTTTAGCATACCGTGTACCTTGATACCGCTAGCGGAATACCGGGAGCCCGCCTAACGCCGGCGAGCAGGCGCTGATTGGTCCCGATGCTTCAGGCGAGCGCGTAGCTGCCCGGCACGTGGCGCCATCTGGCGACGTCAAGGAGATTTGCGCATGCATTGGCTGCGCCTCAGTGATTTGTGCTTCTCGTGTCCTAGCGTTGCTAGAACCACTGGTTCTAGCAACACTGTTTTGTTATATGACGTCATGACGCTTGTACTTGCGAGTTTGGCCTGTGGCGGCGATACCTGTATTTTGGTTCTTGCTCTTTTCTACGTTACAAGAGCTTTGTTGTCAGTATGAGTGGCGTTTTTGTAATCAGGAGCTGGTATTCTGTCGATACAAGCCAACTTCAATTTCTCCTCAGTGTCCCTTTAACGCAGAAACTTCCTGGTCATAGAAAATTCCATCAGATCACCGATGCGTAATGACATGCCGCTTATCCACTGACACAATGCAGTAGTCGTCAAAAACTAAAATATAACACGTGGCATGGTCAAGGCTGCACCACAAAGTGCATTAGACATAAAACTCGCAGATTTGCCGTACCACAAGTACGCAACAGGTATGAAAAGCAGTACTGATGGAAACGTTGATTACTTTGATTGTATGCAGTCAAAGTGCGCCCCTGTGTTTTGTTACAAGACGCTCTTGTAGATGGCGCCAGCTGTACCGGCAACGCACCCTCCGCTACCTCCGCTGTCGGAGAAGCGGCCAGCCACCCTCTCAGGCGATGCGCCGATGCGCCGAGCGCACGGGCCCGACGGCCGCCGTCCTCCTCACCCTCTTATAGACAAGTGGCAGACGACTCGGATTCCGGGGCGCCCCCACTTGAACAGCTAAGCAGCAGACCCAGCCATGTATTCCTCCTAATCAGACCTATGTAGCCCAGACTGTAATAAACGTTCAATAATCCCCATCTAAAAGAAGTCCTCAGTTACTAGAGCCATCCTAGATTAGACAGGCACGAAAAATGTTTCACAGCAAGGGTTTGTCACAGTCTTCGGTGTAGAGCCCGCTGCGGATGAACCATGATGTGCAGTGCGGCGCGGTCAACGTGTTTGAGGCAGATTGATAGCCTACTCGCTGTTGAGCGTGCCATCTGTTCGCAAATACGCGCACTTGTTTTCTGATGGGCTGATAGGTGCATGTAGCAACGACTCACTTTCACACGAGGAATGAAATAAATAAAAAAAGAAACAACGCCGCATTCCACGTCACGCCATAGGCGGTCGTGTTACTTGATGTCGTACTGCTTGGCTGCCCCGATGCAGTCTCAGCAGGAACACAACCAGGTAAAATCCACCGGAGAAATGCTGTCTCCTCGTTGTAACGGTGCGTAAAGTAAGTTATACTTTCTTGAAATCGTGGAGTCCAGCGCACTATGCGGAGGACTGGGCAGGCAAGCGTGAGCTTGCTTTTCAGGTCTTTCGCGGAACCCCTTTTGGAGACCATTCGCAAGCACAGGCGTGTGAGCTTAGGAGCCGCGGGAACCTCGCTAATGAAGGCGAAGGCTATGAGGCTGCAGACACTCTGCAGCACCAGTGTGCGCAGCTGTGTCCAGAGGTGGGCGATTGGCGACATGTCCTGGTGGCAGCCGGTCCGCCACATGCCCATGTTCCGGAGTCGCAGTTCTTGGAGCGAGGCGCAGCCGACCAAGAAGTCCAGCGTACGGGTGTGATCAAGTTCGCACACTGCAGTGTCAGACGCGTCAGGTGCCGCAGAAGGCGGAGGGAAGCGAGCGAGGCGTCGTTGCAGGTTCTCAAGTAGGCAGACGTCGCAGTCTTGTCGGTTGAGGCCAGAATAACGGACGTCCAGCTCACGCAGCCTGAACGACGCTCGGCTGAGCAACTGCAGGCGTCTTGGATTGCAAAGTGCACAGTAAACTAGAGCCAGGGAGCGGAGATTGTCGAGGCCTCCAGTGGCGATCACGGAACAGCAGTCGAAGTCCTGGCTGAAATGAAACTTCGAGAGGTTCAGCTCCGTCAGGGCAACGCATGATCTGATGAAGTTGCACAGGGCAGCCTGGTTCTGGACGTTATCGCGGCTAAACATGCGCCCTGTGTTGAACAGCGACATGAGCGTAACGGCCTTCACATGGCGGCATGTCCAACTGCGCGCTGCCCTGAGAAGGCGAGAAATCGTTTCCTTCCCGAGTTCTGCAATGAAGGCCGTCAGCTGCTTGTGGCTCTTGATGTCGGTGGTTGAATCCAGTTCGGCGAGAGAGAGTGACGCACTTGAAGCTACGTCCGTCGCTCAGTTTCAGCATGACGTTCCCGTATACCTCGACGCACTCGCCGAAGTCTGCTAAAAGATTCCCTTTCACCGCGGAAAGGTACGCAGCTGGCATTCCGTAGCTGGGCGGGTACTCGCTAGTGCACGTAATCTCGTGGTAGTTGCCGCGCGTTCCAACTCTGAAGGCGGCGAGAATCCCGCATGCGACGTCAGAGACCGAGCCCTTTCGCTCATGGAAATGGAGGAACCGGAGTCCGTGACAATGTTGCAGTGCGGTTTCAACAAACGCGATGCTAGCGGGTTCGGAGATGACCTCAATGTACATGCGCGTTAGAGTCACAGGCACGGCTGAACATTCGCACGTACTCCAGTCCTCCATCGCCATCGGGGGGGCGGAGGGAATCCATCAAGCGGTTCCTCTAGCACTGACCAGTACAGGCTCTCTAGTCTCGGCAGGTTGTCTCGGACGATTCGAAACAGAGTCGCGGGTAGTAGGCGGTTGTGAACGCATTGCAAGACGACGAGATTCTTGCACAGCATGATTCCTTTTGCGAGTCTTTGGGAATTGGCGAGGACGTAATGGCTGACGTCCAGCTCTGTGATGGCTTCAGATCGGAGTTGCATCATTACGGTCGTGAAGACGGTCGTCAGGTCGTTGATCGCGAAGCGTGCTCTGCGCATCCAAGGGCCGTCGTTCACAAGCTCCTGTAGTGCCAGTTTAGTAGACCGAGGATGAGAGTTGAGACTTCGTTTGGAAGCGACATGAGAACTCTTGGTTCTTTTTGCAGGTCTTCTGCCCGAGGTGGCTTGACACGCACGGCAGCTGGATGTATCTTTATCGTACGGTGCGACGGCTGTCAGATCCTGGCGATAGCATGGGTGTGACCGTAGTCCTTGAAGGACTATGCTTGAACTAAAGCTGAAGGTAAAAAAAAAGTACCAAAATGCAATGCAACATCGAGAGCAGCGTTGCGATTTATTTTCCCAGCATGATAATCGGTCTTTCAACGGTAAATAAAATGTACACTAAGTTTATCCCTCCCGGTGGTCACATGAACCGGCCGCGCCGTTAGGGCAGGCTTGAGTCAAGCACTTGAAAGAGAGGCGGGTTACTGAAGGGCTCTAGGTTTATTTCGATCAACTGGAGTTCTTTAACTTGCGCTGTCATCTCATAGCACGCGAGCGTCTTTTGCGTTTCGCCTCTGGCGAAAGGGGACCTCCATGGCCGGAATCTGATCCCGAGCCTTCGGGCTTAGCAGCCATATGAGCTTGCCACTGAGCCACCAAGGCGGGTCTTTTCACAGCAGCGAAATTAGACTTGGGATAGGCAGCAGCAGCAACAACAAGCACGAGAACAGTAAATGAAACTAAGAGGGTAAAGAAAGGGGGACTCTGCGCCGCATCCGAATCTAGCTTATTGTTATTTTTTAAGGAATGTTATCAAGATAATGGACAATGTACCGCCAGCCTGCAGTGTCACCACAACGTATTCAGGAGAATCACGATATGCGATGTCGTCATATCGGCGGGGCGTCTGGAATTCGGATTTCCTGATGCAACGGCGCTGCTGTGACTGGCCGGCTCATGATGCGTGTATACGCATTCGTAATTTCTTTTGCTGCGAGGCAATGCTGCCGAAAATGGAGCGTGGCAAGTAGGCACAGGGGCGTCGTCCGCCAATGCCTTTTTTTTAAGGCCAAAGGTGTGGCCCATTAACAACGGAACCCTGCGTCGTTGTCGGCTTCCAGGAAAAGCTGTTAAGAATTCCGCCAATGACGTCATCGGCAAAGAAAAGACATTTCCCCTCGAAGGTGCGGGGAATTCAACCAGATTGCAAGGAGAGCACGCAACCCACAGGCCACAAACCCCCATTTTTTGAAGCGAAAGCTCCACTACGGGACCTTGGGCTTCAATCGGGGACCGTGCAAATTTGACCTTCAGCTGAGTTAGAGGTCAAACCATGAAAAAGATAAAAAGAAATTGAATCAATATCCATCACTGGGAGCCGAACCAGCGGCTGCGCGGACTTAGCGAGACCACTATACTCCGTTTCATACATCAAGGTGCAGCGCTGTCAAAGCTACAGCTCTTGTTTACGCTCCCTGCATCCGCGATAAAAAATAGTGCATGCTCGTGACGAGCGGAAATAATAATTGCTTTGTCTGCAAGCTTAATATATATTACGTTTGACATCAATTTGGTAAAGAACAGCTTTCTTTTAGAGGGAAAAGATCGGAATCAGTAGATTTATATGTTTCGTTTGTCGTTTTTGTTCGTGTCGCGTTTTCGCCTACCCGCAACCCTGCCAGCTGTGCTCTCCGTGCTGCGCATCTCGTTTTCAGAAAATGGCGTCCAACGCATTGACCTCGACCACCTCTCCGGAGCGGCTTTTTTCGAAGATTCGCACTTCGAAGATGTCCAGACACGCGAAGCAAGTCATTTTAAACGTGTATGCTCGGAATAGAGCCCGTTTCCCGCAGAAATCCGTCCGGGATATTGTGAATGTTGTTAGCGAGGATACGGGAGTGTCTCCGCGTACCGTCGCAAAATACAAGGCGGAGCGCCTTTGCGGTATTGAAGATATTGTGAGCAAAAAATGATATCAGTTGGCGTCAACTACAAATTCCTAATTAAAAAAAAAACTTCGCGAGGTGGATTTCAACCTACGTACGTGAAATGCTGCAAAAAAGAACAAGTATCGAGGTGGATTCGAACCGACGCCGCCGAAGTTCCTAGTCGTCCCAAAGCGACGCCTTAGACAACTCTGCCACGAAACTTTTTTTTCTTTACTGCCTTCAAAGGCGTGGGAATACAGTGAATTACAACATATGTGACTATTTACATGGCTATTTACATGGCTACAGCACTCCTCGCTTCCAGCGACCATTCCAACTTCTTCAGTTGGGATAGATTCTGGAAAAGGGATACAATTTCTTCGTCAAAACCTCGGTCTTTTAACACATCGTAAATTTTCAGGACACTCTCAACAAAATATTGATACACAGATCTGGCTCCAGGATCGCAATGGCGATATGCCATGGCACTACGCCACACTGCATGCAAGCCAAGTAGAAAAATGGTGTCATATGGAGCTCCATCGTCTTCGACAGGCAGAAACATAATGCCGTGCGGAGTGAGCGGCAAATCTTTCTTTATGGTTCGCTGCAACACGTCCCAAAAGAAGATTGCATTATTACAGTCGACAAAAACATGGTCAATTGTTTCCTCCTTCCTACACAGAAGGCAATGGGTGCCCCACGGGACGTACATGTCTCTTTCATGTAACCAGCTTTTAACAGGTAAGGTACCTGTGTGCAGCTGAAAGAAGAAAGTTTTTGCTGAAGGCGTTACCCACATTCTTCTTACCCTCTTTAACACATTTTGTCCCGGTGAGGCCCCAAAGGCCGACCGATACAAGGGAGCGGGAAAAAGGACGTGTAATAAGTCGTTCTTAAGCTGCCTTTTCTTCACAGTTGTCAAATATTCTCTGGAAAAAGCGGGTGACAAGGAATCGATAAGATGCGACAACCTCACGGAGGTAACGGGACACACTGTAGCGACCACCTCCGGCAGAGGAGATTACAAAGTCTGGGAGTGCATTTGGCAACATAAACTGAACAAAACACCGGAGGAAAGGGTTTCTTCTTTCGCGGAGAAACATGAAGCGCATGACCACTTGTCTTAAAAACAAGTGAGTGAGGGAGAGACCCCCCTCGGCGACTCGCCGAAAAAGATTCGTTCGGGAGGTTCTCTCCCAACTGGACTGCCATATAAATGTCGCAAAGATGCGATGGAACTTCTGTATATTAACCCGTGTACAGTACAACACCTGCAAGATGTACATTACCTTTGCTGCTAGAAAAACATTGCATACCGTGGCACGCGCGAACACTGAAAGGTCGCGCCCACGCCATTTAGATGTCATCTCTCTCATTTCACAGTCCTTCTTGCTCCAGACCGAATCGCTTTCACGATAGCAGTCAAGAGGCACCCCAAGATATGTGCTCGGTGTAGTGGACCAGTGAACATTTTCAAATACATCTGGAGTCATGTCCCATGCGCCATGCCACAAACCAATGCACTTATCTATGTTTAACATGCTCCCACTCTGGGCACAAAAATCTTGTGTTGTTTTCAGTACAGCCGTAATGCTTTCCCTGTCCGATGCAAAAAAGGCAACGTCATCCGCGTAAGCAAGCACACGAACTTCACACGTGTGGAAGCCAAAACCGCGTATTTCTTCATTCTGCAAAATTTTCTGGCAGAGTGGTTCAAGGAACAGTGAGAACAACAGCGGCGACAATGGACAACCTTGGCGTACAGATGAGCGTACATCTATACGGCGTGACAGTTCACCATTTATGACAAGATTTGTGGTGCAGTTTCTGTAAGCCATTTTTACACCATCACGTATAACTTTACCAACACCAACATAGTCCAACAAATCAAAGAGGATGTCATGTGGAACCCTGTCAAATGCCTTAGCGAGATCGATCTGCAGCATGGCTACCTGCAGGGATTCGCTATCACAAAGTTCTAAAACACTCCTGGCCACATGGATGTTCGTGTGTATCGTCCTGTTTTTAATACAAAATGTTTGATGGGGGCCGATTAAATCCTGGATTACAGCCTGGAGTCGTCTCGCCAACACTTTCATCAGCACCTTGTAGTCTACGTTTGTTAGTGTGATTGATCTGTATCCAGTGACCGTGCGAAGTTTCACTTCCTCTTTGCTTTCCGGAGTCAAAACTGTGTGAGCGCGCGTAAAAGAGGGCGGCAATAATCCACACTCGAACGACTCCACGAATACCCCATGCAAGGCCACAGCGACACCAGGTTTAAACTCTTTGTAAAAAGCGGCACTCAGTCCATCTGGACCTGGCGATTTTCCAAGGTTTAGTTCGTCGATGGCTCTTTCGACTTCACCAACGGTGATATCTCTTTCGAGTGCCGTTGTAGTATCAACGTCCAGCCTAGGCATTACTGTGAAAAAACCTTCTCCAATCCCCGGTTTATCGGGCAATCTGTGGCCGAACAGTTCCGTGTAGTAATCCTCAAAGGCGTTCTTAAAGGTGCACTGAAGAGGATTCTGAACTCGTCTTTTTACCGCGGGAACTCGATCTACACGTTCCTAGCATTCTTAGAAACTGCAACTTATTGCCCTGTATGGCCGATTTCCCTAATTAAATCGAATTAACGTCCGGCTCCCGCCCTTTTTTTTTAATTCTGCCTCGTACGATGGGCGGAGTCGACCAACGCGTGAAGTTCCTTTCAGCCAGCTCCGTGGAGGCTTTGGTTTCGCTTTATTTTGTGTTTTAGGTTTCCGTGAATAAATAGTTTCATTCGCAGATAATATAACCGCAAAATAAGCCCGCAGAAATAAAAATACGCGCGGACTATTTGCTACTACGGACTACTACGTATTACTCCGCCGATGGCAGAGCGGCAAGCCGCCACGAGACTGGGTGAAAGGCACTCCACGCGTTGGTCGACTCCGCCCACCGTACGAGGCAGAATTCAAAAAAAGGGCGGGAGCCGGCCGTTAATTCGATTTAATTTGGGAAATTGGCCATACAGGGCAATAAGTCGCAGTTTCCAAGAATGCTAGGAACGTGTAGATCGAGTTCCCGCGGCAAAAAGACAAGTTAAGATTCCTCTTCAGTGCACCTTTAATACCAGCTTGGTCGTGCGTTGTTTTCCCCTTGTAATCTATCTCTAATATCTCTTTAGCTCTAGCATATGCTTTTTCGTCTGATAAGGCACTCTTAGTTGGAGCCTCACCCACCAGTAGGTTTTCTCCCCGTGCACGTATTATTGCTCCTCTATACTTATTTTCGTCTAGTTTCTCAATCTTTCTTTTTATTGCTAGTATTTCCTGTCCGAACCCGCCGGCGAGTTGGGCTTCTACTTGAAGCAGCGCTTCTAGCTCCTGTCTGAGGCTTTTCTCTTCCTTCTGCGCATTACGCTTCAACTCGCCCCCTCTTTCTATTGCTTTCATTTTAACCTTTTGTTTAAAGGTTTCCCATCGTTCAGTTATGGTCCTTCCGTCTGATGTTAAAAGTGCGTGTAATTCTTCCTTCGTGCCCAAAACAAACGCGTCATCATTCAACAAATCCGCGTTGAGTTTCCACAAGCCCCATTCAACCTTCTTCCTTTTCTTTCTACCTAGTGATACCATAACCAAACTGTGGTCACTAAAGGAAACTGGCTCCACCACATAGTCCTCACAGTTAGGAGCAAGTGGTGACGGTATGTAAACACGATCCAATCTGGCATGGCTAGATCCTTGATAATGAGTGAAATGTTCTGTGTGATTGCGGAGCCTGACCACACCTTAGCTAGGGAGCATTTGGGCTGCTTACGTGGAATTTAACGCCAAAGATTTCTGGCGTCGCTGTCAGTAACATTTAAAAGTGGTAATAGGATCAGTCATTTGCGCGGTGAACAGCATTCGACAATGACGCTGCCAATGGTACTTGATCATGCCACTTTCCATAGCACAGCATTTCATATGTAAGAGGGTCTAGGGTTTCCTCACTGCAATGCGAAATAGCAGCTATAACCTGGGCCCCCTCGATTTGGTTGCAAGCGTGTCCAAATAAATGAAATGAAATAATTCGGCTGGCCAGCAGCACTTGATGGTGCTGCTGGTGATAAGCATTTGATAGTGCAGTTGGTGGTAAACATTAGATAGCGTCGAATTATCGCTCACCGGGGAAGCCGACGTACATGATCTGTCGGCTGGTCCAGGGGTTGTCTGTGGCGCGGATGGCGAACCCAAGTGCTGCTCCGCCTACCAGGCCAGCAGCCATGAGCAGAGGAAGCAGCCGGCTGGACACGCCCTCCACCACCTGCTGTGGGCGTTCCTCTTCCACCTCCACCGGCAACGGACCGCCGCCGCCCGATTGGACACCACTCGACGACGACGGGCCTTTCTGCTGCTGCTGCGGTAGCTGTTGCTGCTGCAGCTGTTGCTGGCGCTGCTGCACGAGCGAGGTGCCCGAATTCTGGACTACGGAGTTCCACGGAGAATTTTCGGCGCTGGGGCCACCGCCGTCCGCTCCGCCGTACCCGCGTTTCTGTGGGTTGGAAACCCGCGGAAAGGCAATGGACAAAACGGAACGTTTTAAAAAATTTGAAGGGACACGCTTAAAGTCCGCCTTAAAGGGAGACTGAAGCACTTTTTCTGAAAATCGGGCTGGCAGCGGCATCCTATAGTTTTCCATACTGTATGCTGGAATATCGCATCCAAATAAGGCAAAAACAAGCGCGAATTGCCTTTTTTAGCCGAAATATGCGGCCTGTGCCGCGGGGCACGCCGCGCGGCGCGCCGCCGCCCGTGATTGGTCAAGAGAGGTCGTGACGTCACTTTGAGGACTGGAGAAGCTGCCGATGCGGATCTGGCGCTGCGTTGGGGGCAGATCGCAGCTTTCCGTGTCGTTGTAACAGCGAATACGGCGACTATTTTTTTTTACTGACCACCGAAGAAAAGGATACTACAGTTTGCTCATTCCACGTATCGCCTGAAACCAAAAAAGACACAAGCAAAAAATTCTATGCCTAGCACAAGCATACGCCAGCGTCAAAGACGCGATACAGCACAACATCGGCTCGTATTCTCGGAAAGGAGGGAGGGCGCCACCAGCGCCACCGTGATCGGCTGTGCGCACACCGAGCTCCAGCAAAATCACGTCTACGTCCAGGTTCCTGACCTCGGATCGCCACCAACCGGTCTATAGGAGTGCTACTTCATCGCCTGTACGCCTGGTAATCCAAATTCCAAGCGTTCTGCGCCGTTTTCTGGCACATCAGCATCTGGCTGGCCGCCCACGCCGGGCGCGCTAAGCCAAGCCTACATCTGCACCGCCGGGGCAACGCCCCCCGCGCTCGCCAGCATGCTCGCAGCCGGAACGGCGGGGAGCTCGCCTAGCCAGTCAGCAGCCCAGGCGCTGAATCACAAGCACTGTGCTCCCGCGGCGCCCCGGCAAGCCACCGCAGCCACGATCGTCATGAAATTTGCGAACCACCTCAACCTCGGCAACACTTTATTCCCTGTGCTCTGTCGGTCCGTCATGGATTCCGCCTGCCTAACCAAGACTGAACGTGACAATACCTACATCAAACTCCGCACCTCGCAAAACATCCTGGCCATCGATACCCACCGCCCAGCCGCTGCTGACAAGCTGCTCCAACTCAAGCAAGTTTCACTGAACAACACCCAGTACGAAGTCACCTCGTACGTAGCTAACGACCCCCTTAACGCCCGTGGTGTTATACACGGCATCACCATGGACTTTACCGAAGACGACTTTGCCGCTAACCTTCGTGTTGACGGCACCCGACTACTAAGCGCCCGCCGTCTCGGTCGTACCAACACACTTCTGCTCACCGTCGAAGGGCCCCGTCTACCACGCTATGCCGTCTTCTACAGCGGAGTGTACCGCGTCTACCCGCAAAAGCCCCACAGCAAACAATGCACGCATTGTCACGCCATAGGGCACCGTGCCGACGTCTGTCCTAACAAGCCTAGCCTTGTTCGGTGCTCGATTTGCAGCCAACCGTTTCCTCCTGACCAAGACCCAACGACTACCCCACATGAATGTGAACCACACTGCTGGAACTGCAAGGGAGACCACACACCGTCTCATCCTGAGTGCCCCGCAAGGAAAGACGCCGACGCTGCAGTCCTAAAGTGGCACCGCGCCCAACGACGCCATCGCGCCCGCGCCGCCCCTCCACCCCCTAAAGCCGACGCGACCATCTGGCCGCCCCTGCCTACCTCGAACCGCTACGAGGCCCTTCAGCTCTCCTGCAGCAGCAACAGCAGCAGCAAGAGCAGCAGCAACAGCCCGGGGCACGAGACCGCGCAAAGAAGTCAATCTCGAACCAAGCCCTCTGCCAAGCGGCCACCGTCCACCACTTCTGGTGCGGCAACCAGCACCTCCACCTCCTCTACTAAACCGCAAGCTTCCGTGATGCAGTCACAGACTCCACCAAGTCACCAGGTGAGCGGTCCATCTCCCACATCCATCGCACCCCCTCCCCCGTCCTTCCAACACCGGTTTTACTCACGTCCCTCCACACCTACTCCACTTTCACCCCTCCCTACCGACAACGCTATTGCTCTCATACAGCAATCCCTTGCTCCCGTCCTATTGGCCTTACAACTGACGGCTCGCGTCGAGCAACTAGAGCACCATCTCCTCTCCCTCGCGTCCTCTGCCCCATGCTCTCCCGACACAGACTCCAATGCTCCCCCTCGAAAGCGCGCAAGCGCCCCTCCTGTGCCTAACCTCGACACCATGGAGGAAGACCCGCATGATGAGTGATATCATGCGACACACATCTCCACCCCAAAACCCTCTAATTATTTGGCAGTGGAACTGCCGCGGTTTTCGTCGCAAGAAAAATGCCCTCTTGCAACACATGCGGATTACTGGCGTTAACCCAGACGTCATCGCACTGCAAGAAACGCACGGTGCCTTTTCTCTTCCAGGTTACGACCATTTTACTCAGCCAAGTATAGTCATGAAGAGAAAAGGACATCAAACGCCCCCTCCTCCGCCGATTTTGACGGTTACATACATACGGCGCACGATACCCACCATTCAGGAAGATACATCCCACCTCAACTCCGGGACGAAAGAGCATGTCCTGACACACTCCACCTATCAGGGTCACCGTATCATGATTTCAAACTGCTACTGGACTCCCTCCGACTCTAAAACCAGCATCCCACCTTTGCATACGGCCCTCCCTGCCTCTAATGTCCCTACTACTTTCGTCCTTCTTGGTGACTTCAACTGCCCACACCCTGCATGGGGATACGACCGTACTTCAGCCTCCGGACGAAAACTCGACCGCTTCGCCAGTATTCATCACCTCACCCTCCTGAATGACACGTTCATGCCTACACGTCTAGGATGTGGAGCACAATCCGACACAAACCCCGACCTTGCATGGATTCGCAGCGATCTCCGCGCTTCTTGGAGTAATACGGGTGACACGATGGGGAGTGATCACTGTATTCTTCAGATAACGCTCACGTCCCAGCGACCCTCCAGACCACCCGGAACACATCTACCTCCCACTATGCTCGTAGACTGGCCAAAGGCTCGGCCGGCCCTCGACTCCTTATCAGTCTCACTCGAGGACCCCGAAAAATGGTGTAGCGCCATTATGGAGACCGTCTCCCAACACACCAAACATATCCACCGATCTCCCGACTATCCATACATTGACACACACCTACTTGGGCGATGGAAACAACGTCGCCGGGCCATAAAAGCTTGGCGCAACTGTAGATCTAGCCACGCACTGAAAAGAAAAGTTGCTGAACTAACGCAAGCAGCCCAAGAATACGCTGACCAACTAGCCACGAACAACTGGCTTCAGCTCTGCGATGACATGGTCGAGAGACTCCACACTCCAAAAGTCTGGCACATTATGCGCACTCTACTTGGACAGGGTAAACCTCGTAACACACTTCAAAAGCTACAGTTGGCCCTCTCCGTCTCACAAGAAGAGCTGGCTGAGCAAATCCGAAATCAATTTTACCCATCCTCTACTTCTCCTGCCAGCTCCCCGTCATACCCTTACACCGAAGAAGAAGCAGACGAGCAAGGAATGAATTCTGACTTCACATTCGCCGAACTTCAGGCTGCTCTACGCTCCCTTAAGCGAAACACATCACCCGGCCCAGATAAAATTACCTATGGTATACTCCGTAACCTCCCCGATTCAAAACTAGACGAACTTATTCAGATCATTAATACTGTTTGGCGCTCCGGGAAAATTCCCGCTGCGTGGAAAGAGGCACACGTAATTATGATTCCGAAACCAGGAAAATCCTCTGCGCTCATCACTAACCTCCGACCTATATCCATGACTTCTTGCCTAGGGAAGCTGATGGAGAAGATGGCCCTTACCCACCTCGAATGGCACCTGCATACCAATCGCTGTCTTGCTCCCACTATGGTCGGATTCCGCGCCCACGTATGCACACAAGACATTGGACGGCAAATCTATGAGGATTTGTACGCCTTCCCAAGCAGCGCACAGCTTCGAGTTTTGACCGGCGTGGATATCAAAAAGGCTTTTGATAATGTCGCCCACTCCGCAATTCTCACCAACCTGGCAGACACTCGGCCTGGGGTCCGCATGTTCAACTACATCAAAGACTTTCTTACAGACAGGACCCTCCGAATCATTGGCCCCGACGGCACACCTTCCGCCCCCTTTCCCCTCACCGCAGGTACACCACAGGGATCCCTTCTTTCACCTATGCTTTTCAACTTGGCAATGAAAGAACTGCCCCGAAAACTCGCTGAAATTCCTGCCTACGCCACGCTATATATGCGGATGATACAGGAAACGCCGGGGAACTAGAATCCACTTTGCAGCAAGGCCTCGACGTCGTTCAGGAGCATGCACGCCGCATAGGTATGAGTTGTTCCGCCGAAAAGTCGGAATACATCGTGGTTTCTAACGCTCCTCAAAAAACCGCTTCTTCCTACCGCGAACTCATTCAACTCTCTCTCGCGCAAACCCCTATTCCCCGACGGAGCCACATCAAGATCCTTGGCTTCACTTTTCAACCAGATGGCAAGTGCAACGTGTGGCTTAGCCAACTCCTGCAACAACTGAACCAAATTCGCCACATGCTGTCCCGTATATCTCGTCAAAAGCATGGACTCAGAGAACACGAACTCCGTCGAGTTATAGAAGCACTCGTTTATTCGAGGGTCATGTACGCCTACCCCTATCAACGCCTCACATCCTCTCAAGTAAGCAAACTGGAAGCGTCTCTGCGTCGCTTCACTCGATTAGCCATGGGAGTTCCCATCTACGCCGCAAATGCTCTGATCGCAGACGCCGCCATTTTCAACTCCCTCGAAGAACGCGCAGCAGCACACCACCGAGCCCAGATACACCGTCTCTCTACCTCCGAGCAGGGCAGAGACCTCCTCAGCCTTTTCGGACACACCATTTCCCAACTACCCTCGCTTCAACCATCTGCTCCCCCGTGGAAAAGCCTCCCGCGTCTTACTGTAAAACCCATTCCACGCCACATGTCTCCAACGATAAATCCCGGGCGGCGTGAAGCACTGGCGAACCATTTACCCGCACTGGGCCACGACACTTACTATACCGATGCCCATATCCTCGAGCACCAAGTAGTTACTGCAGTAGTCGGCCCTCGAAGCACTTCCACGCATCTCCACACAGGAGTGCCCTCCTCAACCGACGCAGAAACGCTGGCCATAGCAGAGGCGATTACGCTTCACGACCACCTTTCCTCCACCATCACCATACGTGCAGACTCTCAGGCTGCCATACGCTCATTCGAATCTCAAAAACTCCCTCCCCATATCCTAGACACTTTGCTGCAATACCTAACAGCCCACCCTACGCTCCATGTCCGCCTTGACTGGATTCCTGGTCATCAAGGTATACCGGAGAATGAGCTTGCTCATGCTCTGGCCCGTGAAAAAATACCACCGGGCCCTCCGACTGCCTGGCCAGCCCATTATAATCCCAAGGCAGACCGCGCTACACACCGACAGGACCGCCGCGAACACCTTCGCAATTTGCGCCACATGCGACGAACCCTTCCGTCACCCTCCCATTTCCTTTGCCGTGCTGACGCCACTCTAATTCGACAGGCACAGACTAACTCCCTTCCCTGCGAACTGTATTCCCACTACATCCTTCATAAACCGGGCAAACCCGCCTGTCTCGTGTGCGGAGAGCACCCCTCAAACATTCATACATATTGGTTATGCCCCCGCGCCACTAACTCTCCCACCATACCTTCCTCGCATACCTTGCCTCCCCCCTTTCACCTCACGTGGGCCCGATGGACCGCTCCACCAACCTCTCTGCAGCCCACCCTCTGGCCGCTCCTCGCCGCCCACATCCGACGCATCCAAGGGACACGTGGCCCCACTCCGCCACCGCCGATAAATAACGCCCACCAAACGGGCAGATAAGAAGGCTCGGACTTGAGCTGAAAAATAAAAGTTATCTCTCTCTCTCTCTCTCTCTCTCTCGGAAAGGAAGGGGTGCGAACAATACTCAAGTCAATTACCACCACCGGACGCCTCCTGGCTCGCCCGGAAGAGCGTCATCCTAAAGAAAAGGCCCAAAGCACTGTGTAAATCCTGTTCTCAGTACCCGGCGTTGCAGGTTGGGGCAAGAAAGTATTTCAAGTGAACGATGAAGGAGCACAAAGTTGGTGTCAAAATTAGCGAAGCGCAGTGGCCAAGCACTGCGAGGCATGCGACCACAAGATAGTGACGCAATCATGGTGCGCTGGAAACCAAGCCAAATACGCGCACAAATACGCTTCACTCCTGGCGCGTTCAGCAGATGCCAGAAAATATTAATCGCTGCCTCGGAAACGTTCGCCCTTCCTAGATTTGCAGTTTAGGTTCAGTGAAGTAGTTGCCAACTATATGTGTGTTTAAAAGCCAAGCTAGCTGCAACTCGACCGCTGCCACAACTTGATGAAGAAACCGAGTAAGGTTGCGGTGTTTTTTTGCAAAAACTCGGTTGGCATTCATTTCTCTCATAAATTTGCATCCGAAATCAACGTCGAACGCTTTCATTTTAATCGCTTAGCTAGGATTAAACGAGATGCCGCATATGAAGAGCTTCGATGCTTGCTTGCTTTGCTTTATTGTGATTTGCTCTGCTTGCTTGCTTGCTTGCTTGCTTGCTTGCTTGCTTGGACACGTCGAACCGAGTATAAAATCACTAACCGAGCCTTGCTGAGCACGTCTCAGGTGGTCTGGCCGCACCTAAGCTGAGGAGAGCGACACATGCTTAAGCCTCTATAAGGTTTCTTCAGGGGCTAAGTGAGCATGTTTCTACTTTTAAAAGAGGCGCTTCTTCAGAATGGTGACACGCCTCTTATGCGCGAGGAAATCGATGGAACTGTGTCATGGTTCAGCCGCGCCTTTTCGACAGAAATCTCCAGAGATCACACTAGGACAAGCTCTGCCTGTAGCCGCTCTTACGAAAGTGTTTCGAGCAGAGTAAGCCTGCTTTAGTCGGCTTGAACTCTTCGTCACAGCAGCGAGCGGTTGCGCTGCGAGCTTGTGGTCTTGCGGAAAACAGTGGAAGACGACACAGTCGCGGTCGTAGTTGTTTGTGGACACGAACGCAGAGTAGCACCTGTTGAATCTGATTCTCAAGGTCGGCTGACACGCTTTGTACGTCGCAACGCACGTAGTACGAGGAACAACGCATGCAGCACGAGAAACAACGCGCGCTGAAAGCGCGCTCGGGTGCGCCGAAGCATCCCCGGCTCCTCAACATGACGTCACGCAGGCCGACATGGACGAGGTTTCCCTCTCCGCTGTTCCCCTCTCCTGCGCTCGCGCGGGGCGCGGGAAATTTAAACATCGCGTTTTAATTGGTGATTGCGCCACTGTTTTAGCCAAAATCGAAAAAATAATTTCACAGACGTGATCAGCAATGACACTACTTCAAAACCCTAGAAGGTTAGCCGATTCGAAAACCGCCTCAGTATCCCTTTAAGGGTATGATGCGACAGCGTTAATGAGTGAATGCCCGTATATGCGGAATTGGTCACTCTGGATTTTCACCACTCCTGGTGCAGTGGTGCAACGGTTAAGCGATGCGCCACACTCTAAAAAAAAAAAGGTAGTTGAGGTTACTACATTTTGGGCTAGCAACAACCGTCACATATATGACTACCTATGTAGTAACTGTGCGTAGTAACTGGAAGGTAGTAACATTTACTACCTCTGGAGAGGTAGCAACAGTAACTACCTGCAGTAACATTTGCTAGATTGTTAGATTTGCTGCCATTCAGGAAACCCTTTTCATTATATAAAAACATGGGGCACTGAGTAGCAATGTCACCAGGAATGTTAGTGTACATACGTGTGCATATTCCTATCATCTATTTCCAGATCAACGTAGTAATGGATACTACCAGGGTTATAATGAGGTAGTACAAGTGTAATGACTGCCAAAAAACGTAGTAACAGCAGAAGTCTCTACCTTGTTACTACTTACTTTTCTTTTGAGGTAGGAACAAGGTCGTAGGAACATAGTACACAGGTAGTAAGGGTTAAAAAAAGGCTGCAACAGCAGCCGTTACTACGTTTCCACTACCTTTTATTTCACTGCCCTGCCATGGCAGGTGCTGCCACCGGTGGGTCTTGTGCGACCCAGGTTGCTCTTCCCGAGCAACCCCTCGCAAACTATCATTAATTTAACTGCCACCTACCACTGTGGTCCGCCTGCTCATAATCCGGTGGGCAGATTGGGATGACGACACACGGTCACGTGACCTAGTCGGCCCACCTAGGCTGCTTCTCTTGGGATTCTTCGCTCATAACGCCGACGACGGCGGCGAATTATCTGGGGAACGGGAGCCTTAAAGCTATCGCGTTAAAATTAGGGACCCACTACGGGACACGTGGGATGCTCTGAAGCGATACTGGGGAATTCGTTTGACGCTCTAGGGTAGCTGCTGTGTATGGTATTCCGCAGGGAGCTTCTTTGAGGGACCACTTTTGGAGCCGCTGCGGAACCACTCGTTTTGGTTTGGTTTGGTTTATGGCGTTTAACGTCCCAAAGCGACTCAGGCTATTAGGGACGCCGTAGTGAAGGGCTCCGGAAATTTCGACCACCTGCGGTAATGTCAGTGCACGTTAAAGAACCCCACTCGTTTTGGGATAGCTAATCGAATGTAAGGTTAGACTCCTGAGAAAAGAAAATGCGCGGGAACTTCCGCAATAAGATCGCACAGCGACTGGTTGTAGCTAAGCGCCGCTGTAAGGGGTCTGGTATTTCGATGGTTGCAGATGTCGAGAAGTCAGCCCCGCTCGTTCGGTGGAGTTCGCGGAGATCTCTGGGGTTCACGTTTGGGAAAGGGGTCGAAACGCGTCTCTTCTTTTGTCCTGTTTAATCACGGCAGCTATGCGAGGGGCTAAAAATCACGTTAATTTTTCACGCTCACCAAGTTACGGTCCTGCATCTTCGACCCATTCCAGATTGTGGACCGAACACCAAGGAGGACAGACCGTGAAGACGAAAGCTCGCGCTTGCCGCATCCGTGATCGTTTTCGCTGCAGTGGAATAAGTTTTCTGTCGCGACATAATGCCTCGACCAAATGCGGCCCCAATGATGTTTGCGCAGAGGAAAAAAAATCCTACTGTCGTAAATTAAAGAGGTGGTTAGAGCCAAACAAAGATTGCTGTTTTTCTGTAGATTGGCCCCCTACTTCTGCATTAAGAAGAGGAAGACGAGAAGCCATGCTCGCGGCTGCGCTCATTTTTTTTCTGTGCCTTGGCCACTCCCCCGTAGTGGGTGTGTGCCATTTTGTTTGAGGCCGTCCAACCAACTCATGGTTCCATGCCGCACGAGCCAGCAGTCCACGTCGCCATCTACAAGACTGGTCGCTTTCCCTAGCAGCCATCTTTCTCGGATCTGGACTAACTGGGCGTTGCTCTAAGTGTACAGCATCACCACCATCATCATCATCAGCCTGACTACGCCCACTGCAGGGCAAAAGCCTCTCCCATGTCTCTCCAATAACCCTGTCCTGCGCTAGCCGCGGCCACCATATTCCCGCAAACTTTTTTATCTCACCGACCCACCTAACTTTCTGCCGCCCCCTGCTACGTTTGCCTTCTCTTGGAATCCACTCCGTTACCCTTAAGGACCAGCGGTTGTCTTCCCTTCGCATTACATGCCCTGCCCAAGCCCACTTCTTGCTCTTGTTTTCAACCTCTTGCCATATTTGCATTCGGGCTGGAAGCACTGTACGTCACGGGGGTATAACTCAGGTCGATCTGCACTGAGCGGCCGTAATTGACCTAAATCTGGAGCTGGACTACGAAGTGCGCACGCATTCAAACCGCTTTCAACTCTCGGTCCCGCCTTGGGGAAACCGTCCGTGACGGGTAATGTGCAGCTGGGTTTATCAACGTTGATGAAATCTTGCGCAAGGACCGCCGTTCATATGAGATGCGGTGCGATAAACCACAGGTGCAGTGAATAGGAAACGTCACAGCGGAAGTACCATATGGTCCTTTTTTTTTCCTTTCTATTCCTGGCTTGTCTCGTTGTATATCACAGTGAATTGACCAACTTGCCCAGCTTTATAACCTTTCTAATCGGGGTGCAGGATGGACGCTGGTGGTTAGGCTAGCGATCTTCAGGACGGCGGTTTGTTATAGCTCTTCCGTAAATGCACGGGTAATTGCCATTGGCCGGTGCTCCAGAGAGAAGTTTATAGGCTGCTGAATAGTTCTCACCCATAGGCAGGATAGTTCTTACCCATAGGCAGGCCCATGAAAATCCTACTTTTGTAGGGGAGAATTTCTGGGCAGAATTAACGGCCTAGTTCCATCCCCAAACGTTGGTTGAAAGTATACATTATAAAGCTCATCATCCACAGGCTCAACTTCAAAGAAACCTTACCGGCATTCCTCAGCTCTAAATAGATGGCGAGAGCGCTGTGCACGTATACGCGATGGCCACAGTACTTCGACCATTTCTTTCCTATTGTAGCCTGCTGAGAAATAAATTCCAACGTTTAAGTTGATTAAGAATGGAGGTATACCCTTAGATCACGGTACTCGGTTGACAACTCTACATTAAAACGGTAACGCATGGACACCACAGCCCGTGGTGTCCATGGACACCACGGGCACTTACTACAGTCCATGTACTTGGGGTTTACGTGCCCTTCTGTGCGCTCCTTCCTCTTGTAGAGAGACCTGCCTTATAGAGACCTGCATTTTCGGTTTGCGAAATTTAGTGCGTGCGAAATAATCTAACGGCGAAATCATTAGCAAGACTTTGAGGTATAGAATAATAAGTTTGCAGTATTCGCCGCAAAAGTAATGTGGGTGGTCCGTTACGGTGAAGTGATAGCACTCGACACCCCGCACTTCCGTTTATATACTCGCACAGTCAGATGTTGTCACGAAGGCAAAAAATGCACAGGAACACCTAATTACATTGACTTTTAATTCGATAGCATTAGAAGCTGTTGAGGGCCGCCGCGGTGGCTCAGCGGTTATGGTGTTCGGCTGCTGACCCAAGACGCTTGTTCGATTCCGGCCGCGGGGATTGAATTTCGATGGAGGCTAAATACCAGAGGCCCGTGTGCTGTGCGATGTCAGTGCACGTTAAAGAACCCCAGGTGGTCGAAATTTCCGGAGCCCTTCACTACGGCGTCCCTCATAGCCTGAGTTGCTTTGGGACGTTAAACCCCAATAAACCAAACCAAGCTGTTGATATATTTAGGGATGTGACGTCACTTCCGGTCTAGTGATGTCCCTGCCCTCCAGCCAATGGGAATTATCAGGTGTGGTGACGTCACCTTCCTTCAGCCAATGACCCGGTCTGGTGAGGTCTCTTACCACCAGCTAACGAGAATGACCAGGTCTGGTGACGTCATTTCCCCCAGCCAACGGGAATTATTCGCTCTGGTGACGTCGTTTTCCTGCGGCCAGCGGTATAATTTTATGACCGATGGCACAATTTTTTTTTCCCCGATGACACTTTTATTGCCATCGCAATAACACTCCAGGCTTACTCGTGGGGAGCCGGGTAAAATTATCCTTCATGGTGCCGTGAATGACGCAGGCGTGATCGGTGCCCTGGTGGCCACCGCGGTGGACCTGCTGGTGTTCTCGGCGAGCCCGCCCACCCTGCAGGTGTAGATTGAGATCCTCATGACGGTGCCCATCCTCTGGATTCCTACATACATCGTCACCCGCGGACTGGTAAGCTCCATGTTCTCGATGCGCTGTTAGAGCCCCGCGGGAGTAGGTCAAGAGCAAATTCAAGCACTCCTTAGAGCTGTCAGATCTTGATACTCGTTGGTGAACACCGGGCAGGGCCGGATTAAGAAAAGTGGGGGCCCTGGGCTAATGCGCATCTAGGCCCCCTCTCCCTTTTCCTCCACTGATCCCCGTGCCCCCTGCTGCACTACTCGAGCCGCCGCGGTGGCTCAGTGGTTATGGCGCTCGGCTGCTGCCCCGAAAGACGCCGGTTCGATCCCGGCCGCGGCGGTTGAATTTCTTTGTGGGAGAAATTCTATAGACTCGTGTACTGTGCGATGTCAGTGCACGTTAAAGAACCCCGGTGGTCGAAATTTCCGGAGCCCTTCACTACGGCGTCTCTCATAGCCTGAGTCGCTTTGGGACGTTAAATCCCCATAAACCAAACCACTACTGGAATGTATCCCATGTTTCATTGTAATTCCACCTAATTAAAATGAACGAAGTGCGATCAATGGGATTCGTGTAACAGTAACGCAGTAGCATTAGTTTTGCGCGCAAAACACTACGGGACTCTTTGGACGCGCGACACGTGTCCGTCGGTGCCCGAGCGCCGAACGCCACGGAAGAGCCGCGTGAGCCGACCGACATCATGCGAGGCTGCATTGCAGCTAAATTGTAGCGCGCTGCGTGCGCCGCCTACTCTCCTTTTTCACTGACACCGTGCACAAGCCGACAGACAGGTTTTTGTTCGCAGCACTGTTTTAATGCTAACGCATTAAAGAAAAGCAGGCTGAGCTAGCTTCCTACAGTCGAGCTGGGTGCTTCGGCAGCGACTACGAAATAGAAACACTCGTTAATTAGTGCCCCGAGAGGGTAATATTAAAAGTTGTTAAAATTAATTTGACTACACGATGAACGTTTACTACTGCCCTCACGAGGCGCATTTGAATAGCAGAATTAAAGTCCTGGATGAGTGGTGAGCGTGCTCGGCGCTGAGCCGAGTATCCGGGTTCAAATCCAGCCGCACGGCGGCCGCGTTTTGATGGAGGCGAAATGCAAAAATGCGCCCATATGCTGTGCGATTTCAGAGCACGTTAAAGATCCCCAGGTGGTCGAAATTATTCCCGAGAGCTCCAAAACGGCACCTCTTTTTTTTTTTTTTTTGCTGCCGCGGTGAATCAGTTGTCATGGCGCTCGGCTGCTGACCCGAAAGATGCGGATTCGATCCCGGCCACGGCGGTCGAATTTCGATGGAGGCGAAATTCTAGAGGCCCATGTACTGTGCGATGTCAGTGCACGTTAAAGAACCCCAGGTGGTCGAAATTTATTGGCAGTCTGCTATCATTTTCTTGTACTAATGAATTATTTTTGGGGCAAAACGTAATGCTCTTGCTTCACTGTCGGGCGACGTCCTTTGCAAATTTGTAGCTTGACACAGTAGAAAAAAAGACTGTGCATCCATCAAGGCGTTACAAATGCAAACTGTGGGCTTTGCACCAGATCTCCTTATTTGTTATTCAAAGAAAAGTCGTGGGAAAGTACATAATACTTGCCAATTAATGCTCCAAAGCTAGACAGAGGACATTGAAGGATGCCCTTCTGCGGGGTCCAGGTTACTTTTGACCACCGGCAGTTTTGTAATGTGTACTGGCATTCATGCATTTTAACAAAATATTGTTAAAATGCATAAATGCTGCTGTCAGTGTAGTCGGCATTAAGAGAAAAAAATCCGGTGGCCCTCCTGTCACTAAGTCACGTGACCTTGTGACGTTATCGCAACCTGGATCTCAGAAACCCCACCAGTGGCTGTGTTTGAAACAGCCGCTGTTCCAAACATAGCCACCTTCTGTGGCAGTGGCACATCACTTAACTGCTCCTCCACTGTGCCAGGATCGGTAGGAGGACTTCCTCCGTTCAATAAATGTAAAGTAGGGAATGGCCAATATTGCATACTCGGGCATGTAGGTAGAACCTAGGCGACAGAGAAGGACTACTTGTGCGAGAGGTATCAGTAATGCTATTGCACTGTATCCTTAAGTGTGGGTTAAGCGTTACGTGATGGCGAAGTAATTCTTAAGTTCAGGTTAAGCGTTACATGATGGCGCAGGAATTCTTAAGTGTAGGTTAAGCTTTACATGATGGCGAAGGAACGAATAGTTTCCATGGCTGTGAAGTGATATGCCAAGAAAACCCTAGGCCACTGAAGGGACCATTTACGCTATCACATCATACCCTGAAGGCGGGGCTTAAATGCTCCATCAGGTTTTTGTCCCTAGCTAAATGCATATGAGCATTGAAACCGTGGTGTGGTGCTCGTCAGCTAAGTGCCTAAGCCACTGAGTTTTTGTGTAAACATTGGATTAGGGCGCTTAGCTTGTACTAGCTAAGTATAATAAGCCTCTTAGTAATCAACTTGCCTAACTTTGTTTTCTGGTGGCAAGATGTATTAGGCTGTTTCATTTCGACCAAGTTGTCTATCCACTGGAGAGAGAACTTAGAGCAGTCAGAATAATGAACACAACAGGAAGGGCACTTCTCACTGTACTTCCAGTGGTTGACCCTCTTGTCTGTCCTGGCTTCACTTGTTGCATCAAGTTGCTGATTGTATGGTTCTACACAGGGCGCGTGGCTATTGAATACTTGGATCCAAACCCCGAAGTGCAGAAGAAGTACGCCTTCAAGTGTCACCGTGCCAAAGACAGCAATGGCATCGAGCTCATCTACCCTGTGAACGCAACTGTGAACGCATTCCACAACTTGTACAACACATTTGCGGCGGGAGACAGTGACGGCCACGTGAACATCTGGGACGGCTTCAACAAGAAGCGTCTCTGTCAGTTCCACAAGTACCCATCGAGCATTGCATCCCTGGCCTTTAGCCATGATGGCTCGCTGTTGGTTATTCATTCCTCTGCGAACAGGGCGAGATTCATAAAAAACCGCACGACGCCATCTTTGTGCGTCGTGTCACTGATCAGGAGACAAAGCCGAAACAACTCCATTATCACTGACTTGTTTTTGTTTTATTTCTTTATTTTATTCAATAAACATGAATGTTTAACTCTGAACACCTGTACTGTCTCCACTTCAGCACCCCTTTTGAAGTGACCTTGTGAATTGTTCTTTTTCCGTTTTCATTTTGCTGGATGACTTTTGAGCTTATAAGCTTTTAAGCAACAGGCATTAGCTGCATATGTAAAGTGTACAGCTTGGTTGATTTCAAGAAGCAAAATTGGTTGTTAGTAAGTGGAGCTCAATGCTCACAGTACTTTCATCCAATATTTTCCTTGTTTGCATTAGCTGAACTCAAATTAGAATATCGAAAATTCGAACTCGCCAGAATCGAGCTTTTGGTTCATTCGAACTGACGAATTGGCCGCGTCTGAATTACGTGTATCTCAGTAAGAAAAAATGCCCACTAATTTGAATGCACGAGCGAGTGCCACTGTTAATTCGCTCAGTCTGAGCTGAGATTTGCCATCGGGCATCCGCAGGCCAGAAGTTGAGTGGTCGCACGGCGAACGAGTAACCACGGCGAACCACGGCGAACCACGGCGAACGATTGCATAAGCTGCCACGCGCAGTCTGCTGCGCTGAAATTGGCCATGGTTTCTTTGCGGCAACCGAAAGCTCCTCGCGAACATAAACGTAAGCCCAGCTGTGCTGCTGAGAAACGTAGCAAAACATTTTAAAATTCTATGTTTTGGGCATAGGAACGTTTCTTTCCGCTTGGTAAGCGGCTTTGGGCAGAGTTTCGTGGGAATAGTATGGCAACACTGGGATAGCAGACGGCGAGTACGTCTCACGAAACTCTGCCGCGGCTTTTGTGGAAACCCTCGCACATTGACTTAAATTAGAGGAGTGAAGACTGTCACCAGCGCTGAAATCACATACACAGCCAGTTTAAACCACTAGAGTGGTTTATCACTGAAACAATGTTATTTATTTCTGTCACCAATATCGGCAACTGTTATTTTGCTGGTCCTGGACTAGGGTGACTCGTATCCCCATCGAGGCGCCCAGTTGTGGACGTGATGTCACTGCGTTGTTACCGTGGTGGCAGTCGTAACTTAAAAAAAAATATATCTAGAAAATCAGAGCTAAATATAACGATTTACTTGTAGTGGCAAACAAAAAAGTCAGTGGTGGGAATGCTGCGGCGATTGCGCAAACTTGCGCCTTTATATTAAATCTGATACATGCTGCTACAAAGTGCCGAGGGGCTGCACATGCGCGGGAAGGCTTAGCGCGGTTTACGTGTCCGCTGTTTGGAACGCCTTTGTCGGTGACTGCTTTGCACCCGCCGCGGTGACTCAATTGTTAGGCGCTCGGCTACTGTGCCGCAGTACCTGGGTGCGAACCCGACCGCGGCGGCCGCGTCTCAATGGAGGCGAAATGCGGAAGGCGCCCGTATTCTGCGATGTTATTGCATGTTAAAAATCCTCAGGTGGTCGAAATTATTCCGGAGACCTCCACTGCGGCACCGCGGGTGCACAGTACCATGTAGTAACTGAGCTGACGTCGCATGAACAGAGGCTTCGGACGACGTAGGCGGGACTCGTCTCAGGATATTAGGGACGGAAACTACCTCGACCGGGTAGTTTTGCCGGTAGAAATCCGTCAATGCATTAGAGTCGGAGCGCTCCCTACCCAAAGGGCATTGGAAGTCCCATGGATGTCTTGCGGATGTTTAGGATGTCTGCAGGACGTCCATGGGAGGTTCAGTGCCCATCGGGTAAGAATGTGCTGGTGGGTCGTCACGATGGACGGAGAGGGCCAAGGCGCAGCTCCTTAGAGAAAAATACTCGGGGGATGGAAGCACCGTGGAGTCTCCGCTGGGAGCATTTCCCGCAAGGTAGTAGCCTCGGCAGTTACGCGAGCAGAGTTGGGATGGCTGAAGAGGATACTACAACGCTAGGAATTACTCAGGAAGGCGCCAGCACCATTCTTTGCGATTACAAGACGGTCCTCCGCAACATTGCGCGAGGGCGAATCTCCGCCACCGAGTACCACGATGCCAAAAGGCAGGAAAGTTATTGGCCTGGTTTGGGTCCCGGCTCATGAAGGGGCCGCTCACCAGTACGCTCGAGGTTTTGTCAGCCGTGCTGGTGAGGAAGACTCCGACGCGGGGACCTTGCGAATTGAGACGCTGGACAGCTGCCAGGCCATTGCGAGTTATTACAGAGATCTTAGGGGCGAGTCTGCCTCCCCCGAATACGTCGCTGAGCCGAGATCAAGCCACCACGGGGAGGCGACTGCAGACACGGTCGCTGCCAAATTCATGGATCAGTGCGAATATATTTCTGATCTAGTAAATCCTTACTGCCAGCGTTGCGGTGAACTAGCAACGCTGGATCACATAATTTGGGATTGCGCGGAGGATCTGTCTCCAGCAGGTCTGGTTATAGCTCCCTCAAAAGCATGGGAAGCGTACAGTCCAAGGCCGTGGCAAGAGGTAGCCAGAAATATTTTTCGAGGGTGTCATTCGCCGCCGGTAGAAAAGTAAAAGAAAGCCTGCGCCCAAACAGTATCGTAGTCCATAGAGTTAAAATACTTTTAATTGCTTTCATAAAGCCGAAGGGTCCGTCGTTTCGTTCACTCTAATCTCTACATAAAATACTTGTGCACACAGGATTGCGTGAACTTGATTCGCAGAGAACATACGTAAAAAACGAAAAGTCGCGGCAGTTTCAACTATTTTCATGTGATTTACAACAACACAAGAGCTTCTGCTCAATAGCAAAGTCAGCAACTGCGAACGAATGGTATTTGTCAAAATTTATACTTCATGCATGTAAACCTGCGCCCGGCCGCAGAGGCGCTTAAAAAAAGCACTTTTTATTTTCGTAATAGTTTATGATCATTTGAGGACAACGAAAAGGATGAAAAAGTAGGCTGACGTGAAAAGGTATGTTTAATCGGGTGAACTGTGCCTACTGTTAAAAGGAGTGCCATACTTCGTGCGGTAGCGAAGAGGTGTGATTCTTCTCAGCAATAAGTTCCGCTTCCTATTCTAGAGCCACGACAACGTAGTACATACTACATCGATCTTTTCAGGAATAAACCGACACTCTTCTTATTTTTGCTTTTACATTTTAATATATCGATGCGGTGTGTAAATAGCATCGGCGAAATAAAAAGGCCGAAAGGTGTGTGAGAGAGAGGAGATGCGGCACACAGAAAATTTCGGGGGGGGGGGGGGGGGAGGGGTGCTCTGGCACTGACCCCGCAATGTGCAATATTCGCAACATTCGCAACATTCGCAATATCCACAATATTCGCAATGTGCTTTCCTTCACTGTTTATGCTCTAGTGATATAATGGTAACGTTCCAAGGCGCCCGTTCAAGTGAGCGCGGTTTCATCGATAACCTGCCTTATTCCGTTGCCGTCTCTCCTATCGGGGTGAATAGGTGACGTTGCACTTGCATGAAGCGGCCTGAAAAAAGTCAGTCGAGCGCGGTAGGGCGAGAGCCTAAAACTTAGGTGAAACAATGCGATCGCCGCCTAAAAAAAAAAGAAACAAAGGTTTTTGCTGTAGCCTCAGATGGAACACGTGCGAAGTAAGGCAAAAGATAAGGTCACACCCGCTTGTTCTCGGCACGGCGGGCGAGAATTCGCGAGATTAGGCCTAAGTCTACCGGGCAGTAGCGATGAGGCGGCAGCATGGCCGCGCCCTTTCAGTGGTGCTCGGGTGTAATTATCTTAATTATTGGTGACGTTGTTGGAAACTGACCTTGACTGAGTGAACTAATGAAACCCTTCCTGCCTCGCTCGTCGAACTGTGATGTCTCCTGAAGCCCTGCATTAATTGGGGCCTTGAAACTATTGTCAAGTTAGAGTCGGACCAGAATTGAAGAACCCAGCTATTACCGCGGCGCCTGACAACGTCGTGTTTGTGCCACCTGTTCGCCTTTCCATCGCTAAACACGGCGGATAACCTCTTCAATCACGAAACAACGAACTTCTGCAAAGGTACCACTGCTGCCAGCCTGTCAACGAAGTGCGGTGTTTTCGGCGTCGCCCCTTCAAAGGGGGAACTCGGCTTGCATGGACGATGCCTTCCCAAAGCTTCATCCGCGGCAGCAAGAACGGTAAGTGCGATTACAATCGGTCCGTTCTGCTACTCGCACTGCTGGATTCGCGAGTTTTGCAATACTCGAGCTTCTGTTAGCGTAGAAAATGCGCTGAACGCACTTACGAAGATAGCGTAACAACTTTTATCCGGAGTGATTTCTGGCGCCAGTCGCAGAAGCACAGCTAGCTGTAAGCAGGGATAGGCAACATGCGATCATGTGTAGCTGAGGGGTGATCGCGTGTCTGTTGTTGGTCTAGAAGTTAGGGCACAGCTGCAAGCAACGATAGGCAGCACGCAGTGATGTGTAGCTGAGAGGTGATCGCTGATCTAGAAGTCAAAGGCACGCCCTGAGACGAGCGTCTCTTCTAGAAAGCTGGGAGGGAAGTAAGCACCGAAGTTGTCGCTCAGCGATTACTGCAGATTAAGGAATTAGAAGCACTGTTTTTCCCGGTACCGCAGGGATGGAACTTTCGTACCAGTGGGTTTAAGCATTCTCCTTTAGGAGAGAAAAGGAACTGTGGGGAGGTTAGCTGGAAGAGGACACCGGATCGATACCCTGCACTAGGGGAAATGGATGAGAGGATGTCAAGGTGCACGAGAAACGGTAAAACGCTGTTCTCTAAAGAATGAAAGAGCCGTTCCACTTCGTAACACCTTAGAAGCCTTCATTTTCTAGGTGATAGAAAGGCACGAGATTGGCTAGCATCGGCCCGAATGCTCCGTCTTTTGCATCGATTGCACTGGCACGCATATATTGACGAGGGGGCCCGAAGTTTCGCCGAGAGTTCAGCCCACTCAAGTTGCGCTACTATGAACTATGTCGAGGGCATTTTGTTGGCACTGTGTGGAGGGGGGTGGGCATTTTGTTGAACTGCGTGGAGGGCATTGTGCTGCCGGCTGCCTGCCTCAGCTTGATGTGCCGCTCTGCGTTCGCACAACAGAGTACGCGGCCCTGTAATTAGCCACAATGTGTACGCAGAAGCAGAAAGCCTTCGCAACGTTGTCGCAAAAAAGCCCTTGGCGTGAAATTCCTAACTATTCGGCTCCGGCATACATGATCGTATCGCACAGATCTTCATTAACTAGTCGCGTTCTTTTATTTTTGATACCTTTTGATCGGCCACAACAAGAAGTAGGACCAGATTCATGCCAAGCTGTCGCAGACACGATGCGCTGCCAAGTTCCAGTGCTATCGGGATTTGTTCGCCTATCTACATAGCGGTTTGTTGCGATTATCTTTACAGTCACCATTCAGGTTCATCACCGCCGACGCGCGGCCTTAGCAATCGTCTTTCGCCAGGACTCGCGTATGCGCGCCAGACGTGATTAGAAGGCTGGCGAAATATCGCAGTTTTGAAGCGAAAAGCTTCACTACCCGCACTACAGCCGCGCTTAGCGTGAGCCGTCGGAGCCAAGATTTGCCGCAGCTGCGCATGCGCGAAACCGAGCGACGTCACGCGCGGCGCAGGTGGCCGCAGCCGCCGCCGCGCCGACTCCGCCGCCTGACCGTTCGGCGCAGCCGCGCGCTACTGCGCATGTGCGCCGCCTCCTCACCGCCGCTACTACTGCGCGCTCGCCTCCTCGACACCGTCTGACCTTTCGCTGCAGCCGCGTGTTTACCACAGTTACTACGTATGCGCAAGGAGGGCTATATAACGCGCTTGCCTACACCGTTATCGTGGTGCTCCCAGTGCATTGTGCACGAACTGCGACAGCCATGACGTCAAGCAAAGCATAACTGCAGCTTTTCGCTTGTATATCCAGGCTTAACCAGAGCTAAGCCACTGCCATTTTTTTTTTCACTTGATTTCGCAATGTTAGAAACTGTTCGCAGAGAAGTATGTATACGGGCTTTGCCAAAAACACCATATATGTTTCACCTAAGATGTTCAGCAATTTTTTAATATGGGCTTTTTCAGTTAGAAGAGTGCTTTTTATCTGCATAGCATTGTCAGCGGTATAGCTCATCAGAGTACTGCTAAAACATGCCAACTTGTAGGCTGGTTAACTAAACTTTGCAGTTGTTGCTCAGTTTTATTTAGTGAGATGCGTGAAATCCTTCGTGAGTAATATCATGCCAGTTTTTAGAATTTCGAAAACGCATTTACTTTCGCCCCGCCACGGTGGCTCAGTGGTTACGGCGCTCGGCTGCTGACCCGAAAGACGCGGGTTCGATCCCGGCCGCGGAGGCCGAATTTCGATGAAGGCAAAATTCTAGAGGTCCGTGTGCTGTGCGATGTCAGTGCACGTGAAAGAACCCCAGGTGGTCGAAATTTCCGGAGCCCTTCACTAAGGCGTCCCTCATAGTTCTTCGGGACGTTAAACCCCAATAAACTAAACCAAAAGCATTTACTTTCGGTGCCAACAATTTTGCCTACGTCGCGTCAAAATACACGCGCTCTCGAAAAGCTTGCAGGCGAAGCAACCCCTGCAGTGCTCGTCCAAATAGCCAAAATATGTTGGGCCATAGCGCGAAGAGCAGCTGCGTTTCAATTCTAAAAACTGATATTCATATTATTTGCGCTGGGCCACATGCCTATCAGTAAATAAGGAGACTAACAGTAATAATTAAAAGTTTACTATTTTATATCAGTTACCATCCTACTAGTTAGTAGTTCTTGACTGTATTCTGATGCGCTACACTGCGGACAATGCTGTGCTGAAAAAGCGCTCGTGTAGCTCAAAAAGCCCATTTTCAAAACTCGCAGGTCTTCTTAAGTGAAAAACTCGGTATGTAGTACAGCCTGCTTAGTTCGAATCCGGGCCATGCACCGTGGCTCGCTTTGGCGGTCCAAATCTGTCGGCTGTGAGGCGAACTGTTGTTGCTCACCTGTCCGGGACTTCCCAGAGTGCTATAGACAGCCCCAGTACATGACATATAAACAAACTTTTTTTGGCTGTTTTCCTACAGCGGTTGCATAGTCCAGCGCAACATGAAGGTTCAGTGTCGCTTAGGCCGAAAGGCACCAACAACTTTTTACTGGTGTAAGGTTCGTTTACTCGCCAGCCAATAATAAAAATGGCGGTACAGTGTTGAGAAACCTAATGACTAGCTGTGCTGATGTGTGCTGTACTCAGCCTTCTTGAGGCATTGCACAGCGTTAGAGTACTTTATTTTAGGTGAATTAGGCCCGAAGTGATCGCCTGCAAATCGCCAGACTACGTATTATCGTGCTCAGCATGCAGTTCAGCGCCTGCATTCGACGTCGACCATGCAGCGGTATGCGCTACGCGGTCGCAAGGTTAGTTGGTGGAGCGTTGTCTAGGAAAAAGTAAATATAGCTGTAATTTAAACGTACACTGAATAGTAATCTGAACTCGTCTTTTTACCGCGGGAACTCGATGTACACGTTCTAGGAATTCTTAGAAATTTCAAATTATAGTCCTGTGCCACCGATTTCCTCAATTTAAATCGAATTAAACTTCCGTCTCCCGCCTTTTTTTGAACTCGCCGCAGACGGTAGGAGGAGTCAACCGATATTTCAACCAGTTCCGTGGCGGCTTGCCGCTCTGCCATCGGCGGAATGATACGTACCGGTCGGCGAAAGCAAAGAGTCCGCGCGTATTTTTATTTCTGTGGGCCTAATTTGCGGCTATGTAGCCTCTGGCTGGAGTAATTTATTCACGGCAACCTAAAAAACAAAATACAAGCGAAAGCGAAGCCGCCACACGACCGCCTGAAAGGCACTTCACGCGTTAGTTGACTCCTCCTACCGTCTGCGGCGAGTTCAAAAAAAGGTGGGAGCCGGGACGTTTAATCCGATTTAAATTACGGAAATCGGTCGCACAGGACAATAATTCGAAGTTTCCATGAATGCTCGGAACGTGTAAATCGAGTTCCCGCGCTAAAGAGACTAGCTTCGATTACTCTTCGGTGCACCTTTAACACACACCACACAGAAAGACTGACGGGACGGGACGGGCTCCGAACGACAGCGCCCGTCCTGTCCGCCTTTCTGTGTGCTGTGTGTTAAATTAGCCCTGTTTTTACCTTTTGTTAGATAGACACCGCTTGAATGTGTCGTGATGGACACTGCAGAAGACCATGCACTTTCTAGTACCAGCTGCGTGTATAACTTTCCGACACCGCCGGGCGACCGCTGCTTTGTGATTGGAGCTCCGCCTATAACTTGAGTATTTCAAGACATAGTGAGCGCCATGGTGTCCGTTCATGGCGTCTGTGGCAACAGTGTTCAGAGTTTCGCTCGAACAGCGTGGGATCCCCACGACTGTATGGTACACGAGTCACTGTCGCTGCTATGTCGACTTTCTTTCGATGATCCCAGGCAAAAGTTAATTCACCCAAGAAATGGTTTGCTTTGGAAGTCACATTTACAGACCTGCCTGCATTTTGTAACCGTTACGTAACTCTATGCTGAGCCACGTTGCAAACTTTACTACGTTTTCTGGTGTGCAGGGGCTTGTCAGTTCTGGTGAATGACCGTGACGTTTTCTCTTTACCGCAAAGTCAGTTTTTTTTAATGCTTCGGCAGTAGACGGACCAGTACCGAGGCACTTGATCGTCATTACCTATGGCGTCCTAAAAATCACCCTCAGTTCTCTCTGCCTGCCAGGTAGCACCGAAGCATTAGACCAATGTGACATTTTTCTTTTGGTCAAACGTTAATTAAGTTTTCTTAATGACCTTTTTTAATAATTTCTTTACGTTACAGATGAACATCCTAGTAAACTTTTTCTAACATTAATTAAACATTATAACAACGTAAATGTAATATTGTCGAAAATAATGAAGCAACCCTGCACTAGTATGCAGGCCCACCATTGTGACAATTTAATCAACGCTTTGCAAGGACCAGCAACGAAGGCGACACTTCGTCTCCACAGTAGAGCACAACATGCGACTAGAATGTACTTACCTCCGAAAGCATGCAGTGGAGTCAAGCTTACACGCCCATTACTGAGAGGTGTCCCATGAGTGGTAGTAGCGAAAGGATAATAAGCAGTTTAACAAAATAATCTGCTTGAGCATGTTACCTATGGCGGGCACAATCTAAGAGATTTAGTTGCGCGAAGCACTGCTAGTTGAAAAACATGTTTACTGTAAAATTAGTGGAGAGTGTTCTGGGACTCGGTGCTAGAAATATATTTGCAGTGTTTTATAGTTATGATTCAAATATAATAATGTTTAATAAACAATAAGGAGACATTGCTGACTTGGAACGTTAAATATATGTTTATGCTGCAGCGTTTACCATCATTTGTTCATTTTTAACATTATAACAAGAGTTGAAAGCCAGGATTGGAATAATATTTATGTTCAGTGTTAAACTAATTTTTATGTGTAACATATAAACTTAAATATTAATTTCTAACAGTTAATGCAACGTTTCAATGTAACAATGTTACTGAACTTGCATAAATTTTTCATAAGATTGTTCTAATTTTCCGTGCTACCTGGGCGTGGCCAGCATATCGCCTTTGACACGTGTGGGGATGTGGGAGGGACAGCTTTATTTTAACAAAAAGGATCCTTTGTTCTTGACCAAGAGTCCAGGCGTCTGTGCTTCACTGAGAACTCTGTACACTTGCCATGATTGGCTAGCTGGTTGAGCAACTAGCAGAATGTCATTCCATGAGGAGGCGGACCGGTTGGGTATGGGGGACCTGCCATCGGTTGGGGGCATTCCCACACCGTGTACTGTGCGATGTCAGTGCGCGTTAAAGAACCCCAGGTGGTCGAAATTTCCGGAGCCCTCCACTACGGCGTCCCTCATAGCCTGAGGCGCTTTGGGACGTTAAACCCCCATAAAACGTCCCCCACAGGTTGTGTATGAGGGTGCCTTGGCCGCCCCTCATGTTGAGCAGAGTAGGGAGGTCAAGGTGGGGTGGTGGCGATGAATGTCTGCAGTTGCCGCGAGACTGGACTGTATTTTGAATTTCGTGTACGGTGAGGTGGTGGGAGGGTAAGCGCCTGTTTTTGTAATAAGTGGTTTTTTTATGTGAGAAGAGCCCGAGAGGATTCCTGCGTGGGTTTGGGTGTCCCATCTTCTTGGGGCCTGAAGGATAGTTCTCGAGTCAGCGTATGAACACGCTGGTTACCGGGGATCGATACTTACCCAGGAACCCACGTGAGGGTTATCTCTTGGGTAAGCGTATGTCCTGATGCGAGAATGCGTCGGGCGATTGACGTGATAACGCTTTGCTGAGTGACGGTACACAGCTTTGGAGACGGTGGAGATATCCGTGATGTTGGGATCTTGTGCATAGTGTATAAGCACCAAGCCCATGGCCGCGCCTTCAGCCTCCGTGGGGAAAGTGGCTGCGGCCCCGATGGTGCTATCCTCGATAGTAGGCGGGGACAGCGGCATAATAGCCCGGTAGGGTGCGTTGTGCCGCGTTTACATACATGTCGGGTCTGCCTCTGTAGTGCTTGTTGTAATACTAGGCTCGTGCCTGGCGTCTGGCCCCGTGTAGCTCGGGGCTCATATTTCTGGGTAGAGGTTTGATGCGCATTGGACCCTGGATGTCAGGTGCAATGATTTGATAGTTGGGGGCAGGTGAGCAGGTAGATTGGAGCCTGGCGAAGATGCCGTAAGAGATGTTGGCCGGTTTCTGTGCGGGTTAGTTGAAGTATCTGGTTGTCTCGTTTGGCTTCGTGGAGTTCCGAGATAGTTTTGTAGGTGCCCGTTGAGAGTAGTGGTTTGTGCTAAGCGACTGTGGTAGGCGGAGCGTTGAGATTATTGCCTTTCTAATAAAAGCATCAGCTTTGTCTTGTGAGAAAGCGGTAAGGAACGTGAAAAGTCGTGTCTGGTGATGAGGGCGTCTGTCATATTAAAGGTTTCCCTCTCCGACAGTCCATGGTTGCATGTGGCTACACTGTGGACAAGACCCTCGATTTGTTTGGTTCGCTTCTCTAGGAGTTGTACAGGGAAGGTTGCATCCAAAGCGTCCTGTATGTGCAGTCCAAGGACCTATGGAGTCATGGACGTTGGAGTCCAAGGAGTCTATTGACCAACTCCAGGGGACCAGCGGTATGTGGTCGTCGTACATTCGGAGGTGCATGCGTGGATCCCGGGGAAGTGGTCTGATCATCAGCAGTTCCGATTTGAGCGGGGAGCACATAAGGCCCATATTGGTCAGGTTCGAGGTGATGATATCAACTGCCAATTGTAAGGTGTCTTGCGCCTCTCCTGTGGAGCCTTCAGTCGTTGATGTCGGCGTATATTGCCGAGTGGAGGTCAGGTATGTTGGTCAGTTGTTTGGCCAGCGGGGCTAGAGTTACATTAAATAAGAGGGGGGAGAGAAGAGCTCCTTGTGGAGTGCCCCGGTTGGGGAGGGAGAACGGAGGTGACGGTATAGTGCCGAGTTGGATCTGGGCCGTTGATTGTGTCTTATTAAGAAGGCTTGGATGTAGCGCCACATTTGCGAAGGTTATGTTCGTGGCTAGTATTGTTTCTGGCTACTTTAACTATCTTATCCATATTTTTATTTATTTTATTTACATGATACTGGAGACCTTTTTGGTCCAAGCAGGGAGGCAAAAGCAAATTGTACAAGAAATTGTTACAGAGCATTGAACAAATGCAGCTTACGTACATACATGTTTAAAATTCATGGATGCAGCTATAAAAGCACTCCGAGATACATCTTCGTCAGATCTAAAATAGTCACAAATGCAAGTTTCAGAAGGGCATTTTGAGTGGTTAAAAGATATATATTGCTAATGACATTTCCCTCTTTGTCTCTTAGCGCATACATCTAGTATCTACCTATGAGTAGTTTTTTCTTCACTGCTTTTAGGCTACTTCCGTTCCACTCCTACCTTTATTCCTTCCTTTGCGGCGCTTTTCGGGTTGTCCACCAAGATGTGTGATGCAGTTACTGCATCATTTCCTTTCCTTAGAACCAATTCTCAAACTAATTTTGTTTTCTTCAGGGCTCGGCTTAAAACCTCGAAGTCCGTCTCAAATACAGGAAGCATCCAGTAGCAGCCGGCCTCAACACGATTGATTCCTTGTTGCGTGCTGCCCCTTTCCATGTTGATCGTATCATTAACTCTTCCTCAAAACACATTAAAAAAAAGCAATCAAATCAGTTCCAAAATACGATGCACAGAGCGATCTCCACAAAAGCGATTGGCTCTCCGAAGCGCGCGTCCCGCCCTACAACTTTGATAGGGCACACTACACTCTCTCTTAAAATTAAAAAGAAAACAAACTAAACTGACCCCGGAGTTGAGTTCTACACGGGTCTATCCGGCGCCTTCCTAGAACACATTCAATTATGACCTCCCGAGCGTTTCCCACGCTTAAGACGTTGCCGTAAACCGGAAGGGTCACTGTCGTGCGATCTCCCCTTCGGAGGGGGGGGGGGGGGGGGGGGGGGCGATTTGTAGTTGGCCGTTTGCGATCTGCTGTCGCTTGCCGTTCTGATCTTCTTTCTTAGAACTGTCCTATCTTCTACTCTCTTCTTGGTTTTTCCTTTTTTCCCGGCGGCGAGGGCTAACATTGTGTGGCGGACGACCCTGTTTCGCGCCATATTAGGTTACAGTGGTGGTGCGCAGTTGGCGTGCGTAGGGCTTTTTAAGGGCTCCTGTCCAGTCCCCATGTTGGGCTCCGCGGTGGGCGGCTGGCGCCTTTGTTGAACACCAAAACTTTTTTATGGCTTCTCATTTTTTAACGCCGATCTCCGCTGCAAAAGAGGGCGCGCCGAGACAGCAAAATTCTTCCCAAATAACCAAAACAGCTTAGAACGGTTCCACGAAGTGCACTATGAACACGCAGAGAAGAACGGCTAGATGCATTACACCATTTCTTGTCACCAGAACTTTCACAGATAGCATAGGCCAGGGCTATAAGATAAAAAAAACCAGCAAACGGTGACCTCCTACTAGTAATCCTGTACAACCACCAGCACGAAAAGTAAGCAGAACTCACCTCTTTTGGAGACACACCTGTGACACTCAACCCACCCCGATCCTTGAACACAGTGCGAGGAGTTAACGCAGACGACGGCCTTAGGCATGTAACAGAAGTACTTCTTGAAGGACTAGAGGAACAAAACGTGACTAACGTGTAGAGAATAAAAATGAGGAGAGGCGACCAAGAAATAGCTACGAAACACATCATCCTGACTTTCGCATCAAGCATATACTCCCAGAATCCGTAGAAATCGGCTGTATGAAACTTCACTTCGGGCAGTACATACCAAACCCACGACGTTGCTTTCAGTGCCAACGGTATGGCGACAGCTCTCAGAGCTGCCGAAGCCAACTGACTTGCGCGAAGCATGCTTCACACGAACATGATTCTGATAACTGTACACTTGAACCACATCTGTGCGTAAATCGTGAGGGCAGCCATCCGACGTACTCATGTGCATGCCTAATAGCGATATGCGAAATACGCAGCGCCAACTCTCGCCGCTCCGAGAACCAAGTCCTCCGTGTTGGTTCCGTACAGAAAACGAAACCGCGGCCCAGCGTTTCGTTAAAACGGCTGCGCTTCGTTTGAAAAGTGAAATGCCGATGGGCTTTTACGCTACGGTGTCCACTATACAAAAGAAACTACGATGCGTGCCAGAACCTGGTGTGTTCTAGCTTGTCGCTTTTCTATTTCTTTTACTCTGTCCCAACGTTCTCCAAATGCCATGCGATCGAGGTACAAACTTACGCTCTAAGCACGAAAACATTCTAAAAAAACTATAATATCTTCCGCCGCAACCGAGAGCAGGTTAGCAGACATTCGGATGGCGTTCCCATCATCGTTAAAAATGGAGTTGCATTTCGCGAACACAAGCTTAAAACTAGATTAGAAACTGTGGCAGCCATCCTACAAACATTTAAAACATTTACGGTATGCTGCGTGTACCTGGAGCGACATGTTAATCTAAGCAATCATGAATTAAAAGACCTTTTGGAGCAGCACCCAGAGCCATATCTAATATCTGGAGATTTTAACGCGCACTCCAGCTTTCAGGGTACTGACAAAACTGACACTAGAGGACAATTCATTGAGGATGTTATACTGTGTAATGACCTCTATCTATTAAACACTGGAAAACCAACCTGTTGTTCTCCTAGCTCAGGACAAATGAGCTGTATAGATTTATCTTTTAGTTCGCCATCTATTTTTAGATATAAAATTTGATGACCTAGATAACCCACATGGAAGTGATCATCTGCCTATACTAATCAACATCTTCACTAGAAGTCACTCCATCAAAATCATGACGTTGGAAGCTGCATCTCGTCTACAGGGCACTGTTCCGAGAAAAGGCCAGCCTAGAAAAAAATAGTTACCGACAACCTCAGTTTTAGACAACCTTAACGAACTTTTCACGACGTGTACTATTACCGCTGCGCGCCTAGTCATCCCTCAGTCCTCTGGAGTAGTAAAACAGAGTAAAAAAGTATTGCATACAAGAACGTAGGGAAGCTAAAAAGATAGAAAAGAATGCTTGGGGATTTTCCCGTAGGTATGCAACGCAGGATAATTGAACAAACTTTGGTTTGGTTTTTTTTTATGGGGTTTAACGTCCCAAAGCGACTGAGGCTATGAGAGACGCCGTAGTGGAGGGCTCCGGAAATTGGGACCACCTGGGGTTCTTTAACGTGCACTGACATCGCACAGTACACGGGTCTGTTAAGAAGGCGAGAGCGAAAGACCGATGTATCCGTCACAGTGCCGCAAAAACTTCTCGGCAAAATTATGTGTCGTCATAAACAGCTCAACAACATTAAAACACATATGGGAGAAAGCTCTAAAGATAAATGGCAGCTATTCCCCATTCACAGTTCGCCTTCTGACAGCCCCTGCTGTACAGACAGATATAGAACAGGAAAGCATTTCGGGTGAATACTTTTCTGCAGTTTCCAGTTCGTCACAGTACACAGAAACAGTCCTAAAATACAAAAACACAGCTGAAAAACACACTGACAACAAGTGGCAGCACAAATGAACCTTGCAATAGTTCAATCACGCTTCAAGAAATCCATGAACTAATTTCCACTGATAAAAAGGCTGCACCCGACCCATATGAAGTACCGTCTTTGTCAAAAGTAACCAGGCTGGATGGTTTGCTTCTAGCTCGTGCAGTGGAGCCCTTACGGCTTCCCTGAAGCTGTAATGGTCGTTAAAGGTAAGGACTGGGTGTCTTCTTACCTTCCAACCTCTTTTGATCTTTAGGAAAGCCCCATGGGCTCCACTATACAAGCTAGAAGCAAACCATGCAGCCTGGTTACTTTTGACAAAGACGGTACATTATCAAATGCTAGCCTATCTCTCCAGATATGTCGTAGATACACTTTGAAGACTTTTTTATAACAAATTTTGGGCATTGGGGAAAGTACCCGAAGCCTGGAGAAAAACTATTATTGTGCAGTTTCTTAAACCAGGAAAGCCACCAACCTCTCCTAACAATTATAGACCCATAGCCCTTACCGGTTGCCTCTCAAAATACTTTGAAAGTGTCCTGAATATGAGATAAACTTTTGTCCTTCTATCCTCCGAACTTCTTGACATCCGTCAGTGTGGTTTTAAAAAGGGATGCTCCACTCCAGATCACCTAGTTCGTCTTGAAATGCTGTCCGGGAAGCTCTTGTACACAAACAACACTGCAGTCTCTTTTGATTTAGAGAAGGCATACGACACAACCTAGAGGTTCGGAATTATTCAAGACCTTGCCGAGCTTGGCATCCGAGGCATAATGTTGACCTGCCTAAAAGACTTCTTATCTAACCGTTCATTCCATGTACGCCTAGGCTCAACCCTTTCGAGGAATTTCATTAAGTAAAATGGATTACCACAGGGGCGTATTTTAAGCGTAACACTTTTTGTTGTAAAGGAGAACTCTGTTATTAAAATAATTGCAAGGTGCATTATGTATTCACTCTATGTAGACGTTCTTCAGATGGGCTGCACATCGTCCAATGTGCCAACAAGTGAAATAAACTGACAACATGGACAGACAGAAATGGTTTCCGCTTTTCTTTAGAGAAAACAGTGCCCATTTTTTTTCTCTCTGAAACGAGGCTTAAAGGCAGATTCCACCCTACACCTGAACGAAACTGAGCTACCCGTAAAAGATCAACATAAATTTCTAGGCATAACGTATGACATAAAGCTCCCTTGCCAGCCTCTCATAAACGCGCTGAATAAGAAAGCCTTCCGATCCTTGAGAATACACAAAGTACCTTCACGAAAACACTGGGGGGCAGATAGGACATGTCTTTTAGCAATATACCACTCTGTGGACGCTCTGTCCTGGTTTATGGATGTATATTGCATGGTCAGCGAGACCATCGTATCATAAACGAGTGGATCCATTACATAACTTTCCACTGGCGCCTACAGGTAGTTGCCCATAAATAGTCTTGATGTAGGAACTAACCAACCATCATTTACAGACAGAAGAACCATGCTTACGTGTTCATATATTCTAGAAATTCGTTCACAACCTAAACACGTCTGTCACCAAATAGTTACAATGTGCCCTTCTAGAATACTTTTTAACAATAAACCGCAAACTACCAGGCCACATGCTTTTGCGTTTTGAAGAGATGTGCCAAAACATCTTCGTAGAAGACACATTACCTGGCATTGATCGAAGACGAGATCCACTGCGGCCCTTGGTACAATTTTCGTGCAATCTGTGATTTCACTCTTGCAGAGTTCCGTAAAAAAACAAACCACAAAGCAACATGTAATAGAAGAACTTCTTGCGCTCGGGGAAAAGTACAGTACTTTCAGAGCTTTTTGTACAGATGGCTCAGAAACAGATGTTTACGTTGGAAGCACAGTGGCACAAGGGAATTTGAATGAAATTGTAAGGCTTCCGCAATGTGCTTCCATCTTCACTGCCGAATGTTACGCCATCTGTGCAGCCACTGAAAGAATACTAAACAAGAACCTCACAAATAGCATTATTTACACAGACTACATTAGCAGGGGGACGTAATTACGGCAGCTTTTAACACATACAGCCGTTCATTTAACAAAAAAAAAGAACGAAAAAGCAAGAGAATCGCAGGTTTTCAGGTATAATCGGAGTGCTTCCCTTCGAGTCGTGAACAATATTTCCGTGTATTCTCGTTCCATACATATAAATAGTAAATATAAATATAATGAACTCTTATCTCCACCCGCATAACCTAGTAGTAGTAGTAGTAATACAAGACCTTTATTCGGCCAAAATTTACAGGCCGAGCATGTCGACCGCCTGGGCGACCAGGAGTCGCTGTTCTGCCTCCCCTTCAGCGCCAAGCCAGTCGAGCCAGGTGGTGATGGATAAAGAAGGTGGGGGGTAGGAACCCGACTGCTGAGCAGCCGGGCAATAGAAGGGCAATGAGCCAGGTCCACATAGATACAGGGGCAGTTGGGACAGGAAGGGTCTGATCGATAGCGATAGAGAAAGAGGCGAGACGGGGTGATAGCTGCATTCATTTGGATGTGCCGAAGAAGGCCAGCCTCCGGCACCGTGAGCGATGGATGAGGGGCCTCTCCCTTGTTCTGGCTCGTAATTCTGGGAAGCTATCTCATGAGACTAAAGATCTGATTAAGAAACGGCAAAGCATGAGGACGTCTAACTCCATAGATAGAATAGAACTAATAGAGCTGTCGAAGTTAATAATAAGCGCAAGGTAGCCGACATCAGGAAGTTTAACATGGAGAAAATCGAGCATGCTCTGAAGAGCGGAGGTAGCCTAAAAGCAGTGAAGAGAAATTCTAGGCATAGGTAAAAACCAGATTTATGCGATAAGAGACAAAGAGGGCAATGTCATTAGCAATATGGATAAGATAGTTAAAGTAGCCAAACAGTTCTTCACAAATCTATACAGTAGCGATTGCAATCAGAATGTTACTGAGAGAGGCAGTAGAGCACACCAATGGGACATCCCATCAGTAACAAAGGAGGAAGTAGAAAGCCTTAGGAGCAATGCCAAGAGGAAAAGCATCTGGTGAGGATCAGATAACAGCAGATTTGTTGAAGGATGGAGGAGAGATTGTGCTCGAAAAACTAGCCACCCAGTATACGCAATGCCTTGTGACTTCGAGCGTACCTAGAGCTTGGAAAAACGCTAACATTATCTTAATTAATAAGAAAGGAGACGTCAGGGACTTAAAGAATTACAGACCGATCTGCTTATTGTCGGTTGCCTGCAAGGTATTTACTAAGGTAATCGCTAATAGGGTCAGGACAACCTTAGTCTTCAATCAACCAAATGATCAGGCAGGCTTTCGTAAAGGATACTCGACAATAGACCATATTCACGCAATCAGTCAGGTGATAGATAAATGCGCAGAATATAATCAACCCTATATATAGCCTTCATTGATTAGGAGAAAGTATTCGACTCAGTAGAAACCTCAGTAATCATGCAGGCATTGCAGAATCAGGGTGTAGAAAAGTGTTGTGTGAAAATATTGGAAGATATTTATAACGATTGCACACCTACCATAGTTCTCCATAAGGTCAGCAATGAAATTCTAATAAGGAAAGGTGTCAGGCAGGGAGATACGATTTCGCCAATGCTCTTCACTGCCTGCTTACAGGAGGTATTCCGGGGACTGGAATGAGAACAGTTGGGGAGAAGAGTTAATGGAGAATACCTGAGTAATCTGGGATTCACTGATGACATTGCCTTGCTCAGTCTCTCAAGAGATGAGCTGCAAAGCAGAACGGTAGGTCTTAAAATTAACATGCAGAAAACCAAAATAATGTTCAACAGTCTGGCAAGGGAACAGCAGTTCGCAATTGGTAGCGAGGTGCTGGAAGTGGTAAGAGAATGGCTCTACTTAGGGCAGGTAGTGGCCGCTGATCCAGATCATGAGAGGGAAATAACTAGAAGAATAAGAATGGGGTGGAGCGCATATGGCACGTTCTCTCAGATCATGAATGGCAGTTTGCCGTTATCCCTCAAGAGAAATGTATATAACAGGTGTATCTTACCGGTACTCACCTATGGGGCAGAAACGTGGAGGCTAACAAAGAGAGTTCAGCTTAAGTTAAGGACAACGCAGCGAGCTAGGGAAAGAGAAATGATAGGTGTGACGTTAAGAGATTGGAAGCGGGCGGAGTGGGTGAGAGAAAAAACGGACGTTAATGATATCCTAGTTGCAATGAAGAGGAAGAAGTGGGCTTGGGAGGGCATGTAATGCGAAGGCAAGATAACCGCTGGTCCTTAAGGGTAACGGAGTGTATTCCAGGAGAAGACAAACGTAGCAGGGGGCGGCATAAAGTTAGGTGGGCGGGCATACGATGGCTGCAGCGGGCAAAGTACAGGGTTAATTGGAGAGACATGGGAGAGGCCTTTTCCCTGCAGTGGGCGCAGTCAGGCTGATGCTGATAGTGATGATAATGTCCCCGTGAATGTGTCCATAAAGTTGATTATTCATAGAAACGAATATCCGGGAAAAACAAGCCAATTTATTACGAAAAGAAGTTGGTGACGAGAGTTTGCCTCTGTGCATACCGAGGAGAGCATTATTATTCAATGCAGACAAAGCTGAGCTACGTGAAGGGCGTTCTCTCGGTCACCATTGTCCCAAAGATACTGAAGCGTTTTCTGTGGAGACCCAAGCCATGGCAGCACTCTTCGATGGCTAGATTTAATCCAAGTGTTTTTTGTTTTCTTCATAAGCGCACTAAATTCGCATGTGTACTCGCCACTCTTGCTCTTCATAGAAGCATTCAGTTCCATTCTTGATGATGACGATGAATTCTTATGGCGCAAGGCCATAAGAGGTCAAAGAGCGACACGGCACAAGGTTTTTCGTTGCACAAGGTGGGGTCAAAGACCCATTTCCCAAGTATTTCACCCCAAAGAAGCCGAGCACCAGGCCAGGGGAATCTTGTGCCCATTGTATCGCCGGTGGGCATCCGGCGGCACTGGGGACATTCAGTTCCATTCTTCCGAACTTCATGCTGGCCATTGTAAGGCTTTAGACTGGCTTCGCATCGCCTTCACTAGACAGCTTCCAAAGAATTTTCTACATATTCATGAACAGCTTGCTTGGTTGAGATGTAGGATGTTCTGGCTGTTCAGAAAGAGTGGTAGCTAGTGTACTGACACCGTCGATGTGCATCAGTGAGTCGAAGTGCAACATCACAAGATAAGCTTACAATATTGTAAATAAACAAAAAAAAAAAACGAAGTTGTGCAGCTTGGTCTAGGCGAGTGGTTGCGTTCCTTTTTCCTCCGAGGAATGCCGCAGGTTGTTTTTAGCGTTGGTGGCGTCAGAGTTCAACTCCCTGGACGAGTGTTCGCGCCCTGCTCGTTTCCGGTGTCCCCGTATACCTCCCTATACTAGATGTGACCGTGGCCGGGGCACAAACAGGTGCTGAGTTTACGTAGCCACGAGCTCAGTGCCACGAGATCATCGCCGCGCGCATTCGTACCACCTTGTTGACTTCAAAAGTGTGCCAACGGCATTCTCAGTTGACCCAAGTAACGAGCCCATCAGCCTGTATTCTGAGGTTTGTTCACCATTGCTGTAAATTTTCTGCGTGGACACGTCGACCTACGGAATGCGCTGTACGCCGCTTTAGCAGGCCACGAGACGACGTAACAGCTTGCTGCCTTTGAATACCCGCGCCTTGTGCATTCTTGCCTGCCCTCCGCTTGTTAGGGCGGTGACTGGAGAACAGAACAGTGGAGGGGCAACCCACAAGTAGGCGTGAAGTTATCAGCAGATCAGCTCAGGTCTCCTTGACGAGCCGTTAAAGGTTTCAGAGCCGCGGCCGGGCTGCAGCGGGGTGCTTTGAGGGCTCCGGATCCGTGGACCGTGCGAGTAACCTGAGAGACGCTTAGACAGCCATGCTGCTCTGTTGATACTTATGACTTGGAGGCAAGTGCTGTCTCGCTTTTCGAAGAAATTACTGAGCGCTTCTCCCGAGTTCTGCATGTAGTAGAGGGCAAAGGCGTGGTCGTAGTTTCCTGCCTAGCCGAAGGCAAGGAAGCTGTAGGCGTTCATTCTCTCCCTTTTGCTTTTGGAAGAACCGCCGCACGGGAGACAGCAGCGAACGGATTGCTCATTTGGTCCAACCACGTGACAGCTATTGTTTTTTTTTTCGAATATTTTATATTGGTTGTACGTAAACCTAAGTTCTTGGTCTCCAGTACCGTTCTGCCTCTATCTAGCAAGCTCCCTCCCTGGTGAGGAAATTCATCGGCCACAAATCACGTCAGCCTCCGGAAAATTAAGAGTAGGGGATCGAGAGAAAAAAAAATTTACTCGTGCGCTGCGACAAAGACGAGGTTACTGCTTTGCATTGGTCGAAATGCTTACTGAAACGCAGGAGAGAGAGAGAGAGAGAGAGAGAAACAACTTTATTGCCATAGCTTGAGTGGATGCTTGTAGCGCGACAAAAAACAGACAAGGGACAGAAGACGAACGGGACAAGCAGCCGCCGCGGTGGCTCAGTGGCTATGGTGCTCGGCTGCTGGCCCGAAAGACGCGGGTTCGATCCCGGCCGCGGCGGTTGAACTTCTTTGGAGGAGAAATTCGAGGCCCGTGTACTGTGCGACGTCAGTGCACGTTAAAGAACCCCAGGTGGTCGAAATTTCCGGAGCCCTCCACTACGGCGTCTCTCATAGCCTTAGTCGCTTTGGGACGTTGAACCCCATAAACCAACCAACCAACGAACGGGACAAGCGCTCCCGTTCCTGTCCCGTTAGCGCTTGTCCCGTTCGTCTTCTGTCCCTTGACTGTTTTTGTCGCGCTACAAGCATCCACTCAAGCAAAATGAACCAACTCGCCCAGCAAAAAGTGTTATTGAACTTTATTGCCATAGAGTGGCGGGATTTAGGGCAGGTGGGCTTGGTGTGGCCCCCAGGTGGGGGCGACTTCCTGGGCCCACGAAATGAGTGCCAGTTGGATGCTCTTGTCTGGCCTTCTGAGGAGTTGGTTCCATCCTTCCTCGGAGGGAGCTGGCAGTAATGTTCTAGGGGGCGGATTTCGAGCGCAACCCCAGAGGATGTGCGCCTGGGTGGCGATTTCTCCCTGGTAACAATTTTGGCAGACGGGGTCGTATTCCCCGTCTGTGATGAGTGAAAGCCTAGAATGGCTAAGGATGGAGTGTGTCTGCAACCTGCGGAGCAAGGTGGCTTGCGCTCGATTCAAGTCGGGGTGTGGAGGCGGGAACTGGCGTCTCATCTATCTGTGGAGGTTGGTAATTTCGGCAAAGGTCTGGGGAGCCTCGGCAAGAGCGTCTGGGTCCTTGGGGCCGGCCGCCCGGTTGGTTAGTCCTCGGGCTAGTCGGTCGATCGACCCCTTCGTTTCCAGAGTTTCCCGCGTGGGCGGGTGCCCAGACCAGGTTGGTCTTATGGTCGGGAGTGCAGCCGCGAAGGATGCGTGCAGCGGGGTGGCAGATAACACCTGCCGAGTAATTTTGTATTGCTCTTTTGGAGTCGCTGAGGACTGTGCGGGTACGTGGGTCAGCGATGGCCAGCGCGATGGCGGTTTCTTCTGCCGCTGTCGGAGAGTGAGCTACTACTGTGGCGGCGGTGACGAGAGTAGATTGTGGCGTGGTTGCACAAGCCACGTATGTGTTTGCACTTTGCCGTGCAGCATCTACGTATATTGCGTGTTCGTCGGCAAGGTATGTGGCATCTAGTGCTTGGGCTTTCAGCTGACGGCGCGTATCATGGCGGCCAGGTAGCATGTTTTTGGGGATTGGTTTTATAACTAGGCGGCTATAGACCCCTATCGGAATGGGCGTCGTGGGGTGGACGTCGCCTATGGGGTTGATGTTGAGACGGTCAAGTATGAGCCGCCCGTGTTTAGTGCGGGAGAGGCGGTGGATTTGGGCGGTCTTGTGTGCCTCTATGAGTTCTGTGAGCGTGTTGTAGATGCCGAGTTGGAGGAGGTGCTGTGTGCTGGCGTACTGAGGTAGCCCCAGTGCCGCTTTGTACGCTGAACGTATAATGCTGTTCACAGCTTCCTCGTCCTTCCGGCGGAGGTGATAGTAGGGGTAGGAGTAGACTATCCTGCTAATGAGGAAAGCTTGCGTGAGCCGACAGAGGTCATCCTCCTTGATACCTCTGCGGCGGGTGCTGATGCGGCGGATAAGTACAGCGTTATGAACGCCGCTGTGAGGTTCTTAGCTTTGTTATTCCATTGCCCATAGTTTGTTTTCATGCAAAGAAGACGTAAACACACTGAGAAAGTTAGGTCCTTGCGAAAATTCTCCACGTATATACATAACGAAGTCCGTACTAGCGAGGTACGACTATATATAATTCCGAACCACGATGAGGGTGAAACGCCGTGCCATGTTTGATGAATACATAGTATAGCGTTGTGCTAAAATAGGCTAGTGGGAAAACAACTCAAATGAATAAAGAAGGAATGAAGGGACGGTCTAGCCAATACCATGCGACTGACATACACGTCGAATGCATAAGCTTTGACTGATTCGGTTGCTTCGTAAGCACCGTCACTTTTTCCCGGACCATCTGCGTTGGGAACTATTATTTAGACGCTGAACAAATATATTCCAGATGCTACATCACGAATAGTTCACCTACCACGTGTTTTTTTCGCCACATTTTGCATTGGGCTGATCATGGTGAAAAATTCGTGGTCGGTGTCGCACAAATCTATTCACTCAATTTATTCTTTTCATTCACAGTTAGTGAATCGAATCGATTACAAAGAGGCGTTATGGAGTGCATAGGCGCGCAGTTGTCCTCTCCTTTTTAATTTCTCCGGCACCAGTCCTGTTTTTAGTTTGCGATTCTCGTGGGCATGGCTTCGTCATCATTCTTTTCTTTCCCTTTCCTTCTATCATAGGACATAAGTTAGGTTGGCGAGCTGTTTTCGTAAGGATCGGCAGCACACTACACTTTTCTTCAGGCGTTTTGCAGGGGCTTCAGATGCCTTGCAGAGAAGCGAGAGGTTTCGCTCAGGTGGACTTTGACGGGCGAGCCGATGTAAAAAACGCGCATTCCAACCTATGCGCCGTTGTGGCCTACCTGTTTTCACGAGTGTAATTTAAAGAAAGTGGACATTTGTGATAAATAATAAAAAATAACAGCCAAATATACAACGAAGCCGCTTACAAATACATATAAATGAATACAACTTGGTTCTGTCGTGCCTTAATGAGCGTTATTCCTGTCGCGTGTGTCCTGCAAAATTTGTATGTTTGCTCATGATTGTGTTTTTTATCAAACCGGTAATATAACACGTATCATCAAATATCCCTCAAAAGCGACCTTAAAAAGCGGTATTAGTTGCTGTCGACATAGAAGCCATACATAAACGCTCCGAGCTCTCATGCCAGAACACCGGCTTTTCTTCTTGCGTATACTTTGGATAGTGTATGCAATGTCGGGTGCAAAAAGTGGTACGCAACATTAGAGGTTGTATGGCTTGTTGCTTTTGCGGCCATTTTCGGCATTTAGGCCAAGCTGGAGCGCCACTCATCGAAACGAGCAAAATGACTTGCCTCTGGATCAAAACGGTCTCCTTCGATCACAGTACACCACATATCTAAGGTGCCGTAACTAGTTGTTACCAAGCTTCTCACATGATTCTCGGTCGATAGATTTTTATTTGCCTACTCAAATTTGTTCTATTTATTTTTGATTTTTTTGAAGCCGGTATCCGACCTTGAGGTCGCTAATGGAAACCTCAACCTCAGATGCTTAGAAACACTTCTAGAAAAGCTACCAGAGCCATATCTGTTAGTCGGAGAACTCCTCTTTCTGGGGAAGTGGAGAAACTAATCCCAGAGGTCGCATTTTAGAAGATTTTATTCTGTGCAGTAATGTGTGCCTACTGAATTCAGGAAAGCCCATGTACTGCTCCCTAAAAACTGCAAAAATTAGCAGTTTAGATTTATCGTTTAGTTCACCATCACCTTTTAATGATGTTAAATGAGATCTTCTGGACAACCCACGCGGAATGGATCATTTTCCACCCATTATTATACCTGAAGAGATAACTGTACAGCAGCTGTATCCCACCAGTAGTCACATACGCGGCAGAAACGAGGAGGCTAACGAAAAGGGTTCTGCTTATGTTAAGGACGACACAGCGAGCACTCAGGACCAAGCCACTCCGCTAGCCCCGATTACACTGTGGAGGTCGACAGGACCAACACACCGAGGTATAGCCCGCAGGCAAATAGTTTATTTGGGGTGATTCCAAAATACGATAACCGCCCTCGGTAGCGCAGGCAGCAGGAAACGGGCACGGGGAAAGCTCGATGTCACCTGGAAAAGCCGCGTTTGTCTCATGGCTCCGTCCATCCCGTCCATCCCGTCACGCGTTGTCTCATGGCTCCTTCAACTCTCTCCCCGTGGTGGGCTGCCCGTGCGGCCACCGAATACACGAGGGGGAAAGGAGGGTCGCCCACGTGACGATGTGGATGCTGCTTCCCACTTGAGAGAGTTCGGCAGGATATGCGCCGCCTAGGGCGGTCGAAGGGTAGACTAGATGCTCGCAACTGTTATCCCCAACCGTTCCCAATCTAGGTCTCCGAATACCTCCAGCAACTAGGCGGTGAATAGCATTGGAAATATAGTGCCTCCCTGTCTGACATCCTTCCGAACTGCAATTTTATTGCGGTGGTTATGGAGGACACCTGCGATCCTCTAGTCAAGTGCACCCTCGGAGGGCGAAGCCCTCCTCTAAAATAAGCAAATCACGGAACATGTGCTACTCTCGCTTGCACACACTTCCTTCTCTCGACCTCATCCCCTCCGTTACTCGCATCCCCATCCCCCGAAAAATTAATTTGGGCCCACTGCTCTCCGGAGTCCCGTTGTAGTTTTTTCGGGCGCGTTCCGACTCGTCCTATAGAAACTGCCCCCTTCCATACGCCGGCCTAGGACAATGCCACTTCCATTGTCTTATCGCCTTCCCAATACCTATACTTCTCTCAAAATCCACCTAGCGTGCCTGGCTGGGATCGGCACAGCTGGCCGACTAAGTAGCCCTGGGCGCTCTCCCGATGTCGTGCTGCTCTACCCTCCACCATGCTTTTCCATCCGCCATCATGATTTTCATTACAATAATTCAGCAATATGATGGCTTCCAATATTCCCTTCATAAGCTGTTCTAGTGTGAAGACAGTGGCATTCTTCGGCATTGAACCCCAGTCCTCCGGCTCAGTAGCCGAACACCCTTACCACAGGGCTAAGGCAAAATGCAACAGCAGCCATGGGCTGTGCACTGTCCGGGCGCGTTAAAACGTCGGGTGGTCCAGATTATTGTGAAGATCTTCACTGCGGTGTCTTTCATAGCTCATGAGCAGTTTGGGGACGTTAAACTGAGCACAGCATGTAGCACTGTCACCTTATAAAAGCTGAAGCTGATCCAGGGGTTGCCTGGATCTTTTCTTATCTTGCCCTTAATTCCCTTACTCCCCCCCCTGGTAACAAATTTGTGCAGGTCCGTGCTGTACCCGAGCGCGGGGCTGGATGACCGGAGGAACAGGAGAAGTTGTCCACGTTGCTGCGCCTGAAGCCTTGGGCGGCAGAGCTCACCGTCTCCGAGAACCTGCACACGGTGAGCACATCGCGCAATTCAGCCAAAGCTAAAATGCTGCGGAACCATCTAAATGCATAGTCCGCAGGAGCAGGACTAAGGAAAGCGAACTTTTTTTGGATGTCTAGAGTATATGAACTCCCCTTACTGTCACAGTTGTATTGTGGCCATGATGTTCATGAATTATAAAAGATCAGTTGCGTTTGGTATATTTGGAGGACTGGTCATGCTTGCAGTCTTGCTTTACATGTTGTTTGGCACCTGTGCACTGCTGCAAGCGCGCTATAGTAGAAGATATACGCGCAGTGCAAAAGCAAGGAGGTGACACATCAAGGAAAAAAAAAAGGCGAGGATCCGTGTGCGAAACTACATATACATGAACTACGCGGACGACTGGGTGCTGTGTGAGTATTTGGAACCCCGGGGCCTGCTGAACTAGTTGCAAGTGAAATTAGTGATGACACATTGGAATGATGCGTGAGTCACGGATACGCTGCGAAAATGCTGAGAATGATTGAGTAATTGGGTGCGATGTCAGGGGTCACTGCAATTCAGCAGTGACGCCGTATGGCTGCTATTTAGTAATTACTTCCTTATTATAAATTTACTTCACCGTGGGGGATTTCCCTAAACATCGCACTACTCCTGTCTTCTAAGGTCCCTATAGTGGCATGCTAATTGATCGCATGTATAAAAAGAGAAAAAAATTCCAGAAACAGAAAAGAACAAAGAAAATACCTGAAGAGAACCGTAGCAGGCACCGGGCTAACCGTGACGAAAGTTGACAATGGGCTACAGTTTCAAACCCCCATAACGAATTTGCGCAGGTCACGACTGTAGGCAGACACGTGGTTGGATGACTGGAGGTGCAGGACACGTTTTCTACGTACACGAGAATCTTTGGACGGCAGAGCTCACCGTCTCCGAGGACCGGCACACGGTGAGCACGTCACTTATTGCATTCCGTGCGACAATGCCGCAGCGTCAACGAGATGGTCTGTAGAAGCAGCAGGATTGTGGAAATTGCAAACTTGACTTGGCTGCACAAAGTACCTGCGCTCCCCACACTCCCACAGTTGTGTTGTAGCCAGGGTGTTTATAATATATCTCAAGGCAATGATGTTCGGTATATGAACGGACCAATCATGCTCGTCAGTGGGAATTTCGAACTGCATTTTCTATGACTGCTCAACTGTGAGCATTATGGAGTAGTAGTATAAACTTCATTCCGCAAAATGGGACGGGGTTTAGGGGTTGGGGTCTTGAGCAGCAGGTGGTGTTCCTAGGTACAGGGTCCCATTGGTTCTTGCTGCCTCCTCGGCCCGCTCAACCAGCGCAAGCTGATCTTGCGGGTCGGAGCTGGACAGAAGCTCCTCCCGCTGCTCGACTGACGGGTTTGTAATTTTGGGCTCTCGCCCGACAGCCCAATGTGGAGTGGTAGAGGGTGGCTATCTCTCCGCACCACACGCATTCTGGAGTGTATTGCGAAACACAAGGCGCCATGATGTGAGGAGAAAGAGGCCTAGCTTCTCTTTCGAGGGTGACAGCGCCCGAGCAGTTACTTTTGTGAGACAGGATGAACATCATAATCAGAGAGGGGGGGAAAGGAACGCGGATTTCGCGCGGACTGTTGACGACGCGCAGATACATTGCAGAATCGTTTGGAGATAGCGACGGCCCCACGGAAACGTTTTCCCTTACAATCAGGCTCATCCTTGCATTGATTCCGCGGAACAAGAATTCCTTGCTGCTGGAGGCTAAAAAAAATAATGTGGCTTGTAACCGCTTATGAAGTGAATGAACGTAATGGCCTCATTATACGCGGAAAGCTTACAAGAAGGTTAGGCCCTAGCGTCCAATGGTGGCCATCAGGGTGGTTCCTGGTATCGTGTTCTCCCCGCCTTTTCGGTCGGGTTTTGCACGTTGTTCGGCGGCTGCCGGCATGGTTCACTGGAACAAATTATTCGCTTTGTCGCTTTGGGGACCATAGACGAAGACACGTACAAACTGCGAAAACGAAGTGCCCACAGTAATTTTTAACTGGCTAGCGAAGCAGCACTTACCACCAATTCGTTCTGCACTGTTTAGTTCACACGCTTCTACTGCAAAATTACAAGACATCAACATGACGAAAGCCGGCGCTGTGGCCGCTGGGCCCAAAAGACGCTGGTTCGATCCCGCTGCGATCACGTTTCCACGGAGGCGACATGCTAGAGGCCCATGTGCTGTGCGATGTCAGTGCACGTTAAAGAACCTCAGGCGATTAAAACCTTCGGAGACATTAACTAAGGCATAGCCCATATCGTGAACATGAAGACAGGAGGGACTCCGACTTATAACTTTGTTTAATGAAGGTACAGTCGGGGACAAAAGTCTCCGGACCACGTGTTCCTCTAACGAAGCCGATAGCTTTGCTAATAGTTGGCGGCTGGGGACCACCCTTGTGGAGGCAAAAGTTAAATTTTTGTTCTTTCATCTCCACAAGTGCGGTCTCCAGCTGCTGTCTGATAGTAGAGCTATAAGCTTTGTTTGAGGAACACGTGATCCGGAGACTTTTGTCCCCGACTGTACCTTTATATTTCTATATCGATCGGCACACTGCTGTAGGTACCGAGGAAGGCCACAGCAAGGACACGTGGACAAGACATCCGAAAGATACCACGCACGCTTTTTTTTTTTACTGGACGTTTTGTTTCATAAACGTTGATGAAACAAAACGTCCAGTATAAAAAGAAAAGTCTGTGTGGTTGCTGCGGGCTTCTGCGGTACCTGCAGCAGCGTGCACCCTCCTCTTGCGCTTCGCTTTTTTTTTACCCAAACAACTTATATGGTTCGAAAATTTCCTTGGCCCACCTTTAGCTGCGCGATCAGGGGATTACTTTATTTTACTCTGGACGAGGACCTATACAAGCAGTTTCTATCATCGATAAGATTCCCATTTTCGGTCTATTCCTTCCTCTCCCTGAAGCCACCCGTAGTTGTTAAATGACCTCCTTAAATTCCTTATTGCGTCAGCCTCGTGGTTTCCTTCCCAGCAGTTTGTAACTTTGCTTGTTCCATTTCCATACTGCTGAGTAGTTCTAATTACAATCCCACTTTTCCATGGGGCGTTAATCTTATGCTTTCTCAACGCCTGCTGCTATTAGCGCTATTTGTTGGACGTTGAATTTTGCTTTCGTTTTTTTGTGTTTTATACATTTCTCTTTTGATCAGGGCACGCATATGCAGAATAATACATCTATGATCACATCCTAGGCTATACTCTCCCTCCTCGTCTATTTACATTTTGGAAAGCTTGCTGTACAGGGTGTTTCACGTAACTTGAACCAGTGATTAAAAAAAGTGGTGAATCGGATTTGGGTGCAACCAAAGACATATTGTTTCCCGTCGTGTGGCGCTCCTCAGTGTATCTTTAAAATTCTGTTTAATTAGTTAAGCATGAAATTAAGCGTTTCCTAATACTCACTTTAGAGGCACGTGCGTTCTGTTAAGTGTGTAGAGGGGGTTTAGAACGAATCGATTCAGTTTTTTGTAGCAACGTACTTCCTCCTGATCATCATCAGCCTGACTACGCCAACTGCTGGGCAAAGACCTCTCCCGTGTCTCTCTATCTAATAACCCTTTCTTTTTGCCAGCTGCGGCACCCGTATCCCCGCAATCTTCTTAATCTCATCCTCTCACCCAACTTTATGCCCCCCCCCCCCCCCCCTCCCCCCCTACTACGTTTGCCTTCTCTTGGAATCCGCTCCGTTACCCTGAAAGATCAGTGGTTATCTTGCCTTCGCATTACATTCCCTGAAAATGAAAATTGGTTTTGAGGAAAGGAAATGACGCAGTAATTGTCGCACATATCTCGGTGGACACCCTAACCGCGCCGTAGGGAAAGGGATAAAGGAGGGAGTGAAAAAAGAAAGGGGGTGGTGGTGGTGAAAAGCATTTATTCGGCTATATTGTAAGCAATTTATTCGCCTTCGTCGTCGTCGCCTCTCTGGCTGCGACTTCATTCTCTTTCACCTGATGATTCCCATCGTCATCGCTTGAGGCTGTTCGATTGGAAGACGTCTCTGGCGAAAGGGCTAGAATAAACGTCTTACGTGAAGTCTTCCCTTACAATATTTACAGAGAGGTGCTTGCCCCTGAGAGGCCCCTAGTGGTTCTCGCCCCCTTGCAATACTTGGCGGACTCCCTCATTCCGGGATCTCGTTGGTCATGACCACTGCGCACGTCCTCCGAACCAGGCCCTGTTGGGCGGATAGTTCCTGGCAGCCGGGCAGGGCCGCCCCCCAGTCCTCGCGGGTAGGGGAAGGGGTAATGGGGGGGAGAGAAGGATTTTTCATGCATGCCAAAACCATGTGGAAGGTGTCGGCCACCTCCTCACAAAATGAGCAGCGGCCTTCCAAAAAGGATTAAAGTGCTTGAGAACCGCCGGACACAGCAGGGTGTTTTTAATGTTTGTAAAGAGCCTGAGGAGAGTTCGTTCGCCAGCTTTACCCAGTCCCTTCATAGGAACCGGGTAGCGCCGGCGTGCGGCACGTTAGTGCTCAGCAAAGTCTTGAGAAGAAATAAGAGGGCTGTGATCTGGGTTAAGGTCCTCCGAAGGAATGCCTGGTGCCCGGTGAGTGAGTGCGCGGGCTACCTCATGGGCGGCTTCGTTACATGGCATGCCTTGGTGGCCGGGGACCCATATGATTGAGCGATGAGTTGGATCGCCGTCGCGAGTACTATGGTGAAGAATTTGGTAGAAGAAAGGAAGAGGGGCCGTCGTGGCGGTGGCGAAAAACATTTATCAACAATTAAACAATTACAGAGATGTGATTGGGGTAGGGCCCTATTGGCACCTTCCCCTCACAATACTAGGTGAAGCCCCTATTCCGTAATCGCATTGGCAAGCAACGCCATCCTCGTCCGTTGAACCGAGACCTTTTTTGGGTCTTGAGGTCTTGACAGCCGAACAGGACCGCCTCCCAGTCCTCTCTGGTGGGGTTGAGGCGGGGGGGGGGGGGGGGGGGGGAATAGATGGGCACTCCCAAACCATGCGGGAGGTGTCAACCACCTCCCCACAGAGCTGGCACGCGCCGTCAAAGGATGTGTTGAAATACTTAAGCCCCGCCGGGCACAGTACAGTGTTAGAGTTTTGATGAGGAGGCGCTCGTCAGCGCGTCCAGTCTCTTATAAGGGGTCGGGTAGTGCCGGTGCTCCTCCTTGTAGTAATCGGTGATTTGTTTGAATGTAAGGGCCAGATTGTCTGATTCGGAGTAGGCTTCCAAGGACAGGGAGATAGCCCGGGGAGAGAGTGCGCGAGCGGCCTGATCGGCCTGTTCGTTTCCCTGGAGTCCCTGGTGACCGTATGCCCAAATCAGGTTGCGTGAAGCTGGATCTTCGCATCGGCAGCTAAATTGCAGTATGCGCCAGGCAAGGGAGGGCCACTGAGCCACCGCGGCTCCGCTTAGGCCCCATTTATTCCTCTTGATTTCATCTACGATGTCCTTTGCCAGTTGCGGCCACCGTATCCCCGCAAGCTTCTTAATCTCATCCGCCCACCTAACTTTCTGCCGCCCCCTGCTACGTTTGCCTTCTCATGGAATCACCCGCAAGGGCACCTTGTGTAACGAGGTGTTGGTGCTTGGCGCCACCACGGACCCTTAGTCCCCATACCGAAGCTGTCATCCGTACCGTGGCGATAGGTTGAAAGGTGGAGGGAAGAAACCTTGAACGGTGGCGGAAGTGGTCAATCCTCGGCCGATGGGCTCCTCGTCTGTCTACCAGGCGGGGAGTCCCGGGACCTTCCTCTGTGTATAAGGGTGAATCAGAGGCGACAAAGTATCAGGAACCCTTAGTTTATACATGCCGTATGGAAAAATCTGCAAAAAAATCTGATCGACCCCCGAAAAGGGGTCGCACCGATGTGAAGAAACTGAGTCCACAGAAGCCAGAAACGTTTGCGAAGTTTTTTATGCTGCACTCAAACACTAATGTACCGGTAGCCAACCTATCTGCATTTGTCATCGCCAACACCCTAAAAAAGTTGTGTAGGCAAAGACTACAAAGCAAAAAAGCAACGAACTGGAGACCTCCTTGTAGAAATAAACACAAAAGAACAGAGCACCAAACTGATGTCATTACAGAATCTTGGAGAAATGAGCATACAGGTAACCCCGTACCGCACCCTGAACCACTCAAAGGTCGTCATATCTGAATATGAACTCCTACAGAGTACCGATGCGGAAATGGAAGAACTAGCCGAACAGGGAGTAATAGCAGCCCGACGAATAACCATCCGGAGAAACAATGCTGAAATCAAGACCAAACATATTGTACTAACTTTCAATAGCACAACTCTGCCTGACTCCATCCATGCCGCATACCTCCATTGTAAAGTCCGCCCATACATACCGAATCCGAGACGATGTTTCAAGTGCCAGCGCTTTGGACACAGCATGTTGGCCTGCCGAGGCAAACCCACTTGTGTCACATGCGCAGAAGACGCACATACAGAAGAAAGATGCGAACGCACACCAAAGTGCATCAACTGCAATGGCGCACATGGCGCGTACTCCAGGTCGTGCCCAGTCTGGAAAACAGAAAAACAAATCATAACTTTGAAGACCACAGAAAACCTGTCCTACCTTGAAGCAAAAAAACGCGTCTCTTTCCAACAGAAAGGGACATACTCTGAAGCGGTGACGCGGGGACCGCCGCCGCCTTCAGTTTCTGTCGGCACACAGGTCGATCCGAAGGACCTGGGGACGACAGCCAAGTACCCACCACAGAAGTCGGTGACACAGTCCACAGGGCTGAAAATTTCGCGGGAAGACCACGCGATCCTCGCCGGAGGCCCTCAGGCCCCACTTTCAGCAGCGGCATCCTCGGCGACAGACACCCAGAACAGCTCTGCTGAACTGGACCTGTTGCCCCACCCCTCTAAGAAGGCAACTGCTGACCCAAGAGACTCTGCCCCTGGAGCAGAGCATGATTCACTATTGCCAACAAAAAAGACGAATGCGAAGGCCACGGGCCATCGCAAACAAGAAACATCCTCCACGTCCACCGTGGAGGAGATGGATGTCAGCGAAAGTCCGCTGACATCTAAAACACACGTATCCGCGGATTCTCCGCGGAAATCCGGCGCCACGAAAGTGGCGATGGATACAACTCCTGGTTCGCCACCGCTGCAGCGGCGGCGAGACTCCCTAGAGAAAAAAGGGAAACCACGAATCACTGCCCCTGAGAATAAGTAACTTTCCCCAATCCCCAACTTGGCGTATCTAATACAATGGAACTGTAGAGGTCTACACAGAAACTACACAGACATAACCGATACGCTCAAAACAATGGCACCTACAGCTGTGTGCCTGCAAGAAACGAACCTTGGGCCACAGCACACAAACATCTTAAAAAAATATAATATTTTCCGGAAAGACCGAGTACAAGCTAGCCGACTCTCAGGAGGCGTCGCTATCATAACGCAAAGCGATGTCCCTGCAAGAGAGGTATCATTAAAGACGAACTTAGAAGCGGTCGCAGTAAAGATCATTAGCCATAAAACAATAACAATATGCTCTGTGTACATACCACCACACAACACAATAGCCATGCATGACATAGAAGAACTTCTGGAACAGTTGCCAGAGCCATATGTAATAATAGGGGATTTTAACGCACACTCCTCATTCTGGGGAAGTGAGCATACTGATTCCAGGGGTCAGCTCATCGAGGATTTTATTCTTTCGAATAACATATGTTTAATGAATACGGGAAAAGCCAGGTACTGCTGCCCCAGCTCTGGAAAAATGACCTGCCTCGATTTAGCATTTGCATCACCATCTGTTTTTAATGATTTTATTTGGGATGTTTTAGATGACTCCCGGGGAAATGATCACTTACCTACGGTTTTAAAACTAACATCAGCTACATTCGTCCTCCCTACGAAGCCACGGCGATGGAAAATTCACCTCGCCGATTGGGCACTTTTCAGAACGAAGGCCACACTAGAAAAAGAATATGCCGAAACCCTTACTATAGAAGAACTAAATGAAAAATTTGTCACATGCTTAATATCTGCAGCAATAGAAGCCATCCCACAAACATCTGAAATTTCACGAAAAACACATAAAGTTTGGTGGTCAATGAATGCTCAATGGCTAAAAAGCAGCAAAACAAGGCTTGGGGCAACCTTCGCAGATATCCCACTGCAGGAAACTTGCTCATCTTCAAAAGGGCTAGAGCCAAAGCACGATACATTAGACGCAGCGCAGAAAGGGCATCATGGCAAGAGTACATATCCTCCATAAACAGCTCAATATCATCAAAGAAAATGTGGGAGCAGGTGCGGAAATTCACAGGAAATTTTACTCCGTTCACATTTCCAATGCTAACAACACCCGGTACTCAAACAACATTAGAAGAGCAGGCCAACATATTGGGTGAGCATTTTTCCACAGTTTCAAGCGCATCCAACTACACACACACATTTCAAAAGCACAAAACAATAGTAGAAAAACAAAGCCTGTCCTTTGGAACATGCATACATGAAGACTACAATCAGCTTATTACTATGCAGGAACTAAACACAGTACTAACATCCGGTAAAATGACAGCACCAGGCCCAGACAATATACATTATGCCATGCTTGCTCACCTCTCTAAGGCTGCCATAGAGGCTCTCCTAAAATTTTTCAATAAAATATGGATGAGTGGAGAAATCCCCCAAGCATGGAAAGAAGCAATCATAGTACCCTTTCTAAAACCTGGCAAACCACAAACTAGTCCCACCAGTTACAGGCCAATAGCACTAACTAGCTGTATAGCAAAATCATTCGAAAGCATTCTAAACATCAGACTAACCTTCATACTTCAGTCCCAGCAACTTTTAGATATACACCAGTGCGGTTTTAAAAAGACATGTTCCACAACCGATCACCTTGTACGCTTTGAGAACACAGTCCGGGAAGCGTTCATCCACAGCCAACACTGTATCGGAGTCTTCTTTGATCTGGAGAAGGCTTACGATACCACGTGGAGGTTCGGTATCCTCCGTGACCTAGCGGACCTAGGTATCCGCGGCAGGATGCTGAGCTGTTTGAGCGACTTCCTGACCAATCGAACGTTCAGAGTCCGCCTAGGCGCAACCTTCTCCAAGACTTTTATCCAAGAAACTGGAGTGCCCCAAGGGTGCATCCTCAGCACGACCTTATTTGTCATTGTAAGGAGATAGCGCCACCCAGCGGCGTTCGTGAGGAGAAGAAGACAAAGCACGAGGAGCGCGTGCTGAGGGGTACGCCGGGACAGGTCGAACAGGATTACGTGGCAGAGAAGAGAAGAGCGCGGTGGACGACGGACGTGGACGAGTTCTGCTGGCTCCCCGAGTTCCGGGCTTGGGCCTTAGCCGCAGACGTCCGGGCCACCAGACCTGGACATCCATCGTCGAGAGCCTCAACCACCAGGCCCAGGCGCCACTCTTCTCCGTCCATCCGTCAGCTGCTCTACATAGGCCGCTTCGGGCGCCTACGTGACCTTTTCCGGGATACCAGACCTGGGAACCGTGCCGGGTGCCCACGAACGCTGACGCTGCGGTAGCGTTTCATCGACGTTGGAACGCCAAGAGACTCCTTGACTGCCTGACACCCAGCCAGTCCTCTCCGCTCGTTGCTCGAATAAGACAAGTAGTGTGAACTTTCCTCTTTGACTCTTTTTCCTGCATTTATCATAAGCACTTTGTTCTGTTCCCCCGTGTGTTTTTCCCGTGTATTGTTGCGTTGTTCTCTTGTTCCTTTCCTTTCTTCTCGCTCATATTGTAATTGGTTTCCTTTCCGTTAAAAGCCGCCTCGTTTATTGTTTGTACTTTGGTGTTTGTTGAAAATAAGACCTGCAATCTCCTCAGAGTCCTCACAAATTTGGCGTCCACTACGACAGGACAGGACGAGGTCGGTTTTTATCTATTCGCCTGTTGTGTTAATTTAGGAACAATATGAGCGCTTCAGATTTGGTTGCTTTAGGCGAGCGCATGGGCTTGTGCGGCGCGGAGTTACGAGCGTGGGTGGAGGACGAGCTTCGTAAGGCACGGGAAGAGAGAGCCGCTGAGCGTGAAGCTGCGAAGCAGAAATTGGAATTAGAGGCACGGAATTTAGAGGCGGAGCGTGAAGCTGCGAAGCAGAAATTGGAATTAGAGGCACGGAATTTAGAGGCGGAGCGTGAAGCTGCGAAGCAGAAATTGGATTTAGAAGCACGGAATTTAGAGACGGAGCGAGAGGCTGCGAAGGAACGCTTGGAGTTAGAGGCGCGGAACTTGCAGCTACAAATAAGGCTCTTGGAGGGTGGCGCAAATCCTCTGAGTGACCGTGGAGAGCGTAGCGTCTCATCGACCAGTTCCATTAACCCGCACAGCCTCATACCACAGTTCAATGAAGCGCGGGATGACCTCGATGCCTACTTAAAGAGATTTGAGCATGTGGCCACGGGGCAGGGTTGGCCAAAAGAAAAGTGGGCAACGGCGTTGAGCTTGTGCCTTGGCGGCGAAGCACTTAGGGTCTTCGGTCGGCTCTCGCCTGAGGATTCCGTGGATTATGATGAAGCGAAGCTTGCCTTGCTTCAGAGGTTTAGGTTCACCGCGGAAGGGTACCGAGAGAAGTTTCGCCAGAGCAAGCCCCAGGATGGAGAAACGGCCTCGCAATATGCTGCCAGGTTATTTAGCTTCTTTGACCGTTGGGTCGAGATGCGGGGAGAAGGCCGCACTTTTGAGGTGGTTCGCGAGATGGTCGTGAGCGAACAATTTCTGAACAACTGTCATTCTCGTTTAGCCCTTTTCTTACGTGAGCGGGAGGGCAAGACAGTTTCTAAGCTGGCGGAGGCTGCCGATCATTTTCTCGAGGCACAGCGGCAAAATAACTTGTTGTTCTTTAAAGAGGAGGGTGAGCACACGATAGTTAAAGCCAAGGACGAGGTTTCACGTGCACAATCCCGCCTTCGATGTTTTCTTTGCGAGAAGACTGGGCACAAGGCGTCGGATTGTCGGACAAAGCCGAAGCAATTGTATTGCACCTGGTGCCGCGAGGTAGGACATGATGCCCAGTCGTGCAAAGCTAAGAGGCCAGGAGACCGTGAGGAGTCCTCCTGTTGCATGACACCTCGGTACTCACATCCCGATAACCCTGCAGAGGTAACGCGCGTAGAGGGCCAGTTGGGGGAGATGGTCTGTCCTTCCAACCCGGTGGAAACTGCTATGCCCGTGGCGCACGGTGAGGTGTTCGGCCAGCATGGTTCGGTATTACGGGATACGGGCAGCACCGGTATTGTTGTGCGTGAATCTCTTGTACCGCCAGCGGCACTAACAGGGAAAAAGGCTACATTATTCTTGGCCAATGGGACCCGTGTAGAAGTTCCGGAAGCGGAGGTGGTGATTTCTTCTCCATACTTCTCGGGTAAGGCCATCGCGCGCTGCTTGTCTACACCCTTATACGACATTATAATAGGCAATGTCCCCGGGGCTAAACCTCCATTCCCGGTTGACCCGCCAGTTCTAACTGATCAGGCAGTTTCCCTTGCCATGACGAGTTCGGTCGATGTTCCTTCCCTCACGATGACAGCAAAGGTTTCAGTGAATAGTAAAAGCCCCACTCTGAACACACTCCACTTGTCACGGCCGGAGTTTCGCTTGAAACAGGAAGAAGACCCGACCTTAGAGGTGTGTCGCAGGAAGTTGGGGCAAATATTTCATGGCAAGGGACAGACCGCCCACTCCTTTGATACTGATGACGGTGTTCTCTTCCGGACATACCAAGTGTGTCCCGGCCAGGTCGTTGAGCAAGCGGTGGTACCGAAGGGCTTACGCACGCAAGTTCTTAAGTTGGCGCATAAGAGTGCATTATCCGGTCATCATGGAATACGGCAAACAATAGCTAGGGTGCTCAGTGAGTTTTACTGGCCCGGTGTACAGGCTGACATTAAGAGTTATGTCAGATCGTGCGACATGTGTCAGCAGACTGTGTCGAAGGCAAGGGAGAACAGAGTGAATAACATCATAGGACGGGAACATGTAAAATCATGGTGGAAACCGAGGTCGGTGTGGAGAAAACGGTTTCACAAAGGAAAACGGAAGTACTAGCCGGAAAAGTTCTCGCGACGGTGAAGTGGTTTGATGTGAACAATGGAATATGGAAGAATGTAGCCCACACCTGTTCTTGTTGGAATTGTTTTTGTTTGTTCATGTTTGTTTTTGAGTGTCGGCTATCTACTTTTTATGCTTTCCGTGTTTCTTCGCTCTCTATGGACGCTTTACATTGACTTTCCATGTGCTCTCTGTGCTGTGTGTGCGAAGGTCTGTGAACGCTTCGAACATTGATGACCGTCGTATTGTGTGTGGTGTGTAGTGTGCGCGCTGTGGTGCGGTGTTCTGTGTTGCGATCGTCGAACGCGTCTGGTGTCGCTCTCCTGAAGTTGAGTTCTTTCCCTTGGAAAAAACTTCCGAAGAGGGGGCCTTCTGTAAGGAGATAGCGCCACCCAGCGGCGTTCGTGAGGAGAAGAAGACAAAGCACGAGGAGCGCGTGCTGAGGGGTACGCCGGGACAGGTCGAACAGGATTACGTGGCAGAGAAGAGAAGAGCGCGGTGGACGACGGACGTGGACGAGTTCTGCTGGCTCCCCGAGTTCCGGGCTTGGGCCTTAGCCGCAGACGTCCGGGCCACCAGACCTGGACATCCATCGTCGAGAGCCTCAACCACCAGGCCCAGGCGCCACTCTTCTCCGTCCATCCGTCAGCTGCTCTACATAGGCCGCTTCGGGCGCCTACGTGACCTTTTCCGGGATACCAGACCTGGGAACCGTGCCGGGTGCCCACGAACGCTGACGCTGCGGTAGCGTTTCATCGACGTTGGAACGCCAAGAGACTCCTTGACTGCCCGACACCCAGCCAGTCCTCTCCGCTCGTTGCTCGAATAAGACAAGTAGTGTGAACTTTCCTCTGACTCTTTTTCCTGCATTTATCATAAGCACTTTGTTCTGTTCCCCCGTGTGTTTTTCCCGTGTATTGTTGCGTTGTTCTCTTGTTCCTTTCCTTTCTTCTCGCTCATATTGTAATTGGTTTCCTTTCCGTTAAAAGCCGCCTCGTTTATTGTTTGTACTTTGGTGTTTGTTGAAAATAAGACCTGCAATCTCCTCAGAGTCCTCACAGTCATAAAAATGAACTCCATAGGAAAAGTAATCCCAAAATCGATAATGTACTCAGTTTACGTAGACGACCTCCAAATAGCATGCACGTCTTCCAGCATACCTACCTGTGAGCGGCAAATACAAATAACAATAAATAAACTGGCTACCTGGGCAGATAGAAACGGATTTAGATTTTCCCCTCAGAAAACAGTAGCGGTTCTGTTCTCTTTGAGACGAGGCCGACAGGCCGACCCCACACTATATTTAAACCAAACCCCACTACCTGTCAAACAAGAGCATAAATTCCTAGGGATAACTTTCGATAAAAAGCGCACTTTCTTGCCACATATAAACAGCTTAAAGAAAAAAGCTTCCCTGGCCCTCAATGTGCTGAAAATACTATCAAGAAAACGCTGGGGGTCTGATAGAGCTTCCCTGTTACATATATATCGTTCTCTGGTTCGCTCTAAGTTAGACTATGGGTCCATAGTATATGGCTCAGCAAGACCGTCCTACATAAAACGACTGGATCCTGTCCACAATTTTGGTTTAAGGTTGTCTTCTGGTGCTTACAGAACTTCACCAATAGCAAGTCTGTATGTGGAAACTAATGAACCTTCCTCAGAAGATCGAAGAACAGCACTAACTTGTACATACATCCTCAAAATCCTTTCTCAGCCCAAACATCTCTGTTACCCAATTGTCACGAAATGCCCATCCCGAATACTCTTCAACAACAAGCCCCATGCGATTAAGCCGTTGCTCTTGCGCTTCGAAGAAAAATGTCAAACTCTGAACATACTAAACGAAATCAAAAATATTGCCCCAAGACACGAAGCGCTACCACCGTGGTACACTCTCCCCACAGTGTGTGACGTCACACTATCACGCCTCAGGAAAACCTGTACACCACACGACCATATAATACAAGAATATCCAGCACTACAAGAAAAATACAGAAATTACACGTCATTTTATACTGACGGGTCAAAAACTCATGCTCATGTAGGAAGCGCAGTAATACAAGGAGAAAATAAAAATGCAGTACGACTGCCGTCTTGTGCTACAGTTTTCACCGCTGAGTGTTATGCCATTTGTGTTGCGGTACAGAAAATAACAAATGAAAACATCAAAAACAGCATCATTTATACAGATTCACTGAGCGTTCTTACAGCATTAAAATCCAAAAATGCCACAGAGTCACTGATAGGAAGCATCATACACAACATAGTAAAGATCACAACACAAAAACATGTTATAAAATTCTGCTGGGTTCCCAGTCACGTTGGCATTAGGGATAATGAGAGAGCTGACATGTGTGCCGCACAAGCCGGAACCATGGAAATAAAACATGTGATTTTGCCTCCTAGGGATTACATGAAGTTAGTACGTAGCAAACTAAGAGCCAAATGGCAAGCCTCTTGGGAAAATGAAGGAAACAACAAGCTGCATACTGTAAAGCCCGTTTTAAAAGAATGGAAATCATGCCGCCATAAAGAGCGTTTTATCGAAGTAATTTTATGTCGTTTACGCATAGGTCACACACACATCACCCATAACTTCTTATTAACAAAAAAAGACGGACCTCTGTGTGAAATGTGTGGTGAGGAGCTCACAGTAAATCACATTTTAATTTCTTGTTCGCATCTCGAAGTACTTAGAAAAAAGTTTTTTACGGCATTTTACAATGAACACATTCCATTTCATCCCGCATTGCTTTTAGGCGAGCAAACACTTGTCGAGTTTTCACTTGTTTGTAAGTTTCTAAAGAAAGCCAATGTTTTAAATCTATTATAATGTAACCTCTGTACACTTGACATAACATCATCTAACCTTGTGTTTGGCGCATGATAGCCATAGTTGCTTATGCGCCATAAAACCCCATATAACGTAACGTAAGCTTAAAGGGCAGCTGCACCACTTTTTGAGAATTTCGCGATGTTCAAGGATTCAAATCTATATAGGCTGTAGGTAAAGCATGCCAAGTTTTTTTGCACTAGCATTTAAAATGGTCACGTAATCGATGATTGAATTTTGCGCTTCTCCTCAAAGCACCAAAGGAGTGCGGGGAAGTTTAGCGTGACGTCACAGAAGGTATGATTTCAAGTTACCGCTGCCGTCAGCCACACACTAGCGTTCCTTGTTGAATGCTGCCTAACAACGTTCGGAGGGCATTGCCTTTGGCGACGTTGGTTTTTCCTTCAAATTGGGCGTGTATGCATTGAAAATGTACCGATACCTTCGATGACGTCATCATGCCCCCCCCCCCCCCCCCCCCCCCTTGGCGTTGTGCTCTGCGGAGAAGCCCGAAGGCCGTCGCGATTTTAATCGGCGATTACTTCACCATTTCAAATGCTAGCCCAAAAGGACTACGCATGCTTTACCTGCAAGTTTCACACATCCGACCCATTTAAGCTCATCGATTTCTGAAACCAATGCAGTTGCCCTTTAACGACAACCGGTTATTTTGCTTTCGTATTACATGCCGTGCCGAAGGCCATTTTCTCCTCTTGATTTCGACTGGGATGTCCTTAACCAGCGTTTGTTCTTTCACCCACTCCGCCCGCTTCCGATCTCTTAACGTTACACCTATGATTTTTCTTTCCATAGCTCGATTCGTCGTCCTTAGCTTAAGCTGAACCCTTTTCGTTAGCCTCCATGTTTCTGCCTCATAGGTGAGTACCTGTAATATACATCCGTTGTATACTTTTCTCTTGAGGGATATTGGTAAACTACCGTTCATGATATCTGAGAGAGCCTGTCATATGCGGTCCACCCCATTCTTATTCTTTCAGTTAATTCATTTCATTTATTGTTTTCTTAAACGCCTGAAGGCATTACATAAGGGGGGACGTATTGTTGAAACGGCGTAAGGCGATGTGAACATGCATAACAAACAGGAAATCAAACGTGCACACTCACATGGCAAGGGCTCCAACCATGACAGGATTCGACAACAGGTGATACACCACTCTTGAAAGACAGATTAAACAATATTTGCTGCAAAGTGCGCTTATGCGACCAGGATCTGTATGAGATGAATTTTTATTTTCTCCCGGAATGTTTTGTGATCAGTGCATGAAACGATGTCGTTAGGCTGTGAATTCGAGTGTTCTCGCGTTGGCAAAGAATGGGTTGTTGTAAGCATTCGTGCGGGCACCCTATGCGTGCTATCGGGTTTCCGTGACTGAGCCGTAAGGACGTTCGTAGTGACGTGGTTAATAGTGTGTGTCGTGTTCTCGTGCTATGACAAATGTATTGAGTAATCATAGGCGGGAAACGACAGGGCGTGACTCGGAGGGACTGCTTGAGGGCGGTGACGCCGGTTTCTCTTGAGTAACATGAAGTAATGAACCGAGCTGCACGATTTTGAATCGATTCCAAATCGACGGTGAGATATGATTGCCATGGGTGCCAGATGGATGATGCACACTATAATTTTGGCCGTACAAATGTTTCGTACGCCAGCTGTTTTATGTTAGGGGATGCAGATTTCAGATTACTTCTCTGGCAGCCAAGTGTGAGTGAAGTATCGGAGCAAATAGTTGTAATGTGGGTGACCCATGAAAATGATGGTGCGAGATGTACACCTAGGTGATTATAAGATATTGCAGCGGTGATCGGCACTGATGAGATACTGTTAGTGTGCACATGCGATATGGTGGGTTTGTGAGTGAAGGAAAATGATGTGCATTCAGATAGATGTAATGGCGCTCGCCATTTTTCGCACCATGATGCAATAACGTCAAGGTCCTGTTGCAAAACAAGGTTATCAGTCGGGATATTTATTGCATTATAAATGGCGAATCATGCGCGAAGACTCGTAATTTGCATTGAATGTTAGAGGGTAGGTCGTTAATGTATATTAAGAAAAGTAATGGTGATAGGCCGGCCCCTTGAGGGACACGTGATGTGACATCTCGTAAGGGTGACTACAGGTTTTCTTACTGAATTTGATCCTAGTGCCAGTGGAAATAATCTACGCGCTGACTGATATAATCTGCGTGCCATGAATTTAATCTGAGTGCAAAACATTTAATCCTCGCGCCAGCGTATTTAATCCAAGCGCCAATTCAAACAATGCGAGCGCCAACCAATTTAATCCCAATGCCAACGCAAATAATACGTGCGCCAGCTGCTTTAATCCACACTCGAAAAACGAATGCTGTAGAAGACTCCAAAGCATAGAACACGAATACCAGGAATAAAGATTAGGTAATTTTTCAAACCATGCGATGCCTAAGCGAAGTGTCCACATATTGCATAGCTTTCATCAATATTATAACCAACACTACTTTGATACAAGTGTTTGAAAGCGCCGTTTAAAGCGCACAATATCAGCATTAAAAAGCTGCACAGGGGCTCAGTGCTATGGCTTACTGGCTCTTTATTACGACCATAGAACGGAGGAGGGCACAAATGCACACACTGTTTATAATGTAACATTGAATCCACTGTCTTCAATAAAAGATGCGATTATTTTGTCAGATAGTCAAAGAAAGTGTTAATAAACCATACTTTAGATTAGCCCTACGTAGTTTCGTGTGAAAAAAAGGTACACAGCCAATGATGGAAAGTTCCAAAGCAAAAGGCAAGTTTTGCGCCTCCATTTCTTGTGGATTGTCGTCTGCTTTTGCAAAATATGCTAGGACAACAGAAAAAGACATAGATATGTGCACTCGTTATAGAAATCTGTGAACTTTCTTTTTCAAGAAATAAGATTTATTTCTCAGGCACGTAAAAAAGCATTGTTAAAAACACAGAAGAAAAGGAAGTTTCAAAGCAGACGGCTTTGTGTGTGCCGCATTGTGGCTACATTTGCACAACGGAGTAGAGCCGGACGGTGGTGGTACGCACTCGTATACTATAAGCAGGTGATAGTGTACCACTTTTCTTACATCTCGCATGGACATTAACGCGCAGTATTTTCTTCCATGGAAGCCGATGAGCCGTGCTCTTAGGTCCTAATTGGACACCGAAAACGAGGACCGCCATTCAAGCTCCCAGATGCACCAAGAAGAAAGAACAGCAAAGTCTCTGAACATGACAGGGCCAGAATTCTCGATGTGTCAAGGCGCGGAGGAGATGTGAAAAAAAATGGCAGACACGCTGGGCATCAATTTAAAGACAGCAAGATCAATTGCAGCTACCGATAGAGAGGTGTTGAAGAAAGGCGGAACGTCGAAGAAATTCGGAAATGAGGTTGTAGCGGCTCTCAAAATTATTATGGACAACAACCCTGCTTTCACTCTAAAGCAAATAAAGCAGGCGGCGGAAGAAGAATTGCCCGGAATTGCCATCAGCACAAGTAGCATCGATCGCCTACTGGATGCGCACGGCTACTCTATGAAGTTGGTGACTCAGAGGCCGATCGACCGCAACAGAGATGACGTGAAACGCACCCGCAAAACATATGCGCAGTGGCTGCAGTGTGAAGGACCCCGCTTGTGCAGGTTTTACGTTGATGAGACCAACTATAACATATGGTGTTCAAGGAGCTTCGGCCGTGCGATTAAGGGGCAACCTGCGGTGCAGACGACGACTGGCACCAGAGGCGCAAACCTTAACATTATCGCCTGTATGTCAGCAAATGGTGTCATACATTGGACGGCTGTCGACAAGGTTCACTGGGTCGTGTTTAACGAATTTTTGAGCGATATATCAGCCCGTGTCGAAAGTGAAGAGCCTGGTTCAGAAGCCGTTTTTATTTTTGATAATGCTCCCGCTCACAGCCAAGCGGAACAGGCAATCCTGGCCAGTCAGCTGCACTCAATCAAGAGGTTGCCTCCTTACAGCCCATTTTTTAACCCTATAGAGGAAGTGTTTTCGAAGTTCAAGTCTGAAGTCAAAGCTTTCCTCAGCGAGCGGAGAGACTTGGCGCTCACCACTCCGCCCGGACTGACTAAAAGAGAGCATCGGCGCAGTTTATTGCTCGACGCTGCTCCACACTGTATGCAGCAAGTACAGCGAGTAGAATGCGCTGCTTTCGACCGCCATAACTTTTCTTTTACACCAGCAGCTTTGCGTGAAGATGACATGTAAAATGTGATATCACACTTTGCGCCACCTAATGTCCTACAGAAAATAAAACTGCATTTCAAAGACGACCCCTTCTGTGCTTGTATAAACCTAGATTGTTAACACCGCTATAAGGCAGCCGCCAGTAGCTATTCTTGACCTAGGCTGTAAGCTCCGGTGTAGCTTCTCTCACTTTCCGTTCTAAAACTAAATAAACCTTGAAGTGAAGAACCGTTCCTCCGGTTCTGTGACTCGTCCCACCTAGAAGAACTCTGCATTACACTGCTACCTTTGTTTATGCTAGTGGTGTTGAATCTTTATCACAGCCTCCCGAAAAAATTCTGCACCGGTTGCATGAAAACAGTATAAAGGCCGGAATTGTAACTAGCATGCAGATTCAGCGCATAAGACAACCCATAATCAGCAGTGCTTACCCAACTAATTAATACACGACAGTCACAAGCCTCAAGAGTTGCATAAAATACTGAGGTTTAACAGCTGCTAATGGCTCTTTGATGTTGCAAGGTATGCGAAGAAAACGAAATAGTGCATGAGAATGTGACTCACAGGCTTGCATGGTCTCAGAAATTACCTTAACTTCGCTTTATTTATTCTCTGTTCGCATTTATTCGCATGCGGATTAAATTGGTTGGCACCTGGATTAAAACAGCTGGCGCTTGTATTATTTGCGTTGGCACTGGGATTAAATTGGTTGGCGCTGGATTTGTTCGAGTTGGCGCTTGGATTAAATACGCTGGCGCTTATATTAAGTGCATGACACTGAGATTAAATTACATAGCAGGCAGATTATATCTGTCGGCGCTCAGATTATTTCTGCTGGCACTAGGATTAAATTCAGTGGGAAAACCTGTAGATGTCATTTGCGGATTTGAACTTCGAGCGCTCTTTTAAAAAAATGTTCAAGCCAGCATAATTAGATTGGTAGGAATCCCGAGGCACGAAAGTTTCGCAAACAGACGATGATGAGATACGCATTCGAATGCCTTTGAAAAAGTCTAAAAAGATTGCATCTGTCTGGAGGTTATGGTCCATGTCCTTAAGTATGTGTTCGGTGAACACGGCCAGCTGTGTTTCACGTGAAAGCGATTTTCTGAAGCTATACTGATGCGGATAAAAGAGGTTAATTGAATCTAGGTGGGACATTGAGTTTGATGCTATAATGTTCCCTAGAAGTTTAGAATTTATGCTAGTAGGGGATATTATATGATAGCTGGGCATGCGCAATCACCTGTTTTGAAGATGGGAACAATGTGGGCTATCGTACGATCATCAGGAATACTTCCCGTGTGCAATGATGGGGTAGATATTAAACGTCTAATCTAATCTAATAAATCTAATCGAGCCAATTAGATTTATGTCTATAGGGTAGAGGATACACCAGAATTTGATGGGATTTGTTCTGAGAATAGATATAACAAGCCAGGAGATAAAAATTTGTCTTCCCTTCCATGATCCGGAATAGCGGTCACTACGTGACCTAGGTAGACGTATTGTCTTACCAGAGTACACGTTTCTTCCCTCCTTTATTACTTCTATTTCGGCGAGGTTCGGGTGTCTATCGAGACGTCAGGAAGTTAGAGCGGCATTTCCGTTCCTCAAAAACGAATGTTTTTATGCTGCGGAAAAGGTAACACTGGAAACTAGGCAGTTTTTTCGTGTAAGCTGGCCCTTGAGTCCGTGAAGTGTGCTGGGAAATCCGCGAGCGGCAGAAGGCCGAGTGTGCACTTGAGCACAAATCCGCTAATTCCAATCAGCTTTCGCAGATTAATGCGCTAAGCCGGCAAGCTTAGCGCGAGGAACCTTTCAATCGAAAGCCTTACTAGCTCAATTACGATAGAAACGGGCGGCGTATATTTTTTTATTCAGTTCCGATACTCCCATGGCCCACAGGGCATTATTGATTTGAGCGATACATAGACACAAAAAATTCATTGGTTACAGGAGGGCATAACGCATACAGCAAAAAAAAAAAAAACCACTACTGTGACACAATGAAAGATAATCAAGAGGAAGAAATGGGCTTGGGCAGGGCATGTAATGCGAAGGCAAGATAACCGCTGGTTCTTAAGGGTAACGGAGTGGATTCCAACAGAAAGCAAACGTAGCAGGGGACGGCAGAAAGTTAGGTGGGCGGATGAGATTAAGAATTCTTGATGGAACAGCGCAAAACATCGGGACAAGAGACAAGCGCTGACTCCATCAAGAATGAATAACCAACATGCCCAAGCTGCTGTCCTGGGAGATTAAGAAGTTTGCGGGGATACAGTGGCGCCAACTGACAAACGACAGGGTTAATTGGAGAGACATGGCAGAGGCCTTTGCCCTGCAGTGGGTGTAGTCAGGCTGATGATGAACTGGCGGAAATATGTCAGTCGATAAACCGAAGCACGAGAATGAATACATATGCCAAGAGGAAAAAATTCACACAAGGAGGCAAATTGATATGAGAAATATAATAACGCCATTTGTGCAAATGTTGAACACTCAGATGGGCACGTTATAGAAGGCTATAATGTAACAGAATGCATGGGTACAACCAAATGAAACGCAGAATAGAAAAATTCAAAAATGACTATGGTAAGCAATCATATACTGACATCTTCCTCTTGAACTCTTCAATCTCATTTCCGAGTAAAACTTGTGGTGGAAGGTGGTTCCACGCCGACGATGCATTTGGAATGAAAGAATTAATGCATATTGTTGTACAGCACCGGGGAACGCCAACTTTGCATGACCGATCAATGTGGGGTGAACCATATGTGCGTCGTCAGTGCATCTCGAAGAATTCAATTCATCCTGTAAATTTTGAAGAAACAGACACATGAGTGATACTGCCCTGCTAAGGAAAAGAGGGGTTAGGGACAATTATTTTTTTTATTTCATTGACCCTCGACAGCCCGTCATAGTTACGGGTGATAAGACGGGCAGCTCGGCTCTGTACTGCTTCCAGGTCATCAATAACATCATCAGCCTGACTACGGCCACTGCAGGGAAAAGGCCTCTCCAATTAATTCAAATAATCATAAATTACTTAGGTATTCTCCATTAACTCTTATCCCCAACTGCTCCCACTTCAGGCCCCAGAATACCTCCTGTAAACAGGCAGTGAATAGCAAAGGCGAGATCATGTCTCCCTGCCGGACACCCTTCCGTATTGGAATTTTATTGCTGACTTTATGGAGGACTATGGTAGATGTGCAATCGTTATAATTATCTTCCAATGTTTTCACATAAAACTCTTCTACACCCTTAATCCGCAATGCATGAATGACAGCTGAGTTTTCTACCGAGTCGAATGCTTTCTCGTAATCGATGAACGCTATATATAGGGGCTGGTTATATTCTGCGCATTTCTCTATCACCTGATTGAGAGCGTGAATATGGTCTACCGTCCAGTATCCTTTACGAAAGCCTGCCTGATCATTTGGTTGATTGGCCCCGCCGCGGTGGCTCAGTGGTTACGGCGCTCGACTGCTGACCCGAAAGACGCGGGTTCGAATTTCGATGAAGGCGAAATTCTAGAGGCGCGTGTACAGTGCGATGTCACAGCACATTAAAGAACCCCAGGTGATCGAGATCTCCGGAGCCCCTCATAGCCTGAGTCGCTTTGGGACGTCAAACCCCAATAAACCAAACCAACAATTTGGTTGATGTAAGTCTATGGTTGTCCTGACCCTATTAGCATAACAGAGTTAGCATATTCGAATTTAGCGCGGACACGTGACTTGTACACAAGAAGCTTGACAGGTGCCGGTGCTAAATGAAAATTAAATTTCAGATGTCCAAGCATGCGGTTAGAATGACGCCGAGATGTTTGTAAGATGTTAGGGGTGTCAGAATAGAAAAAGAAATAAAATAGGAAACGTAGCATGAATTTCTGCGACGCAAATGTGCATTACATTACACATAGCCGCGTTAAGCGTCATTTGCCATTGCGAACACCAATTAGAGCTAGGTATTAGCTTTGCCTGGAGTGATGGAACGTCGTCTGCAAAGAGTCCTATTGAAGATGTTACATTTTTAGGGAAGTCGGTAATGTATAGAAATGCATTAGTGTGTGTGCAGTGGCACATGGTACGAAAACTCCCAACAATGGCAAGAAGAATAGGGTAGCGTCAAAACAGAAGCTTGAAAGAACGCGAACATTAATTCATAGAAAAGGAGACGTCAAGGACTTGAAAAATTACAGGCTGGTCAGTTTACTGTCCGTTGCCTATAAGGTATTTACTGAAGCAATCGCTAATAGTAGGTATAACCTTAGATTTCAGTCAACTGAATGATCAAGCAGGCTTTTGAAAAGAACACTTCACACAGACCATATTCATACTATTGATCAGGTGATAGAGAAATGAGCAGAATATAACTAAACCCTATATATACCGGGTGTCCCAGCTAAATGTAACCAAACTTTTAAAAAAGGCGAAGTGTCATAGTCTAGTGAAACCAACTGAGAGTTGTTCATAAGTCGCGTGGCCTAGTCTTGAGTATTTCTTCGCCCTTCAAAGTTAATTAATTAGATAAGTTTAATTAGCTAACTTTTTAATTATTGACTTCAAGAAGAAAGTGTCAATACAAAAGTTTTAGATCACCTCGAAAAACCGCTAGTAGTGCTGTTTCTGTCAAGTTACGATTTACGTAGATTCATTTATTGGCATTAAAAGAAAGTTGTCACGTGACCAGCTGCTCGCTCACTTCTCTGCCCCAATGTGCTCCCAAAGTCTCATCGAGGAGAGGAATTCAGAAAAAATGGATTTTATTCTTTAAGGCGCGTCTTGGGACGTTGAAGTGGCACAGTTGTCATGTGGAAGCTTTTCCTTATTGTGCGGGTTATGGTTAAAGGCTGGTAAAAAAACTGCTTTACGTAAATATTACTTTGCTGCAAATGTCTCAGTAAGCTGTTTCTCAAAGCGATCTAGAACTTCTCCATTGACACCGTGTTCCTCAAGTCAATAATTAAAAAGTTAGTTAATTAAGCTTAACTAATTCGTCAACCTTGAAGAACGAAAAAATACTGCAGACTAGGTCACGCGACTATAAACAACCCTCATTTGGTTTCAGACGGCTAGGCCACCGTGTGTTTTTTAAAAGCTTGGTTACATTTAGCTGGGACATCTGGTATATCGCGTTAATTGATTACGAGAAAGCGTTTGACTGAGTGGAAATCTCAGCTGTCGTGCAGCAATTGTGGATTAAGGGTGTAGAAGAGTGTTATGGGAAAATATTGGAAGATATCTATAACAACAGCACAGCTACCGCATTCCTCTATAAGGTCAGCAATAAAATTCCAATAAGGAAGTGTGTGAGGCAGGGAGACACGATTCCGCAAATGCTATTCACCGCCTGTTTGCACGAGGTATTCCGATGCCTGATTTGGGAACAGTTGGGGATAAGACAGGGTTAATTTGAGGGACATGGCAGAGGCCTTTGCCTTGCAGTAGGCGTAGTCAGGTTGATGATGAGGATGTATGAGACCAAAAATGGCTCAGAATACGGTTCTGTGAGCAGGAAGTTAAAATTCGAGAATCGTAAGTCATTAGCATACATAAATCAGGCGGTCATTCCAGGCGAACTCAGTGTCAAGTAAGGCATCGAACATTTAAAAGATGAGCCATACGGAACCAGCGAGCGAGTGCAACAGTAGTGGAAGAGTTAAACTTTTTTCAAATGATTGTGGAAAGAGATAAGCTGTTTTAGAGACGTTCACACTAACTGCATTTTGCATTTGGGAGCTTGCGACTGAGAAGCGGTAACCTTGAGTGGAGTGTATGCAAGTAGTATCCGATCCACAGATGTCACTGCCTTCCTAAGTCACCCAGGAGATGAAGTGAAAAGCATGATCAATGAGTTAGACAGTCAGTGTAGAACGGGTCATGAGTGGATAATAACTAGAAGAATAAGAATGGGGTGGAGCGCTTATGGCAGGTTTTCTCAGATTATGAATGGCGGTTTACGAATATCCCAATTGGTACAAGGCGCAAGGGTGGACAGGACGAACGAAGAACGAACACGGACAAGTGGGGGGGGGGGGGGGGATAAATGAAAAAAGAAAAAAATTACCGACGATTACGTTACTTCCTAATGCGAAATTTGAGCGCAGCAAATAAGCTGTTTCACCTTTTCGATAGATTGAGGCAAAGAAATCGAGCAACACATGTATGCGCTATCACAGAATTTTTTTTTTAGCAGACGGAGGACTTCCGTCGGTCGTCTCGCTCATGGCTCAGAAAGAACTGGCAGATAATTTCGCAGTGGCGAACGGCAGCGGCAATTTCGGCTCGGGCGGTGCACATATACAGATCCGCCGCCACCGATCTGGCTCTCTGATTGCCACCGCACAGGGCGAACGGCAGCGGCAATTTCGGCTCGGGCGGTGCACATATACAGATCCGCCGCCACCGATCTGGCTCTCTGATTGCCACCGCACGGGGGTTGCATTGGAGGAGGAGCGAAGAAAGGAATTAAGTTCGAGCCGGCGCTTTGACAACCGGAGACTCGCAGGAAGAGTGGGGAGGGGGGCGGCGTGTACACCCAGCGGCAAACGATGGGGGCAGAAGCGCGCGCAGCAAGCGGACAACACGATAAAGGGAGGAGGGAAGAGATAGCAGCGACTGACTGATGCCGCTGACGCCGATAGTGAGTCAACCCCAGCTGCGGATGAAAGGGGGGCGGAGCTGGTTACGAGGCCGACGACAACGAGAACGCCGACGACGACGCGAAACCCAGGAACGGACGCCAAAGAGCTGCGCTCTAAAAACTTTATTGTAAGAGAAATTCGGGGCACGCCCCAGGGTCCCCGCACGACACCACTGCACTCAAGTGTTATGATCCTAAGGTCAATAACACTGGCAGCCCAGCCGGGTCTCCCAGTCCTCCCATGTCTTGAGGTTCTCTAGGTCCCACGGGGGAGGGTCCGCCGGGCAGAGGCGAAGGGTTCTGAGCATAGGGAAGGAGTGAAGGGAGAGAGTGTGTAGTCTGTACCAGAGTGTTGCTTGTTTGTTATCTAGGGAGGGGTGGGGAGGGGGCAGAACTGGCGTGAGGCCCTGTAGGCCTACGTCAGCACGCTGAACGAGTGCATGCGCTTATTCTCCGTGAATCCCCGATCCGAGACCACCTGAGCCCGGTCTAAAGAACCTCGGGCTAAATGGTTGGCGGCCTCGTATCCGGGATTCCCGGAGTACGCAGGCACCCATATCAGCTCCATTTGGCGGGGTGGGGGTGCATCGGGCGAGTCCAGTATGCCAAAAGCAGGGACTCGGTATCGAGCAAAATTTAGAAGCGCAGTTTTCGAGTCACTTAAAATGTACCGGGCTTCCGTGCGGGTGATATCAAGCGCAGTGGCTGCTTCCTCTGCAGCCTCTGGGGAAGTGTCTGGAGGGAGAGGTAGTGTGAGGAGGCCACCACACCCGCTGTCGCTTCATCATCCGTGCAGGTAGCGTCCACCCAAACGGCGTCTGGCTCGGAGCCGTACGCTCGATGGAGTGCCATCGCACGTGTTCTGCGGCGCTGGTCATAGTGGGACGAGTGCATATTCCTCGGAGCTTCTTTCGCTGTTACTTGAGACAATGGGACGGTCGGGACGGTTTGGTTTGTGAATTTTCGAGAGGAGGTAGAACCGTGCGGGGACTGGTCTGGCCGGTGTCATTGCTTTAAACATATCCTGGGACATCTTTTGTTTTTGAAGGAGAGATGTTATCTGATTGTTAACTTCGACTTCGAAGTCTCCTATGGGGTCGCCAGTGAGTTCGGTGTAAAAGTGTTTATTTTGGAATTGTCAGAAACCTTCCTTTAAGTAATCGGTCTTGTCCTTAACAACGATAGCGTCGCCTTGGTCCACAGGCTTGATGACTTAAGGGGTTGTTGTGGGCTGCTTTTGGTTTAGATTTTGAATATGATGATAGGAAATGCTATTGAATACCAGTGATGTATACATATGTAAATGTTTACCTCTGTGTTTGGCTGGAATCCATGATTTGCCGGGTGTCCCTGGTACGTTCATTTCACGGTCTGTTTCGCGGTTTTGGAAACACTCACGCAGGCGTAAGTTCCATGCGAACTTATCTGGATCCTGGTATAATTGGAACTGACTAAATTTCTCCCGTCATGGGGTAGAAGGTTAGACACGTAGAGAGGAACTCATTCCGATGATTTGAGTGCCAGGCTGGATACGTTCACCATGTTATCAGATCTAATGGAAGACTCGCTATTAATAGTCGCGCAGTTCTTCTCAGGGCTGACGTGTTTCTAGTAGGAGGCAGGGAACGGGGCACTGTTGTGACACCAGCCTGCCTGGGTTTCCTAAGTACTTTCGTTCTTCGAATTTCTTTTCCTTAATTATTTCTGTCGCCGTGAGATCCGGTTAGCGACGGGTATGCTCCAATTCGATTGTTTTTCGTTGACTGTGCCGTATAAGTAGGTCTGCTATGCATACTGAACGGTTGCGTAGAATACCTCTCCACTCAGGCTTCTCGTCGGCATTAAGAGCGGGGTTAGTTGCAACCGCAAACCGTTTGGTACGTTTCCCTCTCATCATCATCATCGCTCAATCTTGTCTTCGGAGGAGTGGCCGCCATTCTTGCAGATTGTGAATAAGGGTATTTCACCTAAGACTCTGCACAGTTTTTAAGAATATGCTCTAAGCTAGAGGAGGGCATCTACCCGACAGCACCTCGTGCCGGCAATAATTGGGGGTTGCATAAAAAAAAAGAAATTGTGTCATGCCAGCCGTTTGCCGCGGAATGTTCCGGATGGTGTCATAGGATTCAGCGCGTCGTGCAGCATAAACTCACTATTATTACTATCAGTATTAATCGATTAAGCAGTTGAAACAATTTAAAAAAAATGCAAAATCTGTTCAAAGGTGCCAAACTGACCAGAATGGAAAGCCTAACCAACTATACCGGGTGTTTTTTTTAGAAGGCCCAAAATTTAAAAAAAAAGGTAAATTGCTTTAGATTGATTTTAGCACTGGGGCTATACTGGAGGCTACGGCGGGCGCCAGGCAAGAGGAAAACTGCTTTAATTAGTTCGCTGAGTAACTAAATATGTTAATTAACATTTCTAATTTTTGTTTTAGGGGCTATGTTGTATTCGCAGAATTGGAGTTCGTCCTCTGAACAGTCGAACCGAGAAAAAACAATTTCAATTAAAAATTTTACACGCTCGTTAAGAGGCGCGAAAAATTCAGCCTGGTAGGCATCTTCACACCGTAACGCAGCGGCGGGAGCGCCTCTGACGTAGTTCACTGCGCCCTGCGCTATCGCTGCTTATCTCGCTTCGCTCCGCGGCCTCTCGGAATGCCGCGCTGGAACAAAAACGCATTGGGCGCATTTGTTTTTCAGTCCCGGACTGTCCGGGACTACTTGCGGACTCGAGTCCGGTATTTGTTTTTCTCGGGCAGCCCGAAAGCTCCGCCCACCTGCTTGCATCGCCATAGCAACGCGTTCGTTTTTAGCCTACGGCAGTCCGCGGGCTGCTTGGGGCTGCTGAGAAGGCAGCAGACGATAGCTGCGCGCCGCGCTGGCAGCCATATTAAGTTAGACTCCGTGTGTATTTTGAGTGCTTTTCGTGTCCCTGGAGGTCGATATCATGCGTTAAACCTTCACATGAGCTCCGTAGCTCCTCTCTGAGCCATCGCAAGACTTTTTGTTCTTGCATCTTCGTTTATTTTCTTGAAATCCACCGCACACGGACGCGCGTTCGGAGCTGCGAGCGCGTATTGTTTGCTCGTGTCGTCAAGAGGTTCTTGTTCGCTTGTTTTGCCACATGCTGTCTGTACGCTTACCTGAAAGCATCGCAGGTGAACCACTCGTATACTGGAGCAGCTATAGAGCTTGTTGTCAACATTTTTGCGGAGGCTTTCGTCTATCCGCCTTTCCGCAACGAGTTGGGCTACTTTGTGCGAACTTCGCCGCAAGCAGTAGCGGCGAGCACACCTCCGAAGCTGAGTTCTGTAATGCACCTACGCTAAGCTGACAGTACAGTCTTTAAATCGACTCAGTATCATGATCGAGCGCACGGCGTTGCTTCGGCGTTGCTTCGGCGTCGTAGTGGCCGTGGCTTGCATCGTCTGCTAGCAGATGACAGCGTCCTTGTACGGTAACCGAGGGGGAGCCCGGCTCTGGCGCCGTGTTCGAAAGCAGCCTATGGCAAGTAGGTCATGTGACCATGACGCTTTTCCTGTCCGAGCGGAAGCCGAGACCTGCCAGCAAGTAGTCCGGGACTGGAAAAACAAATGCGGCCATTGACACAAAGTGCAGGGCGGAGCGAGCTACGTCACAGGCGCTGTGTTACAGTGTGAAGCTGCCTACCAGGGTGACTTTTTCTCGCTTCGTTACGCGCGCAAAAAATTTTTGCATGAAAATCTTTTTTCTTGGCTGGACTGTTTGGAAGACGATCTACAATTCTGCTAATACAACATATCCCCTAAAATAAAAGTTAATTAGCGTATTCAGTTAATCAGCGAACTAATTAAAGTAGCTTGCCTCTTACCTGCTGTCCGCCGTAGCCCTCGGTATAGCCCCAGGGTTAAAATAAATCTAAAGGAATTTACCTTTCTTTAAAAATTTTGAACCTCTCAAAAAAAAAAAAAAAACCCGGTATGCTATCGCGCCACCTTCAAGGTGGAGCTCAAGTGTCCTCTGCAATATTTTATTCGGCATCGGTGTGTTAGCTTTCAGTATCAACCAGCATGCTGCTGCAGGTACCGTAGAAGTCCGCAATAGCAACCAAACACTGATAAGAAATCCGAAAGGCACCACGAACACTTTTTTTTTTATTGGACGTTTTGTTTATCATGAACGTTCATGGAACGAAACGTCCAGTAAAAAAAAAGAGCGTGTGTACGTAGTGTCTCTCGGACGTCTCATCAGTGTGTGGTTGCTGTGGACTTCTGCGGTGCCTGCAGCAGCGTGCGCACTCCTCCCGCGAATGCGGAATGATGAGGAAAAAAAAAAGAACCGTCCTCCCACGGGAACACCTGCGCTGGAGCAACGGGCATCCGCCCTCTGGATACCCGGGGGACAGCGAGAAGAAGAGCTGTGCTTTTAAGCACAGATCCTCCCCTTGTCCTCCACACACGGCGGCCGAGCTGTGACGCTGGTGGGACCACCAGGCACCGTTTTTTTTCTACAGCGATCTGCTGTGCCGGCGCTGGGAATCGAACCAACGTCGGTGGGGATATTCGCCCAAGCATTGCCAACCGGCGCGCTAACCACTCGGCTACCGTGCGGCTCTGGCTTTTGACGGCGTCGGCGAGTGCTGATAGAAGGGAAGCGAAGCAGGCCGAAACTGAGCATGCGGGGGGGGGGGGGGGGGATGCGGTTATCTCGAGATCGGGCGTGCCAGCAGAAACATGCTAGGCGTCGAACGTGGAGCGGCCGCACTAGTATGGAAGTGCGATACCGCGTGGGGCACCAGCCCCGTCATGGTATTTCGTCCGTGCAGATGAAAGAGAGTTGGGAATGCGAAAGCCGCAACCTGAAACTCCATTGGTGCCATGTAAGCGTTGATGGGACCAACATGGCACGGAGTACATCGCTGTACACATTCAGCCAAAGCGTTGAAGCACTGTGTACTGTTTATTAAATATAATACAGATTTCTGGCCCTTGCAGCCCGACCGAAGCGGAAAAAATATCGCGAGAAATGAACGCTCACACGTAATCGTGTTGCACTAACCCAAAGAGGCAACAAAACAGGAAAAGGGCAAATTGGTCGAAAGAGACCAGTTACACTGTCCAGTGTCTGATATGGAAAGTGAACAGTGTGTACTGAATATATGGGACACATCACATCGTCTAGTGTCTGAAAAGGAAAATGAACAGTGTATACTGAACGAGGGAGACCAGGTACACAGTCTAGTGTCTGAAATGGAAAATGAACAGTGTATACTGAACGAGGGAGACCAGGTACACAGTCTAGTGTCTGAAATGGAAAATGAACAGTGTATACTGAACGAGGGAGACCAGTTACACTGTCTAGTGTCTGAAAAGGAAAATGAACAGTGTATACTGAATACATGAAACCCATCACACTGTCTAGTACCTCAAATGAAAAATGAACAGTGTATACTGAACGAGGGAGACCAGGTACACAGTCTAGTGTCTGAAATGGAAAATGAACAGTGTATACTGAACGAGGGAGACCAGTTACACTGTCCAGTGTCTGAAATGGAAAATGAACAGTGTGTACTGAATATATGGGACACATCACATCGTCTAGTGTCTGAAATGGAAAATGAACAACGTATACTGAACGAAAGAGACCAGTTACACAGTCTAGTGTCTGAAATGCAAAATAAAAAGTGTATACCGAACACATGATATCCATTACACTGTCTAGTGTCTGAAATGGAAAATGAACAGTGCATACTGAACGAAAGAGACCAGTTACACAGTCTAGTGTCTGAAATGGAAAATGAACAGTGTATACTGAACGAAAGAGACCTGTTCCACAGTCTAGTGTCTGAAATGGAAAATGAACAGTGTATACTGAACGAAAGAGACCTGTTCCACAGTCTAGTGTCTGAAATGGAAAATGAACAGTGTATACTGAACGAAAGAGACCTGTTCCACAGTCTAGTGTCTGAAATGGAAAATGAACAGTGTATACTGAACGAAAGAGACCTGTTCCACAGTCTAGTGTCTGAAATGAAAAATGAACAGTGTATACTGAACGAAAGAGACCTGTTCCACAGTCTAGTGTCTGAAATGAAAAATGAACAGTGTATACTGAACGAAAGAGACCAGTTCCACAGTCTAGTGTCTGAAATGAAAAATGAACAGTGTATACTGAACGAAAGAGACCTGTTCCACAGTCTAGTGTCTGAAATGAAAAATGAACAGTGTATACTGAACGAAAGAGACCTGTTCCACAGTCTAGTGTCTGAAATGGAAAATGAACAGTGTATACTGAACGAAAGAGACCAGTTCCACAGTCTAGTGTCTGAAATGAAAAATGAACAGTGTATACTGAACGAAAGAGACCAGTTCCACAGTCTAGTGTCTGAAATGAAAAATGAACAGTGTATACTGAACGAAAGAGACCTGTTCCACAGTCTAGTGTCTGAAATGAAAAATGAACAGTGTATACTGAACGAAAGAGACCAGTTCCACAGTCTAGTGTCTGAAATGGAAAATGAACAGTGTATACTGAACGAAAGAGACCAGTTCCACAGTCTAGTGTCTGAAATGGAAAATGAACAGTGTGTACTGAACGAAAGAGACCAGTTCCACAGTCTAGTGTCTGAAATGGAAAATGAACAGTGTATACTGAACGAAAGAGACCAGTTACACAGCCTAGTGTCTGAAATGGAAAATAAAGAGTGCATACCGAATACATGATATCCATTACACTGTCTAGTACCTGAAATGGAAAATGAACAGTGCATACTGAACGAAAGAGACCAGTTACACAGTCTAGTGTCTCAAATGGAAAGTGAACAGTGTATAATGGATAAATGAAACGCATCACACTCTGTCTAGCACCTGACATCCTACGAACTCCTGCGAATTTGAAGTGGTCTCTCGCGATGGCACTGCCGTTGTAACCTTGTGTTTCTTGCAGTAACTTATATCCTGCTGTCCCTTCGTGCAGGTGTGAAAGAGCACTCCACGCTGGGTAGTGGCCCCACCACGACCAATGTCCTCGGCCTGGGACTGAAATCTCCGCTCCTCCCATCCGTGCCACTGCCTGCGAGGGTGGAGATTACATATGGTCGTTACAACTCCGATGACGCATTCCTCATTCAATGCACGTGACACTGCCATTATTAGTACGGCAGCATCTCTGTGCGGTAGGCCACGCACATGCCGGAAAATGTCTGCCATTCACGAATCATTAATTACCAGGAGGTTACATACGTTTCGCTCACAGAAACAACGCTCCTTTGCGCGCGCCATTACCGACAGGTCCCTTCCCGACCTGTCAATCTCACCGATACGGGGCACCAGGGATCCCAAATGTAACAACCCTCCAACGCTTTTGCGTGCTACTGTATACGTACGCTAAAGCATCCCACAAGTTTTTGGCTTGCGCTTCTACACCTTGTTGTGACTTTGGCGCATCCCACCGCTATCACCAATGTTGTGCCATAAAGGTGGTCCCGTCGCGCTCGCCACCCGTTTAGTGACTGAGCGCTGCCAGCTCTCTTGGCGGTAGCGAAGACTCCGAGTCAGGCGTCGGTGAGACTAAGAAAACGCTTTATACATTATGTACAGGGCATAACATAGTACAACATCGGCACGGGGGCCGAGAGCTACACAACGCGACTGTTCTCGCACAGCGACGATCAGCGAAACACCAACGCGTCACAGCACTCGACCACGGTGGGTCGGTCACTCGGTCACTCTCCCAGTTGTAGCTTTGGGGCTTGTATAGCCTGAGGAACGGTGGCCCCTCAGAACTGGCCAATCCAAAGGCAGCACTCGACGGCAGTCCGATAGGACCAATCAGCGATCGCGCGGGCCAACCGCTTCAAATTTTGCCGCGTGCGGTGGCGTCCGCGAGAGAAGGAATCTGGCGCCTCGCTGTCTGGCCTCTTGCGACAGGTCCAGGCACGTTGCTCGCCGATGCTTCTCCTTAGACACCGCTGACTTACGGCGCAGCATCGTGGCTTGTCAAGGGAGCGTTAGGGCGCGTTGCCTTGCGGCGCAGCACCAGGGCTTGTCAAAGGGACTTTCACAGCAGAAAGTTTGCGACCTGCAGAATTGGAATCCGGGCGGGTTTCCCGGCATAACAACCTACAACAAAGCCGTACCCGTTCAAAAGGTTCCCGGCCATCTTGCCTCGCCGCGCGGCTACCTTTTTCACCGCCGAACAATCGCACCGATCGTGTTTCAAGTTTCGGCTTTGGCATTCCGACCTTTCTTTTATCTGCACGGACGAACCACCATGACGGGGCTGGTGCCCCACGCGCTATCGCACTTCCGCCCTAGTGCGGCCGCTCCACGCCCGATGGCGACATAACCGCATCCCCCGCGCATGCTCGCTTTCGGTCTTCTTCGCTTCCCTTCTATCAGCATTCGCGGACGCCGACAAGAAACAGGGCCGCACGGTAGCCGAGTGGTTAGCGCGCCAGTTGGCAATGCTTGGGCGAATATCCCCACCGACCTTGGTTCGATTCCCAGCGCAGGCACAGCGGATCGCTGTCGAAAAAACTGCGGCTGGTGATCCCACCAGCGTCACAGCTCGGCCGCCGTGTGTGGAGGACAAGGGGAGGATCTGTGCTTTTTCGCACAGCTCTTCTTCTCGCTGTCCCCCGGGTATCCAGAGGGCGGATGCCCGTTGCTCCTGCGGAGGTTTCCCCGGGGGAGGAAGCTTCTTTTTTTCTTTCCCATCGTTCCGAATTCGAGGGAGGAGTGCGCACGCTGCTGCAGGCACCGCAGAAGTCCGCAGCAACCACACACTGACGAGACGTCCGAGAGACACCACGTACACACGCTCTTTTTTTTTTTTTTACTGGACGTTTTGTTCCATGAACGTTCATGACAAACAAAACGTCCAGCAAACAAAAAAAGAAGGGTACGTGATGCCTTTCGGATGTCTGGCCGGTGTTTGGTTGCTATTGCGGACTTCTACGGTACCTGCAGCAGCATGTTGATACTGAAATGCATCCGAAAACGCTACGTACGGTTTTTTTTTAATGCACTCATATCCTGATGTCCCATAAAAAAAAAAGAGAAAAAGGGCGTACGCAGTGTGATTCGTATTTCTGCCCAGTGTGTGCTTGCTGCAGTCTTTCAGGCACCTGCAGCAGCGTGCCCTTTCGTATCATAATATCTAGCACATTCACGAAAGTACGCACAATACAGCGGCTGCACTCCTCATTGTCTCTCTCTGCACTGTCAACATCTTCGTGTCTTGTATTGTTGCTGTATTAGCGCGCGCACTGCACAACGTAAAATTCACTAGCTCTAGTTATTGCTTTGCCAGCTGGTCCATATCGCCTTGCTACAACTGAGCAACGTAAGGTGCAGGCTGCAGACAATCATTGGAATTTACTCTCCTTGTGCGAATGGCTCATCACAGTCCGTTGCAACTGCCGAATTGATGGCCACTTGCCACAAGTCTGCGAGAATCCGGTAAGTGGAACCGTTAACACTTAGCGAGTCTTCTCTAATTACTGGCCTCCGTCTTGAATGCGCTACGTAGTTTTACATTGTGCAGTTCACGCGGTGCTACAGCAATATTGCATGTCACAAACATGGGGAAAGTGCAGAGAGAGTCGATGAGGACCGCAGCCACTGTAAACAATTTCCTTTTATGATGATCATTTTATATCGTTATACTAATAGGCATGCCGCTGCAAATACCAGAATAGACCGCAGCGAGCACACATCAGAAAGACACTAGGCAGACGTTTTCTTTTTTTTTTTTTACGGGACATCAGGATATGAGAGGATGCTAAAACAATTATCCAGGAACAAAAAACCAGACGCGTACGTCGCGTTTCCGGATGTCCGGTCGATGTACGCTCGCAGCTGTCCTCCACGGCACCTCCAGCACCGTGCCAATCAACGTCCTGCGGTCGCAATCAGTAGTTCCCCGCTGAATTTACTCATGCAGCGCAGTCGTCTCGCGTACACCGTATCTTTGGTTTGGCCCGTGGAAACCCGTTTTTCTCGCGCCGACATTCCGCCGCTTCGATTTTGCACTTTCTGCATGTTTTAACCTCCATAGCATCTCCTTCGCTCTAGAGAAGCCTGCAGGCAGTGGTGCGCAGCTGCCGGGAAACTAGCAAAACGCGACCGCGAAGGATGTATATAGTGAGTGTTCAACTTCAGACTTTACACATCTTTTTTTCTTCTAAAATAGGCTTTCTGTGTTCAAAAAGCACTTTTTTCGCACTGTCGGCGGTGTAGTACATCAGAATGCAGCTACTACGTGCTATCTAGCAAGACGATAAACCAATATTCAATAGCTATCTTCTAAACTGAACTGTTACGAACCTTGATTATTAAAGGTGCAGTGAAGAAAAATCTGAACACGTTCCGAGCATTGTTAGAAGCTGCGACTTATTGCCTTGTGTGGCCGATTTCTCTAATTCAATCGAATTAACGTCCGGCTCCCGCCATTATTTTTTTACTTCTCCCCCGTACGGTGGGCGTAGTCGACCAATGTGTGGAGTGCCTTCAGCCAGTCCCGTGGAAGCTTTGCTTTCGCTTTATTTTGTCTTTTTGGTTTCCGCGAATAAATAGTTTCATTCGCAGATAATATAGTCGCAAAATACGCGCGGACTATTTGCTACTATACTCCGTCTCACTACATGTTTGCAGCACTACGAAAGGTAGAGCTCTCTCGTCCAATCAGGATGGCGCGCACTACATTAGTGTGTTCCTACGCGCCTGTTGCTCGATCCACCTGGCTGGACATCAGGTGGCTCGTTCCATATAAAAGAAGGCGTACTGCTAATTAGCTTCTTTCTACATCTAGCAGGGGGCGCTGGATGTCTGTTTATTTTTGTACAGGCAGACGCCCGTTCCAGACGCACTGGCCCCACTTTTTCTTTTTTTTCTGTCGCCACCTGTTTGTATCATTTCCTCTGTTGTCACGTCACAGTTATTTTCAATGTTCCTGCTATGTTTAAATGAATTTATTTATTCCAGCATGGCCACTACACTATTAAGCAAATGCAGGCCGGGGCAGCCGAATGTCGATGTTGGCGAAATGCAAAACCCCATGCGCTGCGTTAAAGTCAACGCACAAGCGGTCAAAATTAATCCGGAGCCGTCTGCTACGGTGTCTGCAATATCTCATGAGAGACACTGCGAGGGTACTCCGACTTTCGCGCGTACGTTAGCACATTAATGGGGCTCATCACAACTCCACTCAACTCTGCTGGTTTGTGTCGTCGTCCAGGTTGACAACAACAGATGGTCCTTGGTCAACAGCATCGTCAATGACATGGTCCAGTTTCCTCATCCCATCTTCCTCACTAATAGCATGCTGCATGTAATTCTTCCATTTCTCAGTAGTCACTTGCATGATGCCTTGCCAAACCAGAGGCTCCACGTCTTAGAGCTTAAGCGTCTTGTTTTGACTGGCGACGAAGCCCTTGACATCGCTCCAAACAAACTCTATCGGGTTCGATTGGCAGTGGTAGGGTGGCAGGCGCACATCGAGACGGCCAGCAGCTTCGGCGCTGCAGTCCACACGGTATCGGTCCCCACCTGCGTTCACGTTGTTGCCAAGCTTCATGAGCTCGGCCTTCACCATGTCGCTACTCCACGCGACCCGTTTTCCAGGCAGCCAAGTCTATGTCTTTTTTTGAGGCTAGTCCTCCGCCGCACTTTATCCTGCTTCACAGAATGATATGGCGCGTTGTCCATCGCTGTAACGCAGCCGGCTTCTTCAGGGACAACATTCGGCCCGCCTTCAACGTCTGCGTTGTCGACTGGTAAAGCGTTCGCTCGCTCACCTGAGTGAGTTTTGCCCTCCTCTTGGTGAACGCATTCGTACTTGAACTGCCCCGTTCTCGACACGAAGCACTTCAAGAAGCCAACTGCGATGGTCTGCTTAGAAAAACAGCGCACTGTCGGTGTAGGGCACACTGACGACACAACCGACTCGGCCGGCGCCATGTTGGAAAATGGCGATGCATCACTACCTCGCAGCAAGCCTCCGCAGAGCTGTGTTCGTACGGGCTTTGTTAATTTCACCAGTGATTGAAGCACTCTATACCACCTAAATCTACCAGTCCACATTATGGTTTGGTTTGGTTTATGGGGTTTAACGTCCCAAAGTGACTAAGGCTATGAGAGATGCCGTAGTGGAGGGCTTCGGAAATTTCGACCACCTGGGGTTCTTTAACGTGCACTGACATAGCACAGTACACGGGCCTCGAATTTCTCCTCCAAAGAAATTCAGCCGCCGCGGCCGGGATCGAACCCACGTCTTTCGGGCCAGCAGCCGAGCACCATAGCCACTGAGCCACCGCGGCGGCTTAGTCCACATTATGCTTTCAATTGCTGTGCTCATTGTTTGATTAATAGTCCTACACTGCTCAAATATTCGAGGGACTATTTTTTGTGTTCCTGCAGCCCTGATTGGACGAGAGTGCTCTGCCTTCCGTAGTGCTGCAAACATCTTGTGAGACGAAGCATACGTATTACTCCGCCGATGGCACAGCGGCAAGCCGCCACGGCACTGGGTGGCGCGTTGGTCGACTCCGCCCACCGTACGGGGAGAATTCAAAACAAAAATAAAAGGTGGGAGCCGGACGTTAATTTGATTTAATTAGGGAAATCGACCACACAGGGCAATAAATCGCAGTTTCTAAGAATGCGAGAAACGTGTAGATTGAGTTCCCGCGGCAAAAAGACGAGTTCAGATTTCGCTTCACTGCACCTTTAAGAGGCCTGCAGCCCACAGTAGCATCCAAAGTTTTTACAATAATAACGGCTACCCTCAGCGCTGTGGCACAACAAACGTTGTCTGTTTCGACGTCTTACATGCACTAGGGAGTTTGCTGTGCCTCCAAGCTTCTTGAAAGAGCGTGCATTTTGCCTCGATGTAGCCATGTAACTCGTCGAAATAGCCAAGATTTGTTGGCCCACACCGTCGAGGGTAAGCGTATTTTCGAAATTATAAAAACTGATGTAGAAATTACGATAGGCTACAGGGGTCTCAATAACTAAGCAGCCTACTAGTAATAGTTAAAAAGACAGCTAATGAGTATTTGTTAATCAGCCTGCTATTTAGAATGTGTTAGCTGCATTCTGATGTAATACTCAGCTGACAATTCTAAGCCGAAAAAAAGTGTTCTAACTCATTACTTTTATTTTTAAGAAATCCTGTACTGTCTTCGGGGACACACCCTAATGGCCTAGCCTTCTGAAACATTTTCTGCGTACGGTCGTCCACACACCTGCTGAGAGCACTTGCATCATTTAGCTCGGGCCTAGGACCGGAACCAGACCGGGGGAGGTTTCGCAATACATTCCGGCCTGTATGTCTGCGCAGCAGTCAATGCAAAAACTGTGCTCATTTCTTTTTCTTTTTTTATTACAATTATAACGTTCATCCTGCCTTCGACTTCGAATTGCTCACGCAAGGCAACCCTCGGAATATAACATCAGTCTCTCGTACTTTTCATAACACTCACTCTTCACCGAAAGCACACTTGTGCAGTTTTCGAGAATTCAGTTCGGAGCTGACACTTACACTCACCCGATTATTCCGGCCAGTTGCTATAGCATTTTCGAAATGTAAACGTTACCTTTGACAGAACGAGCACTCGGTTTCCATTACTTATTCTTCAGGCGGGAAAAGCATTTGTAGCATGGTGTTAGTAACAACTTTACTTTCAAGCAAAAAATGAAGTGAAATCAGCTCTTTCCCGGTTGTTGGTTGGGTGGACGATTAGGTTTTCCGTGATTTGCTGAGGGTGTTGTCCAGAGGGGGGGGGGGGGGGGGGGCTTGGGATGTATCTGCCTGTGTTTGTGGAGGATAGCCAGCAGTACAACGGGCTTCAGACAGTTCTTGTAGAGTGTTACGGACCCACATGCGGAGGAGCCTGTTGGTTGAAGTCCCTTGAGGAGGATTTAGGCCCGATTTGTCATCAGCAACAGCCTGACTACGCCCACTGCAGGACAAAGGCCGCTCCCATGTCTCTCCAATTTACCCTGTCCTTTCCCAGCTGCGGCCACCGTATTACTACACATTTCTTGATCTCATCCTCCCACTTAACTTTCTGCAACCCCCTGCTGAGCTTGCCTTCTCTTAGAATCCACTCCGTTACCCATCAGGGCCAGCGGTTATCTTGCCTTCGCATTACATGCCCATTTCTGCCTCTTGATTTCGACTAAAATGTCATTAACCCGCGTTTGTTCCCTCTCCCGCTTCCGATTTGTTAACGTCACGCCTATTATTTTTCTTTGCATAGCTCGCTGCGTTGTCTTTAAGCTGAACCCTCTTTGTTACCCTCCACGCTTCTGCCCCATAGGTGAGTACCGATAAGATACATTGGTTGTAGACTTCTCTCTTGAGGGGTATTGGTAAACTGCCATATGCGCTTCACCTCATTCTTATTCTTCTAGTTAGTTCCCTCTCATGATCATGATCAGCTGTCACTACCTGCCCTAAACAGCCATATTTTCTTCCTAGACGATTGAGTATAACTCATTGATCATACTTTGCAGTTCATACCCTGATCGACTTAGCAAGGCAATATCATCAGCGAATCGCAGATTACTAAGGTATTCTCCGCTAAATCTTATCCCCATCTGTTCACATTCCGGGCCCCGGAATACCTCCTGTAAACATGCGGTTAATAGCATAGGCGAGATCGTCTCTCCCTGTCTTATTAGCACGTTTACGATGTGGGAATCCTGGCTTTCCGCCGTCGCCTTTGCGCGGCTGTGCCGGCCTCCCGCGTTGTTTCTCCTCTTTCCCTTGCTCCCGCCTCAGGCGGTGGAGAGGCGGCTGGGTACCTAATCACTGTCATTTAGCCACAGCTCCGCCCCGGCTCCCCAAGGGCCTTTGCCATTGGCGCCTTTTGGCGGGAATTCGGGAACCGCTTTGGGCGGCCGCGCGCCGCGCGACCGTCCGAGCGGGGCCGAGAGAGAGATCCCTCCGAGACAGCGAAAGGTGCGTACGTTACTGTTTGTCCCTGCCGGCCTTTGCCGCTCGGACCAGTGCTTATTCGAGCTCGCCCGCACGTGTCCTCTGACCTGCAGCGGCTCGAGCCTGTCCAGCGGGGTCCAGCGACCTCAGACAGGCGTACCTTGCGTTGATTGCCCACTCTCTCTCGCAACCGGCCCAACGGTCGACACGAGAGGGAGATCACAGCACTGCCGCGGGGACATTCTCCTGCAGCGGCGTGCTAGCGGCGCGCATTACTCGAGTCGCTTCGTGCGCGCAGCGGAGCCTTGCTCCTCGCGCGCCCCCGGGACGGGGTGACTATTGAGTGTTTGTGTACCTGCTGAAGGAAGACGTGAATAAACGTCTCCTTTGTGAACTTGGAGGCCTATTTCTTTGCGGCGAATCGCTCTCCTCCCAGCGGAGGTTGAGTGCGCCGCATCGGTGTCCCAGTGTGTGTGTGGTGACGGCTGATCGGGGCCCTTGGCTCGCGCGAAGCTCGAACCCGCGGTGGGTGGTGGCCTGTGTCCACTTAGAAACCCACAACTCTTTCCTCTTCTATCTTTGTGAGGTAGAATATAGGGCAGTGAGTATACCATTCTGCTAATCACGAATGCTTGTTTGGTATTTTTTTGATTAGCCTGATGCTTTGATGTGTCATGACCGTGTGTTTGGACAAACGTTCCCAGATGCGGAGTTTCTGTACCTCCGATACTGGGAGGCCGTCGACCGTCACTTGTATAGAGGGTTTTCCCTTTTTGTGACGGCCCGCAGTCGGGTGGAGCAGCAGGATTCGGTCAGCGAGTGTGCAAGGCCTATACAGGCCACGCAGTCCGTACCGCTTCTGCTTGGCGGCTTTCCTCCATTTCGCCGGCATTTTGCCGTGGTCGTCTGCGTAGGAGTGGTGTCGAAGAGTAGTGGAGATAAAACTCAGCCTTGAGATGTGCCCCTGCTTTCTAGAGATAACGAGGGGGATTGTGTGGACCCAAACCATATCTCCGCCGTCCTGTTACTCATAAAGGCGGTTAAATACGCGTGTGTTCTAGCCCCTACACCTCAGTAAGATAGTGCGTTTAGTTTGGTTTCGTGCGTCTGCCGTGTCTCAGGTGTAGAATTTCTTCTGAGTAGGGGTGTGCGAATATTCGAAATTTTCGAATATAATTCAAATATTATTTTTTTATTAATCGTGTTCGATTCGAAATCCACATATTCGTGTTGTTTCGATTATTCGACACGACGCGAATATTCGTATCTAGCCGAATATTCTACTGCGAGCACCGGCGTTCATTTCGGTCCGCAAGTCCTGTCGACAGAGACATAACAACATGGCGGCGCCCAGAGCAATGCGTAACGTTGGGTTCTAGGCACTACAGTTGGGCCATGCAGTAGCTGACTGCACTGGTGAACTTTTTTGTGGCTATACCTGCGAAGCTGGTATAGTCAGAGCAGTGCACGAAATACCTCTCAATACGAGCCCGTTCAGTGCCAATTGAGAGGGCATTTTCTGTAGCTGGAGAAGTTGTTTCAGCTAGAAGGGAACTACTTCTGCCTGACCAAGTAGAGCAGCCGACAACCTTTTATGTTCATCCCAGCAACGCGCTTTTGTGCTTATGGCAAGCTAGCCTTGATCAATGCTGTGTCCTAGCCACCTTCTCTGATATTTTCACTCTTCTAAGAACAGTGCTCGAGACTGATACTTTTTGTGCAGCCACACGCACCTTTCGTGCTCATTTCATCACTGATAGTTGAACTGTGATGTTCTTGGGTGCTCAAATAAATGTTTTGTAGTGGTTAAATGTGTCTGTCCTTGATTATTCGTATTCGATTCGTATTCGAAAAATTTGATATTCTCACACCCCTACTTCTGAGATTTGAAGCATCACGTCCTGCGTCGTGTACAGTTTGCTTCTAAATCCCAGCCTCGCATGGGGGAAGAGGCCGTGTTTTTGCATGTGGGTTTGGAAACGGCCGAGGATAGCGTGTTCGTACAGTTTTCCTAGGCACGAGGTGACCGACATGGAACGGAGGCTTGCCAATTGAACTGGTTTACCTGGTTTTAGAATAAAGGTGACCTTAGCGTAGGTCCATTCCGGGAGGGGGTGCCCCTCTCCAGTGTTCATCGAAAAGCTTGGTTACGGCTTGAACCAAATTTTCGTCCAGGTTCAGTAATGTTTTGTTGGTGATTTTATCCGCGCCCGGCGCCGACATGGTGCGCAGCTTGTGCATACCTACTCTCACTTCCCTTGTCGATATGTCTTCGTCAAACACGGGGTTCAGAGGGCTTGAGTATTTGAGGGGTAGGCTTCTAGCTGTGGTTGTGAGATACCCGTCTTTTAAGTTTTGGATCAAAGCGCTGTCTTCCACATTTAATTTCTTGGCGCTGCGATTTACGTTACGTTGTTGGGAGTCTTTAGTGTTTTATGCTTCTAAGAGGCAACGTAGAAGCTTCCACGTGTTTTTCAGTCCCAGATTTGCAACCGCATGGAAGCAAATCCAGATTTGCTTCCATGCAGTTGCAAATCTGGTCCCACTGTTGACGGGTTAGGTGTACTGCGTGTGCTTCAATCTTTTTCCTAAGGCTGCTATCCTTAGTTTAAGAGGCCGTGTTTGTTTTTCAGCCATCTTTTTTGCATACTGGAGTGTGTTTCCCACATGTGGACAAGTCTACTGTCCACGATTTTCGTTTCCCGATTACTCGGGATGTGGCACTTCCGACGTCCTATGTGAGTGCATTCACCCAGTTTGCAAGGTTCTCTATCTCAGTAGTGGATTTCTTCCGGAGATTCCTGAATTTATCCCAGTCTGTGATTTTTAGTGTCCTTTTTACAGAGGGAGAGATTGACTTCAGTGCGGAAGTTGTTTGAATGTTGTAGTCGTCGCTGCCTAGGGAGGTCTGCGTGTTGGTTCACAAACACTGTGCGATGTTTTTGGTGATCGTGGGATTGGGTTGGTGTTTAGCTGCGCGCTGTTGTGTATCGTTAACGGGTTAGGGCCTCATTTTGCATTAATGTCCAGTGTTGCGATTCTTTTCTGCACTTTTGCGTGTAACCCCAGCTTACGTTTCTTGCGTTAAAATCTCCTCGGGTTCTTCGCGCGGTTGTTTAGCACTTTTGTAATTTGGCGCGCTGTACGTGTTGAGGATGAACAAGCTGGGGCTTCTTCTGCTTTGGGACGGAGGGGGAGATGCAACGGTTTGTCTGATGTTGCCATAAGACCTCGGGATGCATCGGGCGGTTGGTGTGTGTGTAGTGTTTTATGGCGCACAGGCAACTAAGGCCATCATGCGCCAAGCATACGGTGTTACGAAAATTTTTCCGCTGAATTTTATAGAAAAGTGAAGAATCATCGGTGGTGTAGGGGGCCTAAAACGTTAGTGCGACCTAGTGATCACATAGGAAAGAATTTCTAGAAATGGCTAATATTAAAACCTTTAAAGGGGGTTGGACACCTCAGCAGCTATCCTTGTTGTCTTGTTTTGTTAGCAGGAATTGGTCCGTAAGGTGTGTGTGGCCTATTCGGAGATGACAGAGAACCACTTGCTTGAAACGTTCCTGCTGCACACATGACTTCCATTCACCCTAAAGCTATCTTTACCAAGCGCAGTTTGCTATTTACTTCGTTTTTCCAAGGCGAATGCCCTTTTTTTTTCTTAATTTACGTTGTACTAAATTCGTGCAATCCTTAAATGGTATACATTGTTTATTTTGTCTTCCCACAAGCTTCAGCAGCGCACAAATCTGCTCTGTCGTTGCCTTTCATTCTGACATGACTGGGGACCCAGCATAATTTTGTCTTTTGCTATGTTGTGAATGGTGTCATCCAGTGACGGAGTGATTGCACTTCTAGAGTGAAGAGATGTCAGTACCATTAGGGGGCCTGTGTAAATAATACTGTTCGTGAGATTCTCGTTTACTATTTTTCCTGCAGCTGCACAAATGTCAGGACAGCGCCCGTCCTGTGTTTTTCGTGTTCCTTCTGTCCTCGTTCCGTAGCGCTGTTGTGAATCTATTTGTCAGGTAATGTGTCCTGTATATTGAGATTCTGGCATATCTCTTCGAATCGCAATACCAGTGGCCAGGTAGCTTGCGGTTTGTGGGTAAATAATATTCAACAACGACATTTTGAATAAACAGCGCGAACGAAGACGAGCACAAAAGACAAGAAAATGGACGACACAGCGCTGTGTCGTCCATTTTCTTGTCTTTTGTGCTCGTCTTCGTTCGCGCTGTTTATTCAAGATGCTTAACCAACTAGCCCGCCAAAACGTGTAAACGACATTTCGCCACAACTGGATAGTATATATGTCTTGGTAGCGATTCTTCTGTATTCAAGGGAGGTTTCATTTATTTCTGCACAGAGGTTGACTATGGGAGTTGTTCTGTATGCGCCACATGAGAGCGCTAGGCCTCAGTTTTGTACTCGATCCAATTTTTACGGCATGACAGACCTGCCCAACCGTACAGTGAACCCATAATCTAATAAGGAACGTACCAAACTGACAGTTGCAGGCGGAGTGCTCAGGCGGTCGCATTTATGATAAGGACATCAGCTTTATCTTGTTGTGTTTTGATGAGAAAGTGGTAGGAAAGGTGATAACTCAATCGGCTGGTGATTCGGGCGTCTGTCATGTTAAGGGTTCCCCTCTTCGACAGGCCGTGATTGCATATAGCAAATCTGCGAATTAAGCCTGCCGTTAATTTCGGTTTCCTTGTCTAGGAGTTCTATATGAGGGTGGCACCCAAAGTGTCTTGTATATATATAGGCCAAGGATTCCGAGTCTGTTGGCCAGGGGTGTGTCGCAGTGTATGCGTAGAACCCGAGGAAGTTGTCTGATCACGTGGAGTGATCATTTGAATGGAAAACACTTAAGGCCCATAAAGGTCAGTTTCGAAGTGATAATATCAATTGTATATTGTAAAGTATTTTATGCCTCTCCTATGGAGCCTTTTGTCGTCCATGAAGTGGTGTCGTAGGTGTATAGTGCCGCGCGGAGGTCAGGTATGATAGTGGGCTAACGCTATTTTCAGTAGGAGGGAGCAGAGAACTGCACCTTGTGGAGTGTCACCTTTATTAACCCTCCCAATCCAGAACACTCCACAAGGTGCAGTTCCTGGCTAAACAACTCACCAACATACCTGACCTGGATGGGGACGGATGGTATAGTGCTGGCTGGAAAACATGTTCAAACAGTTTTTTCACGCAACTGATGAGGGAGACAGCTGGCAAAGGTTTCGGAGGATGACTGCCTTGCTGGGTTTGGGAATAAAAGTGATGTGTGCATGTTTCCAGGTGGAGGGCAGCGCTCCATCAGTTCCTAAAGTGAGGTGTCGTCAAGGTTGCGGAGGACCTTGTGTGTCATGTGGTCTGGTCCGGGGGCTGTTGGGCGGCGTATGGTAATCAGTGATCGTTCGACTTCATCAAGGGTGTTGTCCTTGTCGAGGTTCGGATTAGGCCGAGGGGGCCCAGGACAAGTGATTCCGTCCCAATCGATAGAATTGTTTTCGCAGTGCATATGTCTTGTAGAGTTCGGTTGATGTCAGTGCCCTTTTTGTAGATCAAGGTAGCGAGACGGTTCTCGCAATCACAAAGAGAACAAGGAAGAGGAAAGCCTCAGGGTGCTTGCCAGCGTTTCGGCAAGAAGACTTCGTATGGCCCAGGTGAACAGAAGCCCCCTTCCCCTTCCTTGTTCACTTTGTGTCTTTTGTAGATCAAATTGAATAATCTTCTTGACTCGTTTGCTGGGGGTGTGTAAAGCTTGCTCAATCCTACTCGCCCAGGGAGCTGGTTCTGGCGCAAGATGAGAGCCAAGTTTGTCTCGCTCTTAGAGGAGTTGAGTGCTTTGGGTTATTGGAGTTTAACGTGCCAAAGCGACTCAGGCTATGAGGGACGCCGTAGTGAAGGGCTCCGGAAATTTCGACCACCTGGGGTTCTTTAATGTGCACTGACATATCACGGAAGAGAAGAGTGGGGAAGAAATATTTTGGTTTTGAATGTATGGGTAGTGATAAAGATGGGGAGGTTGCTGCCGAGATAATCTGCTAAGACACCCTGTGGCTTAACCAAGACGTGCGGGCTTGCATATGTAAGCAAGGTCACCGAGGGCCCGCATGTAACACGTGCCGATTCTTGCGGGTGTGTTTAGGTTTGTGTCGGTGTACTGTTGATAACTGGTAAGGTTTAAGGAGTGAGGATGGCTGTGTGATGTGTGGGTGCTGTCACCGAATAACATTTAAATGGGTTATGACTGCGTTTTTCAGACTCATTTTGTTCGCTATGACTCTCGGAACAACTGGGAATGAGGTCATTTGATGCAACGAGTAATTTGTAATTGAATTTTTAAAACTTGTGCTGTACCGTGTGGTAGTCAGGTAAGACTAACGCGCTCGCGATTCATGACGCCGTGAACCAACGCTCACGTGCTTTCTCTCAACTGAACGAGTGAACTGCGCACTCCTCGTAACGAGCGTAGGGGAGTGGGTGGCTCGCTGTTCGGGATAGGAGTGCTGAGGGTAAAGGGGGGGGGGGGGGGGGGGAGTGACGGCAGGGGGACAAAGGCAACACAGGTCCGTGTCCTTCCCTTTTCTGTCTACTGCCGATCTCGGCGGCTTAACTGTAATGTGTCAAGGTGATTTTGCATCGGTTTTCCACCAGACGGCGGCGCTGTCGGGGGAGGGGCTTAGAGTCAACTTCAAATTGCAATTTTTAGCTAAAATGCCCACGTAGAGCCCTGCTTCTTTTTTTAAGTATGCATAACAACGGTCGTGGCTAGAACGCCACGATTTGTTGGGAGATCATAAATGACCCCTTTAATGTACAGGTTGCTTGTTCCTGCGTAACTGCGTTTGGTGTGGAATTCTTCGACTCCTTGGTGAGTGGTATATGGTGTACGTGACGGTGGAGATGAGCCTGTTGGTTGTGAATGGCCTCTTGGGGGGGGGGGGGGGTTACGCTTTCTGGACGACGTATACCTTCGTGCGTGTCCTGCTGACATGCACTGACGGATGACTATGTGAGCAGCCTATCCGTCAAGCTCACCAAGACAGCACAGGCATAACTGTGTGTGCCCACCCTCCGCCATTCCTAGAAAAGCTTTTCCCGCCAAAAAAATAAAACGGTTGAAAGTAATCGCTCGTTCTGTTTGTCGTCTCTCTGCTTCAGGCCTTCCTGTCAAGGTTATCGCTTCACTTCAAGAATCACACACAAGCATGATTGCTCTCTCAGTATACCAAAAACAGGTTTCCTTGTGATACTTCATAAATATCACGGCTGCAACACCGCTGTCGCTGTATGCATGAGGAGCACATACTATAGACATATAAAAAAACTGCGCTTTCCGCAGTCCTGTTGCTAATCTCCCCACTGTCAGAGTTTGTGCTTCGTCTACAGACCATTCAGTAAACTGTGCTGCATTCTTGCGCGGCCTGAAATGAATGATGTGCTCACCGTGTGCTTGTCTTCGGTGAGCTCTGCCATCCGAAGCTGCACTTGGAGCTACGTGGAGAACACGTCCAGCACCTCCAGGCATCCAACGCCGCGCTCGTAAACAGTCGTGTCCTGCGCAAATTCGTCACGGGGGCTTCAAACAGCAGCCCTGATGTCACACTTTTCCAGAGCACATGGTTAGCGCGGTGCGAGCAACGGCGAGCCCCTACTGCAGCTGCGTCGGCGCGTCTTTCCAGTAATGCAAGTTTGGATAGCTTCGTGGCTTGTATACTATAAGTAGCACTTGAGAGAAAACGCTCGTTCTGTCGTCGTCTCTCTGCCCCAGGTAGTTTTGTGAAAATTAGTCATTCCATTGCAAAAATCACACTGAAGAGCTTGATTGGTCCATCATTAATACACAAAAAATGGTTGCCTTGTGAAAGTTCATAAACATATGGTTACAACACAAGTGTGACAGTACGGGGAGCGCATACTAAACGCATCCAAGAAAAGATGTCAGGGTTTTAACTTGGTTAAACCTACTAGTGCGAAAGCTCTAGTTTTTGCCTATACCAAGTATTCTTTGGTCCCAATAGGCTAAGGTCAAATTTCGGGTGTGGCCCGGGTCATACTTTGGAAATGCCTCAATTCAAATTTGGAGGTCGCCATCGTGTTTGGCTTGGTCAATTATGGTTGGACATAGATTTTGGTACAAAGTTGAGTGAAACCGTGGGCAGGGTGTGTGCCTCATGTAGGGCATTTTTGGTCAAAGAGAAATACGCTCTGTTTAGCGTTTGACCCTTCGCCACATCCGTGCGCAGTGCGCATTTGTAAGGAGGGGTACATAAGGCGCGCTTCCCCATAGAACAGGCGCAGACACTCGCCATAGAAGGAGAAGAAAAAGCAACAGTCAGACGGCGCAGAAACACCCTGGCCAATCCCCCGCCATGGGTATGTGCCATTAAGCCTGAGGACATCGTCATCATCATCAACACCGATCCAGAAGTGGTAGCTTGGGAGTTGGCTGAAAAGCAGCGAGAGCTTTTCGCTTTGAGATATCCAGGCTTAACCTTAGCTAAGCCACAGCCAAATTTTTTAGTCGGTGTTTCGCACTAAAATTTCACTCTACGCTGTCCTGCTTTTACTCGTCCGACTGTACGTGCTCGTGCTTCGTCTACAGACCGTATAGCTGTGGGTGCGGCATTCTCGCGCGGGCTGAAATGAGTGAGCTGCTCACCGTGTGCCTGTCCTCGGCGACGGTGAGCTCTGTGCCGTCCGAAGCCGCACTTGGAGAACGCGTCCAGCACCTTCAGTCATCCAACGCAGCTTTTGCGTACAGTCGTGACCTGCGCAAGTTCATTAGGGGGGCTTGACACAGCAGCCATGACGTCACACTTTTTCACAGCACGCGGTTAGCCCGGTGCCACCTACGGCGCGCCCCTGCTGCAGCTGCATCGATGCGTCCTTCAAGTAGCGGAAGCACGGATAGCACAGTCACCTGGTGTACTATATGGTAGCTGGCCACTTCAATCTGCTGCATTGCAATATGTAGTTTTGTGACCGGCGAAACAGGACGCAGGGGGTATTTGCTCGGATAAAAATTGTTGCAAAAGTTAATTAGAGTGTGCCTCCACCGTGTAACACATCGTGTGTGGCGCTGACGAGCTGTGATACCCTTTCGAAAGGATAGCAATCTCTAGAGGGCATGGGTGAGTGCGGCACAGCTATCTCGATCGACATAAGACACTTTCCGAACACGACTTCCTTTGCTCGGACCATTTCGTCAACGTCGGCTGCAGGACAAGTCTCACACTGTTGAGGACCCTCGGAAAACATCATTGAAACGAGAGCACTTCAAACCTGATGCTGGGCCTTCCAATTTCTCAAGAATATTCGACTAGTTGTACGCTTCGGAAGAACAGATGGAAAGAAGTGCATGCTATTTCATCCATTAGTGGGGCACAAGCGAAAGCCCCGTGAACCAGCGTTGATTCCTCTTCCGCAGGGGACACTGCAGTGGCCGATCATTTATCATTGGACACGTCTCGGAATCCTCTCAATGTCCATCACACTTGGCTAGCAGCCTACTTCCTTGATAGGAAATGGTTTGCATACCATGCTAATGAAACTAAATAGGACGACCATTGGTCAGATGACTTCGCAACTCTTTGGCCACCGTGCACGATCACATATGTTCCATTCGCTAAATACGCAACATACCCCGGCTAAATATACATGTATGCTGCGAGGGCCTACTTTTGCGACAGTTTTGCGCTGGATGCAGTGCTTTAAATGCCCACAACGTGCTTTCGACGATTGACGCCTCTCGCGGCTATTGTTTTAGCAGGATCACCACCTCGAAAAAGCGTTGGCGTATTCTGCTCGAGCTGAGAAAGGTAAATCCCAAATTTTTCTCCGTGTAAGCATGCCATGTGCAAATTCTATTTATTTTAAGCTGGAAGACAGGTTTGGAAGCGGCACCCGGCTTATTTCTCCTGGGCTGGCGGGGTTTGTAATCGCCTCTATGCAGGTGGCGGGAATGAATCGCCATTCGATGTTGCAAGCGTTCTTGAAAGGAAAAAAAAATCACAAGTCACAAAATCACAAATCAATCTAGCGCTTGCGGGTCGATGGTCATGTCATTATGTATTGAAAAAAAAAAAAAAACAACAGATAGCCCTAGAAAAAATTACTGGCTGTGCTCCAGGAAGAAGGGTGGCAAAGCGCTGAGGGGAAGTCGTGTTAGTTAACTCCTGCGATGCTTGCTCAAAACGAGGCTCAACAAGCGTTGAAAATCAGTGACGGCGTCAAGGGTACGCGACGGGCAGCGGCAAAAACAGTCACGCAGGCACCATGCCTACGTAAAAATTAATTCTCCGCTCCTCCCCAGTAAAAAATTTTCTGCCCGCGTTCCCAGTTAAGTATTATTAAGGAGAATATTTTTTACCTATTTGAGGACCTAAAAGCGTCGCAGTCCTGCTATCACGGAAATAGTTAGATAACGTGATCACATCAACGGAGCAGGACGCTGCTGATTGGTTTATGATTTGGTTTTATGGGGTTCAACGTCCCAAAGCGACTCAGGCTATGGGGGATGCCGTAGTGAAGGGCTCCGGAAATTGCGACCACCTGGGGTTCTTTAGCGTGCACTGACATCGCACAGCACACAGGCCTCTAGAATTTCGCCTCCATCGAAATTCAGCCGCCGCGGCCGGGATCGAACCCGTGTCATTCGGGCCAGCAGCTGAGCGCCGTAACCACTGAGCCACCTCGGTGGGGCAGAACGCTGCTGAGTACGCTCAGCATTTTGTGTGCAGTAAAATTTGTTCAAAGTGCTTACATTATACTGGTACTATAATTTGGAGAACACTACTGAGTACGCGCTGTATTTGGTCTGCATATTAATATTTGTTCATTGTGTCTAGAATACATTGCCACTACAATTTGGCTAAGATGTGTTGCCATAAAGGCTGCGACAGCTGTTCCAAGAATGTGGAGCTCTCGATCTAGAGTCGGCATATTTACTCTACGCAGGAGTACACTGGCTTCAGGACCCCTACCCCGCCTGCTGCCTGGATCCCGGACAACACGACTGCTGACTATGATCCTCAGTGGAACATGGTTGACGAAGAGAAAGTGGAAAACCTGCTGGAGCATCTGGCGTTGCTGGTCTGAAAGCCCTCGTGGCTGGACGGTTCCGGAGGCTATTCCCTACATCGCGGAAATTCCAAGCTGCACAGGATGCGTCGAAGAATTCACTGCACAGCTAACTGACAGGGAAGGTTTGTTTATGTTTACTGAGGACTACCTAACAAATGTCATGGGTATGAGCTTAGGGATGGCTCTCAAGGTATGCAATGTGGTGAGGTCACTGATAGAAAACCCGGCATAGGTTTCGCGACTAGTTTAACATCATCTGCAAGAAGACATGACCACCGACCTTATGGAGCAGGACATCAGCAATACTTCATGTGTGACCCATGGAGACTGGGATGCAGCAGGACATCAGCATGCCTTCATGTCTAATCTCGGAGATTGGAGGACTACAAAATTCTCACTATGTGCACTGTGTCAGCGTTGCGCCTTGAGTGAATGTGTCTCATGCAGCGTGTCAGCTCTCGCTCCACCATTTTCGCCAAAATGAACAGGTTTGTTTTGCATTTGTCTCCTTTCTGGCACTGCTCGTCGATATTGGCTAGAATACCCATTCCCAGAGGAACTGGAACTCAGTCACCAGCTGCCATATCTGATAACGAAGCAGTGTTGGGAATAACGCAGGGTTACTGGCAATGGGTGCTTGGTACTAGGTCGCTGGATACTGGGAGGTAAGTGCAGCATTTATGAAACATCGAGGTCTGTGCTCATTAAAGAGACAGTATATTAATTACTGACTGAAACACGTGTCATGAGATTATATTCGAAAAAAAAGTACCATGATGTAAGAGTGGAGCAGTGCCATATCGGAGGAAACAAAAATATATAATTTTAATTTGGCATTGAAAAACGCCTAAGAGCGATGAAGCCTTTCCATTATTGGTGTACCCACCACGTGACCGTATCTCCGAGATGTGCACTGTTTGGAGCGGTAACCACGGTCTTCTAGAACGTCAGTGTCCACACGACGGACCGGAGCACGGGAGAAAAGGTCACGTGAGTGATGTGCCGAGTGCGACAACACACCGAGGGAAGGAAAATTCTAGGAACTGCTGTCCTCTTCGCTCATCTCGCGCTGCCCTCTATTCGCGAGCAAACTCAGCGTAAGGGGGCACTGTGATGTCTGGCGGCTCACAACAACGTGACAGCCCGTTGAAAAGGGGTGTGAACGTGGACGTGATCATCGTCATCATAAATATATTGCTACACTGGGCAAGATGATGTATTTGCAAAGGTCCGTACGTGGTCTGTGGATGTGTCCATGCATATAACTGGTCGCTTTGAAAATGTATTGCTGTTCCTGGCTTGCGATGAAATTCGCGCTGGTTTGTGGAAAGCGGTCACGTTTTTGACGGTGAGCGCTTAATTCTGACGTGCTCTAGAATCCCCATGGGCACTGAAGCCGAAGTTGTGACATTATTTGCGGGACAGATCCGCATATGAGATAGCGGTCTGACTGAGAGATGCATTTACGGAGTCAACAGTAGAGTAACCAAGGTGTTCCAGCTGTGTCCCCAAGAGATGGAAGTACGTCAGGACGGTGTTCATTCATTCCCACAGATAAGGACCTCGGTGATTTTGCCATCAATGAGCATGAAAGCCAAGGCGCCGCGCTCGCCAGATGTTCTTTCACTCTTCGCGCTCTCTTATGTGCCGCGTTGTTGCCGCTAAATTTTTCGTTGCAATTAGCAGTAGAAAAAATTCTTCGAGTCGAATGCTAATTATGCTCTCAGTAGCGAATATGAAGCTACCTTTGGCGAAAAGGACAGCAAATAATTCAGGGGCACTTTGACTGTCTAAAGCATAGCGTCGAACCGGAACCGAACCTGAACCCGAAACAGGAACAGAACCCGAATTTTCACCCGAAACCGTAGCTGAACCGAACCCAAAGCCTTGCCATTACTGGTGTACCCACCACGTGATCGTATCTCCATGAAGGTGGGTCCAGACGTGCGGACCGAATCGCGGATGGTACGCGCGCGTCAGCGCGGTTATCGTGACACGTGCATCCGGGAGTCGGTCTGAACGTCGGGCATTCACACGAACGCAGCGGACAATCCGCGCATACTCTCGCCCACAGCGGGCTTGCGCTGTTAGCGTGGCTTCGAAAACTCAGCTGCCGAGAGTTTAAACATGAACGCCGAACGAGAACGTCGTCTCGCCGCACTGGTTGTCGCCATTAAAGCGTCTGAGGGCGAGAAGGAAGCTTTCGCGTCTGAAACGGTTATGTTGGACAAAGTCAAGGTTGGAAAAACAGTGTTTGGCCATGCAGGACCTGCTGTACGAGGACCTACTTGAATGCGACCCGGAGAGTACAAACGCTTGCTGCGGCTTAGTCCAGAGCAGTTTTACCAGATACTGGCTCACAGAGCTCCTTCTCTCCATATTCACTCAAATAAGCAGAAACAACAAAGCTAAGCGGGTATTTACGCACACGCTCAAATACACAGTACGACGCAGTGAGAGAAATACGAAAAGGAGGACACACAATGCTGCACTCGAGCTGCAAATGCGGCGAAAAGCGCGCCAAAACGAAAGGCGCCAGCAAGGAGCAAAGCCGACTTCATTCAGGATAGCTAGCCAGACGAGCGCACCTAGAAGCAAAAACAATCCCGGTCCGCCGACAAGCCCTCGGACTGAAAAAGGCTCTGGCCTTTTTAATTCGGTCCGCGGTCCGGGCCCAGAAAAGTGCACGCCGCCGGCTCAAGGTCGCTCAGAGCAGGGACGTTCACGTTACGTGGCACGCGGACAGCGCTGACGCGCCCGGACCATCCGCGATCCGGTCCGCTCGTGTGCGGATGCTGCGGATGCAGAGGGAGTTGGAACTGGTCCAGAACGTCAGGGCGATGCAGGAGCAATACGTCTACGCCGATCCCGGAGCTTCGAATGCGGATCGAGTGGAAAGGATTGTCCGACAGAGCCACCCCACGTTTGCTCTCTATTTGCGGAAGAAGTCACTGAGGCGACTTGAACGAGCTAGCTGTGGCAGCGCGTCGGGTAGAAGCCGAAATCTCGGCAGCCTGCGCCGCCGCCTACGCGCTCTATCACACCAAAAGAGTCCTAGATTTTTCGTGCAGGACTAACGCATTTAAAAATTCCTTTCCTTGCGCACTATTTGCGATTGTAATTGTTATCCGCCGATACGGTCAACTGTACAACGGTTTCGTGATTCCTCTGCGCCCTTGTGCCTCCCCCCATCAAAATGCATTCATGTTGTAAACAGTATCTTGTGTCTTTGTTCTGATTTATCATTCAACGTCCTGTATCTAATTGTTTGCTGTTTCTGAATTTGTTGATTTGTATTGTCCACTCCTGCCTAAGTCCTGTATCTTAGGCCTGTAAAATAAGTAAAAAAATTTTTACCAGCACTTCTGACAGATACTCTCGGCTTGTATGCTGACACGCGAGTTTACGGCTACTTTTTCGGTTTGTCAAGCAAGAGAAGCGGTATTTTCCGTAAAATAATATTTATATTGCATTTGAACGACATTTCCGAGATAACTCATTAGCAGTGTTTATACTCGGGTAAGATTTTTGAATGCCTTGGTAGCGTTACCGTCATCGTGGCTTTTGTGAAATTAAGTGATTTAACTAAGTGATCTAACAGTCCTTGAATTTACGGTGCCTCACCATAATTCAAATGTGCTGTAAATGCGAAGCAAAAAAAAAAAAAAGACATGCGTGTAGCCTTTGGCAAATTTACAAATATGTGTAATTCTTTAGGTGCTTGGCTCAAATAGTACTTTGCACCATTCTTTACAGAAGTCTTTTTGCAGCAATGCTGTCAGCTGCTTACTGCTGCATTTCACACCATCCGGTCATGTGGTGATATTGGTGTTTTTTGAGACTGAGATCTTCTAGAAGGGATTGTATATATTTGAGGTGTTTGGCAAGTGGTGGCCCCAAAATTAATGTGTACAGTTAATAAATCTCACAGAAGGGTCCAGGGATCTAGAAGCAGCTGCAGTTAGTGAAAAAAATGGTTCTAGGAAAAAGCTAAAATACTAATTGACCAAGATGATTGGCCTGCAATCAAAGAAACTGCTTGGATTTAACGTGGTGTTAGAGTGAAGGCCTTATGATGGTCAAGGCATTTCCAATTGTTGCCCATGCTTGGCCTTCCTTAGAATGGCCAATGGTTGGCCTGTCACCACATCTAAACACAAACTTTGATTGGTGTCCAGCATTTCGCCAGTTATGGAAGCGTTGGCCACTGATGATTTGCCCTGCTGAAAAAAGTTGTACGATGCAATAAGCTCATAGAGTTCGTCACACAAATATCATAGAATTATCATACAAATCATAGAAAATTATCATACAAATGTCATACATTTCTGTAAAGTCGTGCAATCATCAAAAAGATGTCACAGAATATTATACGAATTGTGTAATATTTTATGAGGAAGCCTCTATGAGGTTATTGCATCATAGATTTTTTTCAGCAGGGTGAAACCGCAGTTTCCAGCGCGGTGCACACAGCTACCGTTGCAACATTCCGAGCTGCTTTTCTTCTCTTTTGTCGATTTTCTGACGGGGATCCTGTCTGAGGCAAAGTGTTCGAAGGACTGAAGGGGCAATAAATGAAACGTGCTTTGTCTTGCTGCAACCTATACTTTCATTTCAGTGTCAAAGTTAGGTTTGGGGTTTGGAATAACGGAATAAAGTTTTTTCTTTACAAATTAGGACTTTTTCAAATGTTTATAGTTTCCCTCTTTGCGCGCAATCTGGCGGTCCATTCTTTTTGGTATGCAAGCCCTCGAGCAGCTGCTGGAAGACCCTATGAACCCAGCAACGGAAGAAGCAACAGTGCCTGCATTCGTGTAATAGTGTTTCCCTCTTGGCATGTGCACAAATAAATAGAAGTATGCGCTGCATATTGTCGTTGTCTTGATTAGTATACCAAAGCATTTCCCGCTGCCCAAGGCTGCAGGGCAGTAATACGTCAACTGTAAGTCTTCAAGTTCTACTATTTCCCGATTCAGACAGTACAGCTGTAACGGAGGGTGCTTTGTTAAGCACGCATAGCTCGTAGTGACGCTTTGTACTTTCAGTTACTCTTTGTAGCAGGCAACGTCTTTTTCTGCGAGAATGTCTCCGAACCTAGCACCACACTGACACCTGATGATGAAATAAAACTCATTGGTTAATAGACTGCAAACAACAGAAATTGAAAAATTGAGAAAAGAACTTCCTACTGCTGGCTGGAGACTGAGAAAGAAACTTCAGTAGCGTTTGTAATTTACTAAGACGACCATGTTCAGGAAATTAATAGAAGATGCCATTCATAGAATTCCTCATCAACGCATGTTGCGCTTACCAATAACAGAGCTCCTGTTGCGCATAAAACGTAGCATATTTTGCATTACGTCCGTGGACATCAGCTGGCTAGTTTCTGACTCCGTGCACTAGTATACGTTGTTTGTGCTTTCTACGTGACGTAGGGTGCCTATTTATATTCCTTTTCGTCGCGATTTAAACATCCACGGTTGTTCTCTGTGCGAACGGAGCGACCAACGAATGCCACGACGCCAATGCCGGAACTTGCTTTCAATTTCCCAATACAAGTTTTAGCGCTCGGTAAGTCCTTTTAATGCGTTATGCTCGCTTCAGCAGTTTTGGTCCAGCACGTCTACGTTGACGCACCTGTAGGGCATCTAGGGTTTTTTTTTCCAGAAACCCATAGCGCCAAAGGCATTACAGTGGGGCTACAGGAAACAAAAAAAAAGAGTGCAGCTTCAAAAGAGTGACAAGAAAGCATTATTTCATGTAACCCACAACACATCTTGAACGCACCTCTGCCATACAAGTTTCTATGCTTTCTGTAACATTGAAAGCGATCTGACTATACTTAATCAGCAACTTCACTACCTAACCATTATCCCGTGACCAGATTAACGGACGGCCTAACCATATCAACGAATACACCAATTTCGTAAACCTTTTTTTTTAATGCATCGGAAATTAATTTTGAGAAAAGAAATCACCGCTTCATTATGCTGACTTTCACATGACCGGTGCGACCTGGCTTTTATTACCGTGGTACACGTATTTCTTGCCGTTTATGAAGCATCGTGCGTGAGATTGACTTCTTCGACACTGATTTTCGCGAAACTCCCTACACTTTATTTTCCCTTGCGTACCCCTTCCCAAAAATCCTCTTAAATGCTAACTTTGCTTTCTTTTTGTTAATTAGCAATCCTTAAAATCTGCTTTTCAGCGTAGGAAGCGAAAATATTAATCGAAGGACGATCTCTGCAAGATCTGGACTTGTCCAACCTACGAGCCTTTTCATTTTTACCGATTCAACACACGTTTGATTTACACGTATAACTGCGACAGATATAACGAACGCTCGGCTATTAAGGCGAAAGCCTTTAATGCCCCATACTGTTGTTAGCAGACGCGTCGGCAGCCGTGTCGACAGACGCGTCGGCAGGAATGTCGACAGACGCGTCGGCAGATTCGTCCGCCTTTCGGCGTCACTGCTTAATAGGCTCAAGGTTCCAGCATTAATAAAGGCGCATCTAGTGAATGCATGGGCTTTATAAATAAAATAAAAGGAGTAAAGTCAAGGAAAGGAAAATAAAAACTAAAAATAAGATGTGAAAATAAAAATAAAAAACAATAAAATTAAGAATAGGAGCAAAAAATAAATAAAAAACAAGATATGAAAAATAAAAAAGTAAATAAAAAAATTACCGACGATTACGTTACTTCCTAATGCGAAATTTGAGCGCAGCAAATAAGCTGTTTCACCTTTTCGATAGATTGAGGCAAAGAAATCGAGCAACACATGTATGCGCTATCACAGAGTTTTTTTTTTATTTTTCACACGTATTCCTTTAACAAAGATTCCACTAACAGTTCTTGACAGTCATGAAGGAAGCTTTGTGGTCGGAGAAATAGAGTGATATATGTTCGAATTGGTACACCAATGCTTGATTCTCAAAGACGAGATCTATAGAAGTGCCTCGCGAGGTTGTCACAGCCGTGGGACGCGTTACGAGCGAGAGGAACGGGATGTTCTCCCGCATAAGTGTTAGGAAATTGCTGTTTGTCTTTATGTCAACATTAAAGTCCCCCACTACTAACATCGGTGTGGATCGATGGACGGTTAATGCGAGTTGCAGGAAGTGCACGACGTCTTTCGTGAGTGCGGTAGGGGCGAAGTAGGCAGCTACTACCAGCAAGCCGTTGGGCAACTTTGCGGCGCACAGTTCGGCAACTTCATGTGACGTGCCAAACATTTCGACTGGTATTGCAGAGAGACCTGTGCGCAAGTAGATAGCGACTCCCACCGCTCTGTTGTGGTCTCTGCGAGCACCACAGCAGTATAGGAAATCTATGATTTCGAGAGGCTCTTCGGGATCCATCCAGGTTTCAGCAAAGCAAAGTACAGAGGAATGGCGCAGAATGTGATCGTGGTGTACGTCCTTGGCATGTGCGGCAAGGGAGCGTACGTTAAGAATGTGGTTGTGAATGATGAATCAAGTGCTGCCAGCGAATGACGCGTCCATTGGCTGTCTGCGTGTGTTACTGATGTGTGGTTAACATGTTAAGCTTCGCCTGTAAGAGTGGAACGCGACAGCGTCTTGCAACGCTGCCAGGGAGTCCACAGAACGCCATCGCCAATTCGGCTGTACGCCTTGCTGGACGGTAAATTTATTTTTTGAGGAAAGGAAATGTATCTCTCTCGCATATCTGGGTGGACACCTGCACCTCGCCGTAAGGGAAAGGGGGAAGATGGGAGTGAACGAAGACGCCGTATTAGCTAGACGCGCCTTTGTTCATTCCAAACCATTCAGCTGGCATTACGGAGTGGCTAGCGTGCTCGTATCGCACTCCGGAGACCCTGGTTCGATTCCCCAACTCGACCAATTTCGTTCTCGGTTTTATTGATTTATGCGGTCTAACTAGAAAGGTTAATTAGGCTATTTCATATTTATATTATTGTATTTCTATCCATCGTGTTCTGTCATTAACCTGTCAATTGTTGGAACTGTCTAGGATGTTCGACACAACGTATATGAAACGAGCAACGTCTTACTGAGTGGGAAAGTGCGTGGTGGTGGAGAGAGCGCGGCTTCGTACTTATCTGTTTTTTTTTCAGCAGCGTCTCCTTCCGCGGACGCTGTTGTCGCTGCGGCGCGCGTCTTTCTTTTCTTTTCTTCTGACCTCTTCATTCTCCTCTATATTAATTAGGCTAATTGATTAATTAAGCAATTAACTAAACTCAGTCCAACTTAGTTGCAGCATCACTATACGATCCCTTTGATTGGTTGCATGGTTACAATTGGCCCCATTTGAAATTCGCGCACTGTGACGTCACGAGCATTTCGACCAATTGAAAAGCGTGACATTGGGGGCGGAGCTGCTTACGAGGCCGACGCCGACGCCGACGACGACGCGAAACCCAGGAACGGACGCCAAAGAGCTGCGCTCTAAAACAAACAGTGGCCAGGAAACGCTTTCGCCTTGCAGCACTTTAGTGAGCCAAAGTGCCCCCTGATTTTTTCTGCATAATGCACTGAGCTAGAAGTGTTTGCCTAGTGCATCTGCTTGGTGCCGAAATGTACCGCCAGCAGTGATAACAAGAGGTAATGTACGTGCACTATGCCCTCGAAGTGCTTTTAGTGTACAGTACACTTTATGCGTATCTGCGTAAGAATTTACACAGGAGAGAAGCGACTGCTAACTTTCCCGCTTGGATACATCGAGTACGCTTGCATTTGCTTTAGCTCGCTTAAAGTTCAAGTTGCCAACCGTAGAATTATAGCGAAACTTTTACAACGAATTATTTTCGTTCTCACGAGCTCTTCTGCAGTGTGCATTCTGCCCTGCTCTACGTTTGCTTTGTATTTCAACTGGTGTCTTTGAGATGGATTTCTGTGCAGCGCCTATAATACGCAGTGCGACCAAGAATTGAAATTCATCTATACCTAGTTATGAAATTGATGAAGATGACAATGGGGCATCTTTCGATCAGCAATCCGTTCTTTAAACTTACTAGGATTATTTACCTTCGGGTTTATATTTTATGTGCATTTTAGAGATATGGGAAAGAAGTCACTTCTATAGAGATTATCTACAACAGCCCTCACAGTAGCTGCCAATAGCAAGGTCTATCGCAGCGCGTTAGCTGTGTGCTGCATTAAAGCATGTTGGTTCTCTTCTATAGGATATGCATGACCCAGATAACAATATGAATTTTTCGACTAGCGCAACTCGAGAATCGGTTCTAATACCTCCCCACAATGGGTGGTGTGCGTGAATATCGCCGACCAACAGGAACGGCTCCGGAAGCTGGTAAATGAGTTTTTCAAGTTAGTCAATGGAAAGTTGATGATGTGGTGGTATGTATAGGCAACATACGGTTATTACTCTACTACATGTTAGTGCTCGTATTGCCACTGCCTCTAAATCTGAGAGGCAATTGAATTCTGAAAAACAACAGCAACGACACCTGATGAGGAGGTACTTCCTTGCCAGTCCTTCCGGTACACTACATATTTCTCCAGAAAGTTTCGTTGAGTTTACCGTAGGCAAACTATGTTTGGTTGATACTGCGCGAAGGCAAACTATGTTTGGTTGATACTGCGCGAGTATTTCGATGCCAACCAGCTTCTTTGTAGCCCTCGGCAGTTCCAGTGCATAATGCTTTCGACAGCCATAGTTGTAAGCGAGGACGCGAAAACTAGCCGGAGTTATTCACATATAGCCGCATTTATTATCCTGCTAAATTGACAGATGTCTTCGGTTTGAGACGGTCTTGGAAAATCCGCCTCTATTTGGGGGACTCCTTCAGCGTCTCCGACGCTGAGAAGCCTGGTATTACCTCCACTGGAGACGCGGAAGCAGATGTGGATTCGTCAAGAGGGAGAGACTCTCTCTCGCGTGCCTGTATTTTCTCAGAGCTCTGTGAAAAGTTGACCTCTGGGACAGGGAATGTTGGCGATGGTGTATTGCGTGCCCAGACGGCGCCCGCCTCTGCACGCTGCGTCAGCGTAGGATCTTCCGGAGAGAAGCTAGAGCTTCGTCCGGGCTTCAGAAAACGTTCTTTTCTGTAACCTTTATCTGGATTACTTTTTTTTTCTCTTTCTGGAACGCCTGACGTTTTCGTGAATGCGCAGCGTGTGTCCTGTGACAGTTGGGACATTCTGCTTGACCGGCACTGCAGTTATCAGTCAGGCGCTCATGGGCACCGCTCTTCGCATTGATGAGATTTCCACGGCATGTTTTGGATCCGTGTCCGTACTCTTCGTAGTTGAAAAATCTTCTCGGGTTTGGGATATAGGGACAGATTTTACAGTGGATGATTCCGATTTCACAGTATCTGGTAGACGGCACCGTTAAGGCGATATCGGACGCCTCTTCCTCGTTTCGCCTCATAGTGATGCGGCGAAGGGCAATCGCACCTTGAAGCATTTCAGGAGATCAGACCGCATTCTGATATACCACCTTGTACAGTGTTTAGATTCCGTTTGAGGGGTGACTGCTTTTGCTTGAGAGGATGTCAGAGTGATCTTCCTGCGAAACTTCAACCAGAAGGTCATCGGATGAAAGTGTTTTTGCTTTGTAATTTTTTCCTATCATTCTCTCAAGGGTTCTAGCAATAACAAAAACAGACACTGCAGGAACTTTGTCGTTATCTACTAGGGAGTGAGAATAACCGCATTTACAATGATTGCACCGGTATTGATAAAAACACTAAAGCAGCCGTATTACATTTCAGAGAGACTAGACAACACGAAAAAGATGAAGAGTTATCAATGCCGCATTAATGTATTTAAGTATTCGTTTTTCCTACCCCAATTCTGGACTGGAATAAGCTTCCGATTGATGTGGTTTGTTCACCTGGTTTCCAAAGTGCTGTTGAAATGATAACCTGATGTATTTCTTCCAGGTCTCATGCGTTTACCAGCGCTTTGCCGATGTGTTACCATTCATACTACTTGTGAACTCCTTTAGTCTTCTCTTAGTATGCTGTGTTCTCCTTGCTGACATCTTTCCCAATATCTTCTGTGCATGTGTTATTGTATGTAGTAATATCCCCCCATAATGCCTCATGGGCGCTGTAGGTACTTGCAATAAATAATTAAAAAATATCAGGAAACGAGGAAAGTAGTCACAGTGCGGTCGATTTCTAGTGGAGCCTTCTACGGTGCAGTTGCTTTTCAGGAATTCATCAGGCTTTTTGGAGGAAGAGGAACTCATGCGATATAGGTATGCTGACGGTTCCTGAAATGTCGCCTGTGTTGCCCATTCTTATTTACAGAAAGGTCCCGGAGCCCCTGACTCGTAAACAGACGGGGAGCCCGTCGGCCGGAACTTGACTATGGCTCCAACCGCCGCCGTTCATGGTTTCTAACATTCACCTTAAAAACTATCGCCACGGTGCGGATGACAGCTTCCGTATAAGGGGGCTAAGGGTCCGTGGTGGCACCAAGCACCATCACCTTGAGACTCAAGGTGGCGTTGCGGTGATGGGAGCGAGATGCTAAAGCCCCGTGCACGTTAAAGAACAACAAACAAACAAAATAATGTATGAATGAGGCAAGATGAACAACTAGATGGGAACTTTCACTCGTAAAAGCGATTGGAAGCGGCAGCATAAAATACCGAGGAAGTAATTTGTAAGGGTAATGAAACAGAACGAAGTTACTCAAATTTAACTTGATTATGACCAAATGTTTCGGAGAATCCCCCAAGGTGGAGTAGATTTGTAATAAGGGAGTAATTACTCATAGAGGTCCAAGCTTGCCGTCCTGGTTAGCTCAATTGGTAGAGCGACTGCTCCGGTGTAGCGGTGGTCCTGGGTTCGTACCCCGGACCAGGACGAATTTTTCTTTAACTACGAAGTTTCTGAGAAAGCTGTATAGCTTTCCTTTGTAGCCGTACGGCTGCGCTCGGGTGGACGTCAATGAGTAATTACTCCCTTATTAACTTGATTATGTTAGATTATGTCGATTATATAAGCTGGATGATTGTCCTCTGCCGTTGGCGCATCTTCCTGACTGCCTTCAGGCTCGCCTAGCTCATTTCTGTCTCAAAACCTGCTTTGTACGAACTATTCAAAGCTATCCTCAACTTCCGATTGGGAAGATATAGATTTGGGCACCTCTGTTTTTTTCCACATCCATGCCGGTATCCCGAATTGGGTCTAAAAATTACAACGAGAAAGCCAAAGGAATCTTCAACACTCTAGTAAGGGAACAGCGGTTTGAAATTGGTGGCGAGGTGCTGGAAGTAGTAAGGGAATACGTCTACTTAGGGCAGGTAGTAACCGCAGATCGGGATCGTGAGAGCGAAATAACTAGAAGAATAAGAATGGGACAGAGCGCATATGGCAGGTTCTCTGTGGTCATGAATGGCAGTTTACAAATATCCCTCAAAAGAAAAGTATACAACACTTGTATCTTACCGGCACTCACCTACGGGGCAGAAACGCGGAGGCTAGCGAAAAGGGTTCAGTTCAAGTTAATGACAACGCAGTGAGCTACGGAAAGAATAATTATAGTGTAACGTTAAGAGGCCGGAAGTGGGCAAAGAGGGTGAGGGGATAAATGCGGGTTAATAACATCCTAGTCGAAATCGAGAGGAAGAAATGGGCTTGGGCAGGGCATGTTACGCAAATGGAAGATAATCGCTGGTCCTTAAAGGTAACGGAGCGGATTCTAAGAGACGGCAAGCGTAGCAGTGGACGCAGTAAGTTAGGTGGGCGGATCAGATAAATAAGTTAGCGGGGATACGGTGGCCGCAGCTGGCAAAGGACAGGGTTAACTGTAGAGACATAGCAGAGGCATTTGTCCTGAAGTGGGCGTAGTCAGGCTGATGATGATGATGATGCCGGTAGCACGCCTGAACGATATTCTTTCTCGTGACGTCTCACTTATCTAACTCGGCCACTCTGAAGACCCAGTACTTTCTCCTCTGCCTGCACTGCCCCGGAGATCATAGAGCCAACGATCCATAAAAACCATAAGCAGACTGAATGAATCTATATACAACGCATCAAAATGCGCAACCAGCACCAGACTCCACTTTATTGCAGCACATCCAGCAACGCAACGCCACCCGATTACCATCTAGAATAGCCATCGCAAACAGCGAAAACGCCGCAGTCTCAGAAGCACAGGACAAGCAGCCTAACGCACCACTGTCGTAGCCAATGGCATCGGCAAATGCTGCTGACATCCTGCAAAGATGTGCCTCGAGTAAAGGCCCTGTGCGCAGCCTAGCATCTAGAAAAACTGACACAGCTACGCCGACTGGTAAGCCAAGCACTCCTTCTTCGATGTTACAACCACACACTACTACTACCATTTACGCAGCTCCACAATATCAACAACATATCCAACACATACCGTCAATGCTAGAATCTGATATGAACAAAACAGAGATCCCGTTAACGTGCTTTGAAAAGACTGAACAGACTTCACCGCCTGACTGACACTGCAAAGAAACTTGACTCAGCCAACGAACGCAACGAAATTTAACACGCCAGAGCATGCTTGAACGCCTTCTCCCAAATGAAAACTTTAGCTGCGAAAACATGGCGTACATTTCTCAGTCGCAAAAGAGGCAAGGAGAACACCTAGGAAACACGAAACATTTTCCGCACAAGCTCATACCGCTATAATGCTGGCACGCAGGACGTATTTCTCATACTACAAAGCACGCTTCTGCAGCCAAAGACAGCACAGACACAGGCACTTTTCGCAACAGGCATAAAAAAGACCCTCGATAATGTTACACATGATCTCATACTCAAGTCCGTTCAAGACACACGATGCGGCCCCAACATGTACAATTACATACGCAGTTTTCTCAAAGGTTGTGGGTTTCTAAGTGGACACAGGCCACCACCCACCGCGGGTTCGAGCTTCGCGCGAGCCAAGGGCCCCGATCAGCCGTCACCACACACACCCTGGGGCACCGCTACGGCGCACTCAACCTCCGCTGGGAGGAGAGCGATTCGCCGCAAAGAAATAAGCCTCCAAGTTCACAAAGGAGACGTTTATTCACGTCGTCCTTCAGCAGTACACACACACTCAATCGTCACCCCGTCCCGGGGGCGCGCGAGGAGCAAGGCTCCGCTGCGCGCACGAAGCGACCAGAGTAATGCGCGCCGCTAACACGCCGCTGCAGGAGAATGTCCCCGCGGCAGTGCTGTGATCTCTCTCTCGTGTCGGCCGTTGGGCCGGTTGCGAGAGAGAGTGGGCAAACAACGCAAGGTACGCCTGTCAGAGGTCGCTGGACCCCGCTGGACAGGCTCGAGCCGCTGCAGGTCAGAGGACACGTGCGGGCGAGCTCGAGTAAGCACTGGTCCGAGCGGCAAAGCCGGCACGGACAAACAGTAACGTACGCACCTTACGCTGTCTCGGAGGGATCTCTCTCTCTGGGCCCCGCTCGGACGGTCCCGCGGCGCGCGGCCGCCCAAAACGGGTCCCGGATTCCCGCCAAAAGGCGCCAATGGCAAAGGCCCTTGGGGAGCCGGGGCGGAGCTGTGGCTAAATGACAGTGATTAGTCACCCAGCCGCCTCTCCACCGCCTGAGGCGGGAGCAAGGGAAAGAGGAGAAACGACGCGGTAGGCCGGCACAGCCGCGCAAAGGCGACGGCGGAAAGCCAGATTCCCACAAGGTAGGGTAGCCCTTTTCAAGGCAGCGCCGTCTCTCTCTCCTCCCCAGTCAACATTACCCGTGGACCACCTCAAGGATCCATTATATCTCCAACCCTCATTAATATATGCCTGAGAGCTCTATCCACGATCTGAAACCGTCATCCCACATTCTACGCCGTTACCTTGTGGAACGAATCCGGATGTCCAGGGGACGTTGAAACGACCCTCCAGGAAAGCATACACACCACAGTGGATCACTTCCACGTAACCGGATTCAAACCGTCAGCAGAATAGTCGGAATTCCTCCTGATGAATCGAATGCAATACCAAAACAAAACCACCGCCCTGTTACAACTCACCCTATTCGGCAGACAGGTACCAAAGGTGACAGCGTGTAGAATACTCGGACTCCTAATACACGATTACGACAATACAAACTGCAACCATGTACAATTTCAAAAAAGTTTTCCTATTCGTACCGCACAGTGCGTGAGCCACATGACTGAAGGAGCACGAAACATTAACAACAACGGTTTATGGGGTTTGAGGTCCCAAAGCGACTAAGGCTATGAGAGACGCCGTAGTGGAGGGCTCCGGAAATTTCGACCACCTGGGGTCACGGAAAACAAACCATACGGTGCGGTTGATGCAGCGCCCAAACGCACTTCTTCGAACTACTTCTTATGAAACGATACTCGAGCAATGAACTTCACAGGATGAGAACGCAAGACAGTTGAAGCCAGGGCTACTGCGCTGCGAACAGAAATTCAGTGACCGCGAGTGGCATCATGCCTATGCAGCTCCAGGCTAATGACTGGTTATCAGGAAGTGAAAGCCGCGGTCATTGTCTCACGCCTCGATGGACACCTCAACCACACCGTAGGGGAAGGTGGGAGTGAAAAAAGTAAATTAGCTGTGGTTTAACTACTGCTCAACCTAGTTAGAGAGTGAAAGCTCTAGTGTATCGAGTAACTAGAAGCGGCTTGGCGTCAGTAACGCTGAGAACGTTCCGGACAACTACCAGCACGGGAGCTCGTCGAAGAGGCTGCGTCTTCGTTCCCTTCCACGTCAGCGCCGTCTGCGGCGAGATCAGTCCCGGTAGGCACCTTTTCAACGCGCAGAGTGACGTTATGCTAGGTCACGTGACTTGCACTCTGTTATAGGGTATATGACGTCATCCATTCACCCATTGTTATTCTTACATTTTGCTAAAATTTTCAAAGTCAAGCAGAAGGTCACATCGTGTTTAGCACTTGTAGTTATCCACTGCTATAGAAACATATCAACTCATTAATTGTTGCAATTAAATTGTATAATTAATGTTAATTAGGCAAAACTTCATCTTTACAATGATGCATTACATGTGGACATTGTTTACTCCAATGTATTGTCATTACTATACTATGACGTCATCATGGTCAACCAGAGTAACTAGTACACGCTTAGATGCAATAAGACTAGCGATCCTGCGGCGCTACTCCGCGGCCAAGCGCGGAGCTCGGCGCTGCGACCACCTGTTTCCAGACGCATATCCGTTGTCTAGGCACGCCGTTGCTAACCGCCTGCTACTCCTCTCGAGGCTCCGGCGCCGTTAAGCTTTTGTTATAAAAGACTGCCGAGATCTCACACACCTTATCCGACGGATCCTTAGCAAAAAAGTGTACGACGCCATAGCGTAGTGTGTTAGGCTTTCCACTCTGAGCAGTTTGACACGTCTAAACGCAGGGCAGTCTCCCATGCCTCTCAGGTGGGTGTGGGGGAAGGTGAGGATTCTGAGCACATGGCCACACCATGCCAAAGCTATCGTATATCTCCCCACAGTGCGGGCAGCGCCCATCTATGTACGGATCAAAGTGTTTGGCGATGGCAGAACAGAGAAGAGTTCCTGTCTGCACTGCAGGTGCCGTGGAGTTCGCTCCTCCGCTTTGCTCAGCCCCTTGGCAGGTGTTGGGTAGAGACGGTGGCTGTCGCAGTAATGAATTAAGATCTCGCGGGACCGCAGAAGCGGTTTATGAGCTACTCAGCCAGGAGAGCTAGAATGAGGAGCCCGGTGTGTGATCGCTCGGGCGGCCGCATCAGCGGCCTCAATGCCTCGTAGACCCTGGTGGCCAGGAGCCCAGATTACATTTGAACGAGTTGGATCGGCGAGAGCCCGTCTTACAATTTGGGAGGCAAGAGGTGATATTTCCACTGCAAGGTAGCGTTCACAGGCCCGGCGAATGTCTGTGCTAACCGTTCTCGATTTTGGATCGGTGGCAGCGAGAGCTATTGCTATTTCCTCCGCTCGCGTTGAATTCGGGGCCCTAAACGATAGGCCATCGACATTCACTCCCCGGGGGACTACGACAGCCGTGCAGAATCCCGCGGCCGACGGCCCTGTGATGTCTGCGTAGTAGACGCCCTGTTTAGATCCATATTGCCTCTCAAGCGTGCGAACACGGGCTTGTAGTCTGCCTTTATGTGAAGTCATGTCCATGTTACGCGGGAGCGGAGCGACACAGAGCATATGGCGCCACAGCATCGGCCTCTTTTGATGACGTCGACAATGCTGTCTCATGCCTTTAGTGCCAACTTCAATGTACACACTGTCGAGGCACAAGTGGATACTGTCCTCATTAGGGTGCACGGTAACGTGAAAGTTATCACCCTTAACATTAACCGCTAAGTCGGAATCGCGTAAAGGCCACGGCCACGAGATGCGAGGTGATGAACGCGTCCCTGTTAGCGAGGCAATGGACGTTAAATTTTTCCTTTCCGTTCTTTTGAAAAACAAAAAAGTGTATAAAAGTAGACGAGCCATGTGAATGAGCCCGGAATGCAAAAATGAGAAGGTAATGAAATAGCGCTCCGATGATCTGTGCTGCAGCGGCTACGTGGATGTTCACGGCCGCTAGAAATCATTACAGCGCCGGGCAGCATCGCCCTGGCCACTGTGTTCACTCGCGCAAAGCGCCGTAGCGCGGTGGGCGCAAGACATGGACGCAGCGGGCAAAGCGAACGCCGCACTATAGGTGTTCACCAGTGTTGTAGGCGTTACCGAAAAAAAGTAACTAAATGCGTTACTCGTTACACTAACAAAAAAAGAACGCGTTACCGCCCTACGTTACCTACAAAAAAAGGTAACGCATTTCCGTTACCGTTACCGAAAAAAGGATCGCACGTTACTTTGCCGTTACTCCATGGCCATAAATTTTAATCAGTGGTTCCTCGCTGTAAGAACTCAAGATAACAATTTTATAAAGCTCATACTTCATATAATTCCAACTTCACAAAGAAAACATAGCTGAACTGAACAAATTTACAGTAATTCTGGTGTGCTTCTGCTTACGTAATTACGCGGAAATTGTGTAGCAATAACGAAATGCTTAAATGTCATAGTTCAGAAAAATATATTTGCGCACATAAACAATTTTTTTTACTTGAACCTGCATAATTATTGCAAAAATGCTGAGTGTTTGCGTCAAGGTGTTCAAGGTCAGCTTCGCTCGCAAAACTTAGCCGCAGTTGCAGATAGAAACAAATGGTTGACTGCAATCCCCTTTTCTGTGCTGTATCATTGTACTCTTTCTATGGCTCTCTTGGGGCCAACTTGAAGTGAACTGGCGACATTCATGAGTTTGCTCACAAGAGGGAACTGCTTCCACCAAGAATGCGAGAGTGTCGCCTGGGAACGATACATTTTGGTTGAAAAATAAGCTTACGCAGAAACTCACTTAAAGATTTCTCCAAATGGTTCATTGGTGGCTTGGCATGCGTCCACTCTTTAGAGAGTTGTGTGTGTGGGTGGTTTGGGGGTGAATACAAGTGGGTGACTGCGTGTTCGTGCTTTCTTTTTTAGTTGAGTGCGTCGTCAAGGGCAGGTGTTTTCTGGCATGCATGCGAGCCGCAACAAGGGTCGTCGAGAGCACCGGTAGATTTTGTTTATTTGCACCATCATTTTCGGCGTTTTTTTTTTGAAAAAGAGGCGGAGGGGAACAATTGAAATAAAAAGTAACTAGTAACGTGACACGTCACGTTACTGAAAAATGTTAACGGAAGTACGTTGCCCGTTACAGGTCCGAAATGGCAACGAGTACGTTACTAAGTTACCGAAAAAAGTAACGCGTTACCGGTAACGCCGTTACTTGTAACGCGTTACCGACAACACTGGTGTTCACTGGTTACCGCTGACCACCCGAGGGCGAGCGGCATCGATTTCTCGCCCTCTATCCTCGGCGCAAGCGAGCGGCAGTATCCGCCGGACTGCTTGTGGCCCATTCAGAGCGGCCTGAAACATCCTTAAAGGGCCACTGCCCAGGGTCCGGACATTTTTGAAAAACAAGCCAACTGCATAGATGAGGCATCGAAGATAACCTCTGCAAAAATACTAGAACCATGCGCGCCCCGAAAAGCTGCGAAAATTCAAATCAAAGCCCGTTCGTTCTTTCCTTCCTTCAAAAACGGGCCCGGCCCACTACTCTGCACCCCGCTGACGTCAAGGGGGGCTACTTTCGCTAAAGGCACTCCATTGGTGCATCGTTCTGACTGACGGGAGAAGGTTGGGCGTAGCCTTGGCGTCGCGTCGTCTGCACAAGGCTTTCCGCAGCGCCTTCTGTTCTGGCTCATGCCTACAAACCCGCATGAAGGAACAAAAAAAAAAAAAAAACTGCGGAGGGAGCGTGCGGCGACAGCCTTGAACCCTAGCCATAAAAAGTAAAAAAATAGTAAAACTGAGGGAGTTCGTTCGCCCCCCCCCCTCCCCCCCGCCGTGATCACGTCACGAGACGCTCTGCGTGCGCGCTCCCTTCTCAGTTTCTTTTCTTCTATGCGAGCCCCCCAAAACAAGGTTTTAATTAGTAGTGCAGCAGAGCCTTTCCCTCGCTCGCCCACTTCACCGCTCCGCACACACACCGCTTATCTTTCGTGCGTCTTGCGTACGTCTTGACTCCAATGAATGACATATACTTTGGAGCGGAGAAAAGACACAAACACACAGAACACAAACACGCATGGAGAAAAGCAAACGGGCGGTTGCCGGGTCCGCGCTTCGCCGTGTGTTTCGAACACAACCGACTTTCGCCCCTCCGCTCGTGAAACGGTGGGGATGCCTAAAAGAAAATGAAAAGTTGGCTCGTTAACTGGGAATGACAAACAGATGTATGAAAGGATGCGCTCGCTAACAAGTCTAGGTGGTCGAGCCGATCGCGCCTCTCGATCGTTCAGTGTGCGGAGAAAATGCAAAAACCAAGAAAAGAATTCTATTGAAGGCGGGGCCATGACGTCGCCCTGTGACGCACTCCACAGACACCACGCCTCCGGCTTACACCGGAGAAGGAAGGGGTGATTTTGCCTTGCCGAGCCTACTCGACGAGGAGCGGGAGAGAAGAATTTCGAGGAGGGAATGAAAGGAGAGGAGGCTCGCTCAAAGAGAGGTAGAGAGTGTCTGCTGCGCTGGGGTGGGCACGGGCCCTTTAAGTCCGTTCACTTGGACTGCATACGACCCGCATACCTTACGGCACGGTTCGGGTGTCCACCGAGATGTGAGAAAAGCACTGCGCCATTTCCTTTCCCGAAAAGCGAACCAACCAAGCGCATGCCACTGCATGGTCGCGACGCCGAATGCACGCGCCGAACACAATGTTGTACACAGTCCGAAGATGATTGCTCGAGGCCTAATCTAAAGTACTCAAACGCGGTTCAATATCGCAGGAAGACTGACCAATACGCGGGAGCTTAGCTAGACGCTGGACCATCACCCCACGGTCCGCACTATCCTGCAGCGCCATTTTTACTGAAGAGCTTAAGTGAACATGAAAGCAGAAAAAATTTGGTGCAGTTTGGCCTAAACGACAGCGAACCCTCATGTTTCGTTATACTGTACAGCCGACGCCGATGAATATCCAGCAGGAAAGGTGCGCTTCTAAGCCGAGTAGTGGACCCCCTGGCATTCCAGGAAAACCAGAAATTCGGGTAGACGAAGGCGAGATTCCTCCTTGCCCAAGAAAGATTTGGATTGCACGAGCGATCCATACTGCGTGGCAAGGAAGCAAACCCGTTGGGGTGTGCATTTTTGACAAAGGCTCTACACCTTCGCGAACAGTCCCGAAAAAAGCGTAATCACCTGCGAAGAACTGCGATACCTTGCCAGCCTCCTGGTTTCTTCTGGCGGGTGCATGAAAGGCGTGGCAGAATGACAACGCAAAGGCCGCACGTTGGCAGCGATGAATAGGAATGCCGAGGGTGAAGATAAACGCCACTAAGCTTCTCTGTAATCTTATGATTCCCAACAGCGTTGGCAGTCCATCGCATCTACGATAACATGCATGAATGCAGTTCTGCTTCTTGAGGCGACCGAACTCAAAAGGAATAAAAAAAAATTACGAGTCCAAAAATCTTTTCTAACGCGACGATTCAATGCCACCTTGCGCGACATAGGATACGGTCATGTGTGCAATCGCCAAACTCTTGGAAATTTCACGACAAGGACTTAACTGGGACAACGTCGCGAAGGCTCTCTGCGTGCGCATACTAATTATTGGATGATAATTGCGATGCGTGCTCAGTGGCGTGCACTTAGAATGAAACATCAGATTTAGGCAGGTAGTCAGCAGTAACATCAGTACGCTCAAGTCTCGGCGAAACAAAGACCCTGCTTCTCAACATATGCGCGCTATTGCGAGCGATATGCAAGAGTGAGTAACAGAACGCATGCAGATGCGACTCAAGCGAGCGCCGGTGGTTGAACTTAAAATTGAAGGCTTCTTCGATGTGGATGAAAATGGCTTTCGAAAACACAACCTTTTCTCCCTCAGTACCGGATAACAAAATGACTTCTTCACACAGTTAAAGCCTGTTTCACATGCATGCAAGCGAAAACGCTTGCGATTTCTGTCCCCGAAGCAGAAAAACGTGTTTCGAGCGGCCGCGACAGCTACAGGGGCCAATGTGACGATGTTCCGAGAAGTACGAAAGTTTTCGCGGCGTCGCGCCACTCATTCGCTTGAAACATCCTTAACCTTCCCGGTGTTAACACCGGCAAGAACAGTGCTTCTAAATTGAAAACCTGCAGTACTCGCTGAGTGAAGAACTACGGCGCTTACTTCCATCCGTGCTTTCTAGAAGAGGCGAGCGGTGATCGCATCAAGGCCTGAGTTTCACTTCTACATCGGCCACAGCCACGCGACCACCCTCAGCGGCATATGACTGTATCTGTCACTTTCTTTCACCAGTGCTTCTGCGATTTGGGCAACAAATCTCACGGAGTAAATATAGGTCGTTACGGGTTCTTCGCGTGAGCACTAAAAGCACTTTCTACGCTAATAAAATTCTCGATTGTTGCAAGACTCGCGTATTCAGCAATGCCAATTACAGAACTGACCAGATGCCATCGCACTTACCACTCTTGCTGCTGAGGTTGAAGCTTTGGGGAAGGCTTAGTTCACGCAAACCGATCGTGTTCACACATTGAAGATATCACGCCAACAACACCGCACTTCGAAGACAAGCCGGCACTGGCACGTTGGCAAGAGTTCTTTCTTCCGCCGCAGAACAGAATATCCACCGTGAATGGCGACGGTCAGGCGAACAGCTCACACGAACACGACGTTGTCAGGCGCCGGTGGTAGCTGGAGCTTCAGAATTTTTCAAGCCATAACTTGACAGAAATGACAAACAGGGGCTGGGGTCACATTACGACGAGATGCATAAAGGGCGCATTAGTCCAATAATTAATGCCAGTTTCGAACTACGTCACAAGTAATTAACGAAATGACATCCGAACACCGCTGTAACGGCGAACCGCCGCCTTGTCTCGGCCAGGTAGGCTTAGGCCTAGTCTCGCTAATTCTCGTCCGCCGGGCGGGAACAGGCGGGAGGCCTGATAGCAGAGTTGATAGCGCGTGCTGCAGCTGAGGCCGCAGCGACTCTTTTGTTTTCGTGTTTTTTAGTTTTAAGACTGCACTGTTTTATCTCGGTTTGAAGCTCACGTTCAGTCGCGCTCGACTGCTTTGCTTTTTAGCAGACGGGAGCATACCAGTGCCACGTAACCTTTCCGTCGCGATTGGAAAGACGGCAACAGAGCATGCTTGGCTGTCGCCGAAACTGCTAGTCCGCTTGACTGGGGATTCCGTAGCGTTACCATACTATCACGAGAACAGTGGCAGGAAGGTTGAAAAATATCCATTTCGACCTTTGGCAGACCTCTAGCGGTCGAACTACTATTTTCTAGAGTGAAGATCACTTTCCTTAAACAGTGCAACGAAGGTTAGGAGCCAGCTATGCGCATATATTTTTCCGCTCTTCTTGCGGAAATGAATTGCGGCAGAGCATTGGAATATGTTAACCCCCGCCCCCAAAAAAAGAGAAAGAACATTACTGCCAGCAGCACCAAACCTTGAGTAAAGCGTGTGTAGACACGTGCGTGGAGGCCGCACTTTTTTTTTCGGGATTTTAACGGGGTGCTGTTCTTGCAAGAAAGCGTAATTTTTCTACTCATTTTTAGCGATATACAGTGTAGGCGACATTATGCATGTGTATACTGTTTGTGCGGCCACCCTTGTTTTAAAACGATTCCGCGTTGGTCTGGGGGACCCTTTACGGAGAGAGCCCATTGAAATTATGGATTATGTGCGACGTCCAGCCAGAACTGCTTCCAATAAATTTACCAGACTGGTAGATCCCTTTATTGCCGAAGGTCGCGTCACCTCAAGTTGTTCTCACTTAGAATTAAAGCGAAGGCATATGCGTATAGTGGTGGGATTTGTCGTTGGACCATAATCACGGTTTGGCTGACGGTTCGAATCGGTGCTTCGCTCGTGGGACCCACGGCCGTAGGTGAGAGGAGGCTCTCATCTGGCCCTGTTTTCCGCTCGCTGATGAAGGAACTCAGGAAATATGGCATCTTCATCATATTATGAAGAGTGCGTTGTTTGTTGCTCCATGCGGAATGTGCTTGACGAGGAAAATCATACACAATGTCAGCGCTGTATGCCTGCTTTCTTTCAGTTGCCCGGGTGCCATTTTGGGGGGAACAGCATTTACACGCACGGCCCAAACGCGGCTGTATACCGTATTCTGCGCAATAGTCACGAAGCTGTAAACTTATAATCATCGCCTCTTGTTATCGGCGCTGTTCTGCATGCAGAGGCGACAATACTGCGTGTGCACTCTGAGCGCCCGCTTTCCACAACGTTCGTTGGGCAGATAGGTCCTGTATTCGCAAATATCTCATTAGCGTGAATTACGCGCCCCGAGATTCTAAGTAAGCAGCCTCCAAATGCAAAAACTACATTAGGAGAGAGACGGAGAAGAAAACTCGCACGATGGTATATTTTACGATATGTTGAGGTAGAGAATACGAGAGTGACTTCATATATCTGTATTGCTCCAGAGCGCTCTTTTATGTTTATTACGCATACTCCCTGTTCGACTAGCGGTCCTGTCCAGTCCGCCGCTATATAGGCGCTCGGCGTCACCAGTGACCTTCTCCTCAGGCGGCGCGTTTAGCCAACACCCTCTGAAGAATTTTGACAAGAGGGTGTTGGTTTAGCAGCAGGACCGTGCTACATTCATCCCCTCTCGCCCCACTACCCTCTCTCCTTCTACGGTAACCATCCTTCTCCCCCTTCTTCCGGAGTAACTGCCTTCCAGGCGGTTCCCGTGGCAACCAGTCTCCGCTTGTGCCTTACGCCCACGCTTTTCCTTCCAAGGTTCTCATTCATCTTCGCGGCAAAAATGGCACGAGAGTTCCCAACTACGTTAACGGAGTGTGGCCACTGTTTATTGGATATGTGAAAATAAGGAGTTTCGCACTCATTGGTTTCAGCGGGCTGCCGGCAGTAACTGATTGTATTGCGTGCAGTGCACATGGGCATGCACCAGAGTGCAATGCGCTCTGTCTGTCTCTTGGCTTTTTCCTGTGTTTGTCTTTTTTATAGCGCAACTAGGTTCCTTCAAGCAATGCACCAACTTGCCCAACAAGAAGTTCTTCTAAAGCACCAGAGTAAGTTGGAAAGGATTACTGCGGGAAGCTAAGATATGAAAAGTTCACGACAACTGACGCAAACCACAGAAAAGGAGCCTGAAAGAAATCGAGTGCAGCGCATGGACGGCTGACATTTGCTAAGTGGGCTTGAACCCTGGTTCGTTTTTTTCGCTGGCGAAGCACGCGTGGAATATTCTCGATCTTCGTAGTTTCTTCAGGCATAGTCGGCACTAGCACGAGGTCGAAGCCACGGCTTATCTTTGAGCGCCCGGAACAGATTCGCCACTCGCACCGCGCGCGCCCGCTTGGAAGCGCGGCCCGAAGGTCAGTCTCCACTGTGCACCAATGCAAGCGCCCCCGCACAGGCGCTGCGAACGAAGAAATAACGCGAACGCCGCACTTACTGTCGTCCAGCCAGCGCGACTCAGACTTCCTCGCCCGCCCAAGAGCGCGGAAGTCTTTCACCCTCACGCTCCATACCCAGGTGCCAAGTGCGCGTGGGAGACGGGCGCCACCATCGGCTCAAGCAGCCGCTTCGCGGTGATGGGCTGCATATTTTTGAGAAATACTGTATGTATGTTGTCCATGAAGACGTTTATGAAGAACTTTACGGCCGGAAGGGACGCCACTGCTTTGCGACATTCCCTGCGAAACGGTGGTGGGCTGAAGCCTCGGGGTGAGAAATCGCCACCTTCCAGAAGCGCCACCCACCCACCCAACGGCGTGGGCCTGGGCGAAAAAGTGGTGCCGACGAGGACACCAACGACGAAGCCGGATTTTCTACAAAACAGGAGCGTTAGCGTTAAAAGTAAATGGAGCTCACCAACATATCCGCCGGTGGGTGAGCGGTCAGAAAAACCTTCACCCACCAGAAGCTCACGCAGAAGCGGAACGAAAACGGAGGCGAAGTCAAGTTCAAAGACGCAATGTGAAGGCGGCAATGTAAAAATGAAATGTACAAACAATACTGCGAACGCCCATTTTCAGCGTCACATCGTATACGATCGCCCGCGAGTTTTAAAATGCTTCGCTGGTAAAAAAATTATCCTATTTTGAGGTCGAACTGAAATCACCTGACCGGAACATTGCTATTGGCTGGAAGGAGGTGACGTCACAAGACGGGATCATGCCCATTGGCTGGAGGTAAGTGAAGTCGTCAGAAGGGAGCATTTCCATTGGCTACAGGGAACCGACGTGACAAGACGGGAGCATTTCCACTGACATTGGAGAGGCCTTTGCCCTGCAGTAGGCGTATTAAGGTTGATGATGATGAAGATTCTCACTGGCTGCAGAGAAGTGACTTCACAAGACCATAGCGTTTCCATTGGCTGGAGGGAAGTGGCGTCACCAGACGGGAGCATTCCCATTGGCTGGAGGGAACCGACTTCACCAGACGGCAGCATTCCAATTGGCTGGAAGGAACTGACGTCACCATAGGGGAGAGTCGCGTCAACAAGTATGAGGCCGTGATGAGGAAAACATGGACTGATTTAGTGGCAGTAGTGTCGCGGTTCAATGCGCTGCCTTGAGCCAGCAGGAACATACGCGAGGGTCCAGCGCGAGGAGGGAGCCCAGGCAGGATGCTGCTAGGTGTTGTCTTCATGGACGGCCGCTGCCACCGGTGCTGCGCGAGACCAGTGCTGCTTCTACAGCAGCATTCCTATTCGCTGGAGGAAACTGACTTCACAAGACGGGAACATTTCCACTGGACAGAAGTGACGTCCCCAGCCAGAAGTTACGTCACTTTCAGTAAACACGCCACCAGCTTTTAATGCTATCGCATTGCTAACCATGTAAATTGGTTAATAATAATAGGTAAATGTAATACGTAAATAGGTCCACGGGCATTTTTTTTTTTTTCACCCTGGCTCCAGCAAGACCGCTTCCGGCGGTGACGCAGCCCTCGTCGACTTGATATTGTAGCGTGCAACGCCAAAAAGAACACCCGCGCAGAGACGAAAAACCTGCGGCGGTCTCCTAGTGGTTCGAGCGCGCGCGAGAGAGCCAACTAACTTCTTCCTCTTCTAGCGCATGCGCTACTTCTGTCTCTTCTTCGAATGCATGTATCACTGCCCCCTCTTCTGCAGCATCGACACGATGCGGCTGGGAGTGAAAAGTCAGCAAAAGGGTAGAACACAGCTGCAGTGGACCGCAGTTCAGTCAGGTAGCCGGTCGTGGTAAGGCTTCATGCGAACAACGTGTACGACTTCAGTTCGGTGCGACCGGCGCGATGAACAAGCTGTCGGGGCGGGAGCTACTGCATAAGTCACATCACTGATACGGCGCACTACTTCGTAAGGGCCGAAGTATCGGCGCAGCAGCTTTTCAGAGAGCCCGCGGCGACGAACAGGTATCCAAATCCACACAAGGTCGCCGGGAGCATAACTGACGAAACGGCGTCCACAGTTGTACTTAGTGGCGTCAGCCTCCTGTTGACGGTGGATGCGCAGGCGGGCCAGTTGACGCGCTTCCTCAGCACGCTGAACGAAGGTATCTACGTCGATGTCAGCGTCAGAGTCGCAGTAAGGGTCGACGGGCAACATAGCATCCAACGGAGTGGTCACCTGGCGACCGAAGACAAGCTGAAAGGGGGTCAGTCGGGTTGTTTCCTGCAGGGCGGTGTTGTACGCAAACGTTACGTACGGCAGAATGGCGTCCCAAGTTCGATGCTCGACGTCAACGTACATTGATAGCATGTCGGCTAGTGTGCGGTTGAGTCGCTCTACCAACCCGTTTGTCTGCGGGTGATACGCCGTAGCACGTCGGTGGCTCGTGTGCGTCAGAGTCATCACGGACTGGGTTAAGCGGGCCGTGAAAGCAGTTCCCCGGTCAGTAACAACAACGGCGGGTGCTCCATGACGCAAGACAATGTTGTGGACGAAGAACTGCGCCACTTCAGCAGCAGTGCCTTTGGCAAGAGACGTGGTCTCAGCGTACCGTGTGAGGTAGTCAGTCGCAACGACTATCCAACGCTTTCCAGACGAAGACTTCGGAAATGGGCCAAGGAGGTCCATGCCCACTTGATGGAAAGGGGTCTTCGGTGGATCGACGGGGTGAAGAAATCCTGCCGGTTTCAATGGAGGAGTCTTCCGACGTTGGCATTCACGGCATGTTTTGACGTAGGCCCGCACCGATGGGAGTAACCTGGGCCAATAATACTTTTGTCTAATCCGCGCGAGTGTACGGCTGACTCCAAGGTGGCCGGCGGATGGTGCATCATGACAGGCACTCAAGATCTCAGACCGCAGCTGTGATGGTACGACAAGTAGGAACACTTCTTCGCTGTTGGCAAAGTTGCGCTTGTAGAGAACACCAGACCGTAAAGTGAAGGTGTGAAGCCCTCGAAGAAAAACACGCGGAATGGGAGCTTCACTGCCTTCGAGGTAATCGATGAGCGGCGCCAACTCCGTGTCCGCCCTCTGAAGCTGCGCCATTTGGGTGGTACTAACAGAGCCCAGGAAAGGAAAATCATCGGTGGTTTCTTCGGTATTGATTGGGATAGGCGCACGCGACAGACAATCCGCATCCTGATGCTTGCGGCCAGACTTGTAAACTACTGTTAAGTCGTATTCTTGCAAGCGTAAGCTCCATCTATCCAAGCGTCCTGAGGGGTCTTTGAGGCTCGCCAGCCAGCATAAGGAGTGGTGGTCGCTTACCACACGGAAGGGTCGTCCGTAGAGGTACGGTCGGAACTTGCAGATGGCCCATATCACTGCAAGACATTCTTTCTCCGTCGTAGAATAATTGGTCTCGGAGCGCGTAAGTGTCCGACTAGCATAACTGATGACCCGTTCTGCACGGTCTTGCCACTGGATCAGTACTGCACCAAGGCCAACATTGCTGGCGTCAGTGTGGATGTCCGTGGCAGCATGCTCGTCGAAATGGCCGAGTATCGGAGTGCCTTGCAGACGGCTGCGAAGCTCGACAAATGCAGCCTCTTCGTCGGTCCCCCACAGGAAGGGCGTGTCGTCACGGGTCAGCGCGTTCAGCGGTTCCGCGATTTTCGAGAAATCTTGAATAAAGCGCCTATAATAGGAGCACAGGCCTAAAAACCGGCGAACGGCCTTCTTGTCAGTTGGGCGTGGAAAACCTGAGACGGCAGCAGTCTTGTCAGGGTCCGGGCGAACACCTTGTGCGCTGACAACGTGACCAAGAAAGCGAAGTTCCTCAAAGCCAAAATGGCATTTCTCGGCTTTGATGGTGAGTTGCGCGGATTTGAGCGCTTGTAGCACAATGCGCAACCGCTCCAAGTGTTGGTCAAAGGTGGGCGAAAATATAACGACATCGTCCAGGTACACCAGGCAGGACTGCCATTTCAAGCCGGAGAGGACAGTGTCCATCATGCGTTGGAAAGTACCGGTGCTGAGCACAGACCAAATGGGAGCACTTTAAACTCATAGAGGCCGTCAGGCGTCACGAAAGCCGTCTTCTCCCGGTCTCTCTCGTCCACTTCGATTTGCCAGTACCCGCTTTTAAGATCCAATGACGAGAAGTATCTGGCGTTCCGCAATCGGTCGAGCGCGTCATCTATCCTGGGCAGCGGGTAAACGTCCTTTTTGGTCACGCTGTTAAGTTTCCTGTAGTCCACGCAGAAACGCAGAGTATTGTCCTTCTTTTTTGACAAGAACCACAGGCGATGCCCACGGACTAGTGGACGGCTGGATGACATCGTCTGCAAGCATCTCGGCAACCTGATTCTGAATGGCTTCTCTCTCCACCGGGGAAACACGATATGGGCGCTGGCAGACGGGTCGCGTAGTCTCGTCAGTGATGATACGATGCTTGGCGAGTGGAGTTCGGCCGACCTTCGAGCACGTAGCGAAACAGTCCGCAAATTCTGCCAAGAGGGCCGACAGAAGATCCCTCTGAACCGACGGCAAGGCAGGATTTATTCTGACTGACTGAAGAACGTGATGTGGGCCAGCATACTCCGGAGAGGGTCCTCCCACGGTGCACAAACCTGGAACCTCAGCAACGTCGTGGAGGAAGGCAATAGCCATGCCTTTGGCCAGGTGCTGATATTCGTTGGCAAAGTTAGTCAGGAGGACGTGGGTGCGGCCGTCACGTAGTTGGACGAGACCTCTTGCAACGGCAAGTCCCCGCTTAAGCAGCAGTGGACTATGGCTGTCCGCTAGGCCCTCGTAGTCATGAAAGAGGTCGTTCCGCACGAGCACCAGAACCCTGCACCGCGGCGGCACCGTGACGTCGTTCTCGACAATGCGCAGAGCGTTGCTGCAGGGATCGCGGGAGTCAAAGCGCGCCACGGCCTGTTTGGTCGAGAACGTGACACGTGCCTCCTGAAAGTCAATCACAGCGCCGTTCGACTGCAGGAAGTCGATCCCCAGAATCAAGTCTCTGGAACACTCGGGGAGTACGACAAATTCACCAACGTACGTAAAACCACTAATCCCAACTCTAGCCGCGCACTTGCCCACAGGGGAAATTAGGTGGCCACCAGCAGTGCGAATGGGGATCCCCGTCCACGGTGTCAGAACCTTCTTAAGTTCTCCAGCGAAGGCACGGCTCATAACAGAGTAATCAGCACCGGTATCGAGCAGCGCGGTAATGTCAGTGCCATCAATTGTCACACGCAAATTGGATGCAGCGTATCTGATACTGTCGCTGCCTCTCTCTGTCCGGGTATCGTCGGCTCGAGGGTTCCGCGATGGAGGATCTTGACACGTCCCGACGTCAGCGACCTTGCCTCCAGAGGTCGCTGGTGTTAGATTTCCCGACGCGGACTCGGCGAGCGACGGCCAGCAGAGCTACTCTGGCGGCCAGGGCTGGAAGAGCGATAACGGAGAGGCGAAGGGGAACGGGACTCGCGCCTTCCAGAGTAGGCAGGGTTCTGGCGTGCCCAGAGATGCTGTGCAATCTCATGCGGTCGTTCGCCGTTCTGAGGGCAGGGTGCGTCGGGATGGAAACCGCGAAGGCCCACTTGGCGGTACGGACAGGCGCGGTAGAGGTGACCAGGCTCCCCACAGTGGTAGCAAAGAGGCCTGCGGTCCGGTGTACGCCACAAATCCGACTTGCGAGGGCGTGGCCCAGCTGTAGCAGATGCGGTTGCAGTATACGTGGCGATGTTACTCACGGAGGTCGACGGGGTCACACCGTAGCCAGGCACGCTTGCGTGACATGTGCCGATGTTGCTCACGCCAGGCGTTGGGGTAATGGGACCGTAGCCTGTCGTGCGACGTACAACAGATGCGTACGTGGGTCCGTCATCGAACCGGGATGGCGCTTCGGGGACAGGAGGTGCCTGCGCAGCCTGTCGCACCTCGTCCCTGACAACTTCGGACAGCGCTGCCAGCGGCGCAGGTGCAACCTGAGGCAGATGGATCCGTTGCAGTTCCTCCCGGACAACGGAGCGAATTAGTTCACGCAAGGTGTCTGCACTGCCGCCGAGACACGACGAAAAGCCTTCGGGCACCATGCAGTTGATGTCCCGGTTGTACTGGCGGGCCCGTTGTTGCAGCGTCGTCTCCATCGTGGTCGCCTCGGTTAGAAATTCCGCCACCGTGCGGGGTGGGCTGCGCACGAGGCCCGCGAACAGCTCCTGCTTAACCCCACGCATGAGATGGCGCAGCTTCTTCTCCTCTGTCATGTTGGGGTCGGCGCGCTTGAAAAGACGGGTCATGTCTTCGGTGTACATGCGCACGCTTTCGTTCGTGCGCTGATTTCGGGAGTGCAGCGCAGCTTCGGCCTTCTCCCGGCGGTCAGCGTTGGGGAACGTAGCCAGGAGACTCCGGCAAAACGTCTCCCAGGTGGGAAGTGTAGCCTCGTGGTTTTCAAACCACGTCCGAGCAGACTCTTCCAGGGCAAAGTAGACGTTATTCAGCTTGCGCTCGTCGCACCAGCCATTGTAGCGTGCGACCCGCTCGAACGTCTCCAGCCAGTCCTCAGCGTCTTCGAACACGTCACCGTGAAAAGATGGCGGTGTTCGCGGTGGGTGGCAAAGGATCGGCGCCAGGGGCCTGGTGTCAGCGGCCATGGCAGTTGGACTCGACGGTAGAGGCTGGATCGGCGGCTGGGTCCTGGTGTCAGTGGCCATGTCAGTTGGACTCGGCGGTCGAGGCTGCGTCGTCCTTGTTGGCGGGGGAAGGGGCCCAAATTCAGGCGACTCTCCGCGGAGACGGCGGCTGGGTCGCTGGTGAACCGGTGTGAGGTCCGTAGTGACGCTGTACGGAGTTTGCAGGTCGGGAAGCGTACCCAGCACCTCCACCAAACTGTAGCGTGCAACGCCAAAAAGAACACCCGCGCAGAGACGAAAAACCTGCGGCGGTCTCCTAGTGGTTCGAGCGCGCGCGAGAGAGCCAACTAACTTCTTCCTCTTCTAGCGCATGCGCTACTTCTGTCTCTTCTTCGAATGCATGTATCAATATAGTCGGACTGACACCGTCAGAAAGATCACATTACACGAAAAGCCGTTACATTGAGATTACCCGCTATGGACTTAATTTACCTTACCGTCACAGCACCAGCTGGAGCACTCCTTGTATCATATCAGATCGTAAATCGTGGCCTGCAAATCATCTGGGTGCTATGCATTGCCACGTGCTTTTCCCATGCCATCTGCGTGCACTGACCCCTTTCCACCTTCGGGTATAAATAACTCCGATCAATAGATCAGGGCGTTCACTGTTTCTTGACAACCTGGCTGTTCACTTTTGTCGTTCCACTCAAGGACGATACATGGCGCCAGAAGTGGGATGCAATGGAGCAAGTAAGGCAGTCGGAACCCGTGCGTTTGACAACGGACGGAGGACGGAATTGGAAGCTATTTCGTCGGAAGTACGAATTTTTTCTTCGAGCCATGGCATGCGATGACAAACCAAAATCAGAGGCGTCAAAGACGGCCCTGCTGCTCAGCGTTGCGGGTGAGGAAGGCTTGGACGTTTTCAACAACTTCGTGTTCACACGAGAAGAAAGCGAGGAAGACTGCGCTACCGTGATTTCAAAGTTAGAAGTGTTAAGTTGCTGCCCGACATGACAGCCAGTTCGGTGATCGAGATTCATCATCAGCCTGACTACGCCCACTGCAGGGCAAAGGCCTCTCCAATTAACCCTGCCCTTCGCCAGTTGCGGCCACCGTATCCCCGGCACCCTCTTGATCTTATCCGCCCACCTAACTTTCTGCCGCCCCCTGCTATGCTTGCCTTCTCTTGGTATCCACTCAGTTACCCTTAGGGTTGGTTGGTTGGTTGCGACTGAGAGAAGGATGAAAAGGAAAGTGCACGGGCCTGCCAACTGGCTCAAGCCGAGCCACCACCGCTGCCACGTGCAGATAGAAGAGAGTTGAAAGATAAGAGGACAGAGCAAAGACGCGCGTCGCAACAACCGCGTCCGCCGGAACGGACGCTGGCTGAAAAATACAGATACACGGCCGCAGCCCGAAGGCTGCAAACCGAATGCCACAGATATATTAGCTACCAGCGGTTATCTTCCCTTCGCATTACATGCCTTGCCCAAGCCCACTTCTTCCTCTTGATTTCATATAGGATGTCATTAACCCGCGTTTGTTCCCTCATCCACTCCGCCCGCTTCCGATCTCTTAACGTTACACCAATAATTTTCCTTTATTAGCTCGCTGCGTTGTCCTTAGCTTAAGCTGAACCCTCTTTGTTAGCGTCCCCGTTTCTGCTCCATAGGTGAATACCGGTAAGATACAGCGGTTGTAAACTTTTCTCTTGGGGATATGGGTAAACTGCCATCCATGATCTGAGAGAACCTGCCATATGCTCTCCGCCCCATTCTTATTTTTCTAATTATTTCCCTCTCATGATCCAGAGCAGCTGTCACTACCTGCCTTACATAGGCATAATCCCTTACTACTTCTAGCACCACGCCACCCATTGCGAACTGCTGCTCTCTTGCTAGACTGTTGAACATTACTTTCGTTTTCTGCATGTTAATTTTTCCCACAGTTCAGCATTGACGAGTTTTTTCTTTTTGCACGGCTTTATGATTGCAAGCATGTTAAATTTAGCCAGGAATATTCCCAACCTAACGGGCTTGCAGAAAAGGGTGTGCAAATCGTGAAGCGGATTCTGATGAAATCGAAAGCGGCGGTCATCGTATGGCTCGAACATAACAACTGCAAATTCGGGATTAGTGGGCCGGCTGTCTGACACCGGTCCGTAATTTTCGGCTTTATTTTCTCGCTTCAAAGGTTTACCAGTTTTTTTGGAGTGTGTCCTCGACGTGCGACGACCTGGGGGTACCTGGCCGCCAGCAAAAGCACGTCAAGCGACCTCCTCGGCGCTGTGCGCCGTATCAACGCCGACACGGAACATCACCACCAGCTGAACTCCATGCTGCACTGATGGCAGCAACGGCAGCGGCGGGTCCAGCGGCCCCTGTAGTTGCGGCTACAGACCAGGGCCCGGCAAACAAGAGACTGCGCGACGACCAAGCCAGCAACGAGCCTCTGACCGACCATCCAGAGGACATGGATCAAGCATCATTCACAGTTGTATCGTACAAGAAAAAGAGAGCTACCGGTGTTCCTGTCGTCTTTAGGCCCACCGAGGAAGGAGGAAGCCTATGGAAAGCCAACCCCAACATTGTGGCTTCGGCGGTTGTAGCATCGGCTCAAGAAAAAGTCCTCAGCCATCGCATTCACAAGGATGGGAGCCTGATGGTTACAGTATCGACGCTGCCCGCCGCCAACCGTCTGCTCACGGTAACTAAGCTGGCTGGAGTGGCTGTAGAGGCCCGAGTCCCATACTCTTACATGGCAAGCTATGGCAAAATACAAGATGTACCTGTCACCTACACAGACGAAGACCTGCACGAATATCTACGCGACCAAGGTGTCCTGTCAGCGAGGAGGCTAACAGCCTACACTCCTGAGGATGGTGGAAAGATCAAAGAGGTACGCCGTCGCGCAGTTATATTGGAATTCGCAAAAGATGCGCCGCTACCAAAACGAGTAACGCTTGGGTTCTGTAGTTACCCTGTAACTGAATACGTCGGAGCAGCAACTCAATGCTATAAATGTCAGAGGCATGGCCACATATCAAGACACTGTAACGGCCCCGTGCGCTGGAAAGTCTGTGCTGGCCCCCACTCGCACAAAGAATGCACTTCGAGAGCGCAACCTAAATGCGCTAACTGCGGTGGCCCACACCCTGCTTCCTATGGAGGGTGTTATAAAAAGAAAGCAGCCACAGTTGCTCGCACGGCAGAGCAAACACAAGGGAAACCCCCTAAGCGCCATGAACCACCACCTAACCCCGACGTGGTTTTCACGCCTACGGCAGCTCTTTCCGAGAAGCAGTCAACACAGCGTGGCAGAGCAGCTGACAAGACCTACGCAGATGCGGTAAAAAAGAAGCGTGCGAAGTCTGTTGGTTCTTCTCCTTCATCAAAGCTGCTGCAACGCACTGCACAAGACTCGACAAACAGCGGCGCTCGCTCTGAGCCTAAGGCGCCACAACATGGCAGGAAGATCAGCGGCAGACAGCAAACCGGAAGCTCTGAACAAGATGTCACATGCCTATTGATTCCGATGCTGTTTGCAGCCATCAAAGCTCTTATCCGTGCAAACCCCTCGTCAGGAGGACTCCCAGAAGTAGAAGCTGTCCTTGCAATGGAGCCGTTGGTGTCGGTCTCCTACGCTCCACAGGGGCGTAATACCACACTTCAGTAATCATGGCTTCCACAGCGAGAACTTCACCGCAGCTGACAATCAACAACATCTTTCGTACATGCACCATTTTCCAGTGGAACGCTCGCGGGCTACGCTCTAAACTCTCAGATTTCCGACAGCTCGTGCGAGCGTACCGCTTCCCCTTCATAGTCATCTGTGAATCACGCGTCGAGGAAACTTTCCGACTCCAAGGATACTATTTCCATCATTCACAACGACCAGATAACGTCAGCAGATTGCTGATAGGCTTTCGCAAGGATATCCCGGCCTCGCCGGTTGATGTCCCGCCTCACAGCGACAATGAATACGTGTGCGCTGTCACAGTTATTGCCGGACAACAGTACACTCTGATTGGAGTATATCTTGAGCCAGGCACGCCATTTGATGCTTTGAGACTTGAAAATTTGATATCAAAGACGCCCTCTCCGCATATTATTTGCGGAGACTTCAATGCTCATAATGAAATTTGGGGCAGCTCACATACATGTGCCCGAGGTGCCAAGCTTGCAAAACTTCTCTCCAAGCATTCAGTTCAGCCATTAAATGACGGCAGCATCACCTACCTCCGAGGCGCGACGACTACCAGCAGCATCGACGTGACATTTGTCACAAGTTCATTCGCCCACAACTTTGGCTGGTGCACTGATTTGGAGACACGCGGAAGCGACCATTACCCAATCCTCATATCGGCTTTCCATGCGCTGAGGAACCCAAACAAATTGCTTATAAAATCTACAGACTGGGACGCATACAAGGACGCTGTAAGCAAAGGAGTTACTGCGGCAACTCGAAATGAGGAATTAGCATCGACAATGGCGTATTGCCTGAGAGCGAGTACACAAATTACAGCTAAAAATGATAACCTACCTTCAAATGATGACACATTCCAAAGGCTTTGCGCTATACGCAGGCGAGCTGAAAGGAAAGCTCTGCGCACAAAAAGCCTCGATGACCTACGTGCATGCCGACGGGCACAACGTCACATTCGACGCTACATGGATAAACTGAGTCGGTAAAAGTGGCGTGACTTTTGTTCTACGCTGGATGTGCGCCAACCAGTAACCAACATTTGGCGGATAGTTAGAGGTATGCGCACGCCACTTCAACAACTCCACCCCTTCGCTGCACTCTCCCTTCACGAACAAAAATCTATAAAAGAAGTCTCAGAAGAATACTGCAGGCTACTGTCGACAGGGTCAGGGCATTCGACACTCTCTGCAGATGGTCAAACAGGCATCCCAAAGGCGGCAGTGCCAGCGTTAGACCTGCCTTTCACAATGGAAGAACTATCCACAGCTATCGCGGAGACAAACAGACACACGTCTCCGGGTCATGATGAGGTGACCTATGACGCCATTGCTAAGCTACCCCACACCTCCCGTCTTCGACTCCTGGAGTATTACAATTCTTCCTGGATGGCTGGTGAGGTCCCCACGGAATGGAAGCTGGCAAAAATTGTGCCCGTTTTGAAGCCCTGTAAGCAGCCAACAAGCTACGCATCATTCCGGCCCATTGCCCTACTGAGCTGCGTAGGTAAGCTCATGGAGCGCATGATCTCCAAGCGCATAATTTGGTTCCTAGAAAGCCGAAATGAGTTCCCCCAAGAAATGAACGGGTTCCGTCAAAACAGGTCGGCGACTGACAATATCATCGCCCTCGTCTCATCACTTGAGGAGTACCTTCATGCTGGGTACATCCCGACAGCCGTTTTCCTAGACATCAAGGCCGCCTTTGACTCTGTCTTTCACCATGCAATTCTCGCAGCCTTTGGCAGTCTTGGCCTTGGAGGAAGGCTATACAAGTGGATTGGGCATTATTTAAAAGAACGGCAAATTTTTATGACCACTCCAGACGGTCCAACTCGCTTTCACGCAGTGGAGAGGGGCGTACCGCAGGGAGCGGTGCTCAGCCCTCTCTTGTTCAATATTGTCCTTATTCACATAACAAGAAACCTTCCGCGAGGGGTCCGCATAACAATTTATGCTGATGATATCTGCATCTGGACCGCATCATGCTCGCGCTATATCACCCAGCAACGTCTACAGAGAGCGCTATTGCACGTTTCGATGTACCTGGCTTCCAGAGGTCTTCGTCTATCGCCAGAAAAGAGTGTTGCAATGGCGTTTACAAGAAAAACGATGACCCGATATCCGCTGCTCCTAGGTGGACGATCGCTGCCATATGTACGATCTCAGCGATTCCTGGGTGTTGTAATCGACTACAATCTGTCATGGTCACCTCAGATCAAAAAACTCCGCCAGAGGATTACTGCAGCATCGCAAGTGTTCAGGTTCATGGCGGGAACAAGGTGGGGTAGCAACTGCCGATCAATGCTTCTGCTTGAAAAAGCCTACGTGGAAGGAACCTTGCGCTACTGTCTACCAGTGCTTCAAAGATTATCTACATCAAGCAATAAGACCCTCAATGCCGCACGGAACAACTGCCTGCGAATATGTCTTGGCCTCCCAAAAGGTTCCTCTGCGTCAGGAACAGTAGCGGAGGCAGGATGTCTCCCACTAGAGGTGATTGCCGCCCAGGAAACTATGCGTACCCATCTCCGCCATGTCCTGCAAGGGAAGAAGCACTTCCTACACCGCGTCCATCTAACTCACAGCAACTCTAGCTTTGGCCAGGCAGTACAGCTCCTGCCCCTTCCTACTATTAATCAGCCAGAGAAGCTACTACCTCTGGCCTTTCCTCCATGGACACTCTCTCCTCTAAAGGTGAAGAAGTCTGTTCCAGGTGTGAATGCAAAGAGCCTCATGCCACAGGCAGCGCTTCTGCAAACTACTCTCGCCTACTTATCGGAGGAATATATGCAGCACATCCATATCTTCACCGATGGTTCAACTACTAAAGAAACCTCTTCTTGTGGCCTTTATGTGCCCTCAACAGACCATGCCCTTTCTTACCGGCTGCAGCGGAGGGCATCCTCTACGACAGCTGAGCTTCACGGCATTAAGGAAGCTGTTTCTTACATCCTGCGCCGAACCGCCGGCCGTTGGGTTATCTTCACCGATTCAAAAGCATCGCTGCAGATCCTGGCCAACCTGCTGAAGAAAACGAATCACCAGCCAGTTTCCCTCGACATCGGGTATATACATCATTTAGCTATTGCCGCAGGCCACTGCATAACATTTCAGTGGGTACCTGCTCACTGTGGCATTCTGGCTAATGAAAAAGCAGATGAAGCGGCTCGAAAGGGCCATCAACATCGGAGATACATTCGAACTTTTTTCACGAAATTGGATGCGTCCCAAATGGCTAAAAGTTTTGCCTACGAAGAAACGTATCGGCTTTGGAGTTTGCCGACACATCAGTACCAATTTCTTCACTCAATCGACCCACATCTTAGATCAAGACTCTCACCCAGAAGTCCTCGACAACTGGAAACACTTTATCACCGACTTCGTCTGAATTCTGCATATACAAACCGCTTGCGATACCGTTTTGGACAAACGAACAGTCCGCATTGTGACAATTGTGCCGCGATAGAAACTGTGGAACATATCCTACTTGTGTGCCCTGCGTATGCTAACGAGCGTGCGTACTATGAACATTGCATGCAGAAGCTCTGCCCAGTGCCCCTAACAATGGACAAAGTTTTAGGTCCCTTAGCCTGCTTCAGGCAACAGAGACTTGCAATGAACTTTCTTTTTTCATATTTACAAGCCATTGGACATCTAGATAAGCTCTAAATTCACTTGCACGTTACCTTCATGCATTCTTCATGCAGTGAACTTCGTCAGCCCATTTGTCGGACTATGCGCTCCATCATTCCATAGGTTATATCAAAACTCGCCATTGCATCCTTAGTACCCATTTCATGGCCGCATTTTATCTTCGTTTTTTTTTCTTTTACCTCTTCCACGCTGCTCTTTTTCTCCCAAATTCCCCTTCCTACGCAGAGTAGCATGCCAGCGATTTTTAAACGCCGGCTAAATTCTCTGCATTTCATTAAAGAGTCTCTCTCTCTCTCTCGAAAGCGGCAAATGAGTGTTTCTGGATGGACATGTTGAATTACAGGGCCAGTCCCACCGAAGATGGCCGGTCTCCAGGCGAGCTGCTGCAAGGGAGGCGGCTGCGCACACCAGTGCCGGACTTCAATCCCATGCCGGTGATACAGGTGAAGACACGCAGCCGGATAAGTCGCAAGGAGTGCGCTGTACCTCGCCTCAGCAACGACTTGGTGCGTTTGAATGGAAAGTCCTGGGCACGGAAAGAAAACGTGATTGGACCGGTCCGGCCACGAGCCTTTTATGTGCGCACAGAAAACGGTGCTGCTCTTCGGCGCAACCGGCGGCACCTTTTGGCAAAGGAACGGTGTAATATCAGTTCGTCACAAGGGCTGGAGACAACAGTCACTGTGCCTACACCGACAACACCGACGCTCTCGTTGCAGCATAAAGAGGCATTGGCAACGGGCAATCCGGCTTAAATAACTCAGCGGCCATCGGTCCAACCACCGCGAAGGACGACACAACAAATGCGGCCACCGGAGCGTCTGCGTTACTACCAGCGATTCCGGCAGACAAGCCAACGATGTCGAGTTTGGTGCTGAACAGTTGAGCCGGAGGATGTATCATACCAGATCGTGGTCTGCAAGTTATCTGGGTACTGATGTGCTCGGGGATCGGGACCAGGGTCTTCACCGCATTAGGGCGAAGCAAGCAGACTACGGAGAGAAGCCTTCGGGAGGAATAGCAAGCTTGAAGGTTTATTTTACATCATGTACAGTAGCAAGGAGACCAAAGTCAGAAAATGGGGGAGGATCCCTGGCACCCCACAGATTGCTACTTAAATGCAGTTCACATTCCCCAGGCACCCGGCTAGGGAATCTGATGTCTGGTTGAGCGTCCAATGGGCCGCCAGCGTCTTCCTAGGCTCCGCCCTCCTCACGTGGCCACGCACACCGCACAGACACACAGGCAAGGAGGAACTTGGCGTCTCTCAGTCGCGAACTGTTGGTTTTCCGCGGGCCGACCAGGCCCAAAGGTCGTTGCTGCTGTGTGATGACCTTGATTGATGGGGACGCGAGCGCTGACCGCTCACCGGTGACCTCTTCAGTTCGGTGGGAGGGACAAATCAGCCGTGTCGCCTCTCCGCTTTGTCGGCTCCTCAGGGCGCACGCGGGCACTGAGTTGGCGGCGCCGTCGCCCCGCCGTCGTCTCCACTGGGTCTCGTCCGTCGGTCCACGGCAGTCCGGGAGAAGCGCCGCACTCAGCCTCCCCGGCGAAGGGGATTATAGACGCCTTTGTGTACGCCGACGCCGTTGCCAGTAGCTGCCCCACGCAGTGTCTCTTTTGTCTTCCCCGAGCAGCAGCACTTCGGCCAAAGTGGCCTGATGGCGCCCGATTGGCTCGCCTGTTTCCGCTGCCAGTCCCCAGGAGCGCAGTCCGGCAACAGAGCCGCATTCAGCATCGCCGGCGAAGGGGATTAGAGCCTTTGTCCACGCCAACACCGTCGCCAGAAGCCGCCCCCAGGCAGTGTCTCTTTCGTCTCCTCCGAACAGCAGCGCTTTCGGCCGTTTACCTGACGGCGCCTGACTGGCTCGCCATTCTCCGCTGGCTAGGCCTCCGATCATTACAGTACTGTCCAGTGCCACGTGTTTTCCTCGCCCTCTGCGTGCACTAACCGCCTTCCACCTTCGGGTATAAATAACACCGAACAATAAATGAGGGGGTTCACTGTTTTTTGGCAACCTGGCTGTTCATTCTTGTCCCACTCAAGGACGATACACTCCTCACGAGTACGTGGCTGCTTCGTCTTTGCGGTTCAGAGCAGAGGTTGCGCGGTGGGTGGCGTGAAGCTCCTTCGCCATGGCCCTTAGATAACTAAAGGGGTGCGTTTTGTGAAAAATTGTCACCCCAGTGTGGAGTATTTTAAGACATTGTCATGTATATATTGATGGGAAAGGTCTTATCTTCCAAGGCGTAGCAAACTCCTGCATTTAGAATTTGTCCTGGGCTCACACCTAGCAGTTAAGACTTCCGCAGAACACCTTTGGGCTGTGTTTTTAACAATGAATGATTTAAAAGAACTACCGACCCCGTGGGGGTTTGGGTATATATTGGCCGTTGCCATGCACACTTATGATATGTAAAAAATTGCGGTCGTAAACAAATTCCTGTCGAAAAAATGCACATGCCAAGCATTTAAGGACATGCACAAGTTTCCTGCACAATCTACCTACCCAAAAAGCTTAATCTAAATTAAAATCACAGTTAAACGGTAAAAAGGGAGAAATCTTTATTCAATTTAACACTCCGGGTCATAATTCACGCAATTTAAATTCAGAATCTTAGACAGAAATAAACTGCTACGTAAAATAGATCAAACAAATTCTTTTTCGATGGCTTGGTTCGTGGTGCGCTGGTGAGCCGTAGAGAAAGGTGAATCCAATTTTTTATGCGTGACGTTACTTGTGACGACACTACTTTAAAAATAATTACGGCAACCAGTGACGATTTCTGAGCACTGCCACTCCTTATGATAATTTGTTTCTTTTGTATTCTTCAACTTGCTGTAACGCTGGTTCAAAAATTGTTTTTTTTTTTCATTGTTATTTGAAAGCTCAGCTCTACCGGCCGCCGTACGCACCCAATATCACGCTTACATGATTCATATTTTTTTTTCTCTAGCGTTATTTAGATATTTCAATAAGTCTTTAGAGATTCCAAAATTATAATGCCACAGCATTAATGTTGCAGTTTTTACCATGCTACGTATTAGCGATGCAACATGCTAGAAGCAGTCATTAAGATGATAGTTATTCTGCATTTGCACCCAGCGGTCTTTCGCGGGGATGCATGCCATTGTGCCTGTAAGTTGCTGAATTCCGCAACAGAGCATCAGTCTAAGCAGTGGAAGAATAGTTAACGAACAGTTAAAGCCGCATTCTATACTACACGGTTGCCCCGAGCGTTCAGCAGGAATAGGGATGCAGTCGACAGCGGCAGAAATACAGGCGAAGTTAAGTTAGAATGGCATTCTCCAAAGGCGGGTGTCCGTCTAGAGTAGTTGTTCAATTCCACTAGAAAAATACCTTTGTTATCGCAGACTCTATGAATGATTTGTCTTTCTATGAAAATTGGAATCGACTAAAAAGGACGCAAAATAGGGCTACCCTCAAGGTTTTCAGCCGGCGGCAACATACGGTCAAGAAGCTATGCTGCTCTTTTGCTACAACCCGCCGCTGGATCTGTGGTTAGGGCGCTCGGCTACTGAGCCGGGCTCCCCGGGTTCGAACGCGGCGGCCGCATTTTGATGGCGGTGAAGCGCAAAGGCGCCCGTGTGCTGTGCGATGTCAATGCACGTTAAAGATCCCCAAGTCGTCGAAATTAATCGGGAGCCCTCCACTACGGCACATCTTTGTCTTTCGTCTTTCACTCCCTCCTTCATTTCCTTCCGATAAGGCGCGGTTCACGTGTCCACTGAGATGTGAGAGCGTTACTGCACCATTTTCTTTCCTCAAAAATCAATTTATCAATTTGCGAATTTGTTTTCGCTTCTCGATATAAACTTTGTACTAAGTTACTGGTGATTTCGATGGGTGCATTATCTTATGAAACATATGGACGCAGCTCATAGACAGTTCAGTTTTTTCTTGGAAGATGCCAACAAAGCAACACAAATTGTCTCTAGTTTCGAAGTGAATGAGGCGCTCAGACACTCGTTGGAAGCAATGACAATAGGTGTAAGCTGATCTTTATGCTTTCTCCACTACCAGATGAAGAAGGCGGAATTTGCTTACATTATCCTCCTTATTCTACATACGAAGCTGACCCAGATAAAAGAGTAAGATATTTCTACAACGACACAACAGGAATTTGCGAACAATACTATATGTACCGAACCATTGGAGAAGAACTGAAGGCCAATTCCTTTAGCTCAATGGTGCTTTGTACAATGCATTGTGGGTAAGACTATGCGCTGTTCTCACATTGACTGCTGTTCATTTGAAAAATGTTATCACGCTCAAGGCTTTGATTTCGCAGCCCAGCTCATTCCCACGCGTCTTGACTTTTCTTAGACATTAAGAAAAATTTGCACACTTGTTACAAAGCTGTCGTAGGTCCATTTATTTCTTTGCTGCAAGCCATCCATAGAGTGTTTGTGAGTGAAAGTGGAGCAGGCAGGTGGCGCTATTCACTTACACTTGAAGTGCTCCGGGTAATTTTGGCGTCCACACCAGGGGATGTCGTACGTTTGTCGATACAAAATGTCATTGTCTTCGAGCGCGTTCCATGATTTTGGTAGTCCGCATTGTGTAGTGTATTTAGGTAAAGTTATTTGATTCTCAAAACCTCCGCGGTCGGCCGCGAAATGCGCTAAACTGTGCAAATTATCTGGTGTATATACACCCTGAAAAACTTGTTAAGGCTCAGTTTGGCGTGAGGATTAAAATTGTAAAGAGGGCACCGTGCTAAGAGTGAAAGCGTCATCATTTGTACTTTTTTCATCGTTGCCTCAGTGAACGATTGTCGAGTTTACAGGGTTACTGTGCAGAGATGAAACCATAGAGATAGGAGAGAAATGAAAGGACTCCGCAGAATATATATTGTACGAAGAATAATAAACAGAGAGAAGTTCTTATTAACACGAGGGCCTAAAGAGTTCCTAGCGCGAAGTTACTATTGACCTCCTAACCTAGAAATGCTGGTGTGTGGTGAAGCCAGTGAAATACACTCACGCGATGCAGGATATGGTGCGAAATAAACGAGACTTTTAATGTGGGCGACACTGGTCATGGTCAACCTAGAGAAATGAAATAAATATTTAAGCAACTAGGTTTCGTACCCACGGCGCCGCAAACTGACCAGCTGCGCTGGCCACTGCACGGGAGCACTACGCTATCGCCGCTGTCTATCACACCTCATGTTAAACTGCGACACATTCTCGCATTGTGCAGTGAACGTCGTTGCTGTCCTTCACTTCCATTGGTGCGCAAGTAATGCAAGGAAAGTAAACGTGCTTTGAATCGCGCCTTTAAGTACATGGCGTTGGTTTCCGCCAGCAAAAAACTGCTTTCGCGCAATATTTCGAGCCTAGCAATGCTAAACCCCAGAACGTTCTTAGCGGCCAAAGTTGTGTGAAAGGGCCATTCACTGAAGCATCTTCATGTCCGAGCAAATATTATATGCACTGAAAACCCGCCGAATATCGGGAGGCATTACGGTTCAAACACCGTAACCGTTGCAAGCCATGCAAATGATTAAAAAACAGTATCACCTCTGGGTTACGCGGCAGGGATGAATTGCGCTGAAAGGTTGTTCATTTGCATAGAGAGAGTCTCATACCTGCACTGAGATGGACTCAAAAATAAAAAATCAGTGACTTTTTTTTATGCTACATATATCAAAGCGAGACAGTTTCAAGAATCGAAAAACCGAACTCATTTCAGAAATGACTTTTCACATGTCATCAACAAAACCTTGAAGGTCATGCTCTTATTTGTAAAGGCCATTTTTTGGCACTGACGCATGAAAAATGCTTTGCCATTAATCGCTACGTAAACAAAACCGTACCCATTCAAAGAGAAATCCAATTCGCTTGAGCTGAAATCCCAGAAGTAATGGGAATATCGCGTAAACAAATCATGCAAAAGCATTCGTAAGCATCATGTGCCTCTAACCTGACTCATCAGGATAAGAGGCATACCATCATCTCCTTCTTGTCCTGCCTCGTCAACCTTCTATCCAGGCATTTTTAAAGCGCTCAGTTCTCTTCACGCCTACGGGTTCATGTTCGCTCATCAGGTGAAATATTTGTTGGTGGGTCGTTAAGGTTTCGACATCAACACCGCTTAGTACAGCGTTGGAACTGCAGGTATTTGGTCTTTCTCCTATCAATTCAATAAAAGAAAAGAGATATATTATTCCTTCGGGGCACAAAGGAAATATCTATTTAAAGGACTTCATAGGGCCAATATATTTTGAAGTGCAAACCGTGTTTAATCTCCATTAAGAGAGTGCACACTAGTAATGGTCCTGCGTAATGCTGAAAAGTGTTCTCTGCGTATACTTTACTTGTGCCTATACTGTGGCATGGGGAGGCCTATATATAGACATTGAATGCCCGTAAACAAAGAACATATTATTATTACAGTATACTTATTTGGCACGTCTCAATTATCAGGTTTCGCTGCTTCTTTTGAAGAGTAATTTTATTGACTATCGGAATTTGAAGCCAGTAAACAACAGCGTTTTATATTCCTGCTCCGTTATATACAACATACAGCGTATTCGCCCAATACCTTCTGATAGTCATCCGAACATTAGGTTCTTTTGAAACTAGTTTCATTACCGATGAATCTGGCATACATACAGAGAAGATCGCTTTGGAGGCACTATTATGATTACATTATCAGGATAGGCATAATGATTATTATGGTTACTGTGTTGGTATTTCACAGTGCACTCATAGTTTTCGCACGACCAATCTTAGTTAGAGGCCAACAGAAGCTTTTTAGTTTACTATTTTATAGGTCATAGCTTGTCACACAATTCATGAGCTTACTATCCAACGTCTTTGAACATTTAAATGTTCCCTTGTTTTCAACGGACGCTCGAATAACATTGGGGTTTGCTACCTCACAGAGTTAAGCATATAATAATATGCTGTTGAATTGCGCGTTTTTTTCGATAAATATCGGGCGCTCTACCTTCGCCGAAAAAAGCACTCTTGTAAGTGAATGAGCCGCGTTTTAAAATGCCAAATATCTTCCGTGAAACACCCGCTATATCACGATGTTGTAAGAATTGTCTTTTAAACGAGAAAATTTTCGTTATATAGCAGTGTCACGGGTTACGGGGAGTTAGTCGTGCCTTTCAAATAAACGGTCACCTTGGCATGATCGTCGTTTTGACTATCTTTGAATAGCTTTGATGGGCGCTTTCATGAGTGTAGCAGCGTGTCTTTACATTCAGCAAAATTGTAAGCAAGGAACCTAAAGTTTTTAAAGGTTCAGAATTTTCGAAGTAGCGAGTATTCGGTTGCCAAATAAACAAAACTTTATTCTTCACAATAATGTCGTTATCTATAAGCTGTGTTTACGGAGAGGTAATTTAATTAGCTAAAAATTTATGCTAAGTTATCTTTTTAGTTGTAAAAAAAATGTAATAGCTGCACAATATTTTCCACTGTAATCGCCACTAGCGGCATTTTACATTTTGTGAGGGTACGATTTGTAACAGTGCGTTCGCCGCACAATTCACGGGAGGTGATTAATTTCACCCGTACTAATAAACGCACATATCGCTACTTGGTTTTCTGACTGTGTGCCGAAAAGGAGTCGCTAAAGTGTCCGCTTTGCGTGCGGCGATAACGTTATGATTGCTAATATGTTTCGGTGGGATCGACCGTAGTCGTGAGGGAGTTGATGCGGCTACAGGTGTCTACAATCGTGTGTCACCACACGCATGGAGTTGCGCACCGGCAGTGTGAATCGTCAGCTAGAGTGGGGAAAATTTGAAAAACACAGCCTTGCATGGGGAAATTTTACTTATATCATAATAAGCATTTTGACACCGAATTAAAAAGAACAGCCCAGAAGGTAATCGTTATTAACAGCCTACTTACTTTTGATAACGCAATTAGCGCGTGCATCTGGTGTTCTGTTGTCCGTAAAAGTTTTTTTAAATGTAAATATGCACAACTGCTGAAAGTGTTGGCTCCAAGAATAAAGTCCCGACAATGACGGATGCAGTCTGCAAGCTGCGCTGGGAGATGCGCAGAATACTCATCGCACATCGGAGCTAAATGAACACCCGAGAAATGTTTTGATGGCTGTGTGCAAACGTATTCATTCCCATATGGGTCTTCTCATAAGGCCTGTGTCCTTCTAAAGCTGTATTTTTTGCTTCAGCATTTCAGTTACAAATAAATGTGTTTATTTCTTGCAGTGGGTTTAAATACCCAAAAGATCCTGATGCCGTAATAGGTAAGTTCCCAGCATTTCACCTTCCCTCTACTTTATTTTATTCCCACGCTCTTGTCTGCTCTTCTAAGAACACCAAGTTATCACAGAACGTCTGATAACTTCGTCCATTGGATTTTTCCGGACTCAAGCTACGCTAAACAGCGAAGGTTTCTAAATGGGTTCAAGCGATCGCCACATACATTGTTTCTTTTATATTTTCAGCAAGTTTGGAGAAGAAAGGCAAGCTCCCAAAACCATATTGGAGTTTTGAAGAAAAGTAAAGAAGGAGTCATCGCATGTGTAAGCAACCGAATTATCGCTAATAAATTGATATCATTGAGAAAAAACCAAGTTATGAACACATTACTCAAGATTGCCTTTTTCATTGTCAATTTATGTCTCAGATAATAACAATTGGTGCAAATAGGGTTTCGCGCATAATGCAGGTTCTCACAGATCATGAATGGACGTTTACCAATATCTCTTTAGAGAAAAGCACGGAACAGATGTATCTCACCGGTACACACCTACGGGGCAGAAACGTGGAGGCGAAGGATAGGGGTTCAACTTAAGTTGACGGCAACGTAGCGTGTAAAAAAATTATTGGTGTAACATTAAGAAACCGGAAGCGGGCTGAGTGGTTGAGGTAACAAACCCGAGTAATGACATCTTACTCGAAATCTAGAGAAGAAATGGGGTTGGGCAGGGCATATAAGTTTGCCCAGTAAGTTTGGATATGGCTATTCATAGTGTTCCTGAAAGTTTGTTTTTGCACCCAACTAATGAATCAGAGGTCTACACAAAATTTATGCATTTGAATAACAGTGCAGCATTAGATATAGACAATATCCAAGTAAAGCCTGTTAAATATGTTTTGGAGCATATTCTTCCTGTTCTAACTCATATCTATAACTTGGTCCTTGAAACGGGCATATTTCCAATTGCCATGAAGAAAGCTAGATTAACTGCAGTTCATAAAGGAGGCGATAAAAATTTGGTTTCAAATTACAGGCCGATATCCGTCCTCCCAATATTTTCAAAGGGGCTAGAGAAATTAATCTATGATCGAGTAATTCTTTTTCTAGATAAGCATAATGTGCTAACAAATGCTCAACATGGATTTCGGAAAAATAGATCAACCGAGACAGCCTTATTGACTCTGAAAGAAAATATACTAGAAAATATAGAAAATAACAATTATACTTTAGGTTTATTTATTGACTTCACGAAAGCTTTTGATTGTCTTAATCATGATATACTACTGCATAAGCTTTCACTCTACGGAATTCGGGGCATACCACTGGAACTGTTTCGATCATATCTCAGTGGTAGGAAACAGTGCGTATGCGTCGATAGAGAACAGTCAAACTTTTTAACAGTTACTCATGGCGTACCACAAGGAAGTGTTTTGGGGCCTTTATTATTTAATTTATATATAAATGATATTGTTACACTGGACCAAACGGCGAAGTTCATAATATATGCAGATGACAGCACAGTGTTATTTTCTGGCCAAAGTGTACCCAAATTAGTATTAAAATGCAATGATATGCTTGACAAGCTCTTGCTCTGGTCGCAGAGCAACAAGATAAATATTAATGCAGCAAAAACAAAAGCAATTATCTTCCGGGCAAAAAATAAACCACTTAAAATTCAACACGCAATTAGATATGCTGATAATGAGATTGAAATTGTGCATGAGCATAAAATTCTGGGAGTAGTTTTCTCAGCTAATCTTAGCTGGGATACGCAGGTTTATAACATCTGTAAAAAGCTCGCTGAGACAACAGGAGCACTGTCACGATGCCGCACGCTGCTACCCTCAAAGGTTAAGCGACAAATTTATTATGCACTCTTCGAATCTCATATTAATTATTGCAGTTTAATATGGGCAACCACTACGAAAGCAAATATCGCGATGATTCTGCGCCTTCAAAAGAAAGCCCTTCGTCACATCGCAAATGTACACTACTTATCCCCAACAAACATTCTCTTTCCATTATATCACATCATCAGCATTGACCACATGTACGACTTCCGGATGTTACGTTTGTTTTATTTTTCTAATAGTTCTTACAAGGCCTTTATTACAGAAACAGCGTCCTTAAAAACTAAACATACCTCAGCTAATACCCGCAGCACGGATACTTGGTTTGTTCCTCATTTTAGGACTAATTATAAACTACAAACACTGCAACACAATCTTCCGCATGTACTTAACAAATATAAACATACCACAGATTTCAGATTCAAAAAATTGCGACGGTATTTTGTTGATAAGTGATGTTTTTGTTTTCTTGCACTCATTATGTATTTCTGATTCTCTAGATGCACTATGTTCTAAATTTTTGATCATTTTATACAACTTGATGTGTGTACTCTGCTTTAATGTATGTATAGTTCATTGTAAGTGTATTTTATTGTTTGTATTCAAATAGTGTGTACTTTTGTTCTCCTTTTGTTGTATCTTGTTTATGTTTATTTCAATCACCTTAAAAGTCTAAGCCACTGTATGTAACGGTTTTCCGGGCCCAGTCAAGCTGCGAAAGCAGCTTTTTGCCTGGAAATCCTTCCAGTTGTTCTGGAAAAATAAATTCAATTCAATTCAATTCAATATATTGTGAGGGCAAGATAACCGCTTGTCATTAAGAGTAACGTAGTAAATTCCTAGAGAAGGCAAGCGTAGCAGGGGGCGGCAGAAAGTTGGATGGATGGATGAGATTAAGAAGTTTTGCGGGGATATGGCGGCCGCAGCTGGCAAAGGTCAGGGTTAACTGCAAAGACACATGGGAGAAGCTTTTTCCCTGCAGTGGGTGTAGTTGGGCTGATGATGATATTAACAATTAATAAATGCAAAGCCTTAGACTGATCACTGTCGCTGTGGCCTCGAAACCCTCCACTTCGACTGCCTGAAGCTCTGCAACCGTGCTATCCACCTTAGGCCGGCAATATGGCGCGTCTTCACCCGGGATTATAGCCAAAGCGATAGTTGGCTCACTAAAAAGCCAACTTTTGCCACACCACAGCGGGGACGGTATTCGAGTTTCTGAAATAATAAACAGCTGATATGGACATTACTAACAAGTAGCTACCGATTTCCAATTACAACCAGGCGTCTGAATGCAGTACGTTAGACTGAATTATCAGAAATTAGTTATGCGCTACTAGTTAACAGGATTCACCTCTTTTTTGATGTCGAGCCAACGCTGGTATTATTGTGCCGCCTTATTCACCTTCATACCTCGAGCAGCCTAGATTTAAAAACTAGTGGCGGTCTTCCTTAAAAACGCGGCGAATATTTCGTGTGTCATAGGAAAACAATGATGGCTTCTTGCATGCAAAGCAACGCTTGAGGTAGAAGCCACGCTCGCTTGGAAGGCTGTAGATTAGTTTGCGTAGCTTCGTGCTCTTTAAGAAGCACCAATGGCTGATTTCGCGCACCAATGTAATTTCGCCCATGACTAAAGTGAAATATGGGGCAGAAAACTGTATTCGCAAGCCATAGTCTGTAGTTAAAAGCAACGTTCTAAATCCATAGATGATAAGGGCGAAGGCAAGTATTTATTGAATAGTTTTGTTTTATATACATAATACGCTAAAACACCAAAAATGACGTATGGAGGTAACTCCTCCGCATCTTAATGAATCTGTAATTTCCACCGCGCTGATTTCGTGTCTTTCAACTTTTCGCCGTCTCTCTCCGGGTCTTTTAACTGAGCCTGAGGACGTCGCCGGCAAAACTTTATCTATCCGTACACTACTTGTGCGAAAATAAATGGTTGTAAAATACTTTACTTGCCAGGAAACCGCTGAGATGGAATAATGCGAAATGACAACTCTGGCTATTTTCAGTGCGCACGTCAGGTGAGCCCAGCAAGCAGCTTCACACGTAAACTTTTGCGATCTCACCTCCACAAAATCCACCTTGGCCGATAATTGTGCTATCCGCTCTTTGCTAATACAGAAAAATATATAGCTGGCTTTCATCCTTTAGCACCCAAAGTGTTGTTAACAAAATCAAAGCGCAAGCTTCGTAGAGTCTAATAATGTCAAATATAAGCCAAGGTCAGCAAAGTCCCTGAACACAAACATAATGCGTCACGCATGCTTCGCCTCCACTTTTAAAATGCTGTATTGCTTTTAAAAAGTTTTGATATTTCATGATGTATCAGGACACAGGTAAACTACAGCCTAAAGTTTGGCTGACTCAACAAACGCCGCAGCGGCAAATATTTGTACACCTGTCAAATCCTAGAGTACACCGCTTCTTGCATTGAAATTTTTATTTCCACGACTACCAAATGTACTAAAGGTCTTTTCATACAGCACCGAGCTTGCATCAACTTTAATTCTTATCATGAAGTGCAAAATGATGATCGTACACCTAGAAAATCGAATGAGCAGTTACGTTTTCTTTCACCTTCTTTTCCTGAGGTATGTTATGCTTTTGGAACAATTAGCATGGAGTAGTTAGCTGCTCTATGTTGATTTAAAAACTGCACGCAGTGTTGGCTCTTTCAGCAATTTTGAAATCCTTTTGTCATAGCTCTCCTGGAGTGCCTGGCTGTTATAAGAATTTCTGTAACGTAGGCTGAGCCAGGTCAACCTGGTGTCCGATATAATGAGCGCTTCAACTGCGTTTGCTTGCAGAACATTTTGTTTTTGTTCCGCGTCTTCCTCTTTAGTCCTAACAGTCACAATGTACTCGCTTCTATGGTTGGCCTTTATGAGAGGCGCGCAGTACTGAAGTATTCACAACACACAGACAAACACTGCAAACAGCTAGGGAGTAAACCAATAAAGGGCAAATAGGCATGGTATACTACTATGACAGCAGTAAAACTAGCAGTTGAATAAACGCGCCTTTATGTTCATCCTTGATGCGTTCTTGAGTGATCGGGTGCTTTCCGACTACCTCAATAAAAAGGCCTGAAAGCAGTACACGTATTTTCTATTGTTAATCTAGGGAACCGAAACTTGAATGCGAACAAAATAATGAACTTGAAGCCGCCGTTGTGGCTCAGACGTCCTGGGACTCGGCTGCTAACCAAGAAGAAGCCGGCATGATCCCAGCCATGGCGGTCGCAATTCTATAGAAGTTAAATGCTAGTGGACCGTGTACTCTGTAATTTCAGAGCACGCTAATGAACCCTAGGTGATTGAAATTATATGGAGCCCAGCACTACAACGTCGCTCATAGCCTGAGGTGCTTTGGGAGGTTAAACCACATAAAACCAAAACCAAAGCAACCAAATCTAAAACAGGAGCAGTGGATGAACCTAACGGAAATGAAAAGAAATAGTAAAGAACCAAGCAAACGGAATATAACAAAAATCAAGCTCCATTTGTATGCCAGAGGTGCACTTGAATACAAAATTTACTGAAACAATTTTTGGTGGTCATTTGAAAAGAAAGAACGGGCGCCCACGAAAGACTAATGTCACGCTTGAGGGTAGGTAATTACATGCTTGCGTTTAGCTCAGTAGGTTTCGAGGCACCGGACCACAGCGACCGGGGTATTAATAAGCGAGAAGGTAGAACTTAAGAAGTTTCTGCTGTACTGTTCATAGCGCACTAATTATGGTAGAACGATGGCTAATGATTTTCTTAGAAAGCGGTAGAAAATCGGTTTATGAAATAATTATTTTTATGTTTAGTCATTTTAAAAGCAGAAAAATTAACATAGCTTGCTTAGTCACAGACAGAAATGAAACAAATAAAAACGTCCCAATACGATTAAACACAAAACAATGAGCGGTAGGCATTGTAGCATTATCGCAGTTTGCGCGTTTTTGAAAGGTGGTTGTCGTTTTTGCATGTGCAAGTTGATCATAGATGCTGGAAGCCAACAATCACCGAAACCAAGGAGCTTAAGGGTTTTTTATTAATCCTTTATGTTATCAGTGGAAGGTTAATAGGGCATGCGGTGCACGACCAGCTCAGGAGGTCATGGTTTCCCTACATATCATTAATAGGTGCAAACTGAGCGTGTGGAATTAGGAAGGAACAAATCCAATTCGGTATACGCCCGTGTAAATGCTTAGCATGGTAAGCTTATGAGTGGGTAAGGTGTGAACTTTATTAAAAACGCTTAAGTGCAATTAAGAAAAGTACGGATTGTGACAAACCTTAAGTTCGTATATGTATCCTGTTATGGAACGAGAGCAGTTTTGTGTAACATAAAAAAGACAGAAACACTCTGCTAAAGAAATGCTTTTAAATCTGTTAGATTCGTGACAGTTTACTAAATAAGTAAAAATATTGTGCTCCATTTTTTTAGCTTGTCATTGATTAAAGTGACATGGACCAGTCTTGTGCATACGATACTGAATATGACTATGTTTCTGCCACAGCTTTTGGAATAACGAGGGATGGTAGCCTATATTCATATTCTTAACAGCAATAGGATGTGCTGGAGCAATATGTCTAACTTTCCTACGGATTCGAATTTATGCGCTTGATAGATGCAAAAAAAATGTCGGACATTCATATCATTATCTGAATAGATGCCTGAATATAGCATTTCGAATATTAAAATTTCTTCGTTAATTCCTTCAAGTCATCATTCCTATTTGTTGCAAATAAAACATTGTGAACGGAAAGGAACGACAGCATTTTTAATACAGATTTATTTTCTCTGGATCTTCGCTTTTTTAGTGCCGTTTGGGAACCCACTGAAAACAAAAAATGTCTGTATATAAAGTACAGTCAAAAGAGCACCTTCATAATGTATGCTTATGCAGTGTGCTATTTCACTTTCACCCTCGCTTTCGAAGGGCTTTCGTTCAGCATTGTCAGGAGCTGAGAACCAACGACTGATGCGGAACATTCATTCATTCATTCATTCATTCATTCATTCATTCATTCATTCATTCATTCATTCATTCATTCATTCATTCATTCATTCATTCATTCATTCATTCATCACCTGCGAATCACATTTATGAAACTTTGCTTTTATCATGACTTACCTGTTTTAAATAGTGCTTTTTTTTTTAAATAGAGCTTTTTCGGGCTGTATGACTTTGTCATTTGATAACGCTTGCGTTCGCAATAATTCACATCAGTTTAATTCCAAAAAAATAATGCCCAAATACCGCAACTTTAGACTCTCTCTTAAGTGGATTCTAATGTCATATTCCACCTGGCTTGCGTTCTTTTTGTTTCCAGTAGGCCACACGAGTATTTTTGCCTGCCGACGCTACGCCAGCGATGTGATATTGCATCTCCTGAGGAGAATCGCTGTTTGACGTGGCCAATTTGAGCCTTCGCGACTGCTCGAGCAAACAATCTCGTTATCTGGATAGTCCAGGATGATGGCTAAACTAACGAAGTTCACATTCCTCGCTATTTTCCTTCACATACAGCAGCGAGTGGAGTGCAGCCTGATAGCTTTCAGTCACTCAGGATAAACACTCGTCCAGCACAAGTTTTCGAGCCGACACCTTCAACCATATTTGTTGCTTTGCGGCCGCTATTTCGCCACCAGCGTATTCTGAGCTGACCAGTATTTTAACCGCGCAGCGGTTCGTTACTTCATAAGATGGTTTTGTTTGTCAACACAGAAATAGGAGATACATTACGATGCTGCCAAAAAATTTAGACAGAATTTCTGTAGGGCAATTACCTTTCCGCTAAAATTCAGGCGTAGGATTCAAAATTAACTTAAATACTGAGAATTTCTCGTGATACTACCAGAAATATAAAGCCATGCGCTTACCCACAGTGCATTGTGCACATCTTCATTGAGCTGAAGGAATTTTCTGTCCTCTCTCTTCCCGTTGTATAGCATTTCTTGTACTCTTGGCAAACATATCTACTAATATTGTAATAGAAGAATGTTCTTCCTCTCAAAATATCTTGAGATTTACATTTTCCTGCCGGGTTGAGTGCGCAAATATTGGTTTCTTGGTATAAGTTAGCGTCTGCAAATACGTTCAGCGAGCAGTCAGAAAAGGGCATTCGCAGGGTCAAATTCAATCAGATCGGTACATGACCGGCTGTAGGATTTTAATTGTACCAGATGGTTAAATAAGAAGTGGTTATTCGTTTAATATCTTAAATAGGAAAGGTTTTTTACCTGCTGCTGTTCGAAAAATAGTAGTAATTAACAGCGAGGCTAGAGAAAAAAACATTGCTTCTTAGGTTCATAGCCTCACTGCTTTTACATTTCGGAAGATGTCATATTAATGTGCGATTTCTTATGCAACATCGCAAGTCACTTCGGGCTAATGGACGAGGTGGCATGTAGGTGACGAATGTTTAACATGCAGGATAATTTCAAAATACCCATTCCAATGTGCGATGGGGTCCAGTTGATATATTTTTGGCTTTAGTTTCTTTACTGTCAGTTTGGTTGTGCTAAATATTTTAGAGCGTGAAAAGCTTTTGTCCGCTAAAAACGTTCTGTTACAGCGCTAGAAATTAGGGCCGCGCCGGAGAGGTTTCTGGCCTGTGTGATAATGCTACATGGGCGTCCACAATCATGTGCATGCACCGCCGAAAGAGCGGTACACAACTTAACTGCGAGCGAAAATGGGTGAGTAAGAGATGAATTTCAATATCATAAACTGCTCTTCTCCCTTGGGTTCAAAAACCAGACGAACACTTTTTTATTCCTCCCCCTCTGATGATTACACCTCGCTATGTCAGTACTGGGTCTTCTATCGCTCGGCCCGAGCCTTAAATAGCTCAAACACGCTCTGATTATTTCCAACTAATTTTATTACAGTCTATGTTGTGCTCTGCCTGTTTCGGTAATAAGTTTATTTTGTTCATACTTGCTTACAGCCTCTATTTGAAAACAAGGTCACGGCAGGGAGACAGACAAGAACCGGGGAACTAGTATGAACGCATTCGCTCCACATCACTATCCTCACTATCAGAGAATTAGTAGGCCACCGCGCCCAGCTCGCAAATTGCCACAAATGTTGTAAACCACGATGTATGCGATTCCCGAACGCGGACAGATCCAGCCGACGCGTAGCAGAATACCGCCTTCCACCTCATTTCCGGAGGAAAAGACCTGTCAACTCCTTATATGTTTTCCTTACGAACCCAATATATATTTTTCTTTAGGAAATCAGGATTAAGTCGGACAATAATATGGAGGCAGTGTTCAAAGATATATAATTAATGCTTGAAGGTGCCGGCGTCAGGAATTGACACTGTTTGGTATGCCAGAAGAGACCACGTTTATCTGCAATTTTTTTAGCCTCCTAAGACTGTTTATGCAACATTTGTGATGGAAGTAATTCCTTCTAGCGTATTATCTTGGATGTATTTCGCAACCTGTTGAACGAACGGGGTCGGATGCGATGGTAATTCCGATCTTCAGGAAGCGCCCAGAGCGGTTGGTGATATCGCCGCCATGCTTTTTTTTTTCTCTTTTTGCCTGTTCCCTCAAATTCACGCCACAGTAGCTGAGCAAAGCTCCAGCTTAGCGCTTCCAGGCGCTTCTTATGAGGAGGCAGGGAAGCACCGACACTTCAGTTTTCAGTGCACGACTATCATTCGCGGATAGTCGCTTGTTTGTTTTACGTTTAGAAGGCATGTACTACCAATCTGAGAAAGACGAAACTATGCTTACATACTTTTATAGCAAGTCTCGTAGCAATCAATGCGGGTCTCGTAAGTGCCGGCGCTCAAACAGCCGTCCCACATGAAGAACAGGCACTTTTTTGCAGTTGCATTGTAATAGTACCTGGGTACTCTTGCGTTGCAGAGCGGCTCATAGTCCAAAAGGGGAATGCTGCAGACTTTTTGCTTCTTGCTTCTTCCTAAGAGAAACAATATAAAATACTATGAAGTGTAAAACAACATCATTTCTATAAAGAGGCCGCTTTATTTCCAAGCATCATTTTATATTTGTCACAGGTAAAATGCGAAACTTAACAGGTTCTTAAAGCTAGGGAAGTTCAGTAATAAGTAAGAAATGCAATCAGGATTCATATTTTACCACAACTCTTGTGGAAAATTTGGTTGCATGATTGTTTTCGTTTCAAGAAGCAACTATGAGCAGATGTTATGGTTTGTTACTTTCCTGGTATCCAGAATGGAAATTATTTGTCGAGAGAATATTTATTTATAAAAAAGTATTGCACTAAGACTCTATGTCTCTTCCCAAGGTGTGATGTGCCCAAAAGCCATGCCGGCAGCGTCGAACGCCTGGTGTGGACTGTGCTCCCGCCTCGTCAGTTGCGGCACTTGCACCACCATAAGAGTACCAATAAGAGTACGCCAAAATAGTAGAAGCGAGGCTCCTTAAGTGAGCTTTTTCTTGCCACACATATGTAGTACATGCACGATTGGGCCTGGAAAGCCTGTCTATACTTATGGACTCTAAACATGTGTGACAGTTTGAGCTTATTGTTCGACAAGTAATTTCTTGTTTTTGTAGTCGAAGGCGCTTTGAATGTCTGCTTACTTTCCTTGTGATATTCTGGGAAGTCACAAAAATCATTACGGATCGGAAGCGGAAGGGCTTTCATCGACCGTCTTTGGACTGGGACGTCATGTGGAGGAGGTTTTAGTGAAACTTTTAGTCATTTACAAAAACTGCAGCAATATTGACATCTCACGAAAGGTTCATTAATGTAGTATCTGTGATGGACACATACTTGTTTAAGTCAATGTTCGAGAATACGGTCGAGTGATAACTTGCAAGAATTCAATCCACAGCACTTGCTGATGAAAGAATAAATTAGCTACATCGTGCGAAAAATTCATGTGCTACTGAAAGCATGCAGGCAAAGCAACGCCTCCAGTGCGCGTCACTACTCCAATTACTTTTCTACTCCAATTACTATCGCTCATTGTTGATGACTTCTTGAGTATTATTTTCTGCCTGATCAGTGTTTGTGTAATTGCTTATGTTGAATTCCTGTCCCACTGTGTTTTATGTACTACTGTTTTCACTGATATGTCACTCTGCACCATCTGCACCGACGTGTAAAGCGGGTGTTAGGCCTCGTCAGGAGACACTACAGTCTCCTTTAGCCTCTCCCCGCGGACACCATGTATTGTTGTCCGAAATAAAATGAAATGAAAAAAAAAACGCCAAATTTGGCGAGCCACAGCGCCAAAGATAATCGCGTTTTCGGAATTGCTAACGACTGCCTACAAATATCTAATTGCATCAAGGTTCATAACTCAGAGTTAATAAGTTAATTATTAAAAATTAATTAAAATTTCCTCTTATTTACTTGTACCTGCCTTCTTAATTTGTTTACTTCTGTTTTCAGCCGTTTGTATTCTGTGCTGTATATCTGTTTTTTTCTTTGATGAATTCCCCCCTATGTAATGCCCGCATTGGGCCTTTAGGGTACTGAAATAAATAAATAAATAAAATAAATAAACCAGCTTATTACTTAATATGATTCACCAGTTTGCTGGTGTCCGCCAGCACTGGTAATACTATGACGCAAAAGCGACATATTTACCCCAGAAAACCTATTTATGAAAATTTTTGAAACTGTTCGCTGAAACACCCGGTATATGGATGTGTGCATATGTTAGCGACTTTTTGTTTTCTTTAGTGTCTTTTTAATCAGAACTGAAGAGATTTGTAGCATCTTCTCACCAGCGGCAATAAATATCCGCACGGAAAAATTGTTCATTAACGTAAGGAAGACTCGTCCCCTGTTGAACAATTGGCAATCGCTTATGTTTTTTGTGTGCTCGTGTAATTCTGTTTTGTGTAAACCATATATGCACAATGAGACAGTTCCTTGGACTCCGAAGGAGAATTTGACATTTTTTAATTATCTGTTGTTAGCCACCCACTATACAGAACTATGAGGAAATTTCTCCTCGGTGAAAACCTCTTAGCCTTGGGACTGCGCAACACCTTCGGAGAACTACAGGAAGCGCAGCATGTCACCCAAATGCGCAGACTACAGCAGAGCTCCACAGGCAGAGTTCTTTTAAAGAAACTGGGCTACACCGAGCAAATTCGAGAAATATTGAGAACTGAAACGATCCCCGATGAGTACCGTAGCACGCTCAGGGTGGCACCAATACCAAGAAACATGGACCCTAACCTCCACAAATACTGCAGAGAGGCAAGGGCGGACCGCTTACAGAAAAAACACGCATCCCAAGATACAGCAGTGTACGTGGATGCTGCCATATACGCCATGACCAGGGACAAGACACCAGCAACGCCGTGGCAACTGTAGTCAACTCGGAATTACACGAGACTGTCAGCGCCTCATTCCAAGGCTGCACGATAGCCGAGGCTGAAGAAGTGGCCGTCGATCTAGCGGCAGCAGAGGGCTATCGAAATAGACGGTCACTGACAATTCTTACTGACTCACAAGCAGCCTTGCCGCAACTATCTTTGCGGAAGAGTCGGCCACAGAGCACTCCGCATACTCCGCTCTGTAGGCCGCAAGACACCGCAAGCAGATGTAGAACCACACAAGCCGATCAACCACAGGACCATCTGGGTACCAGGACGCACGGGGGTGGCAGGAAACCAAGAGGCGCACAGGATAGCTCGAGGACATACTAACTACTTAGCACCCAATGTCAACGACGTTGAGGAATCCTGGCAGTACCTCAGGAATACTCGGCTGTAATAAAAAACTACAAAGGCAGCAGGATGCAGTACCCACGACCGCACAAATCCTTAAACAAAGAAGAGGCTGTCACATGGAGACAACTGCAAACGGGGTCATATCCAAACCTAAACACAATGAGTAAAATTCACCCCATGCTTTACGAACATAATTGTCCGTGGTGCCATGAAAAACCTACACCGAATCTATATCATGGGCGGGTCAAAAAGTCGATGTCGTCCCAGTTATACCTAACCCAAGTGCGGAGCAATGGGAGGGTCTGCTCTCCTGCGACTGCCACGATGACCAGATCGGTCTGATGCGGCGAGCTCAGCTGACAGCAGAATCCAGCGGAGCCCTGAAATAGGGGCAACCGACCGTTGAGGAGATCGACTCATCTGACCGCTTAAAAGCACTTTAGCTAGAGATAAAGTTATCATATCCTATCCTATCGTCGGGGACATAATATAAACCCTTTAGACTTTCGCGTAATGTTCGAATAAAAACCCGTCTAGAAAAGGTTTGTGTGCTTTTAGAGAAGAGGAAAAAATTTTTGCGCCCTGCTAATGGAGGCGCATCTGGCATGTGTTTTATAGCCTCTATCTCTAGACATTCCGCTTCTACATTTGTCGGACGGGCTTCCCTTTAAGAGAATTGCATCGAAGACGTGCTCTGAAACTGCTCTTGCAAGTGTCACTTGCAAAGCCCCCACGCATTTTTTAGTCGCTTACTCTCGGCAGCACTGTTAGTATAAGTCTATTTTTGTGAACCATTGGTAACTAGCAACAAAACACAGGACGTTTGTGCGAGCATTTTATAGCAATCGTCAGTTCGCTGATATTCGGCGTAGAAATTAGAGAGAAATGATAGACACTCTTCAGCGCATGAAGTAACGAGATGTTATAGGCTAATAGGAACATAGTCATAAAGATGAGCGTCATTCGCTTCTTCACTTCTTTACAAGTGTATGTCTTTCTTAACAACTGGAAACATTCACTCATGGCATCTTTTAATCATTACCCTAGACATGATGTTCAAAGCAATCTATTTACAAAAAATAAATATATTTTCGCGAAGCTCTTTTACGGCTGTTTGCATATTGTTCGCAGCTGCCAGCACGCTGCAATCAATATCGCTTTCTTTGTGATGTAAGCCGTGACCAGATTTATCTCGATTGATCACATCGAGGCAGAACCTATTCTGTGTTGTTCCAGCCAGTAATTGTTACCTTGCGCGCCGTATACTGATAGTTTCCGCTTTAAATTCTGTTCGAGAACCACCGAGCGCGCTTCCTCCTTTTTTCGCACCGCCAAATCATTCAGTCCTTAGTGGGTGCGAGTTAAACCAATAAAAAGTTCCTTTCAGAAGCCCTTTTAGGTGGCTTCCGGACTGCTGGACTGCCGTCACCACTACGCGCCACCTGGTGGAGCTGCAGGGTTCAGTGCATGTGCCGGACATCACCTGCAAGCCGTTTCACCTGCCCTCTGCGTTCTGCCATGTACACAGCCAAAAGCGTAAACGTGAGGTCACGGCTCTTCACTGTGAGGCAGCTGCCCTCTGCAGCTGCGAACAGCTGCGGCAGTGCAGCTTGTCCGCCTCCACCGACGACAGATCAGGAAAGCCTGGCGACTCGTGAAACACGCCCTGCTGCCTCTGACACAACGTGGCCACCACTACCAAAGCCTAGAGCACACACTTCGTCCGGTACGTTGCCGCGCCCCATGTCTGCAACACCTACGACTGATCCGGGCAAAAGGCACGATTCCGACCACGGCCAAGATACACAAGTGATTTCAATGCTAACGTCACTGATGAATGTTATGCGTGCTCTGCTGTCCGGCTTGCGCACGCCAGCAGCACACAACGCACTGCAAGTACTGGACGCGCTACAGCCAGTTCTTGCAGCTCTTCATTAGAAGGCACCATGGCTCCCCCGGAACAATCTTTTACGCAGAAAGTCAAGCAAGCTTTTATTTTTGAGTGGAATGCCCGCGGGCTCCAGTCCCGGATTTCAGATATTCGAAATTATGTTTATGAAAACCGCTTCCCCATTCTTGTTATCTGTGAACCGAATCTACCCAACATTTTGCGGTTATCCGGTTATGAAGCTTTTACTTCCCCCACGCGCAACAGAACCAGCAAAGTCATCGTCTACATTCGACGTGAACTTACATATGTGCATCATTCGGTTCCCCCACACAATGACAACCAGTATGTTTGCCTCACAGTGAAGAGCCGTGACCTCACGTTTACGCTTTTGGCTGTGTACATGGCGCCGTCAAGCCGCTTTGACGAAAAAAGGTTGAGTGATTTGATGCAAGCCACCTCCTGTCCATGGGTGATTATAGGTGACTTCAATGCTCACCACACCATGTGGGGAGGCGTTAGGATGAACCTTAGTGGAAGGAAACTCGTCTCCTTCGCCTCTGACCACGGCCTCCAGTGCCTAAATGACGGAACCCCGACGTATATTCGAGGGGTGACCTATAGCAGCTGCCTAGATTTGACTTTCGTTTCGCGATGCCTAACCAACAACGTCCAATGGTTTTTGGATGTAGAAACCCATGGCAGTGACCACATCCCAACCTACCTGATTTTTACCGGCCATTGCACGTCCCGTTCTGCCACGCGTATGCAGCGCATTGATTGGACAGTTTTTAAAGCGCGTATGGAGGATGCATGCATGGAAGGATTCTCGACAGGTCTTGAACAAAAAATTAAGGAGGTCATGGAGAGCGCAACGTGTTGCTACAACCCCGTCGCAAAGTACACCGACTTTGATATTAAATTACAACAACTGCGGGCACTACGGCGCAGGGCAGAGCGCAGATACCGACGCACAAAGTCGCGCTTAGACCTCAGAGATGCAAGACGCCTGCAGAAGAAAATCCAGCGCAGAATTCAAGCCCTGCAAACACAACGTTGGAGAACATTTTGCGAGACACTTGACCCACGAAAGCCTTTGTCACGCGTTTGGAATGTGATCCGTCGTCTTCGTACGTCCCCTCAACAGCGCCACCCGTTTAAATCCCTCGCGCTCCACCAAAGACGCAGCGAGGTCGCGGTAGCCGAAGAATTTTGCGCAAGGATAACAGGCCAACCGAACCCATCCACAACGCTGCACTGCAGTGATGTTCCACCCTCGCGGGATTCACGAATGGATAACTTGTTCTCCATGGAGGAACTTGACGCTGCGCTGGCTTGTTGCAGAAGGTCGTCGTCGCCGGGGCCCGATGGTGTGACATACTCCGCGCTCGCCAACCTTGGCCAAGAGGCTCGACGGGTTCTTCTGGACACATACAACAAGTCATGGTGCGAGGGCATAGTTCCTAATGCATGGAAGACCAGTCGTCTCGTACCACTCCTTAAACCGGGAAAATCACCACTCGACATTTCAGCATACCGACCAATTGCACTCTCCAGCAGTGTCGGGAAAGTCATGGAAAGAATGCTGTTAACACGCGTGGAATGGTACCTGGAGCGATACCAAATTTACCCTGCATTTATGTCTGGGTTTCGACGTGGCCGCTCTTCCATTGACAATGTGGTTGACCTTGTATCGTCCGTCCAGCACCAAAAAAACTTGAAAAGATTGACTGCGGCACTATTCTTGGACATCAAGGGCGCCTACGACAACGTAACGCATCAGTCCATTTTGGACGCATTAGAAGCTGCTCAGATTGGAGGCCGCATGTTCAGCTGGATACGCAGCTATTTGTCAGGGAGGTCGTGTTTTGTCCAGACTGAAGACGGACCAACCTCTTCGCATCTAAATTCGCGCGGAGTCCCGCAGGGTGGAGTGCTGAGCCCAACTCTTTTCAACATAGCTCTCGTCGGCCTGGTTGACTCATTGCCACAATCAGTCCAGATCTCAATATACGCCGATGATATCTGTATTTGGGCATCAAGCGTGACCCGTCCCCAAGTTCGTGCGAGACTACAAAAGGCGGCAACGATACTGACGTTATACCTTCGTCAGCAGGGCCTAAATATTTCAACCGAGAAGTGTTCCCTCGTGGCGTTCACGCGAAAAAAAATGACAAGTTACCCCATATATATTAATGGCAACGCCATTCCCTATGAGAAAAACCATCGCTTCCTTGGCGTTGTTATCGATAGGAACCTCTCGTGGAGTCCCCATCTTTACGACATGCGCAAGAAACTGACAGCGATTGTTCATATTCTCTCCTTCCTCGGGGGAAAGTCCTGGGGTGCATCTGTACGCTCGATGCTTCAACTGTACCGTTCGCTGTTCCTGGGATACATGCGGTATAGCTTTCCCATTTTAAACAATATCAGAAAGACAAACCTTCAGACACTTCAAAGTGTTCAAGCGCAAGCTCTACGAATCTGCCTTGGGCTACCTAAATGTGCCTCAACGGCAGCCACTATTCTTGTCGCTGGGGAGCATCCTGTTACTTCACACATTGCTGTTGAAACCATGAGAACACACATTCGGCACCTCACGCGAGTTCCGAGTCATCATCTTGCAGCTCTTCCCGTACTCAGACCACACACTGCATTTGCAAATGTAATTCAAGCTCACCGTGCCTATCTTCCTTCGCAGTTCGCCCACCCATCAAGATCATGCTCACCCGTATGGAGTCTCCATGAACCCCGGGTGCACCTATCTATTCCCGGAATTAATAAGAAATCTGATTTATCATTGCCTGCTCTCAAGCAACTGACACTGCATCATTTGCAATTTAACCATAAACACCGCATACATGTCTACACAGATGGCTCAGTGACTTCGACAAGCTCTGCTGGGTCAGTGGTGATACCGGCCAGGTCTATTTTAATGAAGGTGAGGACTACCTATCTCACCTCTTCAACTGGTGCAGAACTAGCTGCCCTACGGGCTGCAGTTCAGTTCATTAGTCAGGAATCTGCAGATGACTGGACAGTTTTCACCGACTCTAAAGCAGCCCTTCAAGGCCTGCAAACTGCACTACGCCGTGGGTCACACGAACAACTCGTTGCCGAAATCCGCAAGCTCTACCATGACGCCACATTGAAAGGACATAACATAATTTTCCAGTGGCTGCCGGGCCACTGCGGCATTCATGGCAATCACCAGGCTGACGAAGCTGCCCGTTCTGCCCACAATGATGGAATCCCCGTTAATATCCCCGTAACGAGAGCTGACGCAGCGTGTGGGCTTCGTTCTTTGAGGCTGGAGCTCACACTTTCAGCGTGGAACTCTGGTGTGTTGTGCAACCGTCGCCTCAGGACTTTGGACCCTGGACTGCGCCTCCGTCTTCCGTGTAATGTAGCGCGTCGTGAAGCAACACTACTGTGTCGTCTATGGCTCGGTGTTGCCTTCACGAATAAGTATGCTTTCCGGATCGCGATGGCCGACAGCCCTTCTTGTGTGAACTGCGCCTGTGATGAGACAATCACCCATATCTTGTGTGAGTGCCCTGCCTTTGTAGCCGAAAGACATAAGCTGCGATGTGCTTTGGACCGCCTGGACCCTCGCCCTTTCACAGAGGCCAAGATCCTCGGTCCGTGGCCACAACAGTCAACTGCCATCAAGGCTTACAAGGCACTCTTTCGCTTTTTGAGAGCGACTGCCTTAATTGACAGACTGTGATTACTTCCCGTTACTTCTCTCTTTCCTCTTTAATTCCCCTCATTCCCTTCCCCTGTGCAGGGTAGCCAACCGGAATCCTTTCTGGTTAACATCCCTGCCTTTCCCTCTCTCTCTCTCTCTCTCTCTCTCTCTCTCTCTGCGTGCCTTACCGCAGAACCTGTCGCCATACCACTGAGCCAGCCCACGTGTGCATATGGAGCTACCTGAGTCAGCACACTGCCGGGGCGCACTCTACACCAAAGACAAGCTTTAACAACCACCATGAGCCCGCCACATACTTCTACCACGATCACCCTCCAGCAGATGCGGTTAAGGCCAACTTTCAACATCTCCCCAGGCGAAGACCAGGGTAACAGTTGGACGATTTTGAGCGCGTGACACAATTCAATAACTCGGATGATGCGAGAAAAATCAAACACATCTTCATCTCCTTGGAGACATCACCACGTAGGCGACGGGAAGACCACAACTCTTTCTGACTTGGGGGCTATTCAAGAAAGAGTTACCGAAGGCATACGCCACCTTCGTGAGGAAACAAAGCGCAGAACGACTCCTAGAGTCCCGGACGGGGTAAAGTCAAAGAAATGAAGTGCCTATTTCTGCGCACTGACACCTGCATGAATGAGGAAAAGAAAGTTAACTATTTAGCGCGGCTTGTCAAGGACCAAGTCTTGCCGTGCTCAGGAATTATCTGCCATCTAGAAGTACCTCCACGTCCAAATTAGGCACTACAGCGGCCCGGCTTGAGTCTGCACAATTCACCCAGCTGCGATGACCACCACAAGCGACAACTTGCGGAAAGTTCTCCACAAAATCGTCCGCCAGGAATTGCGACACCTGCTGCCATCTTCGCCACAGGCTCAACCAGCGTCTGTCAGGAATGTGGGCCGAGAAGTGCAACAGACACTTGGCATTCCTGTTCTGACGGCTACAGAACCCCAGGCCTTCACTTACGCCGCCATGGTGCCAAGCCAATGGCGTCTTGCCACACTCCGCCAGGAAGCCTATGCGCTACACCAAGGCCCTAATCGCATGTCAGCCCACCTGTCTTGCACGCTCAACCATGAAAAGCAGACCTCTGGAGGACCCTGATGAAGCATTCGTAGCGCTGCAGCAATATTCCCGCGGCAAGATATTGGTCATGGATTTCCTCAGTGTGGATCAGGCCATCACCGCCCTTCAACCGAAGATCAGCATGATTTCGATGGACGAAGCCATACCTTCAACGACAACCCTGAAGCATCACGTTGCCCTTTGTGTCCTAGATGAAAAAGTGAGCTTCCCAACCCGCTCAAGCGTCATGGTCGCCGTGTGTGCTACGGAAGCAAGGAACACAGAAGGCCCTATAGAGGGGAACAAGTAGTTGCTTTCAGGTCGACGAATCGGCATCGCGAGAGGCATGGCCCATTTTCGCAATGGCCTAGATGATGTCCTCCTGCCAAACTTCAGCGAAGAATACCGGCACGACCACAGAGGAAAGAGAATTGCTTTCTTCGACAAACCATCCGACGTTCGCGACGCCTTCGCCGTCTCGGATCGAAGTCTAGATGATTCAGCTCACAAAGATCACAAGACAGACTCCTACATGAAGCCAGTTCTGCCCCAGAAGAAACAAGACCGGATCCGCCATCTGCTTCTAAGCTAGAGTGCCTGTCGTGCTCACCAAAGGTCTGACAAAGGTCAATTTCCAAGCATCACGTCATAGTCGAAAACCGATCGGAGGGCTAGTTTGTGCATGTTCATGATGGAATATAGCGCCCTTCGTGTTCCACTCACGCTATTCTTTATCGGCATGGCATTTTAACTGACCATCATGCCCGACCTCTCCGCCAAAGCCCCTACCGCGTGTCGCCGCGAGATTGTAATACAACCCAGACCGACAGCAAAAAATGTTTCGCAACGACATCATCTAACCATCTTAGAGTCTCGGGACAGCCGCGGTCGTCCTGGCGAAGAAGAACGAAGGTAATCTCTGTTTGTGCGTCCATTGCCGCCGATTGAGCAATGTAACAAAGAGACATATCTGCCCCGTACTGCGCATCCACGATACCCTAGACCCGCTCCTCGACGGCAGATACTTCGCGTCCATGCACATAAAAAGCGAGTATAGGCAAATCGATGTAGATGAGGGCACATCAGCGCAGCTGTTCAGCAATGATACTTCTCGCCTTCGAAATTGCGGGCCATGAAACAATGCATAAACCACCAATAAATATAGTGCACGCAAGGGAACATAAGATGCACTGGCCTGAGTTACCTGACTCTGACGAAAGCAATACGTACGCCGTCGGCTACCTTCAAAATGAAAAAGCTCTCCACGGGAGTTTTCTTCTTATGAAAGACTACGCAGGTGAGGCTCAGTATTATAGCCGTTCGCATGATGAGCCAAATGTCATGGAATTGAATCCCAGCAGTGGCACCCGCATTTCGATGGTGGGAAACTGTTAACATGCCTTGCGCTGCACGGGCTCAATGCCTGTTAAAAAGCACAACCAGGTCTAAATAATGTCAAAGGGCCTCTATACTTGAAACGCCACGAAAGGTTTTCTGCGCAAACAGAAGGCACAAAGAAAGACAAGACGACAAGTCAAGTATAAGCAAAGGTTTATTCAGGCGTTGGCACCTTCTAATATAAGACAAGTCGGCGCGTGCATGGCAGTGAATTCCGCCAAAGTTATTTTCGCGGTTTCCGCAAATTTATATCGCTACACCACGTGCCAGCCAACGGTACGTCATTTTGCATAGGGAGCATAATCATGATTGTGCAGCCATCAGTGATGACCGAACGCATATAAGCCCCGGCTGCTGCCCGCACGCACGCCGCTTACGTATAGTGAGCTACGACGCTTGCATACAGTCACGGGGTGTTCTGCAGCGTTTGATTATTCCCAGCTGCGTTTCTAGGTCTGAAGGGCCTTTCTCTTGGCCTAATGTCGAACCTCAACCTGATGCGACCTATTTTGCCGTTATCATTAGAGTCGTGCTGGTACATGTCTCTTAAATACTGCGCCAACCAGCAGAATTCCAAGCGGTTCTCTCTTGTATTTCGTAGATCCACCAAAACAACAAAACACAGCCAGCCGGTTCGGCATGCTACAATATGTATTGGTGCCTTTGACACGTTTCGCACAATTTATAGCCATAAATGGCCAACGCAGTAATGAGACTGCTTGACCATCGACGTACACTGTACTTGATAAACCGTCATCATAGCTTGCCAAGATGGCCAGAAGTAACAAATTAAAACACTCTGAATAAAAGTCGCAAAACACTAAATGCATGACTGGCATAATATATAGACGGGATTTCGTTCGCTCCTGTCCCCGCCCACCCTAGCTGTAATTTTCACAACAAATTTTCTATTCTATCTCATCGTCGGGAGTAGATATAAGCAGGCAATTCATTCACTGGAACGTGATACGCACTCTAGGATGACTCACAGTAGCGGTACTCGGCTGCTCAGGCTAGTGCCTTGTTTCGGAGCTTGACAAACCTCTGTCATCAGCCTCTTTAGCGGAGCTGCACAGTACGCTTGCTTAGCTTTTGCCGGTTTCGGTGCCTGTAGTGCGAGCCATTCAGATCCTTAAGGTCCTTTTGTTTGCATGGGCGTTCAGTCCCACTCCGTTTTCTGTTTAAACGCGCCGTAGCGTCCGCCTGCTATTCGCGTCTCGCTGCCTTGTCATTTCTCTATGCAGCTCAGTAGAGCCGCCGGTGGCGGAATCGACGGCGATTGCTAGCTTTTGACTAAACCGGTTGTTTTGCGCTTCCAGGGTGTTTAGGAGCGCCCGACGAAGGGATGAAATATGAAGAAGACAGAGAAATTCGCGCGCTCAGGTTGCTACCATTTATAATATGTGCGCTAGTATCTGAGGTGATGCAGAATGGACTGTTCTATGATTAAATGAAGTCGTTCTTTTTACGGCGGTGCTGGTTCAAAAACTCGGTTGGGGCTGCAAATATGGTAGGGTTTATTTCTGCAGGCATGAATTCAGACGGAAAAGTTCAGTTATTTTGATGAGCTCGGCATAATGTGCTTGTTTCAGATTCATACTCAGTTCTTTTCAGTGTCACTCATAATGCAACGCAGAGGCAAGAAGTATATTAAATATGATATCAAAGCGTTGCAGATTGCTGTGAGTGGCTGGTACTGCCGGCTGCCCTCCCAAGGACATACGACCAAGCCGCCATCGACGGCGCGGCCTTATCTCAGCAGTTGGCCTATATCTAATTGAATGTTATGAAAGCTTTATAGCAGATCAATAAGCGACGCTAAAAACAGTGACCATGGGGCTTACAATCCAAGCTGACGCAAAATCTTGGATCCAAAGTTTCCTTGGCTGCCCAGAACTGAGTGAAATGCTGTTTTGGTGCTATTTGGTGCCTAGAAACGTTTTCAGCGTTCTGTTACCCAAACCACGACGTCGTTCTTTACAGCGCTACATCGCCTATCCCTCATCATGCTATGTCAACAATTTTTTTTTCTCTCACTAAAGTGTACTGTAGATTTATTTTTCATACTAAGTATCATGTTGATTGTTTAATTGGACTCGCCAAATATGAGCTATTTTGCTTGCTTACTCACAAATCAATGCTCTTCGTCTACCGCCGTTTGGAAACAGACAAACCTTGCGCTTCCTGCGCAAGGCGTTATCTTTAGAAATGATCCTAGCAACGGCTGTAAACTGTTCCACGATGCTTGCGACGAACAAGAAGATTATCTATAAACATCCGTCAGAAGCGGAAATAGTTTGGTCTACATCCACAGCAATTTTTATCTCAATGAACTTAATTAATGCATTACTATCGCTGCTGCCATTTTGATTTCTTTCCGTAGTGACGGTACGAACAGGGCTTTCGATCATCATAGTTCCTACGTGCGAATAATACTATACGGGTGAGTCCTTCTGTTATACGGTACATACAAATAACATTTAAAGAACACTCAAAATCGCTCCACAATGATTCAAAATAGAAAACGATGTCTTACCTAAATTTGCAGCAACAATGAAAGCTAATCCCAAACCTGTGATCAGCCCATAGCGCATCCTCGTTACACTGCAGAGATACCTCCCGAAGCGTTTCGAATACGTTTCTAATACTCCTTGACTGTAAACTTTTATATATGCAGTTGCTTGGTCACACATCCTGTTGTACACTAAGGACGACGATCTCCAGTCAATAATTCTGGACAAAAAAAAAACTAAAAATGTCGTCAAATATCAACAAATCCTATAGCGGCCGAACGCCTCTTACCCTTTCTAGCAGAAATGTTGCAAAAGCACAGTTTCTAGAGGCGACTTGTACATGAAATTTCGGTTTATTTTGGTTAAAATACGAAAGGGTTAAGGCAGGTATAATACCCACTCGAGATTGAAAACGCTGATGGCAAGTAGACGTTCGAGCCATGGCGTCGACACGGAACAATTATTTGCCTTTAGTTATGGTAACGCCACGACTAAATAGGGGAAGTAAGAGCTGTGCTCATTTTGCTGAAAATTTTTCTTCATTGTTGGGCACTCTCAGCAATTATACAAAAATCCTTACATTGTAGATATTTTTGCAGCGGCAACCGTAAAGCAATTTTCTGACGTAATATAACGGTTGAGAGCGGGAGAGTAGCGCCGGTGACAGTTAGTGGAGGAGAGCATGCGCTGAATTAGGAGGAAAGAGAGAATTCGTAAGGCAAACCGCAGTAGACGGGGAAGCACCGCGTGAACTAGCTGTAAATCACATTGCACATATATATGGACCGCTCTGCCTTCATCGTCTCCTTGTAGGACAGGTGTTGAACCGCGATCATGGGAACATCCCGTGCACAGAGCTTATTCCTCGGGCCTTGTGTAACCTTACTCTCTATTGAGTATACAGAGCGGTAAAAATACGTGTCCAACTTTACAAAACTTGCGTATCTATCGCAACACATATGCGCGAAGCCGAAGCAAGACAGAATCAGAGAGTCCAACAAACACCTTATTTTCAGAGCACAAAGAGGATGCGCTAGTACGCTGCCCAATAAAGCCTTCGTGTCATGGAGCGCTCCATTTCATGGGACAAAATCGACACCATTTGAACCGTGCGCTATAATGCAATAAAGTCAGCGATAGAAGCATATCAGACAGCCTAGACGCCTGCACAGATTTGCTAACCACTACGACTCGCCTCACCACTTTGTGCTCAGATCCATGGCATTTTGACCACAATCATGAATTTTGAAAATGGCTACCCCGTTTACAACCTCAGCATATTTTCAGTGGTCGTTTTTCAGAAACAGTACACCCGCTTCGGTGGCTAATAAATAGTTTTGTCCTCGGGTGGCGATCCTACTTTCGTAGGCTAGACCCCTGGCGCGGCGACTGTATTAGGAGGGAGGTGAAGCAGGAAAAAAAGCCATGTGCTGTGTGATGTCGCCACTGGTTGGAGATCCGCGGGAGGTTCAGAGTAAATCGTAGCCTTCCTCCACGGCGTTTGACGTAGGTTATTGAGTCTCTTCTGGAGGATAAACCCGGTAATTGACAATTGTTTCCTGAAGGGACAGTGCAGAAAGCTTATCGGGAATCGTAATGGTATCAAAACAAAGAAATTAAGGTTAAAAATGTATGCACCTTCCGCTGCAATGCAAGGGGATAGAGCATGCTGCGCGCCGTTGTATTCTATTATTTTGCCTGCGCAACAAAACAAAAGCAAGTCACTGCGAATAAAACGCAATCATTCGCAGTTAAAATCATTTGCGAATGAATACTTTTTGTTGCTTCAACTTCTTCACCGCCAAATACTTAGAAGTAACTGGGGCCCTCCGTGGTGTCACCTAACGTGAAAACAATTTATGAAGAAGGACCATTGTGATCATTGCTTTAAATTGCTTAACGGAAAAACTACCAGATAAAACAATTCATGTAAAACGCCATACGTGTAAAAGCGACTCTGTATCCACGAAAAGAAAAAAAAAACTTTGGCGGCTTTCAATCTATATTGCGTAATGCGCCATATGCCCAACAGCTGAGTTGCTTGTGTGCAGTATGTAGGTTTTTCGTCTTCGCGCCAATTAAGCTTTAATTCCTCTGCTATAGCAATACTATTTGACCTAGTTGGTACAGCATCTTTGATAACAGAGCGCAAAAAGACGGGGGACATACAAAGAACAGATACCACAAGCGTTGTCTCAAAAAGCAATAAAGGAAAAGAAATCAGTGATGTGCGTCTAGATGTGAAAACTCCCTTTCATGCAGGACAACTGATGGGCAGTCAGTAACGCATTTTTGGTGGTTTTTGTGAACCTATAGGCCTGTGACAACTCCCTTCTTAATTGATTAGGATGGCCAAACAAAATTATGGTTGGATCACGAAAAATCTCACACCAACGAGATTCACCACAATCCTCTGCTATAATTAACGGGCACATCTTCGCCCTCTCCTCCGCGCGCCCTTCGGTGTTCCAGCCACCCATGCCTTCAGGGAGAACCGATAGTGTCAATGCTGCGAGTTTCCCTCTGCTCAAAGCTTCTGTCCTCACTCGGGCTGTTCAGGCCTGCGCGGCGTCAACTGAGGAGCGTGTGCCATTACAGCTCTGCTTTAGCAATGGCAGGCCACGGAAGTTAAAATGCGGTGCTCAACAGCTTTTCTGCAAAAGCATAAATTAAACCACTCAAAGGGACCCCTGTATTACAAGTGTTAAACTTAACTAGCAGCGTTTAAAGATGTGTCGCACAATATTAGTTTCAAAAAGGTGACGAAGAAGACAATGTAAATTCTAAAGCTGTTCTGTGCGCTCCGCCGCTGATTTGACTTGCAGTCGTGGACATTTATTTAATTTCTTTTTAATTATTAAGGCGGAAGCCTTTAATGCCTCATCGTTGTAAGCAGGAGCTGTCGACAGAAAATGTCACGCTTTTCAGTTGGTGGAAACGGTCGTGACGACACAGTGCGCGAATTTCAAACGGGGCCAATTGTACTTCGGCTACTAACCATGCAACCAATTAAAGGGATCGTATAGTGATGCTCCAAGAAAGTTTGACTGAGTTTAGTTAATTGCTTACTTAACCAATTAGTCCAATTAACCTTTCTAGTCAGACCAGATAAATAAATAAAACTGAGTAAGAAATTTGCCGAGCTTGGGAATCGAACCCCGGTCTCCGAAGTGCGAGTCGAGCACGCTACCACTCCGCCATGCCAACTCGATGGTTTGGAATGAACAAAGGTGCGTCTAGTGAATACGGTATCTTCGTTCACTCCCATCTTCCTCCCTTCCCATTACGGCGAGGTTTAGGTGTCCACCGAGATATGCGAAACACATTTCCTTTCCTCAAAAACCAATTTACCGACGAGCAAGTCGTATTTGTCCGCGTTTCTGATTGGTCCAAATTCTCGTGACGTCACCATGCGCGAATTTTGACGGGTGTCCACCGAAATATGTGAGACAGTTACTGCGCAACTTCCTTTCCTCAAATACAATTTTCGTCTAGTGTCTACTGAGATATGTGAGACAGTGAATGCGTAATCTCCTTTCCTCAAATACAATTTTCATTTTCTTCACTACGGCCCCTCTTTCTCTTTCACTCACACTTCCTCCCTTCCTGTACAGTGCGGCTCAGGTGTCCACCGAGATGACAGAGAATTACAGCGCCATTTCCTTTCCTCAAAAAGCGTTGCGTTCAAAGGGCAAGGCATCGCGCGGAACGGATGGTGGCGTTCCGTGGACTCCCTGGCAGCGCTGCAACACGCTGTCGCGTTCCACCCCTAAAGGCGAAGCTTAAGTGTCATTAATGAGCACTTAATTAATGCACCAACAAAATGGGAAGTGAACAATCGGGTAGCAGAATGCAGCACTCAGGCTTTCGCCTTTCACCACTTTAGCCGCTAAAGTTCCTCGTAATTTTAAGGCGGAAGCCTTTAATGCCTCATCGTAAGCAGCAGTTGTCGACAGAGGATGTCACGCTTTTCAGTTGGTCGAAACGGTCGTCACGTCACAGTGCGCGAATTTCAATCGGGGCCAATTGTACTTTGGCTACTAACCATGCAACCAATTAAAGGGGTCGTATAGTGATGCTCCAAGTAAGTTTGAGTTTAGTTAATTGCTTACTTAACCAATTAGTCTAAATAACCTTTCTAGTCCGACCAGATAAATAAATAAAACCAAGTAAGAAATTTGCCGAGCTTGGGAATCGAACCCCGGTCTCCGGAGTGCGAGTCGAGCACGCTACCACTCCGCCATGCCAGCACGATGGTTTGGAATGAACAAAGGTGCGTCTAGTGAATACGGTGTCTTCGTTCACTCCCATCTTCCTCCCTTCCCGTTACGGTGAGGTTAAGGTGTCCACTGAGATATGAGAGACAGATACATTTCCTTTCCTCAGAAACCAATTTACCGCGAGCAAGGCGTAATTGTCCGCGTTTCAGATTGGTCCAAATTGTCGCGACGTCACCGCGCGCGAATTTTGACGGGTGTCCACCGAAATATGTGAGACAGTTACTGCGCAACTTCCTTTCCTAAAATGCAATTTTCGACGTGTCTACTGAGATATGTGAGACAGTTAATGCGTAATTTCCTTTCCTCAAATACAATTTTCATTTTCTTCATTACGGCCCTTCTTTCTTCTTTCACTCACACTTCCTCCCTTCCTGTACGGTGCGGCTCAGGTGTCCACCGAGATGACAGAGAATTACAGCCCCATTTCCTTTCCTCAAAAAGCGTTGCGTTCAAAGGGCAACGCATCGCGCCGAACGGGTGGTGGCGTTCCTTGGACTCCGTGGCAGCGCTAGAACACGCTGTCGCGTTCCACTCCTAAAGGCGAAGCTTAAGCGTCATTAATTGGCAGTTAATTAATGCACCAACAAAATGTGCAGTTAATAATCACGTAGCAGAATGCAGCACTCAGGCTTTCGCCTTTCAGCACTTTAGCCGCTAAAGTTCCTCGTAATTTTTTACTTTCACGTGGCGCAAACCAACAAACACTCCAAGCATACAAACGATCCCAACATCTAGATCATGGTTGACCCATGAGAATAGTGCCCTCGCACTAATAGTTTTGCTCAATCCGGTCTATATTAAGGGCAATTTTCTTCTGAGACAGGATAGCGCTTCTCACTGCTGCTCACTTTTCGGTTTAGTGCAGCTGCAGCTCTCCTCTTCCTTGGACCGGCCAAGAACGAGCGTTGGCCATGTATTCTATGTTATTTTCATTTTAATAATCAAGGTTTTCTGGTGATGGTCAGAAAAAAAACGCGCATACTCGAAGGTCGGTCGAACGAACGAAATATCAGAAATATTTTTGGGGGTAAAGGGGAGGGTTTAAGATATGATTGAATTAAATTTTGCGCCCTGGCATCCTTTGCAACTACGCTATTCACATGGTGGTTCATAAACCATCACTCAATGTCTCACTGAAATATTTCTACACGTACTGGTTTTTATTAGCATCGAAGTTAAAAGAAACTGTCCATTTTTTGTGTGTGAAGGATTCATCGAAATATTTTTTTGCATTTCTTTGCATTTTCCGCTTTTCCACCTTGAGAAACGGTTAGGTCGGTCTGCAAATCAATAAAATCCTGCTAAATTTTAGTTTTTTGTACAAGACGCATTCGGCAGCAAACGAACGTAAACGTTTAAATATCCCGGCAGGAATACCGCTAACAGAAACTAAAAATGATAGAACCGCTAAACCTTAGCCTTGGGGATTACCCGATCTAACCTTGAGAAAAGAGTAAGTAGCACCGTTCAGTTTTGCACATTGCTCGCGCTGGAACAGGTAATTGGCGTTCAAGTTGCCCACTTCGTACTTAATATTTGCAAAATTGTGTTTGTGAAGCAGCAATAGGTGCGAAAACGTGTCGAAGTGCTTTCTAAAATCCAAAAAAAAAAACACAGTCTCTTTGTCAGTTGTATTGTGCAGGACAGCCCCTTACGAAAACCATATTGATGAGTTCGAACCCTTATGAGCTGGAACTACATCTGCCATTTTCCAGTCATCCGGTAGCACGCAAGTGTAAATAGATTTAGGGTATGTATGGTTCAACTACCGTGCGACAGGCCAGGCACGGCGCTTCAAAATGCGGAGAGAAATGCTATGTGGAATGCGCGCCTTGGTTTCATCGGTACCTTATAGCAAATATACAATACCACTCATACTGAGCTTGATAGCTGGCATTACTTGCACAGTACTCACACAGAATGATACCCTGAAGTTTGCTTTCGTTAAAAACACAGACAATACATTCATTCATACTGACATAGCAGCATCAATAAATAGGACCGCATTACTGCGAAGAATTTCATTTAATTCATTAAAGTCAGGTTTACACTCTGGCACGTATTTCCAGAAGCTTGGGATTATTTTTGATATTGCCGCTGAGTCGACTAAACCACTTGTTCAGCGCACAATCTACTTGTGTTTTATAATGATTAGTTACCTGGACTGCGAGATATACTAGTCTACGTTTCCTTACTAGTGTGAAAATATTAAACGTCACCCATTGCTGCTTACTTTTTCAGCCTAACTGAATCAACAACTTGCACATGCGTCTCCATCAGCTCTGTGACTTTTCTTTTTGAAAGAAACAATAATTTTGCACCGTCAGCATTTTCGCGAAGATCGTAAAAAGTAGATAAATGAGGAAGGAAGGAAGGAAGGAAGGAAAAACTTTATTTTACTCTAGTCCTTTTTCCTGCGGTTTGGGAGCATCTTCAGAGACGTTTTCTCCTTGATTTTACCCCCAGGAGTCTTCTCTGTCGAAGTCGTCCGCCTCTAATCAGTGGTCGGTTGCCCTCAGTCCAGGGCTCCGCTGGCCACTGCCGCCCGTTGAGCTCGCTGTACCAGACCTTCTTGGTCTTCACAGCGGTCGCTGGACAGCAGAGTCTCCCACTGCTCCGCACTCGGGTTTTGTATTTTGGGGACCACGTCTATCTTTTGGCAGGCCCATGTGATGTGATAGAGAGTAGGTTTTCCGTCGCACCAGGGACATTTGTCCGCGTATATGGTAGGGTGCATTTTGTTTAGTATATGTAGGTTTGGGAAAGAGCCTGTTTGTAATTGTCTCCAAGTGACAGCTTCCTCTCTGCTGAGAGATTTGTGCGGTGGGGGATACCGCAATCTTCTGCCTCTGTAGTTTTGTAGTATGGCCGAGTAATCCCTGGGTGCTGGCGCGAGTTCCGCGGGCTCATCGGATGCTCGGAAAGTAATGTATCCTCGAGCTATCCTGTCGGCCTCTTGGTTCCCTGCCACCCCCGTGTGCCCCGGTACCCACACAATTTTGTGTGGGATCTTGTCGCTTTGTTCTTCCTGGTTTTTAATTCTGTCGCTCGCTGCGAGGAGTATACGGAGCGCTTGACGACCTATCCTGCCATTCATGTAATTTCGGCTGGCTGTTTGAGAGTCGGTGAGTATTGTTAGCGACCGCCCGGTTCTATAGCCCTCCGCCACCGCTAGAGCAACGGCTACTTCCTCGGACTCTGCAGCTGTGCAGCCTCGGAGAGACGCGCTGGTCATTTCGCGTAAAGACGAATCGACCACCGCCGCCACAGCGATTTTGGTGTCTCCTCCTCTCCAAGACGCGTCTGCATACACGGTCGTGGCTTGAGGAGCGTATGTTCTTTCGATGAAGTCGGCCCTCGCTTCTCTTCTGCCTCGATGGAGGTTGGGATCCATGTTTTTTGGTATTGGCGCTACCTTGAGGGTCTTGCGAAGCTCGTCGGGGATCGTTGCCGTCCTCGTCATTTCTCGCATCTGCTCGCGGTATCCGAGCCTCTGCAGGAGCGCTCTTCCAGTCGTTGTCTGCAACAGCCTGAGTTTTTGCGACTCAAGCTGCGCCTCTCGTAGCTCCTCAAAGGTGTTATGTAATCCCAGGGCCATGAGTTTTTCGGTTGACGTGTTGCGCGGAAGTCGGAGCGCTGTCTTATACGCTTTGCGTAGCAGGGCATCCGCTTGTTGTATTTCGTTTTTGTTGAGGCACTGGTAGGGTAGGCTGTACGTGATTCTACTAACTACAAGGCTTCTGACTAGTTTGAGTGTGTCCTCTTCACGCATGCCATGTCGCCTGTTGGTGATGCGGGTGATCATGCGTGAGACTTGTAGTGTTGTTGCTTTGAGCAGGGTAAAAGTGTGAGTACTGCGCTGGTTGGATTGAACCCACATGCCTAAAATTCTTATTGTTGTCTTTTCGGGGATAGGTGTCCCGTCAAGGTAGACGTTGAGTTTTAGGTCCTCGTTGGTTGGGACGGTCCGGTTTTGCTTGCCTCTCCAGACTCTCAGCAGTTCCGATTTCTCGGTCGAGCATGCGAGTCCTCTTTCTGCGAGGTATTGCTCTACACAAGAGGCCGCTTGCTGTAGCCTTTCTTCCTTCTCTCCGAGACAACCCGTGTTTGTCCAGACTGTTATATCGTCAGCATACATTGCATGCCTGATGCCTTCGATGTTCTCTAGTTTTCGAGCTAGGCCTATCATAGCTATGTTGAAAAGTAAGGGGGAGATAACTGAGCCTTGGGGTGTTCCCTTATTTGGAGTGCGAATTTTGTCCGATCGAAGGTCTCCTATGCCGATGGTGGCAGTTCTGTCGGACAGGAAGGCTTTGACGAAGCCGTGGATTCTGCGCCCGCAATCCAGCTTGTCTAGGCCCGTAAGGATCGCTTCGTGGCTGACGTTATCGAATGCCCCTTTGATGTCCAGGGCCATTATGACATTTTCTCCCGTCCGAGGTACGTTTCGCAGGACATCTTCTTGTATTTGGAGGAGAACGTCCTGCGTCGAGAGCTTGACTCTGAAGCCGAACATGGTATGTGGTACACAGTCGTTGTCTTCCATGTAATTTTGCAGTCTTAAAGTTACCACCCGTTCGTAAAGTTTGCCAAGGCACGACGTGAGTGATATGGGCCTGAGGTTTTCAATTTGTAGCTTTTTACCAGGTTTAGGTATCATTATTACTTCGGCGTGTTTCCAATCTTCGGGAACCGTCTCCGCCTCCCAATGTTTGTTAAGAAAGCTGACGAGCTCTTGTATGAGGTCGTCGCTCAGGTTGCGGATTAGGGCGTTGTCGATTCTGTCCGCTCCGGCTGCCGTGTTTCTGGTGGTGTTTCTTATGGCCGCGTAAACCTCTTCCACAGTTATGGGGCGGTCGAGTTTCTCGTTTTCGGCTCCTCGATACGTTCCTTGGTATCGCGGGGGGTTGTGATCGCCGAAACATTTTTCTGAGGTAAAAGTTCCTCAAAAATTGCAGAACTCTCACCCTTGTCGAAAATAAAATTGCTTCCTCAATTGGCGTGTCAAATGGTCACTTATACCTTGGATACAAGGACTGGTTCGACTGAATTAGTTGGTTTGTTTATGGGTTCAACGTCCCAAAGCGACTAAGGCTATGAGAGACGCCGTAGTGGAGAGCTCCGGAAATTTCGATCACCTGGGGTTCTTTAACGTGCACTGACATCGCACATTACACAGGCCTCTATAATTTCTCCTCCAAAGAAATTCAACCGCCGCGGCCGGGATCGAACCCGCGTCTTTCTGGTCAGCAGCCGAGCATCATAACCACTGAGCCACCGCGGCGGCGTATCGACTGAATTTGTTTAGTTAGAAACCAACACGCCTAAAATGTTATAGTGTATAGGTGCTCTCACGTATTGCTTAAGCCGGAGCTGTCAACAATGGGTTTCATTTCCGTTTTTCGTGAGAACCAGCCACGTTTACACAGGTTCCATTTGACCAGATAATTCCGTTGGTTTAAAATCGCCGGCAAGACTTGTCTGCTGTGATGTTTTACTGATTTTCTTGACCAGTCGCTGCAACGTAGTCGTATCAGCATTTGGTGGGCCTATAAAATGCTCCAGCACCGTCTCAGTGCTTGCCGCGGGTTGGCCGTTGCTGCAGACGCCGCTCTCTTAGGAGCCGTCAAGAAACGTCTCCTCGAGTAGTCGGGAGTAGGACTAGGTGGTTCACGCGTAGTGCAGCACGCTTCCCACGAGCTGAAGCACCCTCTCCATTCCCTCATAGTTTGCTCATCAGATCTTTTCTGTCCTCGATACCGTAATCGTGAACACAGCACTGTCATTCCAGAAGGCTTGTCATATTCCCAACTCTTCACGTTAAAAGCTGAAAATTGGTTATTGAGAAAATGAAACGGCGCAGTATCTGTCTCATGTCTCGGTGGACTGCTGAACCGCGCCATAATGGAAATGATAAATTGTTTGTTTGTTTATTAGGGTTTAACGCCCCAAGGTGACCCAGCTATGAGGGACGCAGTATTGAAGGGTTCCGCAAATTTCACCCACCTGGGGTTAATAACGTGCATGGAGATCGCAGAGTGTACAGGCCTCTAGAATTTCACCTCCATCAAAATTCGACCGCCGCGGCCGGAATCCAACCCGCGTCTTTCGGGTCAGCAGCCGAGCTCCATAACTACTGAGCCACCGCGAAGGCGGAAGGGATAAAGGTGGGACTGAAAGATGTAGTAGAGAGAGAGGCGCCCGTATTGGAGGGCTACGGAATAATTTCTATCTTTTGGGGATCTTCAACACGCGCTGACCGAGTACAGCACACGGGTGCCTTTGCGTTTCGCTTCCGTCGAAATGCGGCCGTCGCGACCGAGATCGTAACCGCGAACTCCGGCTTAGTAGCCGAGTGCCCTAACAACTGAGCCACCGCCGCGGGGCTCTTCCCATTCGCTCTTAAGCCTTTGGAATTTCCGTAAAACCGAGTGCGTACGTACGAATGTGCTTTCCAACGTTTTATGTAAAGGCATAGGTCAGTTGAGAGCCGAATAAGATAAAGCATGAAGACTGGCAGATGTTTACCTCGCTGTAGTTCATCGAGCAGTCAAGAATCCAAAGTAGAAGCAAGAACAGCCAAAAAAGTCGCCAAATAGTTCACATAACAAGAAAGGTCGGACGGCCTGTGTTTGGCGCGCCCTGCGTGGCTACATCACGGTCCATTTTCAAGATAACTTCAGGAGAGAGGACGCAGACGTGGCTCTTAGGTCGGCAAAGGTGGCACTTGCTGAAAAAGAAAATGGGCCTCAGTATTGCCATATGCGGCCAGGCACCCTCCCCCCTCCCCTCCGGCCGCTTGAGGAGTCCGCCGCGTGCGCGATCCTTCAGAGACAGGACAGCTTGTCGGCGGGGCTTTCTATGTAGAATATTTCTGTGTTCTAGATATGTGCAGTGGACGCTCGCGCTTGGTTATAATTCGTATAGCACCTGGACACAATTAATGTTCTTTAAATATTCTATATATTGCTATAAACCCCTCCTATGACCTTTCAAAATATATTGCTCCCCTCTGCACTTTTCATTGCTCTACTTTATGTGTCCCTATATTACCGCCGGCTGCAGCTCGGGTGCTTGAGATTTATCAATTACCGCAGCTGGCAACATAATGCCACATTCCTGGACATTCTCGTGGCGCCGTCTCTTGGCCGAACTGTCTCAACCGCCAGCCTGGCTAGCCTTAGCCATGGTGGCGGGCGGGGCTTCTTCGTCGTCTCTTCTTCGGGTTCGGCTCGGGAGTTCGCTGCTACCTGGCGCTGTTCAGTAAAACGTGACCTGGCTGTCCCGACTGTATAGCCGTGACATATTTGGTGGAGGTGCTGGGTATCGTCCCATGTACACTGACTCTGAAGACACCTTTGAAGCCAGCCCTCAGTGCGTGGACACAACCCCCGTCCACAAAGCGAGCCGCCGCCTGCGAGGCCTACAGCCAGAGTTCAGCGGCCTGACAAAACCGGCAAGAGATATGACATCAACCACAGCTAGCCAGACCAGTCAACATTTTGGAGCTGACACTCCCTTCGTACTTCACGCGCCCAGGTCACCGCCGACGTTCCACGGTGACAGGTTCGAGGATGTTGAAGACTGGTTGGCCAGTTTCGACCGTGTGGCAGCCTTCAACCAGTGGGACGGTGAGCGCAAGCTGAGGAACGTTTACTTCGCGCTAGAGGACTCGGCAAAGATCTGGTTCGAGAACCACGAGTCCTCTTTTGCCACCTGGGAGGTTTTTCGTCGCGAGCTGCTGGCGACATTCGGCAGCAGTGAACGAAAAGAGAAGGCGGAAGTCGCTCTGCACTCGAGATCGCAGCAGCCTAATGAGAGCGTCACCATGTTCGTCCAGGACATGATGCGCCTCTTCAGTCGAGCCGACCCTGCTATGGCCGAGGCAAAGAAAGTGCGGCACCTGATGCGGGGCGTTAAGGAGCAGCTGTTTGCTGGACTTGTCCGCGACCCTCCAAGGACAGTGGCCGATTTTACGAAGGAGGCAGTGAGCATGGAACGCTCCTTGCAGGAACGCGGTGCACAGTACGGCCGGCAGGCTAGTATTGCAGCCGCTCAAACCTGCACGCCTACGACGCTGCCTCCTGAAGATCTTCGAGACCTTGTAAGGAGCATCGTTCGCGAAGAACTCGCGAAACTCCGCTTCGAAGCTCCACAGGCCAGCGTCGCCGCCCTGTCGGACGTGGTACGGGATGAAATCCGTCGAGTGGTGCAGCCAGCACCAGTTGTTCCGGAGCCGCAGCCGCAACCCTACATCATGACCTACAGCGAGGCACTTCGACGGCCTGCGGCAGTGGCACAAGCTTTTTCACCTGTGCCGGCTGTGCAGTACCCACGTCCAACTGTGCCCACCACCGTGCCGCAGGAATTCCGGCCCGCCATGCGTAAAGCGGACATGTGGCGAACGCCGAGGAACCGGCCACTCTGCTACCACTGCGGTGAGCCCGGCCACATCCTGCGCCACTGCCCCTACCGTCGGATGGGTTTAAGGGGTTTCGCTTCAGACGCTCCTCGACCACGCTACGGCGAGCGACCCCAGGAGATTGAACAATACCTGACGTCCAACGTGCAGGCTCAGACCGTGCCGCGACGCCAGTCTCGATCCCCATCGCCCAGGAGACTCTCTTCTCCCAGCCGCCCGTCGACCTCTGGCGAATTCAGAGGAAGGTCCCCACGGCGGGAAAACTGAAGACGGCGTCCTCTGGGGGTAGGGCCGCCGCAGCTAGAAAGAAACAAGAGCCTCCACTCGACGATCTGCAGCGACGACGAGACCAACGACCACCTGACCCGACGAGCCCACCGCCGACGAAGAGCCAGCAGTTGGCTTCTACGGAAATTCCAGTAACCGCCGATAACTGTGAAGTAACCGCACTGGTAGATACCGGCGCTGATTTTTCTGTGATAAGCAGCCGGCTAGCCACGACCCTTCGAAAGGTTTTGACACCTTGGACTGGGCCCCAGATCCGCACAGCCGGCGGCCATGTTGTGACGCCGACCGGCGTTTGCACCTTACGAATTCAGATCCGCGGCGTCACTTTCCCCGGCTGCTTTGCTGTGCTTCCTGAGTGTTCTAAAGACCTGATTCTCGGTCTGGATTTCCTACAGGAATATGGGGCTGTCATCGACTTTAAGGAGCTGATCGTCTCGTTTGCCGCACACCGTACTGTTGGCGACGAACCGCAGCAACGCAGGACTAAGTTGCGGGTCTGCGATGATAACGTGGTGATTCCGTCGAGAACCACCATGCTAGTAACTGTGGAGTGCGATGACAGCGCCGGCACTCATGGCATCGCTGAAGCCAACATGTCACTACTCCTGGGTCGGCAAGTGTGTGTAGCTCGCGGGCTTATAGAACTGAACAATAAGCGAGCCGAACTACTGATAACAAATTTCGGTTGTGAACCCCAACGTTTAGCGGCCAACACAACGATTGCTTATTTTGAAGAACTCGGGGAATGTGCCGGAGAGTACGCGTTGACAGGGACTACGAAGTCCGTGGAATCAACGAATGCTCCGGTTAAACTCGACGTGAACCCGAATCTCCTGCCTAGTCAAAAACGCAACCTGCAGACTGTCATTGACTCTTTCCAGGACTGTTTTGCGTCAACCTCCCGAGTTAGGCAAACGCCGATAACAAAACATCGAATTATCGTTGATGAAAGCCAGAGACCATTACGCCAGTCGCCGTACCGGATATCTTCAAAGGAACGGGATGCAATTCGAAGGCAAGTTCAAGAAATGCTCCGCGACGACGTGATCCAGCCATCGAAGAGCCCGTGGGCGTCGCCTGTGGTCCTAGTTGCAAAGAAAGATGGGACCCTCCGGTTTTGTGTTGATTACCGACGTCTGAACAAAGTCACTAAGAAAGACGTTTATCCTTTGCCGCGCATTGATGACTCCCTAGACCGTCTGCGCCACGCCAGATACTTTTCATCACTCGATTTACGCAGCGGCTACTGGCAGATAGAGGTGGACGAACGTGACCGGGAGAAGACCGCATTTATTACCCCGGACGGTTTGTACGAATTCAGGGTGCTCCCCTTCGGCCTATGCTCAGCTCCGGCAACTTTCCAACGGATGATGGACACTGTGCTTTCTGATCTCAAATGGCAGTCGTGTCTTGTGTACCTGGATGATGTTGTCATCTTCTCCGACACTTTCGAAGAACACCTCAGCCGCTTACGCGCTGTTTTCGAAGCTATCCGTTCAGCTGGTCTGTCCCTTAAGCCCGAGAAATGTCACTTCGCTTTCCAGGAGCTGAAGTTTTTGGGCCACATTGTGAGCGCCAAGGGCGTTAGTCCAGACCCTGACAAGACTGCCGCCGTCGCTTCTTTTCCCATTCCTGCTGACAAGCGAAGTGTGCGCCGTTTTCTGGGTCTCTGCGCCTACTATCGGCGCTTTGTGAAGAACTTCTCCCGAATAGCTGAGCCCCTTACTCGCCTCACCAAAGATAGCGAACCGTTCGTCTGGGGTCGGGAGCAACAACATGCCTTTGAAGAGCTACGCACGCGTCTTCAGAATACACCCATACTTGGGCACTTCGATGAGGCCGCTGACACAGAACTGCACACAGACGCCAGTAACGTTGGCCTTGGTGCGGTACTTGTACAGTGGCAGGATGGTGTCGAACGCGCAATCGCTTACGCAAGCCGCACGTTATCACGGTCTGAGGTGAACTATTCCACCACCGAAAAAGAATGTCTAGCTATTGTGTGGGCAGTAACGAAATTTCGACCCTATTTGTATGGCCGCCCTTTCCGAGTGGTGAGCGACCACCACTCGCTGTGTTGGTTGGCAAATCTCAAGGATCCCTCAGGGCGACTCGCACGCTGGAGCCTCCGACTGCAAGAATTTGATGTCACCATCGTGTATAAATCAGGGCAAAAGCACAGTGATGCAGACTGTTTGTCCCGTGCCCCACTTCCTGCCAGTCCCGTGGACCTCGATGACGATTCCCTTTTCCTTGGGGTCATTTCCGCGTCCACCCTGGCTCACCGCCAACGAGACGACATTGAATTACGGTCCCTGATTGACTATCTCGAAGGAAGCGCTCAGACTCCGCCCCGCATCTTTTCACGCGGCCTGTCATCATTCTGCTTACGGGAGGGTATCCTGTACAAAAAGAACTATAGGTCGACGGAGCCTGCCTATCTGCTCGTTATCCCTAATGCCTTTCGCGATGAAGTCTTGCAGGCGTCCCACGATGATCCTTCCTCTGGCCACCTTGGTTTCTCCCGAACGTTGGCCCGCATACGGCAGAAATATTACTGGCCCAAGCTCGCGGAGGTTGTGAAACGCTACGTCCGAACTTGCCGCGAGTGTCAACGTCGCAAGACGTCGTCGACTAAGCCGGCCGGACTTTTGCAGCCTATTGATCCACCACAAGTTCCTTTCTACCAAGTCGGCATGGATTTACTCGGCCCCTTTCCGGAGTCTTCGCTGGGTAACCGGTACATTGTGGTCGCCACCGACTACCTCAGTCGATACTGTGAGACGAAAGCTCTTCCCCGCGGAACAGCTGCGGAAATTGCCACCTTCTTCATGCACAACATCGTGCTTCGTCATGGCGCACCCACGGTCGTTATAACTGACAGAGGAACGGCCTTTACCTCGGCGCTGACACAGGAAGTTATGCGACTCAGCGGCACGAGTCACCGACGAACAACAGCTTATCACCCCCAAACTAATGGACTCACTGAGCGCCTAAATAAGACGATCGCCGACATGATTTCCATGTATGTCGACGACGACCACCGCAACTGGGATGCAGTCCTCCCTTACGTTACGTTCGCATATAACACCGCGCTGCAAGAGACTACTCACTTCACACCATTTCGCTTAGTCCATGGTCGCGAGGCCGTGACAATGCTCGACGCCATGCTGCTTCCTGGTAGTGAAAACTCCACTGTCGTGGGGGCCGACCGCTTTGTTCACGAAGCCGAGGCCGCCCGCCAACTTGCTCGGCAGCATATCCGGCATCAACAAGAAAAAGACGCTCGCCGTTACAACCATCGCCACAGGGATGTCACTTACCAGCCCGGAGAACATGTTTGGGTGTGGAGCCCAGTCCGTCAACGAGGGCGCTCTGAAAAGCTTCTTCGGCGGTACTTTGGCCCCTATGAAGTGTTACGCCAACTCGGCGAGGTAAACTATGAAGTTCTCCCTCAAGGAACTGTTCGTTCCTCTAGGCGACCAACGTCCGAAGTTGTGCATGTCGCCCGAATGAAGCCTTACCACGCCCGCTAGCAGCTCACTCGTCTCTACCTTCTCTCTCTCTAAACTCGGCTCTTCACCGTGCGCACCCGTCGAGATGGTGATCGGCCAGAACCGCCTCATGGAATTCGGCAACGTCAACATCCATTCCACACTTGCCGTGCTGTTCAACCACAACACGCTGCAGCTTGAATATTTCGTCGGACGGAGTACCCACGCTTCACTGTCGCGAACGCTGAACGACCGCGTGCTGCTCCCACTGGAAGTAGCCTATGTCCAGACGACTAAGAGCGCAAAGATCATGGCATTCTCCATCCTGACCGTCCATATGCTCCAGCTATCCGCATCTATGATTATTGTCTTAATGCCTCCCTCTCCTCGCGTACGAGATCACGACGGCCGAGAAAGTGGATTTCGCGCCCGTCGCCGATACCTACTATATACACCAGGACTGCTGCGCCTCTGCAAGGACACTCTATGATCAGCGGATGTTCGTGCCCCAAAAGCCTGTGCGCGGGGAAGCGGCTGCCGGACCACACGCCCTCCAGCGCCGCGGGCGGCGCTTTCCAGAGGGGGGGAGCAATGCCACATTCCTGGACATTCTCGTGGCGCCGTCTCTTGGCCGAACTGTCTCAACCGCCAGCCTGGCTAGCCTTAGCCATGGTGGCGGGCGGGGCTTCTTCGTCGTCTCTTCTTCGGGTTCGGCTCGGGAGTTCGCTGCTACCTGGCGCTGTTCAGTAAAACGTGACCTGGCTGTCCCGACTGTATAGCCGTGACAATATTTTGCTTCCTTTTTACATTTATTTTATTACTAAACCCCTACTACAACCACTTCTCAAATTCAGATCAAATGTATTTATAACATATTCCCGGTACCTGCGAGCTCTTGGGATAGGTAATCATCTCTCCGAAGATTTTTCCGAAAACCATAGATCGCGATATGACAAAAAGCTTCCTTTCAGCGCGTATATCTCCCAGCAATAACGTTTTTTACAGGCGATCGTGATGGAGTTACGAATGAAAAATGATTTACATCGTTTTATCTAAAGCGTGCTGTGGAATCCGGACTGAAACAGTGTGAGCCAGACTTGCGGAGACGTTCAATAGCAGGCGTAGGTGTTTGGAAAACGGGTAAATATTTAAGAATGAGACACTGCCTCTATATTTAAATTACCGTCAAAATGAGGTAAAGGTGTGACCTGTGGAACACGGACCTTAAACATCCCATTACTACTATAAGTAATTTTAGTAATTTTGTTTGGGCAACTTGGTTCATAGTTTGAAAAGTACGTTCTTGCGCAGTAACACGTAGGACGAAATTCATACGACATACATGGAGTGCACCGTCCATGTGGGATATGTTTCGTCCTTTGTCTCGTTGCACAAGAACGCACTTTTCTGATGTAAGATTGGTTTACTGGTTTATTGGGGTTTAACGTGCCAAAGCGACTCAGGCTATGAGGAACGTCGTAGGGAAGGGCTCAGGAAATTTCGACCACCTAGTGTTCTTTAACGTGCTCTAACATCTCGCAGTGCACTGACCCTTAGAATTTCGCCTCCATCGAAATTCGGCCGCCGCTGCTGGGATCGAACTCGCGTCCTTCGGGTCAGGCCGAGCACCGTAATCACTGAGCCTCCGCGGCGGGGCTTTTCTGATATAAGTAAAAGGTCTGGTTGAATATCTCGAAGCGGCTGATGGTCTAAAGGGGACACCGTGTTTAAAGGCTTCCGCATAAGTTTGACTACTTACTCTCACGATTTTAAGTTCAGTCCAATCGCACATCGCCCAGCCGTTATGCATTTCACATCTATCGAAATACTGCTGCTGTGGCTGAAGTTTGATCCAGCGATTTTTAAGCCTGCACTTCATTGTAGCCCTTTCTCCTTTCCCCTCCATAGCAGCAAGACGTCTTTTTTGTCAGCGTCTTCCCCACCGTCTTAACGGCTCCTTCTGCACCTGGTTTCCGACGGGTCCACAGCTCACAACAACTTTCCAGTGTGCAGTGCAGACATCATCTGCATAATCGTTTATGTGAAGGTAGCAGGGAAGAGTAATAAACTATTCTTCATTTTGAAGGTGCCCGCGGCGTACGTTGGCGAGGTATAGCGTATATTTAATATCAGGTTGCGTCGGAAAATCGGTATCTTATGCAACTCCTCTTGGTGACCTTTGAAGAATAAGGAGATTAAGAGAAAGCGGTAGGAGAAAACTATGTCGGTTACTTTGATAGATTAGAGCGTCTGAAGTGGGCAGCCGATGAGAATCCATTTCTGGAGCCGTTCCATCCGGACATTGGCGCTTGATCCTAGAACGTTGTTCCTAGAACTCTGTGGTAGTATTTTTTTAATGAAATGAAAGCAAGAATACAGGAAGGAAGGGAGGTTCATTTTACTTCTATAATTTAAAGCGCTTTCGTATATATATGCCCTCTACTTTGTCGGCCTAATATCTGCCAAGATTGGCAAGCCTTATTACCTGATATTTCCCGCTTTATTTTGCCTATCAGTGCAGTTAAATTACGAAATCATTGATTCTGGACGTTATTACAGCTATTGAGCGGGAGTATTGTGCTTTTTTCTGTAACTTATATGACGGCCTCACTACGCAAGGAAATTATTGATGGAGATCGACTTCTGGGAGCGGTTTACAGTCGAGCCTACTTATAACAGCCGCAGATATAATGAACGCTCACTTAGTACGAACGAGGGCGGTGCTACCGTCAAAATATATATTGGGGCAATGGCACAGTGTCTCACATAGAACGAACTGCTGTGGCCTCAACACTCGGTTAGAGCGAACACGAAGCTGTCGGGGCCCCGTAGTTGACCGAGCCGGCGGTGTTTGGGGTGGTTTCGCTCGACTGCGAACCCGCGGCAGGCGAATTTCGCGCACTTCGTGTTCCCCTGACACGACGCGGCAGTGGCATGGGCGGCAGTGGCATGGACGGCAGTGACCGGCGGCTGCCTTTTGTCATCGGCAAGTCACGTAAGCGGCGATGCTCTGGAAGCTACGTGCCCGTACGCTACAGGAACAATCCAAAAGCCTGGATGAGTCGTGACTTATTTGCCGAGTGGCTTGTCGAGTTGGACCGCGACATGGCACGAAAAAACAGGAAGGTCCTGCTCGTGCTGGATAACTGTGCGGCGCACCATGTGCAGCCTTCCTTGAGTGCGGTGACAGTGCTCTTCTTGCTTCCCAATGCAACCTGCAAAATTCAGCCGCTGGATATGGGCATCATTCATGCGTTCAAGGTGTGCTACCGGCGGCGCGTCATCCAACGCTTGTTGATCGCGATTGATGCTGCCATGCCAGTTCGCATCAGCTTGCTTGCCGCCGTGGAGATGTTGAAAGCGGCGTGGATGGAACTCACCGCGGAGTGTATAGCAAATTGCTTCCGCAAGGCGGGTTTTATGGGCCCAGGCACTGAGGACGCCATAGATGACCCACTGGAAGGCCGGTCGCACGAGAACTTGTGGCAAGGCGTCGTTGACACGCAGCTGGCCGGACCTGACGTTGCCTGGGACGATTTAGTTTCTGCTGATGACGACGCCGACATTGCGGAGCCATGCACTGAAGAAGCTATTGTGCGTGAAGTGCGAGCCCTTCCTGACTGCCCAGAGACCGACGAGGACGATGACGAGGATGCTGCTCTACCGCCGGTTGCTGTGAACGCTTCAACCGCGATCGGTTACATCGCGTCGCTTAAGGAACTCGTGTGCAGCAGAGGCCTTGGCGATGAACATATTACCGCTCTGGAAAAATTAGAAACGGCAGTGATGCGATCAGCTTTGAAGAAGCAGACATGCATCACTGACTTTTTTCAAAAATAAAGTTAACTTTCGTCTCGCTTGCTCTTTTTGCCCGTATTATAGGTGGTCCACTTACTACGAACTTTGGATACAACGAACAAATGTCGCGTGACGATCAAGTTCTTTATAAGTGGGCTCAACCATTTCGGTAATTTAGTTTAGCGCTAGTTAATTTAGAAATTCGGTCATACCGTGAACAGTTTGAAGAATTATAATGCAAGTACAAAACGTTTTCCGCCGTTGTCGTCTAGGGGAATTCATTGGCATTGCCCAAGGTTTCTTGAGATTATTTTGCCGCGAGCTCCCTGCAGGTAGGCTTCAGAACAATTTCGGCCAATTAGGGTTCTGTACTGTGACCTGAAATTGCGCTTCAAACGGCAGTTTTGCATTCATCTTGTAGAAAAGGTGAGAAATTGCAGAGGATATTCAATCCGACTGGCATGGGATAACAAAGCGAACGCCTTAACAGTGGAGCCACAATGGCAGGCACTAGCCCCGTGTCCGCACAGCAAGCCGCTACCGTTCCCAGTTTATGCTCAAGTGACCTATTTGGTTGTTCAAGGGAACGATGACCGAAAGAAACGCTCAGCTCTAAGACTGCAAAGAAACGAAAGTTTATGACTTCTGGAAGACAAGGCCAACCACCCTCTCTTTGTGTCACTTAGCAGCTTCTCAAAGACCATATGTATCAACAGCGCGAACGTAGACGTAGTCTTTTCAGCCCTTCTGCGGCTGTCAAGCCTGTGCAACAAAGATAACAAAAAGAAAAAGAACAGTATCTGCACAACCAGGCACCGAGAGCCTATTGTGCCTTGTGTGGAGGGCGTTGTATATTCCATCCCTTTAACTTACGGTAAGGCTTACATAGGCCAAACAGGAAGGTGTTTAAATAAAAGGTTAATGGAACATAACAACGATTTGACTGCGGCCCCATTGAGAAACCTGCCCACCCATTGCCGGGTATGCGAGAAAAAAAAGAAATGCATTCCTCATTTTAAGAAAGCAACTGTCTTGGAGAAGCATAAAAACCAACTAAAGCGAGAAATCGTTGAAGTCGCCTACATCTTAGGGCTTAAGGAAGGTTGCGTAAGCACCGTGTCTATCTCATTGTCTGAAAACGAAATCACCTTTCTCTCTAGATTTATCTGCTTTTACCTGGTGCTTAGAGGCACACTTCACATGTTTCATTTTCTTTCTAGCCGGGTTAATTGTTGGCGCTCATACTTCGCATCGCTCACATTTTCACAGTCTTCTCGCCTCCTCATGTTTTTAGCAAAAATCGAGCCTTCAACACTGTTTTTCAATGTTTTCCATCTTTTTTGTCATGCGCGCACTCAACCCTGTTTTTCTCGTTGTCTTTTTTTTTCCGCATGTCATTCGTGCTTCATTTCATGGAACTCATTGTATAGTGCGATTCTTGTTATCTTTTGATGCCCTGGCCATTGTGTGGGTCCCAGTTCGATCGCGCGCCTTGATTACTCCCTCTGGTGGGCTTTTACCCGGTGTCTGTATTTAAGTGCGGGTTCAGTTTTGTTCAAATAAATGTTGGAAGTTCCGCGCTCGGTACTATCTTCACCTTGTTCTTCCTGTTTTGTGTTCGCGCTGCTGATACATATGGATCGCAACCCGGCAGATAGTGTTTCTCAAAGACAACTCTGAAGATGACAAAGATAGATGGTGTTCGTTTCAAGTCGGGTAAGAATTGAGGACACTATGCCTGTGGAGTCATCTTACCTTGACAAGCAAACTCGAATGAAAACCGGTGGTATCAGTTTTGAAAACCGGGGTGTCAAAAACATTTGCAACACGTTCTCTGGTATGAGTTCCACGAACGTGAGAGAGCGCTTCGAGTTGAGGATGTTTGTACATTGAGGTAATTTCTGATCCGCACGTTCGACGTGTATTTCGAGGTGGAGGATGCTTTCCTTTGGTGGTGAAAATGCCGGAAACAGGTTCTAGGCCGAGGGACCACTTGTTTCTGTTTTATTGAAAGATTATATAGGTACAGAGCAACGGGGAACGAATACAGAACCCTCCGTAGCAGAAGCGAGCGCCCAGGTGTGAAGCCTCGGCTGTGATTGAGACTTCAGCACCATTTCACTTGACCCTAGACGCTTTTACGTAAAATAATTCACGTTTAGTATGAAGTTACCCTTTGCAGTCCAAAGTTTTGAGGAAAGCTGCAATTTTCATGTCATTACGATGAAAGCTCTGCATAATTTTCATAATTGAACTGCTCGAAAGAACGGCGACAGATACAGAAAACACGTACACACAAAGAGCGCAGACTTCCAAGTTTTATTCGAAAACGGATCGGGCATTCCTTTCTATACGCTCCAACCCACAACATGACACAACCGGGACCAAACAAAGCAGATAAGTTTAGCAGATCAGTGTGCGTAAAGCGCGCACCAGCTGGAGAGCCAATCTGAAAAAACTGTTAGCCCGCCGCCAGAAAACACTTCTGCACAATGAATTTGTAAAGATTTCGTGACAAACCCAGATCTTTATAAATCAACTTGCAGTACCGTTTTGCAGAATAAAACTGCGATTGGAAAATGCTTGCCAGTGAGAAATTTGCAAACTCAAAGTGCTTAGCGTAAGGAATACAAAATTTTCGCACCTAGCAAGTACTCGTTGTGATTATCTCTCCAGTGTACGGCTTGCAATAAAGTCCCATGTCTCCATCTGAAACAAAATTAGAGATGAACTTGTGGATTATGAGAACTGTTGACTCCCGCGTATAGCTGAAGATTGTGCTTTTATTGATTTGCTCAGAAGAGACATTGATGTGGCTATACCTACGGTTACCCATCGCTCGGCCAGGTCTTCCAAAAGCATAGCGCATGCTATTGGCTAGAACTATATTTCCGCAATCAAATATATAATCATGTACGCAATCTCCACAACTGACAAGAAAAACTTTGATTAGAAGGAAGGAACAGTTTGTTGTCGTTAATTAAAATTACATAATGTTGGAGAGTTAACGTTAATGGCATATCCATGCTTGCATTTGGTTCATGGTGCCGGACAACAAAATAATCAAACCACAACGTTTTTTCTTAATAAATGGAACTTTGGATAACACTGAACTGAAATGTGGCACCAAACAAATTGTTAGGCAAGAAATTTAAGCACAAATAATTCGGTTGCCCCATTTTCGAAAAGCGCAAACCACGACTACGAGAACTGTATGGATGTAATTTGTCGAAGGATGAGAAACGAACATCGACATTATTTTTTTTAATAATAAGCGCTCCTTATGCCTTCTCCTAACATGATATGCTTACGACGTTTCAGGGTCTTGCTAGTCTCTAAAAGACAAAATTGCCCCAAACTTCTATGGCTCCACAAACTCATTTCTTTAAACATTTTTTTATGAGCAGCGCAAGAATGGGACATCTAAAAGAAGGACACGGCATTGGTAGGCCAGCAATGATGTTTATATTGATAGGGACTTTCAAAGAATGGAAAGGTTGTTCAAGTAAGTATGGCATGAAACAACAAGTGTTCGGCTGACTGCCGAGACTGAGACAATCCCAAAGGCCCTATAAAGGAAACGTTCAAACTTTACCCTGTTACTCTCCCTACCCCAGTAGGAGTTCCTTAAAAAATCAATCAATCACTTGCGATAACCGTTTCGTCGCCATTCCTCAGGGCCATCGCAGGAGCTGCTGAAATAGCCGGCGACAATTTTTTAACAAGCGCTCTCACGTGATGTGCGCTGTGAGTGGGAATCACAGGATGCGGCTGCCTTGCCGCAAGGTTTAGATGCTGGTTGGTTTATTGGGGTTCAACGTCCCAAAGCGACTCAAGCTATGAGAGACGCCGTAGTGAAGTGCTCCGGAAATTTCGACCACCTGGGGTTCTTTAACGTGCACTGACATCGCACAGTACACGGGCCTCTAGAATTTCTCCCCCAAAGAAATTCAACCGCCGCCGCCGAGATCAAACCCGCGTCTTTCGGGCCAGCAGCCGAGTGCCGTAATCACTAAGCCACCACGGCGGGGCGTTTGTATGCGTCGAACTGCTACACATGAATGATCACGAAAGGCGGTCACCTAAAGGAGTAAAAATACATCACTACGCTAATTTAGCTGATCCATGCCTGAGCCTTGACTTGAAAGAATCGCTTTTCTTCCACAAGCATAATTTCGCACGGGGCTAGCTTCGGCACTCGTATCGCGGCCCCTACTTTATCTTTTGTCATCGCCATGTATCCCTCCGCCGTATGAATAAATGTTCGCAAACACGCTAGTCATACTACTGGCATGTTTCCAAAGTTACACTAGTAAAACGTTTTCTATAAATTTTAGCACCTTCGTTGCAATGGGTATCATGTGCCGAAAAACTCTGTTGTTGATCAAATGTTCATTGCCCTTTCTGCGATCTTTTATTTGTTGTTTACTTTCTAGTGGCAAGACTTAGTGAAGCAAACACAAAAATACAAAACTAAAAATATGCCCTCATCGTTCTTTGCATAGGTGTCAACAGTGAAGGACGATTCACTTGATATTTTAAGCCCTTTTGCACCACTTTAACTGTTGTCGCTCAAAGTACTAAGGTCCGCTGTAGAGCGACGTTTCCCTTGTTCATCCGCATTGTCATGAACCTGTGTCAGTACCCTAGAGATGGCCTCAGAGCACAGCAGTTGCCTTTGTTTTTTTTTTTAGATTTCCCTCACTGCTTTCTTTTATGCGGGCTCAGTTGCACTTGTTCATCCTCTGTATTTTTTGCCTTCACTCTCTTATGCCTTCAATCTAAGCAAAAAATAATGCAATTGATGGTGTAGTTTGCGTCTCCTATCCTCTTTTGACCTGTGTTCGCGTCTTCGGTTGCATGCATTCACGTATAACTGTTTGCTCTGACTGCTAGACATTGAAAATGCTCCGAAAACATTATGTAAGCAGGAACTCAAAATTAAATTTTCAATCTGAAACAGTCAAAAAGGACGCATATGCGCTTCCCTCGAAACTAACAATATGAGCGTGATCGCTAAGCAGAGTCCACAATGCAATCAAAAATAATCTCTGCACGATCAAATGGGTTTAGGAAATATGGGCGGTAAAATTCATATTTAATACTGTTCAACACCAAGTCCTAACTTTTTTAACGAATTTACAAAGAAGTAAAACGAACACATTGGTGTTTTATACGTTGCTCATTCATAAAATGTCTCGTGAGATCTCAAAAGGGGGAAATCAAAATTTTACCCGCTGACAAAAATGAACTGTTCATTTCCAACTTGTATAGGTACAAACTTTTCCACCCATTTCGGACCTAATGCAGTATATTGGTTTAAATATTTTCATTTCCAAGGATTTTCTTTTTAGCACCCTCTGTACGAACGCTCGCTTTAAAGGAATAACGAGAGCACTTAAACTAATGATATGGAATAAGAGGGAATGCAATTCGAATAGGCCAATTTTTCGGATTCGCTTCGGGCAGCCCAGGATAAGCTACAGTTCTCATGCATTTGTACCTTTGAAAAATAATCTCAGATATTTTATGCAACACTACTGATCTACTCGTCGCCAGATGTTCTGTTCTAAGCAGCAGACAGACGCTTCGGTGGCAGCAACGCAAAAAGAAAGCTCTTTATTCGAGGCAGCAGAGTACTGTTATAGATAACGCTGCATGCCGGTCAGGCACACGTCATTACTGGTACAATCTTATCAAACAGACTGGCCGATGAAGAACAAATAGAAATTGAGTTTTTTTTAATCCACTCACATTGCAGGCTTTTTGTAGTGCCATTGTACAGCAGGGAGATTTTCTTCTGTAATTTGTGGACTTAGCTGCAGCACTGCAAGTCGCAGACCGCCAGAAGGCCCGCATTATAGCATGCCCTACGAGTGGCGGCAACAGCTGGCATGGAATCCCGGGAGTGCGGTTAAAGACATGCGCACTATTTTAGAAGCGTGTTTCAACACGTTCAATGCAATGAAAGAGGGCTGGAGAAAAAGGTTTATTTAGAGTACTTACCCGCTTTATCAAACTTAGCTAGACGCAGGTGGCAAGCGCCATTATTTCGAAACGTCGCGGCGGGCTGAAAATATCATGTCACTGACCGTTCATCACAGCCATGTCTCCAGAATCATTTCAAAGCAAAATAAGTAGCAATGTATGTGAGCACTTGCATTGCTAACGGGCTTGGCAAACCCAAAGCTCATAAGACTAGGTATACGAGCTAAAACAGAAAGAAAATGCGGGCAACGATCGCCTGTCTCGCATTTGCAATTTTAATGACTGTTTGCACGACTTTTAAACACAGTCATGCACTTGAGCGTTCGCTGTCGAAAGGTTTTTTCCATTATTCCGCTCTGCTTGAACAGTGGCTCTTTGGAACTATGGGAGCACTGCCCCCGATCATCGGCATAAAGTAACCTCTCAAGATAACGGCGTACTACGTTCAAAGCAAGCTGCTGCATTTTAGAGCTTCTGAAGCTAATGTGGTAGCAATATCTTGCACGATAAATGCAGCAGCCATAAAGAAGTTTTCCGGTAGGAATGCTTTGTGGATGGAAGGTGCACCGGGTATGGCGCACCGGACAACTTACACTGTTGAAGGCAGTGACGTAATTGTATTACCTTTTACTCACACGTATGATCAAGGTAAATAATTTTCGTTACAGTAGGGAGAGCAGCCTATAGCATCTCTCCTCAGGGAAATTCCAGCTTTTATTCCGACGTCTATTTTCGCAGTAAAAATCCGAGTCAGTGCAAGATATCAAAGCATAGGCGCAAGCTCCCCATCTGATTTCGCAAGTCGTGATTGCCCTGCAGTAATAAATCACATTATCAACTGAATAATGTTCGGGAAGGTATCGGAATTGCAGGCAGGTAAAAACGAATATGCAATTGTTGCCCACTTCTCCCACTCTGGATATTTGACAACGGCTGTTTGAGATGATGTGATAAGAAAAGAAAATTACAAGTTAAAACATTTCAGCGTTCTTTCTAGCAATGTAAAAGACACAATAGAGTATTCACACGATGCCTGTATAAAAGGCTATGTGAGGAATTTGCCATACAGTGACAAACACATTCTCTGGTAGGCAACCGCTCTCAGTAAGGGAAGAGCATGAATGTTTGAAATTTGAAAGACTTTTTTGAGAATTCCAATCCACAGATTACTACGTGACAATATTAGAACACTAGGTTACTTTACAGACTAAGTGATGGTCGTTGGAATTGCATTAATAACCGCGCTCTACCAATTAAAACAAGAGGTGTTTGAAATCGTCATCTTCCGAAGGCCGTTAATCACATACAAATCAAACAAAGAGTGTTTTTTTTTTTCAGGAGTTCTTTGAATGTCAGTCAGAACGTGTTGATCCTACAAAACACAGACCCGTGACCACAGCATCTGGCACCGCAAGGAAAATCGAAAAACGCATCTCAGACAACCTGTCTAAGTAGCGGGTAGGAAATTTTTGCACACTGACTGCAAGTATAGGTTTGTAGGGTATACATCTTAAACCCACTCAGGCTATGTGGACGCCGTAGTGAAAGGCTTCGGAAATTTCGACCACCTAGGGTTCTTTAACGTGCACTGAAACGCAATGTACACGGGTCTCTAGAATTTTTTCTCCATCAAAATTTTACAGCCGCGGCCACGATCGAACCGCGTTTTTTGGGTCCGCAGCCGACCGCCATAACCACTGCGCCACCGCAGCGGGGCTCAGTGTCCACCGAAGGATACTTTTGACAGTTTGGCTTTCGTTCTTTTTACTTGGTGCATAAGAGCAGTGTATAACGAAACATTATATTTTGTTAGTCCACAGCATGGTCCAAGTTGTATAGGTTGGGACAAAGCCGTAAAAACCCCTAGCAGATAAAATCCCCTGGCTCTTCTAGGTCCCCCGAGAACCGCTCTTTGCTAAAAGGCACATTTGCCTACGTTATTTTAATCGGCTGCACTGTTAAGAAACGACCACTTTGATCAAAGAGTATTAACTCTCGCTGGAGTTCTCTCCTTTAGTTTCTTACCACGGTCTATAGCAGGTTTATTTGTCACCAGCCGTTGAGTCCGTCACTATGCGCCTATTATGCCGCCCGCGTTGTCAGTGGCAACTCCGACGATGCCAACTGCAGCTGAACGAGCATTCTACTGCAGGTGTAATACCAGCAGGACCATCAAGAGTCGAGCCACAAAACCTACAAGAACAATGATGAAAAAATGTAGCGCTCGAAGCACAGGAAAAAATAAAGAGGACACATGGCATACCGACTCACGTAAGAACAAGGCGTTAATTCGACGCGTGTCGAGGGAGCCCGACATTCGTGGCTGGCCTATAAAATCGGGTGCCTCCAATCAGTATCGCAACCAAGCATATAGTCTTGCTTGTACATGCGACCATCCCAAAGCAAATGCAATAAAAGCAGCACAAAAATCAATCACGCCCTGCCGTAGGCAACCCGGTAGCAACAACACAACGACGCCAAGAGCATTGACCCAAAGTTCACACACGCAGCTGCAGAGCCCCAGCAGCAAACACGCAGGTCTGGCCGAAAGGCAAGTCATAGCCTCAAAAGCGAAATCAGTAAATGCCAAAGGCAAACACTCCACCACTGTCACAGTTTCGAAGCATAACCTCTAGTGCTCTCCCGTCAATTTTTAACGTCTTAGCCTTCTTTTTTTGTGTGCGCATGTGTGTGCGTGTGTTCGTGTGTAGGTCTGTGTGTGTGCGTGCGTGTACGTTCGTCGTGTGCGCGTGTGTCTGTGTTTTCGATCATCACTGTACTAAACTGAAACTTATCGCAGTAAATGAAACGAAATCATAAGTTTGCAAGCTAGGAATCTCGAGTCATCACATTAGAAGATATATCAAATGCATAGGCAAACCTTCAAAGAGAAATACTATTACTTTGAAACAGCGACCGCTTCTTGACGGGTGAAACTTTTGTCTTATTTTTGATACAGGAATTCGAGTGTGGCAATATATTCATCGAGCAGCGAAAGGTCACTGAAACAAGGCAAATATAAGCCTGGAAAAACGCGAATTACTTCAGTAAGACTCTTCCTTTAAGAAAAGCAACTGTCTAAATGCGCCGGTCAATGAGAACTCAAGCTATACTGCTTGCCATGCTGCAGGTTTTTGTGTCAGTGTCTGGTAAGACCTTTTGTTTTTAAGGATAGGTTGATTCGAATTGCTATTCTCGAAAAACTTTTGCTAACACTATTTCAATCTATGCATGACCCCTTTTGAATAAGCCGGAAATTTGCCCTGGTATTCGTAGTTAGCAACAACGTATTTTTTCTGCTGAAGATATATCAAATGCATAGGCAAACCTTCAAAGAGAAAAACTATTACTTTGAAACAGCGACCGCTTCTTGACGGGTGAAACTTTTGTCTTAGTTTTGATACAGGAATTCGAGTGTGGCAATATATTCATCGAGCAGCGAAAGGTCACTGAAAAAAGGCAAATATAAGCCTGGAAAAACGCGAATTACTTCAGTAAGACTCTTCGTTTAAGAAAAGCAACTGTCTAAATGCGCCGGTAAATGAGAACTCAAGCTATACTGCTTGCCATGCTGCAGGTTTTTGTGTCAGTGTCTGGTAAGACCTTTTGTTTTTAAGGATAGGTTGATTCGAATTGCTATTCTCGAGAAAATTTTGCTAACACTATTTCAATCTATGCATGACCCCTTTTGAATAAGCCGGAAATTTGCCCTGGTATTCGTAGGCAGCAACAACATATTTTTTCTGCTGTGATCCATCCCGATATTTATGAATTTTAAGTGAGTAATGTGAAAAAACGAGTTATTTTCCTGCAGTGAAAACACAATGCTCGCAGTTTTCGAGGGGAAGCGGGCAGTTACCACAGGAGTGATCGGAGCGGAGGCATAGAGTAATATAGAAGTAAAGAGCGGACACTCCCGTAGGCCCCAGCGGCCAACTTTTGTGCACAGCGCACCTAGCGGACCCGGGGAAACGCACTGGCCTCAGAGATGATAGACAAACGCAGGAATCTTGGAGGCTCTACTTTCATTGCGTCTTGTGCGTTCTCCACTCTCGCGGTGGAGGCGGTGTCACATTGCCCAGCTGAGCAGCCGGCCACCAGCGTGACGGTTACGGAGCACGCAACGATTATCCAGGTTTCGACGTGCAACGCTCGTCAAAAGCGTTTGGCTTTGATCGCTTGCCTGGACGCCGCGGCGAACACGCCACCCACAAGCCGCAAAGGCGTTATGCCACGCATCGCGTGCGCTTGGCAAGCGGCAGTGAACCTACTACGTGCATTCTGTCAGGGTGACAATGAGCGCATCACTCACTCCGCAGAAGGAAGCCAAGACATGTCAAGACCATACTCTTTTTCTTTTTTTTTATTTGCACGTTCAGTGCCATATGGCGGAAACGGGGAAGCGCCGAACTCGGCCGCGAAAGGGCCCGAATGTCCGCTCTTTACTTTTATGTTACTCTATGGGGGAGGCGTTACAGAAAGAGACAGCCAGGGGTAAGAGGACTATAATGCTGATCATTTCGGTAACATATGTTCCTACTGCTAACTAAAACTTAGGTGGAACTTTTTAAAAAATGTTCCACTTACATAAGCAGAACCGACATTCCAGGCAGAAAACTAAGGAAATATGTGGAACGCCACATCTGCTAAATGGGGGCAGTAAAAAAAGAAGAAAGGCACGCCAGCCGCTTCTGATTCAATCACTGAGTCCAACTTGGCGTTCACTTAGCAACACATCCACGCTCCTCGCCCTCTTCTTCCTCTTTCTTTCCTAGGTGTCAGGCGCCAGTATTCAATAAACGGCTTTAAGCAGAGACGAGGAGGCTAACGAAGAGGCTAGATTTTAAACTGGAAATAGCGCAGCGTGATATGGAAAGAAAATTGGCTGTGGCTTAGCTCTGGTTAAGCCTGGATATACAAGCGAAAAGCTGCAGTTATGCTTTTTTTGACGTCATGGCTGTCGCAGTTCGCGCACAATGCACTGGGAGCTCCACGATAACGATGTAGGCAAGTGTGTTATATAGCCCTCCTTCCGCATGCGTAGTAACTATGGTAAACACGCGGCTGCAACGAAAGGTCAAACGGTGGCGAGGAGGCGAGCGCGCAGTAGTAGCGGTGGCGAGGAGGCGGCGCACATGCTCAGTAGCGCGCGGCTGCGCCGATAGGTCAGGCGGCGGAGTCGCGGCGGCGGTTGCGGCGGCGGCCGCTCCGACCACCTGCGCCTCTTCTCTGACGTCACTCGGTTCTGCGCACGCGCCGCTGTGGCTAATTCTGATCACGGAGCATACGCCAGACCCGGTGTTGACTAGCCTAGTGAAGCTTTTCGATTCAAAAATTATAAGCCTAAAGCTAATGGAGAGAAGAGAGAAAAATGGGTCCAGGAACAAATTTCAGATAATAGCATGGTCGAAAACAAATAGCAATAAGCTTGGGCGAGAACAGCAATGTGAAGTAAGGGCGGTCCGGATTTCTGGAGGACCGGATTCTTAGAAGGCAAGCGTAGCATGGGGCGCCACAGAGTAGGCAGCCGTTTGAGACGGAAGTTTATTGTAATAAGGTGACCGCAGCTGGCAACGTTCCCAGCTAACTATACAAGAGGCATTTTCGTTGGAGTGACTGTAGTTAAGCTTATGCTGAATATGATGAAAATGAAAGGAGCTGCACTTCTCACAATACATGGCAGGGCCCTGTTCACCCAGGTATATAGGGACAGTGTCTATCTACAGAACTGTCCTCTGTCCTTGTGATCCTATGCACTGCAGGCCTTGATTATTCAAGTTCTAACTAGCTAAGTGGCTAACGTTTCAGACCAGCACGAGGCGAAATGGGGCAGCTTCGTTTCCAGATGATTCAGAAGACTGGGCAAACGCCGCACTGACTGGGTTTGTGTGCTCTAATTAGGATATGGACCAGCCTCATGCCGAGAGGCTATGGAGATGTGGTGGCGCTAGTTAGGCACTAAGTTTCTTTGTGTAAAAAAGGTGGGACCGACCGTAGTTGGTGTGCCGGCTTGCGTGTTTTTAAACATAATTCCCCATATGCCGAACAATTAACGTGTACGTTGTTGAACCGGAAGGGTCGAGAAGGAAGGCAGTATAAGTTTCGACAAGCTTACTTGGGGCGAAAACGAGGGTTAGCGGCAGTGTAGCAGGACAGGTTCGGCTACGCGTCGGCTTTTCAGCTAGCTTTGCATTTCTGCACCGAAATCTTATCAATTAGTTTGCATCTGTCAGTCATTGTGGTTGTTCTTCGATTGTGCGGTGAACAGGGCAGAAATCAGAGCTTGGGACTACTTCGCGTATCGCCGAGCTCTCACCAGGAGCAGTTGCGATGGCAGATTCCGTGCGCGTGTGATTCTAAGTTGAACGCAGTTGGGCCGTTTGCAGAGGCCAATCACCAAGCATCTCTTCGCTTAAAAAATACAGACCACTTGCTGCACACTCACCTGCAGCGTTAACGGCTAGCTGTTAAGCGCGACTATTGAAGCCGCACTAAACCATGCCACTTCCAAGCCGTGTAGTTGCTTCGAGCTCTACTCTAACTTTCGCAAGGCTTCAAGTGTTGTTCTGAAAAGTACAGGCCCTAGAAAGCAATAGAACTAAGGATCCTGGCAAGGGCCGCTATTTCCCAGATTCTATGAATCTTTCACTTGTAGGTCGCTCATATCCAGACAAATCCAGCAAATAACACTCATAAAGCTCCTGATCATACAGAAGGCCCCCACTGTTCTCTTCAATAAATTGTCAATTTTTCCTTTACATAGCAACGGTGAGCTTCCGAGGGCTGTAATTAAGTCGCGCGAAAATGGTTTGATTTTATAGCATAGTATAACATTCGCATCTCTCTGTCGTGGTATGGGCGGAATATGCACTATAGCATCGCTATATTCAAGTTACTCATAGCTGCCAGGGTTGTTAAACGGTCACGTCAAGAGGAGCTGAGGAAAGACTTAGTGCGTGCTTGAATATTATTAAACAGCATTCTGCAGTTGGCTTTAGTTCTTGTGATATATTGTAGCTGACAAAGGGAACACTCAAGAAGGTATGCCACGTTTGAGCAGTCGCAATTCAAGTTGCCCTTAATTTTGATCCAAAAGTCGGAGGCTATGATTGCAGCGGGGATTGCTGCAGTTATTCGGGTGTAAGCCTGTCAACGAGGCTTACTGCAGAATACGCAGCCCCCGCTCAAAAGAATGTTAGTATTTGGCTAAATAAGACGTCGCGAAGAAATCTATTTCATTGGTACATATCCCGCGGCGACCGTGTAAAAACCAGATTTATAGCGTTAACTTTCGCTAAATATGGTGCAGCGTTTTGCTAGAATGAGCCAGAGAATTCGAATATAGGGTGGCCAAGAAAAAATGGCCCTGTGGCAAGCATATTCCCCCAAAACAGCTCTTGCATCAATACCATGTATCCATAAAAATCACCATAGTAAAAAAGTAGGGGAGAATTTTTGAATCTGTTCCTCTTAGAGGTGACAGAGCCCACATTACGTAACCTTGGTCTGCTTTTACAGGCTGTGCTTAATTTTGTAGAATTACGTGCCTATAAATTGCGGTCGTATTCTTTCGGGAGCATGAAAAACGCTGATGGCCTTGCTGCTTAATATAAGTTGTGGGTGCTGCACGCTGGGAATGAGAACTAAATGCACAAATAGAAATCTCAAATAAAAATTTGCACAAAGCTGCCTTCACTGGTAAAAGTTAGGTTTTATTGGTCCCAAAAACTATACAAAACATCATAAAAGTACAGACGAGGGTCCCAAAGTCAAAGACCAGGACCCTCAAAAAATCAATAATACAAGAAAAGATTACAGCGTAGTTAGCGGATAGCTATAAAATATAGAAAATATCAAATAAATACTTCACACAAATAGGGCAAAATCACAGTAACGCAGGCAATATACACAAAAAGAGAATAACATGTCAACATTGCAATAAAAATACTTTGAGCTTGTTTTTGAATTCAGGCAAGGAAATTGATATTTTTATAGTGGATGGCAATGTGTTCCAAAATGAAATTGCTTGATAAGACGACGTCGATTTACCATAATTGGTATGGACTTTGGGGAGCAGAAAACTGTTCCTTGCTGCAAATCTGGTAGGGTTGTGATTGATCAGCTGAATGGGGTCTACAAACTGAAAATGTAGGGTGCCATGTAGTAATCTGAAGAACATGATTGCAAGGTGATACTGGAAAAGCTGGTGGACTGGTAAAACATTGTACTCCTACAATAAAGAACGAGCATTAGTTGAGAAAGGGCTACGGGTAATAATGCGGATGGCCTGGTTTTGTAAGTGTTGTAGAGGCGATAAATTGCAATGATAAGTATTTCCCCATGCAGTAAGCCCATAAGTGATGTGACTTTGTATGAAGGCATAATACAAAGATAGGAGTAGGTTGCATGGAAAATATGGACGCGCCTTAATTAGAGCTCTGATGCCAAACATAGATATGTTTTTTTGATGAGCGATATGGACGGAAAATTTAATAGCTGAATCAAGAATAACGCCGAGGAAGTTGGTGTTATCAGAAGCCGGAATATTACAAGAACAAAGGTTTAACGTAGGAGAGCACGAAAGAATTTCCTGGCTACTTTTGAACACTGTGAATTTTGTTTTAGAGCGATTAATCACCAACTGATTATCAGTGCACCATTTGGCTACATTACTTAGAACTGCATTCAATTCAAGAGTCCGATCATCTATGGATGTATTAGATAATGGCACGGTAGTGTTATCAGCATATAGGACACAGTGAGTTGGACTAATAGAATTAGGAAGGTCATTAATATATGGTATGAATAGTAAGGGTCCTAAAATAGAGTTCTGAGGAACACCTTGGTTAATAGTTCTAGCTTGGGAAATTTTTCCACCAATATTGATTATTTGTTGACGATTTTGTAAATAGCTTTTCAGCAGTCGCGACACGGGACCTGTAATTCCATGCAATTCTAGTTTTTGAGGCAATATGGAGTGATTAATCATATCAAAAGCTTTTGTGAAATCTAAAAAGACAGAACCAACAAATTATCAATACCTTGCTTGATAAATTCAGTCAAAGAGATCAGTGCTAAGTTACTCGAGCTGCCAGACCGAAAACCAAACTGACGCATATATACGCATGTGCAGGCACATGTGTAGGCATGCTCGTTAGCAGAGATGGGCTAGACTCGTCATTGCACTGTCAAGACGATGTTCTGTACATCTTGAAGTTGTTTTTTGGAGGGCTGTCTCTTCACTTCCTTCTTTGTTTTCATAGTGGTACCGTCAAGGATTTAAGTCACACTCTGAGGGCTTAGTCCTCTTTCAAGGATTACGGGCAACAAACTTTCTTTGCTTGTTTTTTTTCATTCAAATATGAAGCTACTTTATACTTTCTTGCTGAGGGATACTGCTAAACTTATATTCATTAGCTTATAGTGTCTGATAGTACCTGTCAAACAAACTCTACACCATTCTTAAAATATCACAATAAATTTATTATCTGATACTCTTTCGGTTTCATGAAATGAATAATGACTATGATGAGTAGTTGGAATTTAAGTAGTGTTACGGAGAAAAATACTGAAATATATTCTACATAAGTTCGTACATTTTTAGCCAGACTGCTTCCATAGCTGGAATGACAAAAATCAACCTTCACCCGCTAGAGTGCCGTATTTTTGTGCCTCACGTGAGCTATCGATAATTAACTGCACGATACAGCCACCATTTGGTTGATGAAACCGAAAGCAAAACAGCGTCAAGAAGAAATTTCATTAAAATTATTTAGCAGTCGTTGGAGAATTTGACGGGATGATTCATGTATTAGAATGTCTAATGCATTACTGAAAGAAGAAAACACGCAAGCGAAAGTTTGTGTCTCTATTCACTTCTGTTTATCAACAGCGGAACCCTTGCTTAGTACTGAAATTGACTGCACAAAGTGATTCGCAATTCTTTAACTTTGCAGGTTACAACCCTGGGAACGATGTAATTGAGAAACCTGAGAAACCTGGTGAGCTACTAGAAGCAGTCGGCTAATTCTGAATTCAGGAATTAAAAGACCGAGCCCTTCCCTTCGTGGTTAGGGAGATAACGGCATATTCCCAGTGCGGGAGATTAGACAAAACACCGGCGTCGATTAACCGACGCTGAAGAATGATTTTCAAATCTGCAACAAATCCCGCGGCGTCGTCGTACTCGGTATTGTGAGCAAAATGTCCCCGGAGGTGTGACCTAGCTGGGCCACCTATGTGACGTGGCCTTGTGACCTCATTACAACCTGCCCGCCAGATTGTAATCAAACTGAGGTGCGTAGGAGGTGAAAGTTAATATAGTGATTTGGAGCGAGAGGTTTCTCGGAAGAGCAACGTGGAACGCGCAAGCCGCACCATTGGCAGCATCTCTCGTCGCAAGGCAGTGGCGCCTTTTCGAACCGCTGCACTACTGCGCCAGGAGTGGTATGATGACTCCTAGGTATCTACGAACGTAACTTCGAGAATAACCAATTGCGCATATGTGGTCCTTAACGCACTAATGCTATCGCGTCATATTCTTAACGCGGAGCTTAAGTGCCCTCTCCAATGTTTTAAATTTTGACATTTGCAAAACATCTGCACTTGCCTCCTATTCTACCACAAACTTCTTAATCTCCAGCCGCCACCTCACTTTCTACTACCACCAACTCAAACCCCTTCTCTCAGAATCCACTCCGTTACAATTAACGACTACTAGCCATCTTGCCTTCGCATTAGTGATCCTGCCCATGCCCACTGCTTCTTTCCTCCCAACAGAATATCATTAGCCCGGGTTTGTTCCCAGAACCACGAGGCCTTATTTCCGCGTCTTCTATCTATTGCCCCCTGGGTCGTCCTCAGTTTAAGTTCAATCCTTTTCGTTAGCATAAATGATCTACCCCAGGTGTGAGTTTCGGTAAGATGAAGCTGCTTTATACTTTCTTGCTGAGGGATACTGCTAAACTTATATTCATTAGCTTATAGTGTCTGATAGTACCTGTAAAACAAACTCTACACCATTCTTAATCTCCTAGTTTTTCAATGTAGGAGACCCAATCTGTCGTCACTGCCTACCCTTAGTACATGTACTCGCTGCCTGTCGTGAGTCGCTGTACCGTTCCGAAATTGCAGACCATTACTTTTCTGCATTATGTTTAGGACCAATCTAGGTTTTTCTTTTTTTCTTTTTTAGGTTCTGTATGGTGATTTCCAATTCATCTCCTGACTTAGTCAGCAAGGCAATTTATTCAGCTTAGCCAAGGTTGGTAAGGTTATTTTTTAACTTTTATCTCCAGCTCTTCAGAATCTAGATCTCTGAATATTTCCTCTAAACATCCGATGAACAGTACTGGAGAGATTATGTCTTTCTGCCTAGTCTTCGTGCTCTTGACAAGAAATAGAAAGTCTGGGAAGAATATTTCATTGATAAGGTCTAGGTTTTTGCTCTCTGACCATGAACGGCCGCAGCATTCGGATACGATGGAATCTTACCTTGCTAGTCACACATTTTTGGCAGATGCTTTTCCAGTTACTATTACGCAGGCCAGGTGTCCGAGACAAGGGTTCGCTATCTGAGCGAATACCCTTCCTGTATCCTCCAAGTAAGCTGTGCGGTCGGAGGTAATCTTCCATGCGCAGCTAATTTCGTAGCCTTGCGTCCTTGTCCTTTGCGACTTTTGTACTTCACTACCACTACAGCCCCCACTCGCCAATTTCGCCGATGTTTTCCCGGTCGCTCTGCGACCTTGAAGAGTTGCATGGGCCACCCATTCGCAAGGCATTGGCGCATTGCTTCACCGCTGCACAGCTGCATTAGGACTGGTATAAAGACACCCAGAAAACTGTGAATGTAAATTAGAGACTGACCATTTCCGCATATACTGGCATTAGCTCATTACGCCATCGCTTCACAGCCTTAAGACAGTCGTCAAGTGTCCCCTACAGCTTTATTGAGCTAGGACTAAGGCCCACACTCAAGCTAAAAAACCAAGTTAAAATAAGAACAGCTAGTGCTTGAGCATGTGTCTCATTTAGCCGAAAAAAAGCTAAATCATCGGCCATTTTTTCTTTACGATGGCGTGTCCTTCAGGCAACAAGGATGGGCGCACTAATGGATGAGCGTCCTAAAGTTTTGTTGATTTCTTCATAACTTTTAGTTTGGTTTGTTGATAAGTTTCCTCTCCTTGGGCGCACAGCAACACGTCCATAAACTGAATGGATAATGGCGCGTAGTGGCAATGGTATGTAAGCATCTGGTTCTGTTTACTTTAGTTCTTTTCTCTGGTCTTCAGAATGACGAGGCTGGTTTCGCGCTTCCGCTCAGAGCGTTCCTTTTAACGAAGTAAAAATTGTTCTCGATAAGTTGCTATCCCCAGCACTGGGCGTCATAAGCTACTTCATTCGAGTTAAAGTTTGCTAATTGCTCTTTTCTTATCAGTAAATTAGGCTTATTGAGAGGCCTCAACTTCATTCTGTCTTTTGCCCATAATTAGGCATTTCCTGCACATAAGAATGAACAGTTGTTGGTCAGCGCCCGTTCTGTCTTCAGTGTTCCTTTTGTGTTCCGTGCGGATTTTTCGCTGCCCTGTCATGATTCAAGCATGAGCCATTTGGGTAAAAGATATAGTTTAATCAAATCTCTATGAGCCTTCCTCTGGATCTATTGACCTGTGCAATTTACGCCCATGTGGATCTTTGTGCAGTTGGAGTGTCACACTCAGTTATTCAGTATGGTAATTCAACCAAGAATCAATGCCTCCTTAAGTTGTAGGCCATGCATATTTGCCCGGATTATTTTTCATCTCCGAAAGGGGGTAGTAAAATGCAATGAAAGCACTGACGCCCAATGTGACGATCTTACTCGACAAGTGTTCGTGAGTAGTAGTCGTCTTGTATTTTGGTTTCAATTTTTCTCTTACAATGAACGGGTCTAATTGCGGCTTTGAATGTGATTTCGCCATTGCCTTTTCGTTGCTTTGCTGCTTGCGCGCTTGCGAGGCCCAGGTAGCTAGATGGGTGAGATGACGTAGAACGTCATCGAACGGAGAGGGTGGAAGCTGCGTGAGAACCCTCTTATGCTTCCTAAGGCGTCAAGGCTGCCAGAATCGAGGCCCTCGCTAAACAATTAAGCAAACAAGGGAAGGGGATGAGGGGCTCGTTATAAATATGACAGAAGCCAACAGCCACAGAAACCAAGGGGCACAGGGGATTTTTTTTTAAGTTATTTATTTTGTGGTTTTGATCAACTTGGAATATTACTGAATATGTTATCGTTCTACGTCACACCTGCGGTAACTCAGGACGTTCTACGTCCGCCGCTTATGAACGTGGGTGGCGCTGATGAACACTCTCAAGGTTAGGTTACTTGTAACCATAAATACCCCCGAAAGCAGAAGAATTGACAGCCGTCGCCGTAGCTCAGAGGTAGAGCACCGGACGCGTAATTCGGAGGTCGTGGGTTCGGATCCCACCGGCGGCAGGTGGTTGTTTTTTCTTCTGCTTTTCTAATCAGTTATCTTTAAACGATAACATATTCAGTAATATTCCAAGTTGATCAAAACCACAAAATAAATAACTTAAAAAAAAAAAATCCCCTGTGCCCCTTGGTTTCTGTGGCTGTTGGCTTCTGTCATATTTATAACGAGCCCCTCATCCCCTTCCCTTGTTTGCTTAATTGCTTAGCGAGGGCCTCGATTCTGGCAGCCTTGACGCCTTAGGAAGCATAAGAGGGTTCTCACGCAGCTTCCACCCTCTCCGTTCGATGACGTTCTACGTCACACCTGCGGTAACTCAGGACGTTCTACGTCCGCCGCTTATGAACGTGGGTGGCGCTGATGAACACTCTCAAGGTTAGGTTACTTGTAAACATAAATACCCCCGAAAGCAGAAGAATTGACAGCCGTCGCCGTAGCTCAGAGGTAGAGCACCGGACGCGTAATTCGGAGGTCGTGGGTTCGGATCCCACCGGCGGCAGGTGGTTGTTTTTTCTTCTGCTTTTCTAATCAGTTATCTTTAAACGATAACATATTCAGTAATATTCCAAGTTGATCAAAACCACAAAATAAATAACTTAAAAAAAAATCCCCTGTGCCCCTTGGTTTCTGTGGCTGTTGGCTTCTGTCATATTTATAACGAGCCCCTCATCCCCTTCCCTTGTTTGCTTAATTGCATAGCGAGGGCCTCGATTCTGGCAGCCTTGACGCCTTAGGAAGCATAAGAGGGTTCTCACGCAGCTTCCACCCTCTCCGTTCGATGACGTTCTACGTCACACCTGCGGTAACTCAGGACGTTCTACGTCCGCCGCTTATGAACGTGGGTGGCGCTGATGAACACTCTCAAGGTTAGGTTACTTGTAAACATAAATACCCCCGAAAGCAGAAGAATTGACAGCCGTCGCCGTAGCTCAGAGGTAGAGCACCGGACGCGTAATTCCGAGGTCGTGGGTTCGGATCCCACCGGCGGCAGGTGGTTGTTTTTTCTTCTGCTTTTCTAATCAGTTATCTTTAAACGATAACATATTCAGTAATATTCCAAGTTGATCAAAACCACAAAATAAATAACTTAAAAAAAAAATCCCCTGTGCCCCTTGGTTTCTGTGGCTGTTGGCTTCTGTCATATTTATAACGAGCCCCTCATCCCCTTCCCTTGTTTGCTTAATTGCTTAGCGAGGGCCTCGATTCTGGCAGCCTTGACGCCTTAGGAAGCATAAGAGGGTTCTCACGCAGCTTCCACCCTCTCCGTTCGATGACGTTCTACGTCACACCTGCGGTAACTCAGGACGTTCTACGTCCGCCGCTTATGAACGTGGGTGGCGCTGATGAACACTCTCAAGGTTAGGTTACTTGTAAACATAAATACCCCCGAAAGCAGAAAAATTGACAGCCGTCGCCGTAGCTCAGAGGTAGAGCACCGGACGCGTAATTCGGAGGTCGTGGGTTCGGATCCCACCGGCGGCAGGTGGTTGTTTTTTCTTCTGCTTTTCTAATCAGTTATCTTTAAACGATAACGTATTCAGTAATATTCCAAGTTGATCAAAACCACAAAATAAATAACTTAAAAAATCCCCTGTGCCCCTTGGTTTCTGTGGCTGTTGGCTTCTGTCATATTTTTAACGAGCCCCTCATCCCCTTCCCTTGTTTGCTTAATTGCTTAGCGAGGGCCTCGATTCTGGCAGCCTTGACGCCTTAGGAAGCATAAGAGGGTTCTCACGCAGCTTCCACCCTCTCCGTTCGATGACGTTTTACGTCACACCAGCTATAACTCAGGACGTTCTACGTCCGCCGCTTATGAACGTGGGTGGCACTGATGAACACTCTCAAGGTTAGGTTACTTGTAAACATAAATACCCCCGAAAGCAGAAGAATTGACAGCCGTCGCCGTCGCTCAGAGGTAGAGCACCGGACGCGTAATTCGGAGGTCGTGGTTTCGGATCCCACCGGCGGCAGGTGGTTGTTTTTTCTTCTGCTTTTCTAATCAGTTATCTTTAAACGATAACATATTCAGTAATATTCCAAGTTGATCAAAACCACAAAATAAATAACTTAAAAAAAAATCCCCTGTGCCCCTTGGTTTCTGTGGCTGTTGGCTTCTGTCAAAGATTGGACTAGTAAGATAAGTTTCTGCAATCATAGCTACGCTAACGAGAACAAACTTTCGATCTTACTTTAGCGGCGTATACGTCAATATCATCTTTGAAAAAAAAAAACGACCTTAACTTTTTGTTAGCTTTTCATTTGCAATGCCATTAAATCATACGTTCTGCTGAAAAAAGCGCGCCAAAATTTCGATGTCATATACAAAAGTCAGTTGTCCTATATAGCCACTTTTGAGCGGTTCTCTTTGTGCACGGAAAATTCCTATATCTGAGAGGGAACTTGTCACCCAGTGTGTCACTCTAATGGAGCCCTGAGCTTTCCAAAGTTCACATGCTTGAAGATAACCATAGTTTCTAAACATATGCTGCAACGATAGTTTAGTAGTCGGAAGCCCTGAGCCCTGTGCACTAATGTCGAAATCCTTATTTGGAACGCAGACATCTGTCCATTTCTTCATGTATATTAGGAATCTTAGCATCACCAGGCTATTGAGCCAGGTGACAATAATTGCAGGAGGATCACACTGCCAGAATCAGAAGGCTACGTGCGAAACTCACATGTTACTTTTAGCCATCGTGTCCAGCCTACATTGCGGTAGTTCAAGAAACCGTAAGGCTGCACGCAGCCTTGAGCTTGATGAGATATTTCCGCTGTCATGTTTTCACCGCACAAGTATCCATGCGAGTACAATTTTATCGCCTTTGTAAAAAAGAGCTTATGTGAAAAACTCTATTAATTCCACTTTTCAAAAGAGTTGTACTCCTGCCACTCAAGCGCTGGCATAGGCACCCATTTAATTTAGATCACAATTCCCATTTTTCAAGGAGCGCCGTAAGGTTTACTGCACGTCGTGCACTAAAGCTAGACTGGTGCTCTCGATGCATAGCGCCTTCGGTAGCGAACGAAATCCGAAGAATCTCTGTGGCCATGAACTCCATTCGCTTCGTTTTTCCGGTTCAAAAAGGCTTTACGGCGTATGACTTTTCTTTCAAGACACTGCTTAGCCAAGAACTATAAAAGATTCGAACGATATGGCGGCCGACGCCCACAGCTAAATATATTGTGGACTATAGGCTGTATGTGTCGCCTCTTAAAGAGGAAAGACGATTGCTCTTAAACTGTCTCAACTGTCGGGAACTGCTACCGTAAACGGAGGTGCGCACAGAAACTGTAATCAGGAGAAAGACTACATGTTGGGTTTAGTCTACATAAAAACAGCTGTTTTCAGGTGGGATACTGATTTGGTCGCAGTTCCATTGGGTTTTGTTTCAACGCAATACGAATAATACAGTACGCATTCTGCGTGAATGGAGTTTTGCTGTCATGTGCAGCGTGACATATATTTCAAACAGCAGCTCCGAACATAGAGCAGTTTGTCCTTACTAGTGTCCACTTTTCGCATAAAAACCTTATTGCTGAGTATGATGAACACAACATACTCTATCTAGTGAAGCAGCGCAACGGCACAGGACCAAAGGGAAGAAAGGGACGAACACCGCGCTGACTGACAACAAATGTTTATTCCGGATGCTAGCAACATATATATACTCTTTTGCACCTTAGAAAAAACAAAAGAAACAGAGAACAGCAGAACGTGTCAATCCCAGTCCCTATACGCATGCAGCTGTATCGCGTGTACATCATTCATTTGAAATCAGGAAGTTGTGCTCTTTCAACGAGATGGCAACGGAAGGAGTGCTGATACAATTCGCACCCGGCTTCATGATTTCAGATGCCTCAATAATCTCTCGTGTAAGCTTATCAGTGTGTTTAGTAACTACTTGGCTGTTTTTGAATTCTGGGCAACATGAACAGTCACGACCGTGAATACCTATGTGGCGGGCCGCGTTTTTAACATTGTTTGCATGCTCCTTAAGTCTTCCGTTTAGACATCGGCCAGTTTGGCCGATGTATGAACCACCACACGTCAACGGGACTGAATACACCACGTTGTCTTGGCATGGTACATACTGCATCCTGTGGTTTTTCGTGCAATTATGACCAGATTCCGATCTTTTATCCGGGCCATTAGCTCTCACACACAAGCCACTCAGTTTGACAGGAGCCGAAAAAACAACATCTACTCCAGCCTTTTTGCCTATCCTCTTCAAATTGTGGGACACAACATGGACATAAGGTATTACTGCCAGATTTCTTTGTTTGGAATGAGGGAAAGCGTTGCCCTCCTTCAGCTTTTTCAAAATCTCTTCTGCTACTAAAAATGCCAGAATATGAAGGGGGTATTTTGCGTCTGTGAGTCTAGCAACCTGATTGGAGAAACTAACATCAAACTAGTGTGGGCAAGATTTTTTCATGGCATTTTGAAAGCATGACGCCACAATGCCTCTTTTCACAGGCTTCGAATGGGCTGAACTATACGGAAGTAAGGGCTTTTTATCCCTAGGATCAAATTCCCAGCATACATAGAAATCAGTAAAATATAAGGTCAGATCAAGGAACTTAATGCGATCATTCACAGCCACTTCATGTGTAATTTCCAGGGGCGAAAGCACTTCAGAGAATATCGCGCACAAGTCGTTCACTTCCCAAGCGAACCTAGCCGGGTCACAATCTCATAAAATAAGGTAATCGTCTACATATCGAAACACTCTTGCAACTGTAGAGCTCATGAGTGATTGTTCGAGTGCCCTCTCAAGCTTAGCAAGGAACATGTCACTTAGCAATGGAGCGATGCAAAATCCTATGCAGATCCCATTCTTTTGAATAAAAACAGTACCTTCCCATTCTCCGTAGGTTGACTGAAGGTACACTTGCAGCAGGTCTAAAGAACTTTTTGCAGAGATGCCACTAGCGTTCTGAAATGCCGCCACTCGGTAGACCTGCATTGCTTCACTAATGCACTTTAACAGTTTGTAATGAGGGTTGGAATGATATAAATCTTTTACATTTAGTTGTGGCTTGGCCTGGTCAGTTTTTAAAAATTCAATTACTTCGTCCGACTTCTTTCCCTGATAAGGGTCGTCAATAGTTAGGTGAGCTAGTTTATTTTGTAAAAACTTCCCCAGGCTCTTCTGCCACGTGCCCTTCTCAGAAACGATCACTCCTAAAGGCATGTCTACTATGTGCCCTTACTTCCGTATAGCTCAGCCCATTCGAAGCTTGTGAAAAGAGGCATTGTGGCGTCATGCTTTCAAAATGCCATGAAAAAATCCTGCCCACACAAGTTTGATGTTAGTTTCTTCAATCGGGTTGATAGACTAACAGACGCAAAATACCCCCTTTATATTCTGGCATCAGTAGCAGAAGAGATTTTGAAAAAGCTGAAGGAGGGCAACGCTGTCTCTCATTACAAACAAAGAAATCTGGCAGTAATACCTTATGTCCATGTTGTGTGACACAATTTGAAGAGAATAGGCAAAAAGGCTGGAGTAGATATTGTTTTTTCGGCTCCTGTCAGACTGAGTGGCCACTGTGCGAGAGTTAATGGCCCGGAAAAAAGATCGGAATCTGGTCATAATTGCAAGAAAAACCACAGGATGAAGTATGTGCCATGCCAAGAGAACGTGGTGTATTCAGTCCCGTTTACGTGTGGTGGTTCATACATCGGCCAAACTGGCCGGCGTCTAAATGAAAGACTTAAGCAGTGTTGTATCGTCTGAGTTTCGGTTTCGCTTTCACTTTGTCCGTACCGTGGCGCCAGTGTCTTGTGTATAAAATGCTTTTGTGAATGTTATTAAAAGACAGTTCTTCTGAGACCGCAGCAGCCTCCTGACTCTCTGAGGCGCTCTCCCGGGCCCGCCACACAAAGAAGCCCGAACACTACAATGGCGACGAGGTTTCATATTCGTTCCTGAGCCTTCCTTCGCTGCTTCAGCACCACGAGCGCCGCCATCCCTCCGCCGCCGCCGTTCCTTCCCGTCCCGGGCCGTCCCGCTGTTCCATGGCCACAATGGCACCGCATGTTCGAAACGTTCCTCGTGGCCTCAAGATCGTCGACCTTCTCACCCGAGCGTCGCAAGGCCCTTCTTCTGCACAGCATCGGTATAGAAGGTCAGCGTATTTTTTACACCCTGTCTATCCCTGTTTCCGAACCTTCACAAATCACCCAAGAGGTTTCTTCCGCGCATGTTGCCGCTGACGCAAGCACCGCCGAAGCCCTAGCCTCACAGTCTGTATATGACCAAGCCATTACAGCCTTATCGTTGCACTTCTCTTCTACCAGCAATGTAATTGTTGAGCGGCACCGTTTTCGTCGCAGAGTCCAACACCCAGGCGAGTCTATCCAGGAGTTTGTTGCCGCATTACGAGAGTTCGGAGCGCTTTGTTCTTTTCTTTATGTGGAGGATTCACTGCGTGATCAATTCTTGGAAGGCGTCGCCTCTCAACACATCCGCAACTGCCATCGGAGAAAATGAGCAGAATAAACACCTCCCGGAATGTCGGTCTGCCGAGTTCGGAACCATTTTTGACAAAGGCCTTGGCATGGCCAAAGGGTTCATTCATCGCGTCAAAGTTAGATCCAACATTCCACCTGTAACATCGAAGCTCCGTCGACTTCCGTTCACACTTAGACCTCAGGTAACGGAGGAACTGCGCCGTTTGGAACAACTTGACGTTATCGAGCGTATCAACGCTCTGAGTGGGTATCTCCCATTGTCGTGGTACGAAAAAAAGACGGTACCATCCGATTATATGTGGATCTGAGAGAACCCAACAAGCCGTCGTCACGGACAGCTTTCCCCTTCCCCACACAGAAGAGCTCCTGCACAGTCTCGTAGGACCAACCCACTTCTCGAAGTTGGACTTGGCATCAGCCTACCGTCAGGGACCGCTACACCCCGACAGCCGTGACTTAACCACCTTCATAACCCATGAAGGGCTTTTCCGCTTCAAACGAGTCTGCTCTGGATTGGCGTCGGCCCCTGCCGTTTTTCAGCAAATGATGTCGCGCATTCTTCAGGGGTGTTCAGGTGTTCTTTTCTATATCGATGACATCATCATGTTCGGCAGGAATGATCGGGAGCACCTGACCAACCTGACAGCTGTTCTTCAGCGCATCAAGAATGCAGGACTCAAACTAAATGACAAATGCACTTTTTGCGTACAAGATCTGTCCTTCTTGGGTCACAAGGTCACCGCCCAGAGTATCTCGCCAATGCCGGAAAAAGTGAATTCAATAATTAACACTCCTGCCCCCACTGATGCAACTGCACTCCGCTCTTTCCTTGGCTTAGTCGAATACTACGCGAAGTTTCTCCCGAGTCTCGCGGACATTGTTGAACCAATGCGAGTCCTCCTTCGCAAGAACCAGGCTTTCAGTTGGACTGCCGCTGCAGAAGCTAGTTTCCGAAGTATCAAGTCCTTGCTTCAATCCAGCCGGTTACTTCAAATGTTTGACGAGACTTTTCCTCTGATTGTTTTCACGGACGCATCTGACTGCGGACTTGGCGCTGTTCTCCAGCAACTGGACGGGCACAAGCTACGTACAATTGCATTTGCGTCTCGTACGCTGTCTCCGGCGGAAAGGAAGTATGCGGTTGGAGAGCGCGAGGCACTTGCATGCATTTGGGCCTGCGAGCACTGGAATACGTACCTGTGAGGTCGTCCTTTCACACTCCGCACGGATCATCAAGCCCTAGTTTCCCTCCTGTCCTCTCAGGGAACGGGCAGGTGGCCTCTTCGCATTGCACGGTGGTCCGAACGCCTTCTCCGCTACAATTACACAGTAGAGTACCGTAAGGGATCAGAGAACGCAGTTGCGGATGCCCTTTCTCGTCTTCCTGCCTCTGTTCCACGTGAAGATGTTTCCGTTGAGGAGGAGATTATATTAAATCTCATTACACCCCTTTGCCTCACAAAAGAGCAGTTCAAGAAGGCTCTTAGCGAGGACCCTATTTTGAAAGACGTCAAGGCCTATGTTTAGTCGACTTGGCCTTTCCGTAAGTTTATTTCAAGCGAACTGCAGCCCTACTTCACTGTGCGCGAAGAACTTTCCGTGGTCAGCGACTTGATAACGCGTGGAGAACGAGTGGTTGTTCCCCTCTCGCTGACACCGCAGCTAATAGCTACGGCTCATGAAGCGCACCCAGGAATAGTTCGTACCAAGGCGCGACTACGAGAGCGCTTCTGGTGGCCAGGCATGGACAAGTAAGTCGAGCTTGCCGTCCATAACTGCAGCGTCTGTCAGGCAGCCGACAAAAGAGCCAAGACCGGTTTCTCCTCTTCAGCCGGTACCGCTTCCTGAGCGTCCATGGCAAAAGCTGGCCATCGACATCGTCGGCCCCATGGAAAGAGCCCCGCAAGACTGTAGGTTCGCTATTACATTAGTGGACTACTTCTTAAAATGGCCGGAAGTACACTTCTGTAGCGAAGTTTCAACAAGTACGGTGACTAATTTCTTAGTGTCCATTTTTGCCCGCGAAGGCTACCCCAACGAAATTGTTAGCGACAATGGACCTCAGTTTTCGTCGCAAGAATTCACACAGTTCTTGAACGAGCGCGCCATTCGTCTCACGCACTCGTCTCTCTATTATCCACAGGCAAATTGGCTAGTCGAGTGGTTTAACCGCGTCTTCAAAAATTTCGTTTAGCTAGCTTTGCTCGAACATCGTCCCATTCGTCAAGCAGCCGTTGACTACCTCGGCATCTACGGGTGCACTCCTCGTGCTACTACAGGAATAGCTCCTGCTCTTCTACAGCACGGAAGATTGCCTAGAACACGGCTTGACATTGTTGGACATCCATCACCGTCCTTCTTTACTGATCCGGCAACAGAACTTCGTCGGATGCGCCAACGCGTGGTGGAGATGCAACGAAACAGCAAGAAATACGCGGATGCTCGCCGGGCGGCAAGACAGACAACGGTGACAGTAGATGACTTCGTTCGTGTAAAGAAGCCTACAGAGGCATTCAAAGGTGACCCCTCCTACAGTCAGCCGCGTAAAGTGATCGCGAGGAAGGGACCATCGTCATTTCTCCTCGACGAGGGAATATCTGGAACGCATCAGGACTCACCAAGGTGCCCTCGTCATCGTCCGCTTACGACAGTGTTAAATTGCCACCCACCTCGGCTGATCCACCATTGTCTACTACGCAGGAACAAGCGTGCCACGGCGAAGCACCGCCAAACATGCCCAATCCTCCAACTGTCGATGCTCAGCACCGACGCATTCAGCCTACAAGAGCTAGACAGCCACCGGATCGCTACGGCTATCCTTCATAGAAGTCGTTCTGTGACTGAAAACACCAAGGCAACTATAGGTGCTTCAGTGTTCCAGTGTGTGTGATGTGTGTGCGCTATCTCTCGGTTCACTTCATGTGACTTTCGACTACTCTTCATTTCACCTGTGTGACTGTCATACTGTGGTTGTGAACTATGTTTCTATTTCTCGTTTCCTTAAATGTGCATTATATCAACTGCATGTACAATTATCGTTAATAATCAGTTACCCACTTACTAACGCATGGCATGTTTTTCTAAGGGAGGGAATATGTTGTATCGTCTGAGTTTCGGTTTCGCTTTCACTTTGTCCGTACCGTGGCGCCAGTGTCTTGTATATAAAATGCTTTTGCGAATGTTATTAAAGGACAGTTCGTCTGAGACCGCAGCAGCCTCCTGATACAAGGAGCATGCAACAATGTTAAGAACGCGGCCCGCCACATAGGTATTCACTGTCGTGACTGTTCATGTTGCCCAGAATTCAAAAACAGCCAAGTAGTTACTAAACACAATGATAAGCTTACACGAGAGATTATTGAGGCATCTCAAATCATGAACCTGGGTGCGAATTGTATCAGCACTCCTTCCGTCGCCATCTCGTTGAAAGAGCACAACTTCCTGATTTCAAATGATCGATTTACACGTGATACAGCTGCATGTGCATAGTGACTGGGATTGATACTTTCTGCTGTTCTCTGTTTCTTTTGTTTTTTCTAAGGTGCAAAAGAGTTTATATATGCTGTTAGCATCCGGAATAAACATTTGTTGTCAGTCAGCGCTGTGTTCGTCCCTTTCTTCCCTTTGGCCTTGTGCAGTTGCGCTGCTTCACTAGATATGTCAGACCAACTCGCCCACCAGCTCATGTTGTACAACATACTCATTGCGTGTTTAGAACTGCGCAGCAGTTACCAAATTACCAAAAACCAATGCTGGCTGATGTTTAAGGATGGGGTTCGTAATAACATAATTTAGTTAGCAGAGACGTATGTTAATGACTTCTCGTTCTTAGAAGACCTTGGAGACGTCCGAGCAGCTGGACTAGTGCCTGGCCTTATTTCGCTGTCAGTGATGTTTTTCCTATTCAGAAGCGTTGACGGAGTAATTTAAATTTGAAGTTCGCAACTTCTTTCACTCCTATTCATAATGTTTTGAACTAGCCGATCTTCAAAGAAAGACTCACACGCACTGCTTCAAAGGAGTAGAAACGCTCAACTCTGTGATCACTGCCTCTCTGCCATAGAACATCATTTCTTTTGTGTTCCAGACAGGGAACCACGGTGCAAGTTACCAAAGAATCCGGGTTGGTTCGCAGCTGATTACAAGTGGGAGTGGTACTTTGACTCAACGAAGAGATTCTGTATTTTGGACCTATATAACGGAGGCGGTGGCAACCAAAACAGGTTCCCAACCTGTACACTCTGCATGGCCGCATGCAACAGTGAGTGAACTGTCTAACGATCCATTTAGTGTGTGCCGCTTAAAGTCTGGTTTGAGTTTTGTGGAAGGTGCCATATATGACTCCAGGAGGGTTGCATGGTAGTTTGCAAAAATGAGTATGTTCTTATGTGGACTGCGTTCAGTTACTGGCACGTGCTATAGGAGTTATGATTACAAGGTGCTTTCACTGTACTTAGTGACGTACTGGGTGACAATTATTTGTCTTCGTGGTGAAGCGACACCACTGTAAATGTGCACTCGGTCGGGCTTTAAACTCTTATCTATGATGCAAAGTTTAGGCCTGGTGTGGCGTCGCATTTCGGTTGTTTGAAGTCTCAGATGCTTCAGATCAATCTCAATAGTGTAAAACGCTTTCAAGAAATCTGTAACCATATTTCTCGCAAATATTAGGTGGACGTTGCCTTGAACGTCAACACTACTTCCATGTTACTGAGCACTCGGAACTGCGACTAAAAAGGCTTTTGTAAAGAGTGAATGTCGCAGATAATCTGTTCCTGTCGTAATGCCCCTTTTCACTGCCTAGTTATTGTAGGTTACACAGGAGCGTGTCGTATGCCACATTTCACCATCTGTTCGCCTCGAAGAGTCTTGATTCTAAGATGGTGATTTTTATTGTGATGGGCACGTTGAATCCTGTGGAATAATTCCTTGGAGCACGTACTTCCTTGCGCGTTTTTTTCTTAATGCACAAAAGCTCTCTGTCCGTCTTTGCTCGCTCTCCCGTACACTATTTCGCTGCCGCATTGTATGAGCGTATGACTGCGTGTTCCATTTCGTCCGCACAGCTTCTATTTCTATAATAAAAATATCTCCCCTGAGTCTTTAAAATCAGGCTTGATTGCCCTGCAGAAGTGCACGCTATATACAACACTTGTATGGCACTTATGCGCTGCACGCAATTAGCGGTGTATGCGTAGATTTTGTTTGTCTCATATTATAGTTCAGCAATTCTTTGTCGCAGCCGTTTTATGCTCCCTAGCTGTTCGTCGTGGTTTTAAAATAATATATTCCCAATTTTATTAAACCTCGTCCTCTTGCTTCTTTCGAGGTGAGCAAGAATTATTACCAACAATTCTGTCACAGCCTATAGCTTTAGGGGTCTAGGAAGCGGCTTCAAGTCTGGGAGTCAGGCTGTTAGAATTGTGTGTTCCTGGGACTGAGCCAAATCGCTCCACCTGATGGCACACTAACCACTTGAAATTCGTCGCGACACACCTGACAAGGAAAAGGAAAGATGGCACAATGAGCTCTGTCTAGAAATTTTGCTGATAGACAGCACTGGCCTCTTCTTTCATCGTCCCTGTGTCGTATGGCGCACTGAATTTTCAATTTTTTTTTTCCGCTAGACGACAGATACTCTATATATATTTTATTAGTTTTAATGTATGGGTTCTCAAGCAAGCTGCGCAACCGCTAGTGGAAGGGCTTACGTGTAGGAGCCAAGTTCAGCGAGACAAAGTGGCACCACATCTTTTGACGTCTTTGTTTGCGGTCACTTTTTTCGGCTGCTGGCAAGAGCGAACAAAGAAACATAAAGCTGCGAAAATAAATTCATTCCGCAAAGAGATGAGATCTCTTGTCACTAATGATATGTTCCGATCGGCCATCAGGAGCAAGTGTTCTTTATCCACGTAACCAAAGATTTTGTTTCCAACGTTTCCAGAAAATAAATGAAATCATGCATGCCCGAAGGAATTTGACCGCTGAGACTCAAGCTTATGCAGAAGCCTCTTATAAGTGAATTTGCTTCATTTTGAGCAGCATAACAGCAAGATATGGCCGATTTATACCTGAAGCATGATTTGCGGGCAGATTATTTAGGTGTTAATGAGCACATTTTGCTTTCATGGCTTTTGCAAAATAAATATGCATAAGTTTGCTTGCGGTTAAAGCGCAATTACATTCTTTTGATTTCTTGGTTGGCCTGTTTCGCAAAAAATTCGTCGATTCTCTGTCATCCAAAGAATGCTGGTGATGTCCCATCTTTCGAGGGGTACAGATGCGAAGGTGTGCATAATTTCCCTAACAGGCTTTCGCGCTCTGTGCTCCCTTGTTGCTAGGCAGAGGCAGTCATCAGTGCCCTCGGCAACTGTATATAAGTTTCGCTACCTTTTTCTCTTGCAGTTATAAAAGTTGGTTTCATTTCATGCCGAAATTTTTCTGCATAACATAGCTCATGACTCAAGCTCATTTTGCAGAATGCTAGAAAACCGCTGCCGCTTTAAGGAGGAATTTTTGCGCTCCGTAAAAAATACTGATTTGAACTGCACACAATTTTTACTTCCGACGCTAAAAACAACTGGCACAAACCAGGCATTAACGAGAGTTTAAAGGCCCCCGCTATTCCAATAGTCTGTAATGGTAAATCGATTGCCGGCGGATAGTACATATTATGCAATAAGGGAGTAATTACTCATTGGCATCCACCCGATCGCAGCCATACGGCTACAAAGGAAAGCTGTACAGCTTTCACAGAAACTTCGTAGTTAAAGAAAAATTCGTCCTGGTCCGGGGTTCGAACCCAGGACCACCGCTACACCGGAGCAGTCGCTCTACTAATTGAGCTAACCAGGACGGCAAGCTTATGGTAGGACGAGAGCGAATTGATCAATAACTCGAAGTGGGAACTGTGTTGGTCAAATGTTTAGGGGAATCCCCCAAGGTGGAGTAGATTTGTAATAAGGGAGTAATTACTCATTGGCATCCACCCGAGCGCAGCCATACGGCTACAAAGGAAAGCTGTACAGCTTTCTCAGAAACTTCGTAGTTAAACTACGAAGAAACTACGAACTCAGAAACTACGAAGTTTCTGAGAAAGCTGTACAGCTTTCCTTTGTAGCCGTATGACTGCGCTCGGGTGGATGCCAATGAGTAATTACTCCCTTATTACAAATCTACTCCACCTTGGGGGATTCCCCTAAACATTTGACCAACACAGTTCCCACTTCGAGTTATTGATCTATTCGCTAAAACTACGAAGTTTCTGAGAAAGCTGTACAGCTTTCCTTTGTAGCCGTATGGCTGCGCTTGGGTGAATGCCAATGAGTAATTACTCCCTTATTACAAATCTACTCCACCTTGAGGGATTCCCCTAAATATTTGAAAAACACAGTTCCCACTTCGAGTTATTGATCAATTCGCTAAACTACGAATTTTCTGAGAAAGCTGTACAGCTTTCCTTTCTAGCCGTATGGCTGCGCTCGGGTGGATGCCAAAGAGTAATTACTCCCTTATTACAAATCTACTGCACCTTGGGGGATTATCCTAAACATTTGACCAACACAGTTCCCACTTCGAGTTATTGATCAATTCGCTCTCGTCCTACCATAAGCTTGCCGTCCTGGTTAGCTCAATTGGGTGAGCGACTCCTCCGGTGTAGCGGTGGTCCTGGGCTCGAACCCCGGACCAGGACGAATTTTTCTTTAACTACGAAGTTTATGAGAAAGCTGTACAGCTTTCCTTTGTAGCCGTATGGCTGCGCTCGGGTGGATGCCAATGAGTAATTACTCCCTTATTACAAATCTACTCCACCTTGGGGGATTCCCCAAAACATTTGACCTACATATCATGCACTTTCCTTATCGCAGCTGAAGTTTGCGTCACCCAAAAGTCTGTTTTAGGAGGATTTATGGAAGGCAAGTATGAGTAAAGTAAGTAGCCTCTTTTATTTCCAAACTATACATTCAAACCAGTGCTACTGCAGATACCCTAGGCCTTTGACGTGCATTGAAGTGAGGCCTCCACCCTAAGTGAGGGGCTATCGGAATACGCCACTACATTAAAAAAACAAACTCCCACCTGCCACCCCTTAACTGCTCACCAGCATCCCCCATCGCCGCCCACTTGCACCCTCCAGTAGCCCTCTCTCCAACCCATCAACCCAACTCTACCGTTCAGAAAACTCACCGAACGCCATCATCCAACACCAACCTCCTCAAGGCATCTACCCAGCAGATGCTCTCGCAACAGGACAACAAAAAAGGGACGGCAAAATGGAATTGAAAGAGTGGGAAGAGCAGCTTCTCTCCTGACGCAGTTTTCTGCAGCCACCTCTGCACACCCCCGCCTAGCTTCCGGGCTGCCTGCCCACCCATTGCGGACCTCTACCCACCTTCGCCTACCTCTGCACCCGCCTCTCTTCTGAAAAAAGTCTGTATTCTGCGGCTTAGACGAAAAGGATTGAATAGAGAAAAAGCCTTGAAGTAATCATAAAGGCTAAATTCAACTGCTTACGTAGAGTAGTAGCAACCCAGCCGTAGTAAGGACCGTAATGAATTTCAGGCGCAATATTTTTGAATGGATTTCTTCCTTCTTCCTCCCTTTCACGTCACGCATAACGTTATCCGTACATCTTGCTTTCCTGCCTACTCAACACTTCAAGAACGCGAATATGAAAGAAGCAAATGAAGTCAGCAAATTTTTAAGAGAAACGTAACTACGACACATGCAGTGCGGTAGATAGGAAGACCACGAAATTCAGGCTTTTTAGGTTTTGTCGCCTAATGGAAGAGTAACTTGGCTTTCGTAAAAAGGTTGTGAGACTTCTTTTATATGAACGCGAAGGTGCTTTTCAGAGAAAAGTTGGTGCTTTAGTTCTCACTTATTATTAACAGTGACGTCATCGTTTTCAGCAGCGCGTAGCAGCAAGAAAGCAGAGCGCAGAAAGACGACAATACAAAAAAGTTCTCGTTTGTCTTTTTTCTCTTTCTGTGCTCTGCCCCCATGTTGCTACGCTCTGCTGAAAACGCTGCGACACCAAATAGCCCGACGCCTGCAGCTATTCTATGGCGTTAGCTGAGAAGTGAAAGCTGAGGAGACTTCTGTTACCAGCAAATAAATTTCAACCACCGGAAAGGTGCGGCCAACGACACTGTGGTTCTGCGAATATTGAGCAGAGTATGCCGGCGTACTGACATTGTGTTTGTTTCCTCAGGAGCGAATTACGCCTTGAAAAAGTAAACACTGACACGTGCGTAGCACGTCAGCATGTTATATAAGCAATATGTGGATACAAAACAATATGTACCCCAAACCTCTCCCAACAAATGTCACTGGCGGAAAACTACTCTGCAGGAAGAGTATGTCTTTACCGAAAAAATGTTCGAAGACGACGAGACAAGAATTGGCACAAACTCGCACAAACTTCTTGTCCCGTCATCTTCGCGCAGTTTTTTCGGCAATTACTATAAAGCGACTATCTCAACACCATGTATCACTTCAAGAGTATGCACACAGACACAATTTTTTGAGGGACAGCGATATTATCTGTTACAAATATTTACATGATGAAAAACTAGTTTTATGATAGGCACCGATTTCTACTAATTTGTAAGCCTTAGGGAGCTGGTCATCCTTTCATGAAAATCAATAAAAATGATGGCGAAAAAGAATAAATGCCCAATCCAGAGCGACGCTTTCTTCAGTTATTGTTGAAAATGGTCCAATGTATAGGGGAATCCCCCAAGTAGGAGTAAATTTGTAATAAGGGAGTAATTACTCATTGGCATCCACCCAAGCGCAGCCGTCCCGGTTACCTCAGTTGGTAGAGCGACTGCTCCGGTGTAGCGGTGGTCCCGGCTTCGAACCCCGGACCAGGACGAATTTTTCTTTAACTGCGAAGTTTCTGAGAAAGCTGTATAGCTTTCCTTTGTATCCGTATGGCTTCGCTTGGGTGGATGCCAATGAGTAATTGCTCCCTTATTACAAATTTACTCCACATTGGGGGATTCCCCTAAACATTTGACCAACACTGTTCCCACTTCGAGTTATTGATCAATTCGCTCTCGCCCTACCATAAGCTTGCCGTCCCGGTTAGCTCAGTTGGTAGAGCGACTGCTCCGGTGTAGCGGTGGTCCCGGGTTCGAACCCCGGAATAGGACGAATTTTTCTTTAACTACGAAGTTTCTGAGAAAGCTGTATAGCTTTCCTTTGTAGCCGTATGGCTGCGCTTGGGTGGACGCCAATGAGTAATTACTCCCTTATTATTGTTGAAAATGAAAGGAGTTTACCACACATTTTCGCAAAATCAGGAGAACATCATCCCAACCTCAAGAAGATTAGGGGGCCGAACGCTCCAAGCAGCTCATTATATATTTGATCATAGCATAACGAACTGACGAGGGATATGACGTAAACGGTGAGTGTTTCCATGGTGATTATTATTGGTCAGTGCCTTGTAGTAAACATGAAGATGATACAGTTTCGTCGAAGGCAGTCTTGATCCGATCGGGTTCAAGGACTAATGTCAAAAGGTTCGGCAAACCGTTCGATTCCTGAGGAGTGTGCAAGAAGGAATGACTTGGTGACACAGCAGTGTGGCTACGTGGAAGCGTCACACTGTTAGGACAGTCTGTGCAAGGTGCACGGTGCACTGGTTACATATCGTGGCTGTGAGGAGGCAGGAAATCAGAACCTGTGTGAGAGGCAGAGACGTAACATTCGACGACAATATTCATTACGGAAAAGCTCTAGGTGTGATTTTAAGGCAGATACGCTAGAGTAAGACGCATATTTTGAGAGAAGCTATCAAGTAGCTTGGTACTTGGTTATAGCTTATACTATAGTGGGCATTCACGATACTGCTCTTATATTTATGTTTTGATCGCACAAGCGTCGCTGCTCATCACGAACAGGTGAACTATATTGTGCCTGTTGCGGCCACCCTATGCCCTGCAAACACCTTAATCTCATCCACCCACCCCATCTTTCTACCGCCTCCTGCTACGCTTCCTTGTTTATGCTCCTTTCATCTTTGTTGCACCTACATGTCTCCCTTTGCGGTTATGGCGATATCTTTACGAATCATTGTACTCATGACCACTTGTGAAGAGTCGGGTGATCGACACGCTCTTCTTTTACCAACGTCCCATTTATATTCGCTAGCAACTGTATTTGCGACAAACCTTGATTCTGATTTCTAATCTGATTTCCTAGCTGATTTTTCGCTTGCAATTGTATTTGCGACAAACCCTGAGTCTGATTTCTAATCTGATTTTCTAGCTGACTTTCCTAGCTCGCTTAATCCTGCTTTCCACCCTTTTACAGGAGGCAGAGTGGTGTGGCTGGTCGTGTATGTTGTCGCATTTTAGCGGGAATCATTCGCCTTCTGGCCTGTCAAGACGGTTCTCTATCCAGACGGTTCACCAACCATTTCAACGAACAATAAAGAATTTCCTATAAGTTACCATGTACTAAAGTCTGACCAACATGTTTTGCTGTACTCGTTGTATTGTTGTATTTTAAATAACATTATCCCCTTACTTGACCAGTTCAATTTGTTACACTTTCTTTAGTTTTGCTAGTTCTGTTATTAGTTATCCTTTAATATGTGTAAATGCTCGTCGGATACACTTTTATCCCCCCCCCCCTTATCTAATTTCTGTACGAACGCTTAAGGGTTAGCAAATTATCAACAAGGTTCTGATGATGACTCACTATGGCTCTAGCATTTAGCTAACTGCATTCCTCACACGGTCGAAATATTCTTCTTTAATATGCTGATAACCGGTGGGGAGGCACCCCTCATCTTACTGCACTCTAGCCCTGTCTTCACATAGCCGCTAATACCCCTGGCTCAAAATCTTGGCTTCCAATTGCGCTCAGTCAATTGTGCGCTATCTCTTTCGTTTGCGCCGCCGCGGTGGCTCAGCGGTTATGGTGCTCGGCTGCTGACCCAAAAGACGCGGGTTCGATCCCGGCCGCGGCGGCTAGAATTTCTTTGGAGGAGAAATTCTAGAGGCCCGTGTACTGTGCGATGTCAGTGCACGTTAAAGAACCCCAGGTGGTCAAAATTTCCGGAGCCCTCCACTACGGCGTCTCTCATAGCCTCGGTCGCTTTGGGACGTTAAACCCCACAAACCAACCAAACCAACCGTCTTTCGTTTGCCTGCGACCACTCTTCTACCGTGGCTGCGGTACTTCCTGCCTGCGCCAAGTTACTGGAGATGCCCTCCTCGGGTTTTAGGCGAAAGCACTTCTTCACGATGTTCAACCGTCTCACTGTGTTTGTGTGAAACTAGACCCATCTCGCGCTGCGGATTGCGCAAGGCCGCCTTCATTATTTTCCATCTGCGGCGCAAAACAAGCAACATAAAGCAAAACAAGCCACGCCATGATGAAATGCGAACCGGGTCTGTCTAACATATCGAAGGAGTTGCACCGACTAGCCGCATTGATGCACACCGAGAAAGACGACGGCATGAACGTAAGGTTACATATCCCGTATACGTGACTAAACGCAATGAAGAGTGAACTAGCGGAACACCGGAGCAATGAGCCCTTTCGCCTTGAGGGACAGTTAAAGCAAAAATGAGCAAGACAACATTAACTTATTCAACATTGGCAACAACGTCTCAGCCCGAAAGTGAACGAGGGCCAGGCAAAATTTGAAAAACAGTTAGCCATTGCGGCGTCTGCTATATACCACCAAGTTTCAGTGCGAGTTTGTTCAAACTCCGTTCGGATATCCCTGCAACGTACGTATGATATCAGCTGCGGGATCTCAAATATCTGGACACGGTAAGCGAAGCCATGCATCTGGCATTCCTGCTTAGTTTCCCCGAGGTAGACGAGACAGACTTTTTCAAGCTAAACTAGTGCTTTCGCGTGTCTACTTGGTTTAATAACGTTGAAACCCTACCACGTTGTTGATGCGCACAGCGTTTACGGTGCTATCTTGCTTGCCGAGGGACCCCTTTGCCATTCCAGCTGGGCGTCGCGACCTTACAAGTGACCGATAAAATTTGGGCTGCCCCGGGCTGGGTGTTCGACGGTTGCCCTGTGGTATTTTGACCTCTCTAGCTCGGCTGGCTCCTCTGTCCTACACAGCTTTGCTTGCAGTGGGTTACCGGTTCCAATGATCGCATGAATAGAAGTGGAACTGCGTTGCTTGCTTTGTCAGCAGTCCAATGAAGTTTTTCTCATGGAGAGCGCTACGTCGCCGATGCGCATCCTGGACTTTCTCACAATCGTTTGAGTGACCTCTTGCCTTTATCTTACTGTGATTGTCAATCTGCAGCGCTGCGCACTGCTTCCAATTTGGAACCTCTGCCTTTGGGAAAATTATCCCTGTACACCCACGCCAGAAGATCTGGTGATAAAGCTTCTTTCTAGTAGCTTTATGTATCACAGCAATTCGGCGTCGCTCCTTACTCTCAGTCGCATACCTGTCTTAGAGCTTCTGTTTTTTTTTATATTCTATCTATTCCGTTTCAGATTTTCTGACTGATCAGATGTGGTTTGTCACGAACAACTAACTTGGCAACGGTCTCGGTTTCTACTTTGTGCGCTCTCTTTTGGATCATGTTAAACGGCTTCCCTAAATCGTCTTCTGGTGCGGCAACTATCTAACTCGTTCATAGCCTCTGTAGCCAGTTTCGGCACCTGGGTCTGGCTGCACTTTAATTGTGCCTTCCCTCATAGTGCCGCGCATCTTATTTTTGTATCATGGTGTCGCAAGTAGGTAGGACTTTCAAAGGCTGGAAACGACGCATCGAGTTGTGATGGTTTTTTTCGTACAATACATATATTCTACAACGAGTACTAGTTGTTACTCAGCTGCTAGTAAATCAAGACTGTGTTCACTTCGAATGAGCTGTGTTTCAGAAAACATGGCTATTGTATGATGTTTCCACATGCTCCATACACGTGGAAAATTTCACATGAAAAATTACATTTGTGAGACAGCAGCAAACATTTAGCGTAACGGGGCTTAGAGCAGCCTGCAGCTAAAGTGTCTAAAAACAGCAGTGATCTAGGAACCAGTGCTATGAACTTCGCGTTTCCCTAAATGTATGTTTATCACTCATTTATTAATGAAAAAATGCCAAAATGCAAAAGGTCTCTGCGGCAGTGTGACTGTTGAACTACTAAGAAGACCTCAAATGTCACCTTTCGATCTTTCAAAAGCGTTCATATCCTTCTCTATGCAGTCTTCCTGGAAAAATATCCAAAGATGGCTTCAGTGCGCAAAGAACTCGTGCTTTAGTGCTGAATGGTTACTTCACGAGCTCAAGCCCAACTAAGAATCTTCTGCCGTCTCTTATTTTGAGGGTGCAGGAATAATAAACATTTCCGCGACTAAGTTCCGAGCCTGCTGCGGGCGAACAGATCAGATTCGCTGACCATAACACGAGAGAACTAACATTTGTAACAGCGATCTCGTCTCGTGTCAGACTGCAACACACGCTCGCGCTGTGCACCGCACGTCTGGCGTCAGCATCGACTTCTATCTCCGGCGAAACCAATCCGGATCATTATCCTCGATCAGAGCTTAACCACAGTGTAATATAGTCGCCACATGTGCCGACGAACAGCCAAATGGAATCCATAAGCCAACAAGGCTAAACAGATGCTGTCGCACGTCTACTCGTTTTAACTAGACTAAAATCCTACCACTTTTCTCTCACATTCTTAATGAGCTTCAGGTAAGCAAGCTACAGTCATTAAATGTATTTAGAATCTTTCTTATGAAGCGCCTTGTAGGCTTCACAACCCCGTAACTCGTCTCTACAAAAGTGTTTTACATAAAACTATTTTATTTGAGTCATGACCAGCTGGCCACAGATTGTCGGCAGCTGCGCCATTCACTAGTGTCATGGTAGCGAATTTAAGTGCAATACGTATGGGATAACTCGAATAGTCAATCGATGTTTCTTAAAATCCTCATCAGGCATAGTTGTTTCCTGAGTTAAGTTATACATCATCTTCAGAAGCAGCCGAGTTAGACCCGAACACGAACGATGACTTTTTCCAAAGAACTTTAATTCGCCTTTTCGTGCACCAACTGAGGTAGCCTTATGTGTCCTAGTTTACTGATATTATCCACCGTTCTTTTTGCATCTATTCCATGCCTGAATGCACATTTCTCTTTAATCTCTTTGCGTCCCCACAATCAATCATTTGTGACTTTTCGGGACAGTTATCTGCCCTTTCTACGTTAATTTTCTTGACTTCGTATAAGATACGTTGTTATTAACCAGCATTTTTCTCATGAGCTATTTTGATTTATTCGCAGTTGTTAACACCAGGCATATTTTTACTAGCCCCGTTCCCGCCCACATATGTGTTATGTATACACATTGTATGTCGCCTTTTCCATTGCGGACACTGTTAAGCATCTATTCACGACCTGAAAATATCTGAAAAATTCGCCGCAACATGTGATTGCAAAGAGAGCTTTTTGAGCTTGTAATCCTAATCTGCGGCTGCTACAAGTCCCGAGTAGATCTGCGACCTCATGAATTTCAATGCATCTCAGGCCAACTTGAACTTTTCATTCTTTTTCAGGCTCTAAATTAAAGGCACAACCTAATTTTTTTTTAATTTGTAATATTTCACTGTCGCTGTGTGCAAGACATTCCGTAAGCGCTGCAAACATACATACAGCCAATTATTTCTAATTGACTTTTGCTGAGACTACCCACATAGTGGGCTGCAAGACAACCTTTATAATTCGATGTTTTCAGAACGTTAAAACCGATTCATAATCATCATCAGCCTGACTACGCCCACTGCAGGCAATGCCCCTCCCATGTCTCACCAATTAGCCCTATCCCCGCAAACCTCTTAATCTCATCCGCCCACCTAACTTTCTCTCGCCCCTGCTATGCTTGCCTTCTCTTGGGAACCATTCAGTCATCCTTAAGGGCCAGCTGGTGTCTTGCCTTCGCATTACATGCCCTGCCCAAGCCCATTTCTTCCTCTTGATTTCGACTAGAATGTCATTAACCAGCGTTTATACCCTCACTCACCCTCTCTTAACATTACACCTATCATTTTTCTGTCCATAGCTCGCAGCGTTGTCCTTAGCTTAAGCTGTACCCTCTTGGTTAACCCCCACATTTCTGTCCCAAAGGTCAGTAGCTGTAAGAAACTGCTATTGTATACATTCCTCTTGAGGGGTATTGGTAAACTGCGAATCATTATCTGAGAGAGCCTGCCATACGCGATCTACTCCATTCTTATTAAAGCGATTAAACAGCGTAATTCACAGGGGCAAATGTTCCGTTATCCTCTTGAAAAAAATATATATTTCTTTAGCTGGAATGAAAATATTGCTCTCAAGACTTGGTGCAACCATAGACGACAAAACAACTTCATTAATTGCTTGTCTGTCTGTGTCCACACTTTTATTTCATAAAAAAGAGGCAATGGCATTGTAAGAATCATACGCTCTTGAAAAAAAGCACGAGAAAAGATAAATTTCAACAAAACGAACCTCAAGCAGGAGCAACGATGTAGACATTCGGAAACTGGGACGAAGATGTCGATTTATACATTGCAACTATCTTGAAACCCCGCTAAAAGCCTCCAAATCCAAGCCTGCAAATTTCGTTAAATTGTGACGAAATCGTAGAGGATGGAATGGTCTCAGATCTCGACTTACGCTCTGCTGTTGTACAGGTACTGTGTCTAAACAAATTCGAAAAAAAAAGCATGTATTTAAATTCTGCTTCATACTACCAACCTATGATGGGAATATATATCAAAGCCTGCAAATGAAGGTATTCCTTAATATTATTGCCAGTTTTAGCCTAACAATTTCGGCATTATGCCTTGCGGTAAAATGTTGAAATATTTATTACTAAATACTATGCGAGCCTTACTTATAGCGATACACTGTAGTTACCTTCATAATAGCTCATATCGAGGTCAGAAAACCTTCTTGCGTTTGGTTGAACGTAAGCCCGCTCAGAAACACAAGAATAGTGCAGTAGAAAACAATGTTTCCCGCTGCAAGTATTGTGCTGGGCAGGTAGAAGAAACGAACAAAGCATCTGTATAAAGTTTAAAAAACAGGACCGAATGCCGCACTGTTTCTTTTTCGCGGACAATTGCATTTTTGCCGCCATACACCTGTTGTGTGGTTAATAGGAACGACATCAAGTCGAGCGTCACATAAAGGTTCTATTCCCAGTATTCCGCGTTCAAGGAATACTTCAACTCGCGGAATTTTCCACCTCAATCAGTGCTTAATGTCCCGACGCCAAGGACTATAACAAAACACACATGATATATTCGTTGAACGCCGTAACTGTTAAGGGTTCGTGGGAAAAAAAAGACAACAATGCAAAGGCGACAATGCAATACATTTCGAGGAACGTTCATCCAAAGTGCCAAAAAAAACCATCACATTAAAGTCACCTTTTGCACAGAGGTCGTCGGGCCTTATTCAGTGCCTCTTCCAAGAATCCTGGCTTTGAACGTTACCCGAAGTTGCGACCCAAATATTTCTTCTCTTTTCCGAGGTATCCTGATTATTGGAAGCAATGTTTTTGAGCGCGGACCGTAGTAGCAAGGTTATAGTTCCAATCACATCAAAACAGTGATCACTGCGGTATTACAATCCTTGGGTATTCTAAAAATTATTGGCTGGAATTTTCTTCCCCGTTTTTGTTCGGAGTTCTGTAGGTGAAGTGATATAAAACTAATTTCTTGTCTGAAAAAGTGTTGATCCAGTCATCTCCTGTTTCAGTTACTGCAACTTTGTCCATGTGTCTAGCTTCTTGTTTATACTTTCAAAACACCTGCCGTCAAAAACTTGCGGAAACTTGATTTTTTTCAAAGCAAGGCAATGTTTAATTCACGCACTCCAAAGCAGGCTGCATATAACTATTTCAAGCTGCGTTACATAGAATAGTCCAATCTAGGTTTTTTCGATTTCGGGGTATTCTAGAAAGTTTTCTAAGATGTCTACGTTTTGCCCAGCGTAGTGAGGCGTTGTATTCAGGTGAGTTATAACTCCCATCTCACACTATCAAAAACTTCCTCCCGCGGCACTGCGTGAACTCCGACTACATCCCGCAGTACCGCAGAGTAAACTTCAGGATACCAGCGTTTTTCCATCGCGCTAGCCAGTAACACCACAGGTGACCTCGTGCCACATTTCGGCGAGCTTAAGATGGCGGAACAAGCATCCAAAGCGAAGGCTTTCGCCTCTCATTCGCTATTATCACGTGCGAAACAGAAAAATTAGCTCCACGATCTATTGTTGGGCATGTCCGAAAACCAGTCGGTCAGCAGGATACAAACTAGTTGATGCGAGAAGCGGCGCACGCCGTTCGTTCTGCATTATGTGGTTTCCCGTTAGTGTGAGCGCTGCCTAAACCTTGGTGCGGTTTTTGAAATGCCTTGAACGTCACAGATGGTCGGGATTAGTTCTTTGCTGTAACCTGGAAGTTTTTGTTCGTTATGCGTGATATGTGCCCGAAACGTGTTAATTGGTGACTCACAGCTGGATCTTTCTGGAACCGGTGGCCCACAGGTTACGCGTTCACATATACGGTTGAGTATCACGATTGTGCGGTCAGTTTTTTTTTTTTTACATGTGCGCAAAAGTAACAAATTACCGAGTATTATGAATGCACCCCTTTCACCATTAGTAAATCCCCCCCTGACGGCACTTTTTATGTGTGCGCTTGCTTTAAATATGCTACCGCGCATTGTCTTGTCTACTTAAAACTCCTACACAGACGCTCTAACAGCGCCTGACAGGCAGTAAGTAGTCAATGGTGGCTGCTTAAGACCGTGCACTCTACCAAAAAATTACGGAGGGCACGTAGTTCCTCTTATATACTGTGAATGCTAAAGTATGGAAGTAAGGTGTTCGGCTGCGGCTATGGCGTATTAAGCTAACGCAGTGGCCAGAGAAGGAGATCTATCGCCCCCCCCCCTCCCCTCCTTCCCCCACCCCCCGCCCGAGTGGAAGTTTAGAGCCCTGGGTGTTGTGGTTCGGTCATGGCGGAGGGAGAATGGCGAAGACGGAGACTCCACCTTGGGGGGATTCCCCTAAACATTTTACCAACACTGTTCCCACATCGAGTTATTGATCAATTCGCTCTCGCCCTACCATAAGCTTGCCGTCCCGGTTAGCTCAATTGGTAGAGCGACTGCTCCGGTGTAGCGGTGGTCCCGGGTTCGAACCCCGGACCAGGACGAATTTTTCTTTAACTGCGAAGTTTCTGAGAAAGCTGTATAGCTTTCCTTTGTAGCCGTACGGCTGCGCTTGGGTGGATGTCAATGAGTAATTACTCCCTTATTACAAATCTACTCCACCTTGGGGGATTCCCCTAAACATTTGACCAACACTGTTCCCACTTCGAGTTATTGATCAATTCGCTCTCGCCCTACCATAAGCTTGCCGTCCCGGTTAGCTCAATTGGTAGAGCGACTGCTCCGGTGAAGCGGTGGTCCCAGGTTCGAACCCCGGACCAGGACGAATTTTTCTTTAACTGCGAAGTTTCTGACAAAGCTGTACAGCTTTCCTTTGTATCCGCATGGCTGCGCTCGGGTGGATGCCAATGAGTAATTACTCCCTTATTACAAATCTACTCCACCTTGGGGGATTCCCCTAAACATTTGACCTACATATTATGCACTTTCTTTATCGCAGCTGAAGTTTGCGTCACCCAAAAGTCTGTTTTAGGAGGATTTATGGAAGGCAAGTATGAGTAAAGTAAGTAGCCTCTTTTATTTCCAAACTACCCATTCAAACCAGTGCTACTGTACATACCCTAGGACTTTGACGTGCATTGAAGTGAGGCCTCCACCCTAAGTGAGGGGCTATCGGAATACGCCACTACATTAAAAAAACAAACTCCCACCTGCCGCCCCTAACTGCTCACCACCATCCCCCATCGCCGCCCACTTGCACCCTCCAGTAGCCCTCTCTGCAACCCATCAACCCAACTCTACCGTTCAGAAAACTCACCGAACGCCATCATCCAACACCAACCTCTTCAAGGCATCTACCCAGTAGATGCTCTCGCAACAGGACAACAAAAAAGGGACGGCAAAATGGAATTGAAAGAGTGGGAAGAGCAGCTTCTCTCCTGACGCACTTTTCTGCAGCCACCTCTGCACACCCCCGCCTAGCTTCCGGGCTGCCTGCCCACCCATTGCGAACCTCTTACCCAACTTCGCCTACCTCTGCACCCGCCTCTCTTCTGAAAAAAGTCTGTATTCTGCGGCTTAGACGAAAAGGATTAAATAGAGAAAAAGCATTGAAGTAATCATAAAGGCTAAATTCAACTGCTTACGTAGAATAGTCGCAACCCAGCCGTAGTAAGGACCGTAATGAATTTCAGGCGCAATATTTTTGAATGGATTTCTTCCTTCTTCCTCCCTTTCACGTAACGCATAACGTTATCCGTACATCTTGCTTTCCTGCCTACTCAACACTTCAAGAACGCGAATATGAAAGAAGCAAATGAAGTCAGCAAATTTTTAAGAGAAACGTAACTACGACACATGCAGTGTGGTAGATAGGAAGGCCAAGAAATTCAGGCTTTTTAGGTTTTGTCGCCTAATGGAAGAGTAACTTGGCTTTCGTAAAAAGGTTGTGAGACTTCTTTTATATCAACGCGAAGGTGCTTTTCAGAGAAAAGTTGGTGCTTTAGTTCTCACTTATTATTAAAAGTGACGTCATCGTTTTCAGCAGCGCGTAGCAGCAAGAAAGCAGAGCGCAGAAAGACCACAATACAAAAAAGTTCTTGTTTCTCTTTTTTCTTTTTCTGTGCTCTGCCCCCTTGTTGCTACGCTCTGCTGAAAACGCTGCAACACCAAATAGCCCGACGCCTGCAGCTATTCTATGGCGTTAGCTGAGAAGTGAAAGCTGAGGAGACTTCTGTTACCAGCAAATAAATTTCAACCACCGGAAAAGTGCGGCCAACGACACTGTGGTTCTGCGAATATTGAGCAGAGTATGCCGGCGTACTGACATTGTGTTTGTTTCCTCAGGAGCGAATTACGCCTTGAAAAAGTAAACACTGACACGTGCGTAGCACGTCAGCATGTTATATAAGCAATATGTGGATACAAAACAATATGTACCCCAAACCTCTCCCAACAAATGTCACTGGCGGAAAACTACTCTGCAGGAAGAGTATGTCTTTACCGAAAAAATGTTCGAAGACGACGAGACAAGAATTGCCACAAACTCGCACAAACTTCTTGTCCCGTCATCTTCGCGCAGTTTTTTCGGCAATTACTATAAAGCGACTAGCTCAACACCATGTATCACTTCAAGAGTATGCACACAGACACAATTTTTTGAGGGACAGCGATATTATCTGTTAAAAATATTTACATGATGAAAAACTAGTTTTATGATAGGCACCAATTTCTACTAATTTGTAAGCCTTAGGGAGCTGGTCATCCTTTCATGAAAATCAATAAAAATGATGGCGAAAAAGAATAAATGCCCAATCCAGAGCGACGCTTTCTTCAGTTATTGTTGAAAATGGTCCAATGTTTAGGGGAATCCCCCAAGTAGGAGTAAATTTGTAATAAGGGAGTAATTACTCATTGGCATCCACCCAAGCGCAGCCGTCCCGGTTAGCTCAGTTGGTAGAGCGACTGCTCCGGTGTAGCGGTGGTCCCGGGTTCGAACCCCGGACCAGGACGAATTTTTCTTTAACTACGAAGTTTCTGAGAAAGCTGTATAGCTTTCCTTTGTAGCCGTATGGCTGCGCTTGGGTGGATGCCAATGAGTAATTGCTCCCTTATTACAAATTTACTCCACCTTGGGGGATTTCCCTAAACATTTGACCAACACTGTTCCCATTTCGAGTTATTGATCAATTCGCTCTCGCCCTACCATAAGCTTGCCGTCCCGGTTAGCTCAGTTGGTAGAGCGACTGCTCCGGTGTAGCGGTGGTCCCGGGTTCGAACCCCGGACCAGGACGAATTTTTCTTTAACTACGAAGTTTCTGAGAAAGCTGTATAGCTTTCCTTTGTAGCCGTATGGCTGCGCTTGGGTGCATGCCAATGAGTAATTGCTCCCTTATTACAAATTTACTCCACCTCTGGGGATTCCCCTAAACATTTGACCAACACTGTTCCCACTTCGAGTTATTGATCAATTCGCTCTCGCCCTACCATAAGCTTGCCGTCCCGGTTAGCTCAGTTGGTAGAGCGACTGCTCCGGTGTAGCGGTGGTCCCGGGTTCGAACCCCGGACTAGGACGAATTTTTCTTTAACTACGATGTTTCTGAGAAAGGTGTATAGCTTTCCTTTGTAGCCGTATGGCTGCGCTTGGGTGGATGCCAATGAGTAATTACTCCCTTATTATTGTTGAAAATGAAAGGAGTTTACCACACATCTTCGCAAAATCAGGAGAACATCATCCCAACCTCAAGAAGATTAGGGGGCCGAACGCTCCAAGCAGCTCATTATATATTTGATCATAGCATAACGAACTGACGAGGGATATGACGTAAACGGTGAGTGTTTCCATGGTGATTATTATTGGTCAGTGCCTTGTAGTAAACATGAAGATGATACAGTTTCGTCGAAGGCAGTCTTGATCCGATCGGGTTCAAGGACTAATGTCAAAAGGTTCGGCAGACCGTTCGATTCTTGAGGAGTGTGCAAGAAGGAATGACTTGGTGACACAGCAGTGTGGCTACGTGGAAGCGTCACACTGTTAGGACAGTCTGTGCAAGGTGCACGGTGCACTGGTTACATATCGTGGCTGTGAGGAGGCAGGAAATCAGAACCTGTGTGAGAGGCAGAGACGTAACATTCGACGACAATATTCATTACGGAAAAGCTCTAGGTGTGATTTTAAGGCAGATACGCTAGAGTAAGACGCATATTTTGAGAGAAGCTACCAAGTAGCTTGGTACTTGGTTATAGCTTGTACTATAGTGGGCATTGAGGATACTGCTCTTATATTTATGTTTTGATCGCACAAGCGTCGCTGCTCATCACGAACAGGTGAACTATATCGTGCCTGTTGCGGCCACCCTATGCCCTGCAAACATCTTAATCTCATCCACCAACCCTATCCTTCTACCGCCTCCTGCTACGCTTCCTTGTTTATGCGCCTTTCATCTTTGTTGTACCTACATGTGTCCCTTTGCGGTTATGGCGATATCTTTACGAATCATTGTACTCATGACCACTTGTGAAGTGTCGGGTGATCGACACGCTCTTCTTTTACCAACGTCACATTTATATTCGCTAGCAACTGTATTTGCGACAAACCCTGATTCTGATTTCTAATCTGATTTCCTAGCTGATTTTTCGCTTGCAATTGTATTTGCGACAAACCCTGAGTCTGATTTCTAATCTGATTTTCTAGCTGACTTTCCTAGCTCGCTTAATCCTGCTTTCCACCCTTTTACAGGAGGCAGAGTGGTGTGGCTGGTCGTGTATGTTGTCGCATTTTAGCGGGAATCATTCGCCTTCTGGCCTGTCAAGACGGTTCTCTATCCAGACGGTTCACCAACCATTTCAACGAACAATAAAGAATTTCCTATTAGTTACCATGTACTAAAGTCTGACCAACATGTTTTGCTGTACTCGTTGTATTGTTGTATTTTAAATAATATTATCCCCTTACTTGACCAGTTCAATTTGTTACACTTTCTTTAGGTTTGCTAGTTCTGTTATTAGTTATCCTTTAATATGTGTAAATGCTCGTCGGATACACTTTTATCCCCCCCCCCCCCCTTATCTAATTTCTGTACGAACGCTTAAGGGTTAGCAAATTATCAACAAGATTCTGATGATGACTCACTATGGCCCTAGCATTTAGCTAACTGCATTCCTCACACGGTCGAAATATTCTTCTTTAATATGCTGATAACCGGTGGGGAGGCACCCCTCATCTTACTGCACTCTACCCCTGTCTTCACATAGCCGCTTATACCCTTGGCTCAAAATCTTGGCTTCCAATTGCGCTCAGTCAATTGTGCGCTATCTCTTTCGTTTGCGCCGCCGCGGTGGCTCAGCGGTTATGGTGCTCGGCTGCTGACCCAAAAGACGCGGGTTCGATCCCGGCCGCAGCGGCTAGAATTTCTTTGGAGGAGAAATTCTAGAGGCCCGTGTACTGTGCGATGTCAGTGCACGCTAAAGAACCCCAGGTGGTCGAAATTTCCGGAGCCCTCCACTACGGCGTCTCTCATAGCCTTAGTCGCTTTGGGACGTTAAACCCCACAAACCAACGAAACCAACCGTCTTTCGTTTGCCTGCGACCACTCTTCTACCGTGGCTGCGGTACTTCCTGCCTGCGCCAAGTTACTGGAGATGCCCTCCTCGGGTTTTAGGCGAAAGCACTTCTTCACGATGTTCAACCGTCTCACTGTGTTTGTGTGAAACTAGACCCATCTCGCGCTGCGGATTGCGCAAGGCCGCCTTCATTATTTTCCATCTGCGGCGCAAAACAAGCAACATAAAGCAAAACAAGCCACGCCATGATGAAATGCGAACCGGGTCTGTCTAACATATCGAAGGAGTTGCACCGACTAGCCGCATTGATGCACACCGAGAAAGACGACGGCATGAACGTAAGGTTACATATCCCGTATACGTGACTAAACGCAATGAAGAGTGAACTAGCGGAACACCGGAGCAATGAGCCCTTTCGCATTGAGGGACAGTTAAAGCAAAAATGAGCAAGACAACATTAACTTATTCAACATTGGCAACAACGTCTCAGCCCGAAAGTGAACGAGGGCCAGGCAAATTTTGAAAAACAGTTAGCCATTGCGGCGTCTGCTATATACCACCAAGTTTCAGTGCGAGTTTGTTCAAACTCCGTTCGGATATCCCTGCAACGTACGTATGATATCAGCTGCGGTATCTCAAATATCTGGACACGGTAAGCGAAGCCATGCATCTGGCATTCCTGCTTAGTTTCCCCGAGGTAGACGAGACAGACTTTTTCAAGCTAAACTAGTGCTTTCGCGTGTCTACTTGGTTTAATAACGTTGAAACCCTACCGCGTTGTTGATGCGCACAGCGTTTACGGTGCTATCTGGCTTGCCGAGGGACCCCTTTGCCATTCCAGCTGGTCGTCGCGACCTTACAAGTGACCGATAAAATTTTGGCTGCCCCGGGCTGGGTGTTCGACGGTTGCCCTGTGGTATTTTGACCTCTCTAGCTCGGCTGGCTCCTCTGTCCTACACAGCTTTGCTTGCAGTGGGTTACCGGTTCCAATGATCGCATGAATAGAAGTGGAACTGCGTTGCTTGCTTTGTCAGCAGTCCAATGAAGTTTTTCTCATGGAGAGCGCTACGTCGCCGATGAGCATCCTGGACTTTCTCACAATCGCCGAGTGACCTCTTGCCTTTATCTTACTGTGATTGTCAATCTGCAGCGCTGCGCACTGCTTCCAATTTGGACCTCTGCTTTTGGGAAAATTATCCCTGTACACCCACGCCAGAAGATATGGTGATAAAGCTTCTTTCTAGCAGCTTTATGTATCACAGCAATTCGGCGTCGCTCCTTACTCTCAGTCGCATACCTGTCTTAGAGCTTCTGTTTTTTTTTATATTCTATCTATTCCGTTTCAGATTTCCTGACTGATCAGATGTGGTTTGTCACGAACAACTAACTTGGCAACGGTCTCGGTTTCTACTTTGGGCGCTCTCTTTTGGATCATGTTAAACGGCTTCCCTAAATCGTCTTGTGGTGCGGCAACTATCTAACTCGTTCATAGCCTCTGTAGCCAGTTTCGGCACCTGGGTCTGGCTGCACTTTAACTGTGCCTTCCCTCATAGTGCCGCGCATCTTCATATTTTTGTATCATGGTGTCGCAAGTAGGTAGGACTTTCAAAGGCTGGAAACGACGCATCGAGTTGTGATGGTTTTTTTCGTAAAATACATATATTCTACAACGAGTACTAGTTGTTACTCAGCTGCTAGTAAATCAAGACTGTGTTCACTTCGAATGAGCTGTGTTTCAGAAAACATGGCTATTGTATGATGTTTCCACATGCTCCATACACGTGGAAAATTTCACATGAAAAATTACATTTGTGAGACAGCAGCAAACATTTAGCGTAACGGGGCTTAGAGCAGCCTGCAGCTAAAGTGTCTAAAAACAGCAGTGATCTAGGAACCAGTGCTATGAACTTCGCGTTTCCCTAAATGTATGTTTATCACTCATTTATTAATGAAAAAATGCCAAAATGCAAAAGGTCTCTGCGGCAGTGTGACTGTTGAACTACTAAGAAGACCTCAAATGTCACCTTTCGATCTTTCAAAAGCGTTCATATCCTTCTCTATGCAGTCTTCCTGGAAAAATATCCAAAGATGGCTTCAGTGCGCAAAGAACTCGTGCTTTAGTGCTGAATGGTTACTTCACGAGCTGAAGCCCAACTAAGAATCTTCTGCCGTCTCTTATTTTGAGGGTGCAGGAATAATAAACATTTCCGCGACTAAGTTCCGAGCCTGCTGCGGGCGAACAGATCAGATTCGTTCACCATAACACGAGATAACTATACATTTGTAACAGCCATCTCGTTTTGTGTCAGACTGCAACACACGCTCGCGCTGTGCACCGCACGTGTGGCGTCAGCATCGACTTCTATCTCCGGCGAAACCAATCCGGATCATTATCCTCGATCAGAGCTTAACCACATTGTAATATAGTCGCCACATGTGCCGACGAACAGCCGAATGGAATCCATAAGCCAACAAGGCTAAACAGATGCTTTCGCACGTCTACTCGTTTTCACAAGACTAAAATCCTACCACTTTTCTCTCACATTCTTAATGAGCTTCAGGTAAGCAAGCTACAGTCATTAAATGTATTTAGAATCTTTCTTATGAAGCGCCTTGTAGGCTTCACAACCCCGTAACTCCTCTCTACAAAAGTGTTTTACATAAAACTATTTTATTTGAGTCATGACCAGCTGGCCACAGATTGTCGGCAGCTGCGCCATTCACTAGTGTCATGGTAGCGAATTTAAGTGCAATACGTATGGGATAACTCGAATAGTCAATCGATGTTTCTTAAAATCCTCATCAGGCATAGTTGTTTCCTGAGTTAAGTTATACATCATCTTCAGAAGCAGCCGAGTTAGACCCGAACACGAACGATGACGTTTTCCAAATAACATTAATTCGCCTTTTCGTGCACCAACTGAGGTAGCCCTATGTGTCCTAGTTTACTGATATTATCCACCGTTCTTTTTTGCATCTATTCCATGCCTGAATGCATATTTCTCTTTAATCTCTTTGCGTCCCCACAATCAATCATTTGTGACTTTTCGGGACAGTTATCTGCCCTTTCTACGTTAATTTTCTTGACTTCGTATAAGATACGTTGTAATTAACCAGCATTTTTCTCATGAGCTATTTTGATTTATTCGCAGTTGTTAACACCAGGCATATTTTTACTAGCCCCGTTCCCGCCCACATATGTGTTATGTATACACATTGTATGTCGCCTTTTCCATTGCGGACACTGTTAAGCATCTATTCACGACCTGAAAATATCTGAAAAATTAGCCGCAACATGTGGTTGCAAAGAGAGCTGTTTGAACTTATAATCCTAATCTGCGGCTGCTACAAGTCCCGAGTAGATCTGCGACCTCGTGAATTTCAATGCATCTCAGCCCAACTTGAACTTTTCATTCTTTTTCAGACGCTAAATTAAAGGCACAACCTAATTTTTTTTTTAATTTGTAATATTTCACTGCCGCTGTGTGCAAGACATTCCGTAAGCGCTGCAAACATACATACAGCCAATTATTTCTAATTGACTTTTGCTGAGACTACCCACATAGCGGGCTGCAAGACAACCCTTATAATTCCATGTTTTCAGAACGTTAAAACCGATTCATAATCATCATCAGCCTGACTACGCCCACTGCAGGGCAATGCCCCTCCCATGTCTCACCAATTAGCCCTATCCCCGCAAACCTCTTGACCTCATCCGCCCACCTAACTTTCTCTCGCCCCTGCTATGCTTGCCTTCTCTTGGGAACCATTCAGTCATCCTTAAGGACCAGCTGGTGTCTTGCCTTCGCATTACATGCCCTGCCAAAGCCCATTTCTTCCTCTTGATTTGGACTAGAATGTCATTAACCCGCGTTTATACCCTCACTCACCCTCTGTTAATATTACACCTATCATTTTTCTGTCCATAGCTCGCTGCGTTGTCCTTAGCTTAAGCTGTACCCTCTTGGTTAACCCCCACATTTCTGTCCCAAAGGTCAGTAGCGGTAAGAAACTGCTATTGTATACATTCCTCTTGAGGGGTATTGGTAAACTGCGAATCATTATCTGAGAGAGCCTGCCATACGCGATCTACTCCATTCTTATTAAAGCGATTAAACAGCGTAATTCACAGGAACAAATGTTCCGTTATCCTCTTGAAAAAAAAATATATATATTTCTTTAGCTGGAATGAAAATATTGCACTCAAGACTTGGTGCAACTATAGACGACAAAACAACTTCATTAATTGCTTGTCTGTCTGTTTCCACACCTTTATTTCATAAAAAAGCGGCAATGGCATTGTAAGAATCATACGCTTTTGAAAAAAAGCACGAGAAAAGATAAATTTCAACAAAACGAAACTCAAGCAGGAGCAACGATGTAGACATTCGGAAACTGGGACGAAGATGTCGATTTATACATTGCAACAACCCTGAAACCCCGCTAAAAGCCTCCAAATGCAAGCCTGCAAACTTCGTTAAATTGTGATGAAATCGTAGAAGATGGAATGGTCTCAGATCTCGACTTACGCTCTGCTGTTGTACAGGTACTGTTTCTAAACAAATTCGAAAAAAAAGCGTGTATTTAAATTCTGCTTCATACTGCCAACCTATGATGGGAATATATATCAAAGCCTGCAAATGAAGGTATTCCTTAATATTATTGCCAGTTTTAGCCTAACAACTTCGGCGTTATGCCTTGCGGTAAAATGTAAAACATCATCACATTGAAATTTTTATTACTAATGCGAGCCTTACTTATAGCGATACACTGTAGTTACCTTCATAATAGCTCATATCGAGGTCAGAAAACCTTCTTCCGTTAGGTATAAGGTAAGCCCGCTTAGAAACACAAGAATAGTGCTGTAGAAAACAATGTTTCCCGCTGCAAGTATTGTGCTGGGCAGGTAGCAGAAACGAACAAAGCATCTGTATGAAGTTTAAAAAACAGGACCGAATGCCGCACTGTTTCGTTTTTCGCGGACAATTGCATTTTTGCCGCCATTCACCTGTTGTGTGGTTAATAGGAACGACATCAAGTCGAGCGTCACATAAAGGTTCTATTCCCAGTACTCCGCGTTCAAGGAATACTTCAACTCGCGGAATTTTCCACCTCAATCAGTGCTTAATGTCCCGACACCAAGGACTATAACAAAGCACACATGATATATGCGTTGAACGCCGTAACTGTTAAGGGTTGGTGGGAAAAAAGACAACAATGCAAAGGCGACAATGCAATACATTTCGAGGAACGTTCATCCAAAGTGCAAAAAAAAACATCACATTAAAGTAACCTTTTGCACAGAGGTCGTCGAGCCTTATTCAGTGCCTCTTCCTAGAATCCTGGCTTTGTACGTTACCCGAAGTTGCGACCCAAATATTTCTTCTCTTTTCCGAGGTATCCTGATTATTGGAAGCAATGTTTTTGAGCGCGGACCGTAGTAGCAAGGTTATAGTTCCAATCACATCAAAACAGTTATCACAGCGGTATTACAATCCTTGGGTATTCTAAAAATTATTGGCTGGAATTTTCTTCCCCGTTTTTGTTCGGAGTTCTGTAGGTGAAGTGATATAAAACTAATTTCTTGTCTGAAAGTAGTGTTGATCCAGTCATCTCCTGTTTCAGTTACTGCAACTTTGTCCATGTGTCTAGCTTCTTGTTTATACTTTCAAAACACCTGCCGTCAAAAACTTGCCGAAACTTGATTTTTTTCAAAGCAAGGCAATGTTTAATTCACGCACGCCAAAGCAGGCTGCATATAACTATTTCAAGCTGCGTTACATAGAATAGTGCAATCTAGGTTTTTTTCGATTTCGGGGTATTCTAGAAAGTTTTCTAAGATGTCTACGTTTTGCCCAGCGTAGTGATACGTTGTATTAAGATCAGTTATAACTCCCATCTCACACTATCAAAAACTTCCTCCCGCGGCACTGCGTGATCTCCGACTACATCCCGCAGTACGGCAGAGTCAACTTCAGGATACCAGCGTTTTTCCATCGCGCTAGCCAGTAACACCACAGGTGACCTCGTGCCACATTTCGGCGAGCTTAAGATGGCGGAACAGGCGACCCTAGCCAAGGCTTTTGCCTCTCATTCGCTATTCTCACGTGCGAAACAGAAAAATTAGCTCCACGATCTATTGTTGGGCATGTCCGAAAACCAGTCGGTCAGCAATATACAAACTAGTTGATGCGAGAAGCGGCGCACGCCGTTCGTTCTGCATTATGTGGTTTCCCGCTAGTGTGAGCGCTGCCTAAAACTTAGGTGCGGTTTTTGAAATGCCTTGAACGTCACAGACGGTCGGGATTAGTTCTTTGCTTTAACCTGGAAGTTTTTGTTCTTTATGCGTGATATGTGCCCGAAACGTGTTAATTGGTGACTCACAGCTGGATCTTTCCGGAACCGGTGGCCCACAGGTTACGCGTTCACATATACGGTTGAGTATCACGATTGTGCGGTCAGTGTTTTTTTTACATGTGCGCAAAAATAACAAATTACCGAGTATTATGAATGCACCCCTTTCACCATAAGTAAATCCCTCCCCTGACGGCACTTTTTATGTGTGCGCTTGCTTTAAATATGCTACCGCGCATTGGCTTATCTACTTAAAATTCCTACACAGACGCTCTCACAGCGCCTGACAGGCGGTAAGTAGTCAATGGTGGCTGCTTAAGACCGTGCACTCTACCAAAAAATTACGGAGGGCACGTAGTTCCTCTTATATACTGTGAATGCTAAAGTATGGAAGTGAGGTCTTCGGCTGTGGCTATGGCGTATTAAGCTAATGCAGTGGCCAGAGAAGGAGATCTATCACCCCCCCCCCCTCCCCTCCCTCCCCTACCCCCCGCCCGAGTGGAAGTTTAGAGCGCTGGGTGTTGTGGGTGGGTGTTGTGCCAACGACGTGCCGCATCTCTTAACAGTTTGTGTTCTACAGTGCCTGGTTTTAGTTCCAGGAAGACCATTCTTGTGTCTCCGCTGCCACAAGCAGGGCACTGCACACCGTCACTGCAATACTCCCGGTGTGATAACTGTCGGCGTTTCGGCCATACTGCAAAGGAATGCGAAGTGTCATACGCTGATAAGGTCCGAAGTAGCACCCAAGCCATGGACGACACTCTGCAGGAGCATTTGAAGGATTTGAAAAAGGTTTTAGATGCTGCTGGAGGCATGTCATCCGTTGCACCGTTTGATTCATCAGCCACTGGCCCGGTATTTGGTGCCGTTCCTGCGCTGCAGCATGAGCGCACCAGGCCTTCACGAACAGTTCAGCTGTCTGCAAATATCGACCGTCAATGACTGGTGAGCACGCACTCATAATACGCAATGTTAATGGTTACACTGCTGGAGCACGTTCCTCTTCTGTGCGCAAACCACAGGAAGAAAATTATGGTGTCCTGACGGAAGCTCTGGTGCGGACGTGCCAAGCGCAACAAGTACAACTGTGGACCTCAGTTCATTGGGTACAGTTGACTGGAACTCATCAAACTGGCTTCAGGCGGCGTTGAATACAGTGTAATCTACACTTCGCACGCACTGTGTTGAAATATTGCAGTGACGCTCATGAACAATTAGCAATGCTGCAAATTCACCTAGCAGAGGCATTAGTTGGAATGTTCTCCTCATTGGTTTTCTCTTTACCCACCGCGATGGCTCATTGGTTATGGCGTTCGGCTGGTGACCCGAAAGACGCGAGTTCGATCCCGACCTCGTGGCTTTGACGTGGTCGAATTTCTATGCAGGCGGAATTCTAGAGGCCCGTGTACAGTGCGATGACAGTGCAAGTTAATGCACCCAAGGTGGTCAAAATTTCCGGAACCGTTCACTACGGCAACCCTCATAGCCTGAGTCGCTTTAGGACGTTAAACCCAAATAAACCAATAAACCAAATCGTTTTCTCTTTTTTTATATCATGTCAATCGTAGTTATAAGCTTTTTACTTTGAAAAACTGTTCCACGCGCTTAAGTGTGGATGGCTTTGTCTCACATACCACCCGCATTTAGACTCATTCAAACTGTACCACAATCGATGCCCATTCTATTTTAACTATAGGGGTAGAGATAGTAATCTCGAAGTTTTACCCAGGTCAGAAGCCGCAAGCAATAAGACAAGGCAGGCGCACGAAACAGCCGAATCATAGTAAAAGCAAGAAGCGCTACCACGTGACCATTCCGTGAAACATTGTTAAACCAATGCTTTTTTTTTTTGCAAGGCAACCGGATTTAATCTGTTTCTTTCCAATAAAACATTCTGTTTTGTGAAAAAAAATGGCTCTGGTTTAGCTCTGCTTAAACCTGGAGGATTGCGGAAGCAACATCTGCGCGTAGCCAGATATTGTTGCTTCAGCAACATTGCCCACAGTCTCGCCGTTTCGCGTGCTCTTGCACGACCATACTGCGCATGCGCGAGGAGCAAGTACCGTCACTACGGATAGCTGCCGTGCTGGCGGCCCCGGCACGCTAGCTGTGCGCTGCTACTGCGCATCGGAGAGGAGAGAGAGACGGGCGATAGAGAGCGCGCGGCAGCGGCGGTTGCCCCAGAACGCTAGTTATGCGCCATTACTGCGCATGCGTAACGGGCGAGCACGGCGGCGGTAGTTCTGAGTCACCCGCGCAGCGACGGCGGCGGCGCGCCAGCTGTGCGCCAGACCTCGCGCATGCGCAGTATAGATTTTCCTCGGCTCCGCGAAATGGCTCTGCGACAAGCGCAGTGTTGCTTCCGCAACAATATTTATTTCAGAAGACTTCATACATGGATTTTTCCCAGAGTGCGCTACATTTGCGTGGTATTCATCTTTTGAATCAATATGGCCTGATATCCTTAACCCACCTATTACGATGTGCGTTCCTGCAAGTAAATTTATTTGCGTTTTAGCAAACCTCATTGTATCTACTAATATTTCTGTTCGTCCGTGTCAGTCTAGATCATTAGCAATGTAGATAAGGTAGTTGAAGTAAGCGATGTGTTGTACATAAATCTACACAGTACCCGATGTAATGAGAACGTGTAATCAGTAAGACATAAGCCACAGCAATGGCACATCCTGCCAATAAAGAAGGGGGAAGTAAGGGAAGCCATAGGAGCAATGGTAATGAGGAAAGCAGCGGGTGATGATCAGGCAACAGCAGATCTGTTCAAAGGTGAAGGGGAGATTCTGCTAGAAAAATAGTCACCCTATAGACGCAATGTCTTACGACCTCGAACGTACCAGAAGCTTGGAAGAACGCGATCATTATCGTAATTCATACGAAAGGAGGCATCAAGGGCTTGAAATATTACAGACGGATACGCGTATTGTACTAGGCTTGCAGCTAATACAGTCAGGACAACATTAGTCTTCATTCACAATGATCAGGTATGATTTTGAAAAGGGTACTCGACAACAGACAATATTCACAATATCAGTCAGGCGATTGGTGCCCCTGTACATAGCCTTCATTGATTACGAGAAAGCATTTTGGCTTAGTGGAAGCCTTAGCAGTCATGCAGGCATTTGCGGATTCAGGGCGTAGAAGTCTTATGCGCAAAAAACTGGAAGACGTGTATAACAATGTCTCTCTACCATAACCCTGCGTAGAGTCAGCATAAGGAAGGCTGTCAGGCAGGCAGGAAGACACGATCGCTCCATAGCTATTCACCGCCTGTTCGCTGGACGTTTACTGTTTACAGGACGTTAATGACCACTTCAGTAGAATTATTGTACACCTAAAAGAAATGCATATCGAGATATCCAGACCTAGTTCGAACCAAAGTGGGCTCACTCCTAGTGATGTGCTCTTCACTGTCTCTCTTCTAGAGCTTTGTTGCTTAGGTGTGACGTATTATGCTCTATTAGTTGTGGCCTCTACAGTGCCTGTTTTCTCGCGCTTGGTTGCTTAGGTGTGCTATATTATACATTGATTTGAATGGCGCCTGTTTTCCTAAGGTTTGTGCATAGTCAAGGTAAAGTATTTCTCAAAAGTACATAGCCCAGGGGATCTGCTTTTGAGCCCTGCAGCTCGAGTCTTCTTTCGTACTAAGGGAGCCTAATCTCATAAAGTCGAGGGGAACTCAAGCCTCCCAGGCTGACGACTGTCAAATGTGCTAAAGATTCCCGTTACTCAGCTTGGAAGCAAATTTGGGCTATATATTTTTAAAGAATGCTAACACAAAACATTGCATAACAGTAATAAACCCCTGTAAGAAAGCGGTGATTGCGTAAGGCTCGAATGAAGTCGCCAGCGAAGCCGATCTGTCTGCGCCCGCTTGCGTTCGAAACCCTTTTCGGAAGAAACTTTATTTAATATATTTTCTTTTTCTCTCTCAATAATGCAGGCACTACTGATGAGATCAAGAGTTCACCAGGCAATTTCGGTCCGATTCCCGCGGACGGACGGTCTATGCCGTTTTAGCCCATATAATGCTTTCGTGTTAATACAACGATTGTTACGCAGTGCGTTAGACAAAGCCTGCATGCTATGGGAGGTCGCCACATCATGAAGAAAGTCTGCGATTGGTGACGAGTGAACGCGCGTCCTGACCAAAGTTGATGCAGTTAGCACGAGGCACGTGCAAGGCGATTATCGCTTAAAATACAACAGACACAACACCTCCAAGAGCCAGGCAGCGAGAAGCATAAATATCTGTACACCGAAGAACTGAAGTCCAGAGACGGAACCTTTCCACAGGTATAATGTTAAGTTGTTCTTTTGCAGTTGCACTTGAATAATGCTAAATCAATTTGGCTCTGCATGTGCGTTATCATGTTTCCGAGAATCGAATTATGGAGGCCACTTTAACGGCTTCCTGACGACAGAAACACCATTGAAAGTTGAGGACTGAAAAAATAAACGGGTACAGCACATGCTTTCATGCGTCAAGTTATTGAATGTTCTGCTGGACTGGTAGCACCTTTTTGTAAACAAAGGAAAATTGAAGGCCGTATACTGGCCCAAGCACCGAACGCGCCGAACTCGAGACAGCTAAAGTGAAAATGCTAACAAAAAAATAGCATCCTTCTTTACTTGCACACAATATCGCATTCGATTTTGTGCTCACAGATTTTGTTTCAGGCAATGAGCGTGTGCCTGCACGGAGGTGCATTGTGTCCACGTTGCCGAGTGGTGTCGCATTTGACGAGCCTCCGGTACCTAATTGTTGCTAAAACACAATACATCGACCATGAGTACTTCAACATAAAAGCGATGGCTTCTAGCTCACTGCACTAGTTGCTACAGAGAGCATATCAACGACATCGGCCATGAATATACCTGATTTCCTTATTCTTCTGGGGTTTCTGGTATCCGCGTACGGTAAGCAAAGTGTCTCAGATATTTTATTCAAATGCTCTTAAGCCTTAAAGATCGGTAGCATTGCACACTTGCTGAGGTGATTAAATTTGACGCGCGTGCGGGTTAAGTGTCGACCACAACAGCTAGAAAAGAAGTGCCCAGCAGGGATAGTTTGCTCACTCCCATTTAACTGCCAAGTGCGCTTTATTTTAGGCTTAAAAAGGTCTCATTTCTCTGCTTTACACAGTGACAAATTAAGTGACTGCTATTTTGAGCTTCACTTTCAGAAATGTCTCCCAAAGACTCCTTATGCAATCAGAGTTCCCGTCGCCCTGAGGATTGCTACGTTAAAACCAGCTGTCTTCGTCTGTAAAAAATGCTGCACTAGGGATTCCTGATTCATCAACACCATAAATTAAAATATTATTAATCTATGCTGTTCTTGGTTTCTCTGACTGTTCGCTTCCTTAACATGTATGCAACAATGAGCCCCTCATTTTATATCCTTATCTGCTCAACAGCATAATGAGGACCTCTGTTCTGGAAGTCTCGATTCCATAGGAACCGTAAAGGGTTTCTAACACAGCTTCCGCCCTCACCGTTCGATCACGCTGCACGTGACTATAGCAATAATATTGTTACGAAGCAGATGACGAAGAAGCGGGCTGTGGCGCGGCACGGAGCGCTCGAGCTAGGCCCGCAGCCATTAAAATCATACTTCATCGGTCATCATGTCGTTCAGTTCCTTGGCTTGCCGCCACGTATCATTTGGTGTGAGGTGCGGGGTACATCGCCATCCTGGTCCCTGGAGCACCGCCGCCTTCTACTCGCCTTGGTCGTCGGCCTAGGGTACATGGACTCCGCCGCCCGGCTCCCCCAGCTCTACTTGACCAGAACTGACCAGCGCCTTCCCCCCCCCCCCCCCCCCGCCCCATCCCCAGCCCCGAACATAATACACGGCGACCAGGACCAGACCCGATATGACCCGACGGCCACCAGAACCAGACCCGTTATGACCCGACGACGACAAGAACCAAGACAGCACCCCCGCCCAAGCTGCACGGCGAGTCTATAAACCTTGACCTTCGGCCCTGGGCGACCGACCACTGGCCCTGAAGCTCCGGGGGCAACTCTCCATCAGACCAGCTGATCCATCGTGGTGGCAAGCCTTTCATCTTCTTCTATCCTTTCTCATGCTTCAGAATTCACATAATCGATTGGGACGATCGCTCGGTGGCCCTGGGTAATGTTACGAAGCAGATGACGAAGGAGCGGGCCATGGCGCTGGACGGAGCGCTCGCGGTAGGCCCGCAGCTATTAAAATCATATTTCATCGGTCATCATGTCGTTCGGTTCCTTGGCTTGCCGCCAAGTATCAATAGGGACGCCTTACGTACGCCGCTATAGAGGAGGGCGGGGTGGATGAACACTCTCAAGGTTAAGCTACGTGCAATTAAATACTCCTCAAATTAGAAGTTTTTACAGTCGCCGCCTTGTCTTTAGTTGGTACAGCAATATGCGCGAAATACGGAGCGTTGGCTCTGGTGCCAGGAATAGGATAAGATTATTTTCTTCTTTGTAATCAGTGCCCTTTCAGGTTATAAAGATTACGCTACTAATTTTTCATTCACCTGCTCCAGGAAACAAAACAGAATCTTTAAAGTATGATTGATTTAGTTACTGCGACTATTCGCTTCCTTCATTTCTGTTGTCATAACGAGCTTTTCTTTTCCCTACAACGATTTCCTCAAGGGCAAAATGACAACGGAGAAGAGTCGCGTCCATCTGCTTCGATTACAAAGGAGAGGCCTATATACACTGCTTGGATGGCCTATATACACTGCTTTACGAAATGTACTCCGGTCCTCTACTCGTTTTTGAATATTTGTTTCTTCACAGATGCTCGTAAGGGCAGAGATGTAGGATAGAATTATAGGTGGTCGATACGCAACATCAGTGCCCGCAATAATGTTGTCATAACTACGCACTCTGTTAAAGCTAGCCCATTAAATGTTTTTTCTTCACCTTTCTTAATGGCTTTATGAGGCCTCTACCTAGGCGTGAAACAGCCACTGCACCTTTCCTGTCCAGGAATCTGATTTTCATTGCAACTTCGGCCTTTCATCCGCTCCTTTATCTCTTTTCTCACTGCGGGGTAGGCGTGTGCACCGAGAAATCGAGAAATTCAGAAGCCACTGCATGTTTGCTTCCTTTCCATTTTTCATTCTCTTGCTCCTGCCTGATCTCACGGTGGTGTTCAGATGTTAATCGAGAATTGACGGAGTCAGTGCGTCGTTACACTGAGGCTCAAACGCCTGTGGTCAATTTTTGCGATGATCCTAATGATAACGCAGTAGTACCACACATCGTATCGATAATTAGTAGCCTATTGAAAGTTCTATAAGAGGCTGCTGTTAGGTAAAACGAACTAGGATACCGACTAGAAATTCGGAAGTAAAGTGATCGGCGAGAAACTGCAATAATACAAACCTGCGTTGAGAAAGGCACTCGGCAGACTGCTTTGGATGTGTGTTATGAAGGATGGAGAATAGGCCACATGCAAGTGCGAGCGGCGGCTAGTTGGGAAGATGGACATCATGAAGGGCGAAACATTCCTCTTAGCGTATATTCGCAGCCTAAGAGGGGAGAATGTAAAACATTTTTAATTTGTTAATCTGTGTACACCGTGCCACAGCGCAAGAAGTTATATGCGAAGGCTCCCTACCTATGCATGTTAGTTGTCGTGACCATCAAGCGTCCGTGGAACTAAGCAAGTCCCAAGTGGAGAGTTACTCAGCCTGCACTCACTCGCACCTTGCACCAAGCACATCCACTTTGAACATGATGCAAGCCCATAGCAATCAGGTGGTCATTGCGGGTGCAGGGCTTGTGCCCCACGCAATCTTTCAAAAAAAAAAAGAAAAGAAATCTAGGTCACTCATGCCTGCAGAACAGAATTGCTATATACCACAGGGATAGTTAGCTAGCGCTGGTAATCCGCATCCCAAGGAAGTAATTGGCATTGTTTTAGTGGCCGGGCGTACAAAATAAGCAAAAACAGCAAATATGTTTCAACTCTCAGTCATATGCGCATTGTACGACTAACCTCCGTCCATATCTGAACGAATATTCTCATCATTCGCTAAAATGCTGTATCAAATACATGTTAATTCTGCTTTTTAATTTTTTTATTTCTTACCCTGAGGCCGAGCTCACTGTGACACAGAAAAGGTATATAATTCATAATTTTGCCGTTTCAAATTGCGCTTGCCGAAATTGGGCTGCCTTGATAAGAGCTGCTTTATTCAAGAAAACGCCCAGAGTATGAATCGTAGTTTATATTGGTTGTATTGTTTTATAACTGTATAAATGTGTGTATGTGTATATGTGTATGTACGTATACAGTAATCTAACATGGTGCCGCCACTAGGAGCCATGAACCTTATCGTTTGCTTTCACTACGGAAGAAACAAAGCAGCACGGAAATGAAGTTTGGCGACTTCGAATATAAATAAGCTGTTAGGGCTGGAGGTTAATAAATAAGGGCTTATCAGCGCACAAACTTCTGTTCTATGCCTTCTGAACCCCGTCACTTAAAGGTGTTTGATTTTTTGCAAGAGCGCTTGTTTCTTTTTTCAAAGATAAAGCTTGTCATCGATTCAGCTACCCAAAGTTCGAATATGATTCAGTTTTAAGATAACTTTGTAGTGCTTTTTCTTCCAGTACTCTGTTTGCTGAGTTATGGAAGTAGGGAAAAATATCAGGAAATTGTTTGTGCAGCATATTACAGGGCAACGCTAAGGTAGGGATTATGGAAGAGCAAGAGCTGTGGTAATATGGTAGGAAAGGCATAGGTTTCAAACAGATATATCCTGGTTGCGTTGAACTTGCTCTCATGTTACCATGACAATGATAACAAAGATACGTGTTTGTGGTTTATGGCTTAGGGGGGCTTAACGTCCCAAAGCGACGCACACTTTTAGGGACGCCGTAGTGAACGGCTACGGAAATTAAGACCAACTGGGATTCTTTAACGTGCACTAATATCCCACAGTACCCGACTCTCTATATTTTCGCCTCCTTAAAAATGCCACCACCGCGGCCGGAATCGAGGCCGCGTATTAAGGGCACCAGCCGTGCGTATAACCACTTACCCACAGCGGTGGGCAGAGAGGTGGGATGAAATAAGGCAAGTATTCGATTTCAGCACATTATTTTGCACCCTTGAGCTGAACATAGAGAGACAATCAGCATTCCTTGATGCCGTGCTTGTTGGACGCTTATCAAATGTGATGTAAAATATTTCAGGAGAAGGTCGTACGCAGCCATGAATTATGTCCTATGAGCGTATGCTTATTCTCTGTCCTGGCGATTGTATGCCTTGTGTTAACGAAATCTTCCCTCGCATGGCACATTCCAGCGGAGAGTCACAGGACACCATGGAGTTGTCTGCAGCCACCTGCTGTTGGCCCCTGCAAAGCAAGGTACCGGAGTTGGTACTATGATCCCTCAAAGAGGGCCTGCAAAGCATTCACATACGGTGGATGTCAAGGTAACTCCAACAGGTTCAAAAGCGAGGTCGAATGCCAGCAAACCTGCTTGCGTGAGTATCGCTTTTAACCAGGCTTTGTTACCTGCAACAAATGTCCAAGTTGTTGCACGTTGATCCGTCCCTACCTGTTTAGCGAATATGCTGGAAGAATGACTTCAAGATATAACACAAGATATCACAAGCTCTTAAACGATTTCAAGGCGCACCTGAAATAGGCGACTGAGTGATGGTATCCTCTCTGCTAGAAAGACGGCGAGATATAACAGGATCATATTCTTGTGATTCTTCAGTGCCACGCTGGCAGACTAATTAAAAAAAAACTCATAGCCCTCAGACACCAGCACTTTTAACGTTCACATGCAGCAGCACCTAGCGAATGTTGTAAAAGCCCGGTGCTGTCCCTGTGTTGATCAGTATCGTGTTCTGCAGTGCGAACAGAAAAATCTTACCTGCTACCAGTTTCAATCCTCGCTGCTGAGCGCAGCGACGAGTGAGAGCCGCCGCTGCTGCTCTTTCCTCGTTTTTCTTCGTTTGCTGCTGCTGCGGTTGGGCGTCTACGCAGATTTTGAGAAAAACTGTTGTTATTGCGCCCTCCGAGAAAGGCACATGCCTACGTGTGGAAATGGTCAAACGTGTAAACGTCAAAAGTAGGTAATAGACAGAATTTTCTTAAAAAAGAAAAACAAAGAAAATAATAGGAGAACAAGAAAGCAGCACTAATAAATAAAACAAACCGAGTAGTTTCGTAAAGACAACAGAAGGAAGGGGAGGAAGCGGAATCAGTGCATCCAGCTGAGAGTCCATCCAGAAGCCGTCAAAAAGTTGTGAACAGCGGAGCGAACTATCTTGTTGCTGAAGACGAGCTGAGTAGTGCCAAACGAGATTATGTTTGGAGTAGTCATCAACAAAAGTAATTTTTTAAAAGCTATTTCCAGCAAAATTATTCCGAGTGATGCGAAATGGTGACAGGACAGAAAGAAATGATCCAACGTTTCGGGCTCATTGCAAAATGAACAGACGACTGAGGAAGAACAGCCAGCTCTATGCATGCAACAGTTTAGGATAAGAATCCTGCACCTGAGACTTCTCAGGCACACCTCGCACTGATGTGATAGCCTGTGCCGTGGGTTCCACTTAAACTTTAAATCCCGAAGTTGTCAAACGAGATGAAGGGCGAATTGCGGTGCTTCAACAAAAGAAATTTTGTGAAGGCTGCACCCACTCATAAAAGAGAGCAGGGGAGTAGGGGAAGAGTAGCGCGCTCGAGGGAGACGACGCTGGAAGTCTGCCGCCGACTCATTCCTCAAACTTCCACTGTGTCCAAGAACTACAAAAGCCTAATTTCACGGATATGAGCAGGCCCGATATCAAGAATCTGAAGATGCAAAGTGGAACTAGCAGAAGATGTCAATGCAAAACAAATTCAGTCACTCACCACGATGACGCGGCACTGCTGAGGACGTAGCCTCGCGGCGGCATGTATCATAGCCAAAAATTCCGCAATGAAAATGACAGAGTTATCATGCAAGCTGTTGGGTCTGGGCCTCCGAGCCAAGAAACGGTCGAGGCGACGGTGAGTCAAAGGACGTTTATGTACAGTATGTACAAGGGCTTTTACATGATACAAGGGCCAAGAACTTGTTGTTGGGCTAGTTGGTAGTTATTCATAATTAAATTCAAAGGCGCCAAACCATACGCACACACACACACAGGAGAAGAAAGACGAGACAGAGCGCCAAGAGCGTCACGGACTAGCACAAAGAAGGGCGGCCCCGGCGGCGAGCGTAGCGCCGGCGTGATGGCTCTTCTGCTGCCCGTCTGCTACTCGGGCTCAGCGCGGCTCCGTTTTTATAGCCGCCGGTGTCCGTCGCGGCAGCCAGCCGTTCAAATCCTCCAATCAGGTCACGGCCGTGGCCACCGTTCAAATTAGACGAATGGTCGAGAGGCGCCCGGCCGTTGAAGGCTTGCAGAGAGGAACGGGCGGCCGGCAAAGCGTCGTAGTTCGAACCGACGGAGAGGAGGGGGGAGGAGGAAGGGTCCGCGCCCGGCGCCGGCGAGGCGGAATGCTTCACGTTGCAAGCCGCGACATGTCCAAGAGAGTCTGGGCCTGCTTTGTGCGACGGCGAGCGCGCGGCGCTGGTTTTCAGAGAGGCCAGCCAGCGAAATGTGGGCGCCGGCACAACAAAGCGAAGAGAAAAATCCCAGTCAAGCTGTGATAATTCAATACCAACCATGGTTTTTCCCCAGACTGCGTAGCAGCAGTGGCACTTGCATTCAAGCGACGGGAATCACTCCCAGTGGTCATGCAAGATATAAACCAGGGTGTACAATGGAATAAGCTTGGCATGGTTGGGACATGTATCATCAAAACATAAATTAAACATTTCCAGGGAAGGACTGGATGGAATAAGGCAATACACATCAACCAACAACGGAGATACAACCGACTGAACTTAAACGACCCGCGGCGTTTTGTAGCGCCCCCAATAAATGGGAAAATTAATGTGGCAAAGCAATGGAAACTGGGTTGAACATTATAGTTTTAGAGACGTTTGAACGGTAAACTATGGAATCCGCAAGCCCAAAGGAAAGACGCGAGTCTCAGAGTAAAGCACGTTTATTGCCACAAAACTAATCAAGCCAAAGCAAAACAAGATGCGCTTCTGCTAGCCTAGTGTAGCTTCCTCTAGAAGAAAAATACTCATCTCTCTTTAGGTGGCAAAAAACCCTGCCAGTAGTAAGATAGGATTGTCACAACGCTTTATTGATATATTGCTGCATCATTCAAGCGAAGCGAACGTGGAAGCTAGCAGGATGATTACAAGTGTGTAACGCAAATATTGTATGGTTAGCGGCGATGTGAGAGGAAATGATTTTATAGCAATCCGGACTTAAAAAGAAAGTGCCCCTCCGATGCTCGACTGTAGGAGCTGTTACACGCACCGCCTTGTGGGCCATGGAGCTTCAGCAGTTCCGGATTTCTTATTATGCCTGGACGGCTACAGCAAGCCACAGCAGCATTTTGGCGTTCTGCGAACTTCGCTGCTGCAGCAAACGCCACCCGAGCTCTCGTCAATACATAAACGGGCCACGTGGGTACTGGCACGCATGATATCGGTGTGATTCCAAGATCTGTGCTGCGGACGGCGCATTCGCCGACGCGCCTCAAGTGCAGAACCAGCTCTGAAGCGCTATGGCTCTGAAAATATTATTCTGTTGGTGGAGGCAATATGCTCATTTTGAATAAAGAATAAACACACAAATTATATTCCTTAATCCACATCAACGATGAAAAAGAAGAGTTGCTGGCTGTTAATCTTCATCGCCATACTAGCAATGTTAGCTGCGGAAGGCGCATTCAACGCCGAGAGCCGGAGCACTCAACTAAGGAGCGGGCTGAGAATAGCTAACCTTCTATTATCTCTAGACAATTACAGCAGCCCAAAGCAAAGACATTTCTAGTCTCCTTCATAGTTCGCTCTACCGCACATGCGATCAAACGGCTGAACAAAGGATTAATTCAATTCCCGGTATAGGGTAGCGGAAGGTGCACAAAATGCAGAGTTTATTGTTTCTTTTTATCATTTGCTTTATAGTTTTCTATTCTTAGCAAAACGTCTCCAGTAATTGCTTTAACTAATACTTGTTGCAGATTTTCACTCAAAAATATATGTCACTAACACTTTGCCTAACGGAACAGTGCTAGTCACATAGGCGTATTTGAAGTTAAGTTGTTAGCTGGCTGGAAGTGCACTTGAACAAGCACTGGAACATTAGCCTGTTGACCATCAGATAGTTTGCTCGCGTCGTGTAATCCCCGCTCATATGACACGCCTGCTGCTTACGTCACATTGTATGTACATTGAAAGCCTGAAGGGTTGCCTCGTGGAATCTGCAACTCAATTCCGACTGACACCATCTGCTTACGAAACACCTCCTAAGAGAACGGCTTTTAGAGTACAATACCAACTCTCGGAACGAGACTCTGCTCCAGACATAAGAGCGTACACTTCTATGAAATATCCTTTCCATGCTCAACATATTTGCGATCCACGCCTGCGAGCGGAACGACGGCAACTGCAGCGAGAGTAATTGGGATCCTATCGATGTTATGCGGACTGTTGGCGCCTTATATTCATCATGTAGTCGGCTGCTTATGTGTCGTGGTCACAGAATGTCTGGGATTCACAAATTCTTATATCTAGGCATGGACGCTGATTCAAACGAGCAGGTTTTCACAATGCTTGCGAATTAGTTGGTCCTATAAAAAACTCTAGTTTTCTCCTGTGTTAACAAGAACAACCCTATTTTATGAAATTTTGACGTTCAAAATGTTTACAGTGCAAACCAAACAGACGCCAATTATTTGACTCAGCATGATCTGCGCTAGCGTTGTCATATAGGATTTTGACTGGTGCCAGACGTTCCGAAACTAAGGCGGCTGCTTTGAGGACCAAAATTCAAGACCACTGCAAACATACCTTCTTAAGGCATGGTTTTTATAGATGGAATTCAGGAACCAGCTAGCCCTGTCCAAGGTGTGTTGTACCGTTTCACAATAATCAATAATCCGCTCTATATATATAGTTTATAAGTTCGGATCCATCTACTGCCAAGAAGCGCCCATAATTTAGTTAATTCGTCGCTCTCCCCCTACCCGTCTTTTCTGCATTCTAAAAAGCTTCATGCAAGTTTCACTTGTGAGTTTTATTGAATAGCCATCATAATCGGTAAGAATGAAACAAAATGTAGTATGTCCTGTCATCTCAGAACACTTTGCATGTCAGCCGTTACATCAAGTCGGAAAGGTGACGTTAAAGAGGCAGTATAAACATAAACTAGGGCGCTTCAGAAGGGCTATTTGTCGGCTTGGACAAAACTGGCGCACCCCGTACTGCTACAAGGCTCTCGCAATGTGCCCCACATGGAATGATAGTTATTTACTCTTGAAGTTTTCTTTTTTTTTGAAGGGGGGGGGGGGATTAATTCAAGTCATGCTGCCTAGGAAGCATCGGCTGCTTGGTCGATTTAAACTTAATGTTTATGGGAGAGAATAATGCGTGAGGAATGAAAATTTGTGCAACTTGTTTGGTGTTTGAGGAAGATTACTGCGCTGAAGCACCATTCCAGCTTCAAAATATATCCATACGCGAAGTGATACATGACCTATCTATATGTGGAGTTTTGAAAATTTCTCCAAACAAGAAATCTCCTCTAAACAAAGATTTGCAGTCCCGTGCCCAATGGGATCAAGGAATCCTGTTTACAGCGAACAGCTGAAATCAAGCTTATTTTGATGATATATCGGCCTATAGATTTTAGGTTTGTCTACTGTGGCCGGAAAATAACTCCGTAGTCAAAATTGTCGCGTTAGTAACATATGTACACCTTAATACCAACCAATAGAGACCTCTGCTCAAGCAGGTCGAAATGGGACGGACAATGTATTAATACGTTTTGGCGGGCTAGTTGGTTAAGCATCTTGAAAAAACAGCGCGAACGAAGACGAGCACAAAGACAAGGAAACGACGACACAAGCGTGAGCGCTGTGTCGTCCGTTTCCTTGTCTTTGTGCTCGTCTTCGTTCGCGCTGTTTATTCAAGAATCGGACAGTGTAGCTGCCGGAGAACAAATTTGTTCAAAGGTTCTTCCCAAACGCTTCCTGCAGTTAAATTTCATGTGTGTTTTCGAGTGAGTTTGGATGATACTGAATCAGAGGGGACCACGACTGCGCCGGCGTCTTCTTTCAGCCGCTCTTTAATAATATGAGACTCGCCGTGAAATTTTTTTTATATTGTTGATGATGTTGCCAAGAGGTTGCTGTAACGCTTCACCACCTCCGAGACAGATAGCAGCAATAAGGACCATCGAAACACACATCAGAATGTGCAGTAAAACCTACTCAGACGGAAAGCGTGAGAAATTCGGCGCACTGCGCCTGGAACGCTGCTGTTGTCGCGAGGTTAAGCTCTCTTCAAGAACTCGTATCTGTAAAAGATAATTTCCCCCTTTTTAATTTTTATTCCAGAAATAACGCGCGCTGTATAAGCACGCATGTCCGCCATCGAATTTCTCATACTTCGATATGCATGAAGATCCAGTAACCTCAGTACTCCACAACATAAGTGCTTCATTTCGTTCAGTCTCAGTGTTATCGCTTAATACACACCAATTTAGGCCGCTGCTAAGCGCAAGCTAAGTGGTTGCACGCTGCATGGAAAAAACCGATTTGGAGAGAGTTTTCATTTTTAAAGGCGCAAAAATAGCAAAAAGAGCAAAAATACTGCTCTTTGTGAGAACACTAATAAGCTAACCAGCACTTACCAAGAATCTTGTCCGTCCGAACTTGAACCGACGAGTGGCCTAACAAGGCGCCGACAGCGGCGCCATGTTAGTTTAAACTAAACCATAACACATGGACAACTGCAAAATTAGCCTGTCAACCTCGAATTTGACCATGCACAACCCGATGATGGCCTCCGATTCTGGCCCTGCCAATTTCTAAAATTCGGCCAGGGCCACCGTAAAAATTTTTGACTTGGTTTATTTCGACGAAAATCGATGTCCAACCATAATTAATTGTGCTCGACGCGATGCTGGCATCTAGATTTCGGCCTGGATATTTCCACAAGTTCGCCCGGCCGCCCCCGAAATTTGACCTTGGCGGATTTACACCAAAATCGATACCGAATCATAATCGACCGGCCAACCCGATGGTGGCCTCGAAGTTTCGCCAGAGCCATTTCGAAAATTTGGCCCAGACCACATTATAAATGTGATCTTGGCCGATTTGCACAAAAACAAATTTCGAACATCAAGTGGTCCTGATCAACAAAATGGTGCCCCCCCCCCCCCCCCAAATTTGGCGGCGGTCATATCCAAAATTTGGACATCCCCGAAGTTTCACTTGGCTGATCTAAACCAAAATCGATATGCAGTCATAATCGGACGTGCCCAACACGATGGTATGCTTCAAATTTGGCCTGGTTCATTTCCGAAATTTGGCCCTGGCAGCACCCGAAATTTCACATCTACCGAATTGCACCAAAATCCAGTGCTTTCGCACAACAGTCGGTTGAACCAAGTTAAAACCTTGACACTTTAAGAACGACAAAACGCTTTTTATAGAGAAAAATGTTTACTGGACAATTTGTCGTAAATAAGTTTTTTTATTTTTTCCAGCTGGAGTTCCTGTTAAACCAGTCTGCAGCCTTAAACCAGCAAAAGGAACTTGCAAGCCGCGAGTTTATTCATGGGCATATGATACGCAAGCTGGCCGCTGTCGCTTTTTAGTGAATGGTGGCTGCAAACCAAACGCGAACAGCTTTCGAAGCTGTCTCCAGTGCATGGACAGATGCAGAGGTAAGCAACACGCGTGAATTAAAAAATTCCGTTAGTTGTATTTTTAACAAACACGAAGCCCTTCTCTTCATGCAATAACCAGAAAACAGCGCGCTGGATTGGAAAGCACCGCAATAATTTTGGCTTCGGAAAACAATAATTTTGCCTGGAGCTTTTTCAGTTTTTCCTGTCCTGAATGATTGTGTTTCGATACATTTCCTTTAGGAATGCAACCGAAGAATGCACGGAAACTCTGCTTTAAACTCACTGCTGAAGTGATCGAAAAATACGGCAATGTTCTCCGCCCCATCGTAGGAGGACCAGAGTAGGTTCATCTATGCACACCTTCCGGAAATAAGGCGATGCTTTGCTATGCAATAAAAGAACTTTGTTCAAATCACATGTCTCAAGTATATTAGAAAAAGTCTGGTTCTGATAATTTATTCAATATGGCCAGAGCAAGTGGGTACAGCATATTTGAACTAATGGTGCTTACGGCACCAGAACTGAAAAAACTATTTAAGTATTGGGCTCGTTCACTTATTAGCGGATTATTAGCTCACAACTTTTGGTTTTAAAATATTCAATCAATTGCACAAAAACCTTCACAGCCTTCTCAGAAACTTCGTAGTTAAAAAAAAATGGTTCTCGTCCCTGTCTCCGCAATTAGCAACACAGCCCTTGTGGTGTTGGCAGTCGTAACGTTGTGCACAGATGCACTCTCATAACTGGTAAGTGCTTGTGCTACTAATATTACTACTGGGGTTTCTCAGCTGCATCATTTTTTTTTTGTGCAGCGAGCAGGCGTCAGTCCACCCCTGATGACACTCAACCCTGTTTATCAATCATGTGTATCGCATGTGTGTTCCATGTGCTGCATTTTTCTTCTTATTGAGAACGCGCTCAGCCTTAATTAAATCAATACGAGCTTCACTCAACCTCCCTCGTTATCCTGTGGCACGCACGGTCATAAGATGGTGTCGAACGTGTCAGAACGCTATTTGCCACTGTATGCTGGTGTTGAGATCCCGAGAACATGCGGCGCATTGAACGCACAAAGCACGCACTTGTCACCCTCCTCGTTAAATACGCTACCCTAGATTATCGCCAAGCGTGAGCGCACAGATTCGATAGAAAACAAATAACAATGTTTAGGCTATGCTGCCTATTGCGCAAGACTGATAGGAAGAAGCCTGCCCTGCCTTCGCTAGCGACGGCGTGCACTTCGCTCACAGCGTAACTCAAGCAACAAGGGTTGTTGGTCTGGCGAAGCTAAATAGATTAAGCAGATTAAAAAGTAGGAATACGAGCAGTCATATAAAAAACGCTTGGTAGCACTTCTTCAGTGTGCGGACATCTGTACCACAGTGTGAAGGACGACATCAAGGAAGGGCCGAAAGGTGCACATGTAAAACAAAATGAGAGCGTTTATGTACCCTGATGATTCGGCAAGAGCATTTTTCAGCAGGAAGTTATTATGTATGCAGGTTTATAATAGTTTGTAACATTCGACTTAGAAATCAATGTATCCGCAGTTCTCCCTTAGACAGTCTTCAATTTTTTTGCTTTCAACAATCTTACTACCGTCAAAAACATTCGCATTGGTTTTCTGTGGCAGTATTTCATGCGAGCGATGGGAAAACTTTAAAATAAACTTCAAGAATAGCATCGCAGCACCACAGAAAAGGAGAGCCACAGCGCTTGACACACCGCTTGTGTATGAAATGGTCTCTGTTCTTGTTTTTTGCGGTGTTCCGCTGCAATTCTTCTTAAAACATCAACTAGCCGGCATACCCACCTTATTTAAAAGAAGCATCTTTCATCACATTCGAAAAAAAAACCATTACCTTCAATGTTTCCGCAAGAGCATCTTACAATTTTCCACAGGTTCCTCACAATTAAAATTGTTGTGCAAGGATTTTAGACTTGCTTGCTTTCATCAAGCGATTACTCAGAAAAACCTTGCTTCTTTCAGACAGGCTGTTTCAGATGTACCTTGGTCTGACGTGCTGTCTATGACAGATGTGGAAGCCACTTATGAAAGCTTTCTTGATAAATTTAAAGCACTTTACACCGCACATTTTCCGTACAAGGCACACGTAAGACCTCGGAAAGGGCGCAAGGAGTGGATGACGTCACAATTGCTCAAGGAGATACAATCTAAAGAAAAAATGTACCAAGACTTCATAAATACACGCGACCCCGATCTATTAGCAAGATACAAAGTCCTCAGAAATAAGCTAAACAAAAAGTTAAGGCGTGCTAGGGATTCGTATTACTACGCCAAATTCGAATCATGCCACGGTGATTCTCGAAAGTTATGGAACCAGATTAACAACGTTGTTTTACGCACACCCCAGACTAGCCCTCCTCAAGAAGTACTTATTCAAGGACGAAGTGTAAATGGGCAGGAGCTAGCAGAGGCGTTTAATCAATATTTCGTCATGCGAGAATACCTAAGTTCGTCAACCATGCCATATGATGCCCACATAAGTCAAAGTAGCGATTCTATGTATCTAAGTCCAACTACATCTTCCGAAGTATTCACTGCATTCATGAACATGAAGAACAGCAGATGCCACGATGCGGATGATTTGCAGATACGGCCTGTGAAGCATGTGTTAGATATTGTAGCACCAATTTTAGCACATATATTTAATTTAAGTTTGGAATACGGAGTGTTCCCACAGCGCATGCAAATTGCTAAGGTGACAGCTTTGTATAAGAAAGGTGATAAGCTTTGCGTTTCAAATTAGAGGCCAGTTTCCGTGCTGCCAATCTTTCCTAAAGGACTGGAAAAAATTATCCACACGCGAATACCATGCTTTGTGACAAACACCAAACAATAACAGATTCGCAGTTTGGTTTTATCCAACATAAATATACAGAGACAGCATTACTAAGCCAAAAGGAGTACCTCTTACAATGTTTCGAGGAAAAGAAACTTGCCCTTGGCGTTTTTATAGATTTTTCGCAGGCTTTCGACTACATCAGCCACAACATACTGTTGACAAAACTGTTCGAATATGGTTTCAGGGTTCGTGTTCACGCGCTTCTTACGTCATATCTTGCACATCGCTTTCAGTTTGTTGATATTAATAGCTGTCGACTCTCAGTAAAAAAAGTACCTGCTGGCGTACCTCAGGGAAGTATTCTTGGACCGCTTCTTTTTAACTTATATATCCATGATATCGTTAATCAATGCTTGCATGTGAAGTGCGTTATGTATGCAGATGACGTCTCACTGTTTTTCTCATCAAGCGCATGTGAAGATGTGATAAACGAGGCCAATAGGACACTAAGTACACTCCATCAGTCGTCCCTTAATAATCTATTGAAAATTAATGTAACTAAAACTAAGGCAATTATGTTCGAACCAAAAAATAAAAACGTTATTCTACCATGCGATCTCAAGCTAGGTTTGGAAACGATAGAGGTTGTAGATAATATTAAGATATTAGGGGTTCATTTCCACAGCCAGCTAAGCTGGGACAATCATGTTAACGCTGTCATCAGTAAGCTTTCTCGTGTCACAGGTATCATTAACCGGCATCGTCACTTACTTCCATGCAAAGTTAAACTTCTCCTATATAATTCGCTCTTTATGCCCCAAGTGAACTTTGCGCATTTAGTTTGGGGAACAACTACAGGTGCCAATAAAAATAAGATTTATGTTTTACAGAAGAAGGCTCTGCGTGCAGTACTTAACGTCGGTTCTCATATAAACACATGCGATTTATTCCACCAGTTCAATGCCGTAAAAGTATCTGAAATGTATAATGTTAGGCTAGCTGAAAGATACAAGAAGGACATAAAACAAAATATGAATTACTTGCGTGACACGGCACACCTTTCACTAAATGTACAAGTTTATCCTATCAGACATAGCGAACTGTGGCATATTCCAACCTGCCGCACAATATATGGTACACATAGCCTAGCAAACACGTTGCCCCGTCTTCTAAATAAGTTTCAAACTGCACAAGTTGATCTTTCACGTGCATGCCGCCAAGTTATACACGATGTATGTGCCACTTTATAGATTCATTGCTTCTTTATCCCTTCACTGCTTCTTTATCTCTTTCGTTTCCGTATAGTGTTGACCTAATTTGAGTAACCGAATTCCTGTTGTTCGATGACGTGTATTTTCTGTTTCCTTTTTTTGTTACCATTTTTTGTTTTACACTTCATTCCTTGTCATTTTTCTAATAATACGCAAAACCATATTTGATAACTATTGTTTGCATTTTGAGATGCTATTTGTTTAAAACATTTATGTTACCTGCTGCCCTGCTATGTAGGGGCCGAGGGGCACGTCAAGCCAAAATTGAAATTGACAATGCTCTCTGCTACTAGCGAGTGAGGCAAAATCACTGCCGGATGTAAATTTTTAAAATGTGGAATCTACAGATTCAAGGCAAGCAGCGAGTGAATTGATAATGCGGTGGTTTTTGTATTGTGCTGGGTTGTTCCGAATTTCTTCATACCTTCGTAGAGCTGCCGGATATACAGAGAATTCCGTTTTTATGTGCGGGAATTTAAAAAATTCCTGTGAGCAAACTACTGGCCTAATCGAGAGCAAACTTCGCTCACGGGGTAGCATATTATGGTCTACGTTATTTGAGATGTAATTAAACGTCGGTACTTGCCTGCATTTCCTGAAATTAAGAAGAAACTGCTGTCAACTGCGGGAAAAGCTGTCGCAGACGAGAGCTATACGCGAGCCGAGCAGCTGGTTTGACGCGTTTGCCTCGCCTTCCGGCAGATGGCGTGCCCTGTCAAACCAGCTGTTCGGCTCGCGTATAGCTCTCGTCTGCGACAGCTTTTCTCGCAGTTGACAGCAGTTTCTTCTTAATTTCAGGAAATGCAGGCAAGTACCGATGTTTAATTACATCTCAAATAACGTAGACCATAATATGCTACCCCGTGAGCGAAGTTTGCTCTCGATTAGGCCAGTAGTTTGCTCACAGGAATTTTTTAAATTCCCGCACATAAAAACGGAATTCTCTGTAGTTCACAATTGTGAAAGAATCATGAGATGTTATTCATACATAACACTCCCATCGGAAAGCTGCTTTGGTGATGCATACTGCGTAGATAACCTCATTTCAATCTCTGCAGGAAATACGCGCTTAATATATAAAACATGGCGTACGTGGCTTGAGAACCACCACTTCTGAAGCGGTGATCGTTGATACGTAGTTACTAACTGATATCTATGTAGTAGTGCAAATAATTGCTTACATCAATGTAGATTTGAATGCGTGACAGCTGAAATGTTCCTATTGGAGCACGATCGGCCTCAGAGTTCCTGTTATTATTTTTCCGTGACACTAGAAAGACGGCACAATTGCATGGTCCCAACTTCTTATATATACTGAGAAAAAACAGCTCCTGCCATTTACATCTCCCTCAGTAAGGCTGATCTGAAAGTTTCGAGGGGACACCTAAGCTCCTCCTTCAAGTACGACGCGATAGCGTTAACGAATAATGCACATATGTGCGGGACTGGCCGTTCCCAGCCTTGCACTCATACGTCTCTGGGAGTCCTCGAACAAATCGTTGCGCATTGTTGCTGCAGCTAAGGGATGCTCCACTGCACTGCGATGACAGGTGTTGCCACCGATGAGGCTTGGCCGACCCAAGCGGCGATCAATCATAAATTTAGCTGTCAGCACTATTACCTGCCATGGTGACCGGTTTGCTCACAATCCGGAGGGCTGGTTTGTCACGACGTTTGTCATGATGTTTGGAAGGGTGACCAACTAGACCACTCTTCCCCATTCTATTTTTTCGCTCATAATGCCGACGACGACGACGCGTTATTTTCTGCACAACTGGGGGCTTAACACCATCGCCTTAAAACTACATGCAGCACATTTCCCTAAGTGATAAAATTTTGACATTTTAAACATTGACTGTGGAGGACTCCGTCGAGTGCGCCACCGAACCGATGTGAGCAATAACCAAATTTTCGTTATGGAAGCAAATCTCTGTACACAGCATATCTCCAGGTACATCTCGTACTCAAGTGCTGCTTAAGTACAGTGGTAGGAGAAGCGCAATCTCAGTTTCAGCTTTACGTTGTTACGGTTAGTTATACCCTGCCTGCTTATTCTAATCCTCCAGATTTATTACAAGATATAGGTATACCACTTGACATACTTTGCACCACAAGCACCTTAGTAAGTCCCCCCTTTTAGCGTGCCCGAACATCATCGTCGTCACAGTTTTATATATATCTCAAATAAAGCAAGCCTAAAAACTCAGTACAGCGTTGTGTGTCTTCTCGTATTGTTGCAACCTTTTTGGCAATTTTTACACTTCAAAAAAAAAATAATTCATTCCATCTTCACATTAACAGGCATGAAGCATCGATGAACATGGGGATGAGAGTAGTTCATCATAATGTGCGATACTAACCCGAATTCTAGAGTCATGTCACTGAGACCAGTGCCTTCCTTAATAACAGAGATAAAATACGCTTCAAGCCGTGCACCACGCAAGATAGCGCCTGTCAGTTGCTTTTTTCCTGCCTGTTTACGATAGTTACTCACAAAAATTCATTTGGCTGGCCTGTCCTCGTGATAGATTTTAGAGAACGTTTTAGTACTCTTTGAATTGCTGATGACACTGCCTGGCTAATCTTTGGAATGGTGGTGATAATCACGACAGGTTTCCTTTTGCACAAACGTTTTCTCTGTTGTTTTGCATAAATGCGAGAGATACAATTGTAGATTAATATTCTAAATCTTGCCTTGCCTAATGCTATTGAAGGCTGCAGAAGTTTTCTCTTTGCATAAAATTTTTCCAAGTACGACATCACAACATCATCCTCAACAAATTAAGGAAATGGGATCTAGCGCAGACCACGTCGTAGAGTTGTTTATTTTTCAAAAGCCAATTTTTTAATGTCAGGTTAGAAATGCACACCATCTCATTCCTTTTTTGGACAGGTCACCCTTTTACAACATATTTTACTGCGAGCAAAATGCATTAGCCTGCATTAAAATTAAAATTACATGATGGGTTTTAGACGTTATTTGTGTATGCATTTTTTTTCACAAGATTTGCTTAATGCATGGAATTTTTATATGACCACGCTTTCGTGCGCTTCTTTTCTCGAAGTGAAACTTCAACGTCAATTGCCTTTCAGAATGCCTGCTTTCATCTTTCACAGCAGATAAACCTAAGGTGGAAAACAATGGACGGCTGGTGATTAGCTTCTTGTTCTTTTTCTTTTGGCGGATAAAAACGTGTTTTGCACCAGTTATAGAGAAACCACATAAAAAACAAACCAAAAATTAAACAATGAGCCAACGTTCTTCGTAATTTTTTATTTCTTTTCACAATAGTCCCAACGAAAGTTTCCTGCTGCCTGTTTCGTTACCGGAAGTCTACATCTCACTATAGAAAGGAGCATTGTATCCAAGTGAGAAAGTGCTCTGGCAGTTTTCAGATTCGCAAGCGGCATTATTTAGAGAACACAATACTCGACCATTGTTACAAAAACATATGGTGACTGTTCCTCGTGGTGTAGCCGTTTGCTACTGAGGATTTCTGAAATATACCTACCATGAAACTGAAAATTAACGTCCTCGTTCTTTTGGCGTTCTCTGTCAGCGCTCAAGGTAAGTAGAGTGCCCACAGACTTTGGGAAATTTTATTCAAGGTTTGCTAGTATTAGGCAAATCATTTTCCTCACTAGTCCTTCCATGGCTTACACAGCTTGTACGCACAGCATATCTCAGCAAAACGGCGCAAAGTAGAAGCTCCCAAAAGATTTCGCATGCTCACCTGTGAGTTCTTTGTAAATCACAGCTTCAACCTAACTGGAAATGTAAAGATATTTATTTCGTCAGTTTATAAACAACGTCAGTCTTTAAGTACATTGTCCATGTAACAAGTGAAGGCGGGCTAGTTGGTGGTTGACAATGGAGTGCATATTGCAACCGCGCAAAACGACGCAGGACGAAGAGAGTAAAGCACAGGACAAGATGCGGAACTTCAACTAAGCTTTACTAAAGGAAAACCACATTTATACAGAAATCGTAATCACACCTGATAAACAGCCGACACCATCAAATAACACAGGCACGTGGGCGCGCGAGGCACAAGTTAGCATCTAGATACTTAAATTCTTTCTTGGATAAAGATGCTGAAGTGGAGCTGATGCAACGGTCATTTTCTTTTTTTATGCAGTAGGCTTCGTAAATTTCCCTGCTAAGCTGGGTCGTCAATTTTTTTCAAGACAATTGTGTGGCGAAACCTGGGCGTGCAGTTACTGCAATGGCGACAATGTTTTGCCCGTTCCCCGCCCCCGCCAATGATTCAACAGCGGCGCGATGCTCCTGAAGTCTAACATTCCGGCAACGTCCAGTTTGCCCTATGGGCATGTGCAATATGGGGCAGGGAAGTGGCAAAAAGAATGAGTGCCGCACTAAGCACGTTGACAGGTTCGTTCCCTGCAAAACTGGGGTGGTGTACAAAATACCCCTCACATGTGGGAATTGCTACATAGGGCAAACTGGACGTTGCCTGAATGTTAGACTTCAGGAGCATCGCGCCGCTGTTGAATCATTGGCGGGGGGGGGCGGGGAACTGGCAAAACATTGTCGCCATTGGAGCAACTGCACGCCCAGGTTCCGCGACACAATTGTCTTGAAAAAAATTGACGACCCAGCTTAGCAGGGAAATTTACGAAACAAACTGCATAAAAAATAAATGACCGTTGCATCAGCTCCACTTCAGTATCTTTATCCAAGAAAGAAGTTAACTATCTAGATGCTAACTTGTGCCACGCGCGCCCACGTGCCTGTGTTATTTGATGGTGTCGGCTGTTTATCAGGTGTGATTACGATTCCTGTATAAATGTTGTATACCTGTAGTAAAGCTTAGTTGAAGTTCCGCGTCTTGTCCTGTGCTTTCCTCTCTTCGTCCTGCGTTGTTTTGCGCGGTTGCAATATGCACTCCATTGTACATTGTCCTCCAGACTCGCTCACTAAATTCCCCATAAGAAAGCTGTACTGAACACTACCTTATTCAAACACCACTCTCTTCTTTGATATTTTCTTGCAGATGGAGAGCAGAATCAGCTGCTACCTCAAGAGCGCCGTAATCTATGTAAGCTTCTTGAAATGTTTTTTTTATTTTTGCTTTCTGTGTTTCTGGCTTTCAGCCGTGACTGTTGGAAAGTGAAACGTAGGTAGAAGAGAAAGCGAGAGGTCGTTATCTGTGGCGTTATCACTATAACGAAGAACAGCATAACTGATGGGCGAGTTGGTCTGACATATCTAGTGAAGCAGCGCAACGGCACAGGGCCAAAGGGAAGAATGCGACGAACACAGCGCTGAACTGACAACAAATGTTTATTCCGGATGCTAACAGCATATATATACACTTTTGCATCTTAGAAAAAAACAAAAGAAACAGAGAAGAGCGGAAAGTATCAAACCAAGTCACTATGCGCATGCAGCTGTATCGCGTGTACATCGCTCATTTGATATCAGAAAGTTGTGCTCTTTCAACGAGATGGCAACGGAAGGAGTGCTGATACAATTCGCACCCAGCTTCATGATTTCAGAGTTATTTGTTTATTCCGGATTATCGTTTATTATCGAATTATCGATTATTTTTATTATCGAAGCCTCTGAAATTGTAAGTGCGAAGAGTTTTGTAAAAGACTGTATGTAGCTGCAGGCCTTATTACAGCACGGGTCTAGGGTGCAGTCGGGCTCTCCTTCCTTCTTTCTTGAAAGTGGTCCGAAGAGCTCACTATTGTGGCTGCACTAGTGGCGTCCACTTTCAATCAGTGCGCGAGCTGCTGTCAGTGAATGGTGTTAATGGCGTTAATGGCGCATATTTTTTTTAGAGCGTGGCATAGGCGCCCATCCCTGGATTCCTCGTCGTCAGCGTAATAGATTGTCCAAGTAGCTGTGCGGAATGCCACATGGATGTTCGTTGCTACAAAAAGATCCAGAAGGTGGCAAGCAGCGTAACAGGCGACCGGCGATTAACGCTCAAATTTCGCATTACCGGCTATGGTAATAGTCCTTCAAGTTTTCTCAGTTTCATGACAAATGCACGTAGTGCGATCTAATTGCAAGGCCGCCGTCGCAAGAAAATTGTCTTGCTCTGCCTAGCTTTATAGACAAGCATTCACACCCAACCCGAACCTGCTTCTCTGAATCAGTATAAATCTTATCATTTCAAAAGTATGCAGTCGTTAGCGGTCCTTGTAGGAAACCCTGTGATGTTACATTCAACCGCAAAATTATGTGTAGTATGCGTGATTTCTACGGCGTGTTAGCGCTGCAAGCTTACTCAGAAGAACTGGTGCATACAAACTGCCTATCAGCGGCCGCTATGTTCTCTCTCCGGAGCGGCGCTTCATTTGTGAAGTTCTTCTCTGTGTATTATTTGCACCTGTCGCGGTGGCTCAGTGGTTATGGCACTCGGCTGCTGACCCGAAATTGGAATTTCGGTGAAGGCGAAATTCTAGAGGCCCGTATACTATGCGATGTCATACGGCGTCATACACGGGCCAGAGCGCGCAACACAACGCGATGGATTAGCGAGGGAGACTTGGGATCGAAATGCTTAATCCTTTATTCCGGCATCGCTGGAGTTTTTTTTTTCCCCTTTTCCATGTGTCCTGGAGAACGAAAGAATTCCGCTGCCCGAGAGTTTTTATTTTACAAGAATTTATTTATTTCAGCGGACGCAAAAAAAAAAGATTAAAGGTCCCGTGTCAGAGAACGAACGGGGTGGTGAGTCGCAATGCTTCGAAACCATAACTGGTCTTGGCTCGTGTGCCATTGGAGCGGAGGTGGGACACGGGCCCCCTGCGCATTTTTCCATCACTTATTAGGGATCTAACAACTGATTTCAAAAGTGCCTTGCCCCCGCCCAGAGTTAAAACGGTAACTTTTTGTCACGCTTATGATCAGGATTGTGATCATCCTGATATACCAGTTGATCCTCACTTTCCAGAATAACTGGCCGAAGGCTGAATATGGCAGTACCTACAGTTCTGGACAAAAACATTTTTGAGCGTAAAACAATTTAAGTACGAAATATTTTTATGTAACGTAAGATTTCAGTATAACAGTCGATATATCAGCCGACCACCTGACGCAGTTTTGAATTTTTTTGCTATTAGTGTTTTTGCTATCGTCAAAAGTGTTCACCATTCGTTCTCTATGTCAGTCTTAACTCCTCGGTGCTATCGATGGGAATCCGTTAAAAGAAAGCTTTTCTTACACGTCAAAAAAATGCACCGTTACCTTCAATATTTCTATAGCAGTATCATAAAATTTTCCAATATTAACAATTTTTGTGCGAAAATATTGGACATGACAAAGATATGCTCTCAGGATCCTATCGGCAACTAAATCCTTGTAGCAGCAAACCCGAGTGCTGGGCTCTCCGCGATGTAAAGGAAAGCACAAAGAAAGAAGGAGACTCGTCGCAACTTTTTCTCTCTTCGGTCACGCGCCCATCTTCGGCATGCCCACATTTCTGTCCGCGACCATTTAGCGCGCAAAAGAACCCGTCTGCCGAATGGCGAGGGGCAGCACAATTTGTTCACGCAATTCATAAGACACTGATTTACGCTCGCTTCTCGTTTCTGAAACCGCAATCGGTGTGCTACTGCAGACCGCCCTGAATGTATCGCTGGGCGCGACTCGCGAATTAGGAGTGTGCCCGCTGGTTCCGGAAACCGCTGTGTCATGGTCGTAAAATAAAGCAGCGCCCAGCGCCGCGCTCGTAAAACGTTCAACACCGAGAGCACGCTCTAGGCACGCGACCACTACAGCGATGGACGCTTAAAAAAGAAAAAAAAAAGAGAAAGAAAAACCCTCTTCACAGCCTGCTGGCTGTCCGCTTCGTCGGTGGTTTTGTTGTTTCCTCTTTTGCCTGCGCGCGCTCCCAAGCGCCTCTCGTGGTGCGCGGTTCCCAAAGCCGCGACGCGTGTGGTCATTCGGGCGCTGTGGTTTGGTGATTGGATGACATGAAGAGATAAAAAGAGAAGCGAATGGAAGATATCTGGATGTCCGGCAGTTTGCGTCAATCAAAGCAATGCGTAAACCCGAGTGGCATGGGCTCATTCTCTCCAGTCGTAACACGGAGACGTCTCATTTCATATTTCTATTCCCCTCCTTCCGGGGCAGGATGTCAATGACAGCGAGAAAAAACTAGCCCGGACAGCTTCGGTTCCGACCGCTTTGATAGAATTGCTGTATGTTACCCTCGTATGTCGCCGTGGTAGACGTCCGAAAAGCTGCGGTTCGGTACGTCTTTGATGCAAAATATTCAAGCTGTAAAGCCTAAAAAAAAGAAATATCTAGGGTTCGTTTCCTCCCTATTTCTACCACGCTGCGAATATGTACAGCCGGCCAAATATTTAGCTGGAGTGCGCGACGGCCGCTTTTTCTGCGCTCGTGCGCTTTGTTAGGAAGCAAACTTGGGGAAAGCTCAATATTAAGCAGGGATTTATTGAGCCTCTGCTTAAATTTGGTATCTTAGCAAGTTTGCGCTGTCACAACCTGCAGGAGCACGGAAAACGCGGCTGTCCCGCACGCCAGCTAAAGATTTGGCCGGCTGTACGTTATGATTTTGCCTTTCCCTTTTCACTGGTGCACAATGAGAATTTTAGATGTGGATGTAAGAATGTTCTTTGTAATCATCGGCCGATATTCACATTACGGGAGCAAAACCAAAGAACTGCTTCTGAAAAAAAAAAAGAAACGAAACACAGGGCGATGAAATAAAAAAGAACGCCACATAAAATAGTTTTCAGCGGAAAGGCTGGCTTTTAAGGAGTATCTTAAAGGCCTTGCGCTTATTACAGAACGTGCTGCTGTGGTGCAGTTGCGTCGGCGTTCTGCTGCTGATCCCATGGTTGTGGGATGAAACTTGGTCGCGGCGGCTGTATTTGGACAGAGGCGAAATGCAAAAACGCCCGTCTGCCGTGCGATGTCTGCACAGGTTAAAGAATCCCAGGTGATCTAATTTAATCTGGACGATTAAACAACGGCGCCCCTCAGAGCCCCAGTGACTCTTCGGAACGCTAAACCCCATTTATACAATAGCTTAATTTCATTTGCTTTTTTTTCATACTGTTGCTGCACCGATGAGCGCCTTGCCTTTCACAGACCTTCTGATTTATGCGTAAGTGTCACGTGAAGCAGACACAAAACAGAGGAGCATCTAAAATTCATCTGTGCTCTCACTCACTCACTCACTCACTCACTCACTCACTCACTCACTCACTCACTCACTCACTCACTCACTCACTCACTCACTCACTCACTCACTCACTCACTCACTCACTCACTCACTCACTCACTCACTCACTCACTCACTCCTCTTGGCCACAGAGCAAGGATGGGCAATCGTTGCATAGACGCTGTAGACATTTATAAAAATAACACCAGCTCTTTAAACTCTTGCCTGTTTTTAATTTTTAATTTATGAAATACAAATTCCGCACTTGTCCTGCATATCTGCGCCGTGTCATGTGGCCGATTGAGTAAATATCGCACTGGCAATATGCGCTGAATTTTGAAAAAACAACCATAATCGCAACACCAAACAAGTATTTAAGAGAAATATTGTTAGCCTTCTTTATGGTGACAGCGACTGAGGGATAAGTGAGCACGCTGTCTGCCTCACCGACCAAGTAAAATTATAGTAACAGAAATCAGAGAGTGAAGGAAAACAAGAAATTCGTTTGCTACACTCCGGCCATGCGATGAGGTGATATATTTTGTTTTTGTGCAATGCTGTTCACTTGTGGCCATGAATGCATTGTTCAAGCGTATATCAATACAGGCATGCATTTCGAGGCTACACCTTCGACTTGACGCAAGAAGTCACCCGAAAAAAAAAAGTACATCTGGAATAATTTCAAGTTTCATCGTGTTTCTAACCTCTTTTAAGTGCGCAACCATAAAAGTTTGTGACTTTGTGAACAGCTCGACTATAACCATAAGTCACCAGTGCATGTCTCTAGGAGCGATTTATACTTGCAAGAATTAGCGCTCTACCCTGAGCGGCGGGAAGCGACTGCGTCATGGCAGAAAAGCAACACCAAAAGTCTAGAAACGGAGCCAACAGACATAAACACTAAATGGATGGCCTAGGCTCTACAGTAAAGCGGAGATGGCGACATGAGTGAGAACAGAGGAGGAATTAGTAGTCGGAAGAAGCGCACTTTCGCCTGGCTCCGCAAACGCCACGACAAAGCGACAGCGGGCCGGGGCATCTGTCGCGGTGAAGAGGCGCCGAGATCACCTTCGCAAACAGCGACCGAGAGCTGTGAAGCGACGTTCATTTCATGCAGTAGCATTTCCAGCATGTAGTCTAGCCAAGCCATCACCACACGCCCTTGGACACTTGGTCGTAGAAAACAGAACACCAAATGAAGTTCCTCTTGAAGTTTCCCTCACGCGGAAGGCATCCGGGGCGACAGCATGTAATGCAAGCGCAACGAAACAAATTCATAAAGGTTTCCGTAGTGACAACGCTCGATATATATACATTGCTACAAAACACGGCACACTACCCATGCATTAATGCAATGTGGTAGTCCAGGTGTAGCACGGATTGGAACAGTTTCTAATGCGAGAGCATTATACTCCTGCCATACTGGAGCGTTTAGTGCCACTTTCAACAAGTGACATTTGCTTAAAGTGTCATTTGCGCACTGTCACACGATGAGCTTTACTGACACTCACTGCAGAACGCACTTTCCTCGCAATGAGTTTGGTGAGCTCCCTCAACTTGGTCCGGCAAGGCGAGAGTGTAGCCTCAACAGCAGTTCTCCGGCATTCAAAAATTTGCTCTGAGAATTAAAAATCTCCATCTTATTTTCATGATTGCGCTTTTTAATGAAAGCTTGTTTTAATTCATATGCAAATAAAGATAATGCGCACACTTGAACAGCTACTCACGCTTTGCTGACGGCGACCCCTTTCCGCGGTAGGCCTGATGAGTCCACTGGGTGTGTGTACGCAATTTCGGTGATTGGGGAGAGCGAATTCTCAAGTTTCAGCGAACCCAAATGTACAGCGAGTGTAGTTTTGCCAGAGGTGACCTGAAATCGACTGTCGCTTACGTTACAGGGCGCGCATGCACTGAACGGGAAGCGCCGTTGGGACTCGGACTGCCGCTCAATGTTTTAGGCAGCCAGCAGCAGTCTCTGCCGTCGCTTGTGGATGACAAATAAGGCCGTTTCATTGAATGCGAACGGTCACCGAATATGCTTCTGCGTAAACTGATCCAAAATGACGTATTCGTATCATCGAAGAAAGCAGGGACGATTACCGAGAAGCGCCGGTCCTACGCGATATGTCAGCAACCAGGCTGCCAAGTGTTTCCCAGGCGTGCAGTCGCATCGGCGCTTCCTACAGAGTTGTCGCACTTTGTAAATAAGCAAGGGTACAACCGTTACAAAAATGAGATTAATTAAGATAACTAATGCGCAGGTCGCGTTTTATGCCATGCAAACGAGCACTAGCAGTTTGCATACGGCGATGTAAACAAGAGTACTGGAATGCAGTCGTACTCATCGCTGCATCCCTGGGCAAATTTCGCGCTTATGCGGTAAATATTCAGTCATGTACTATGGTCTTCAAGCACTCATTTAGCGTGTACACAAAACATTTGCTAAAAAAGAAGAAAAAAAAGCGAAAAACGCACATGAAAATATTACATCTCCGAATGATTGTCTTTGGCTTCGTCATTGACAAGCCGCAATTAAACTATATACTTGTTTTTTTAGGCCTGCTACTGCTTTTTTTTTGTTCTAACCTACTTTCCTTTCCGTTAAGTCAGTTCTCCTTGTGACCACGCTTGCTTTAACCGTTTTAATTGTATAAGCACTGAAGTCGTTTCAATAGGGCGAGTGAACTTTTATTGGTTCAGTGAATTTTTTGTTTTTTTTTTCTGCCTTAAAACAAGCTAATTCCATGTCCTCTATCTACTCTCGAAGAGTGGAATTTCATTGATCAGGGCATATTATGTACTGTATTTTTTTTTTTAAAGCAATGCCACTGTACCGCTTTCTAGTGCTCGGGGGCGTGCGGCTGTCAAGCTGTCATCTATGACAACTTTTACTGCCGGCCTCCACTGTTCTGTACCCTGTGAGACGCGAATAAAAGCACTACTGTTATTAAAATCAATGTCCACACAACCAAACCAGTCCGGCGTTGCTGTATGGGGAGGGGGGGGGGGGGGGGGCGAAGCGATGGCGACGGCTGTTGTTCAGTGCGGGTAGGGCAGGCTGTGTTCGAGCTTCGGAGTCATCCCTAAATCTCGAATGAATTCGCGCAGCTTCGTTGACTAGAATGTATCTCAGCCGAATGCTATTATAAATTTTGTCTAGCAGCATTATGCTAGTTTTATTTGTGTGCATCTTTTTTATAAGATAAATATTCCTCGTTCCACCAAAGAGGAAGAGATGAAGGCCCAATGAACGAAATCTCTTGTGGGAAGTGCCTGACGACGTGGACTGGTGGAACGAAAAGCTGAAAAATAAAATCGGCGCAAGAACTACTTTCGGAACTTCTTGAGGGAGCGCACGGAGTTACCTGTTATCCAGATTGCACCGACCACGAAGGTACCCTGAGAACACGACCAAAATTTCAGTAGGTTGTCGAAATTTCCGGCGCTCTTCACTACGGCGTCCCTCATAGCGTGAGTCGCTTTGGACCGTTCCCCCATAAAAACAAAATTATTTGCAGATCATTCCAGAATTCTAAATACGATATTTGCAAGTTTCATTAACTATAACGTAACCTTGCGTTTTCACAGTTGGATTTCCACCGAGACCAGTTTGCAGCCTTCCTCCTGTAAGAGGTCCCTGCAGAGCCCTCTACTTCGCATGGGCGTATGACCCAGCTGCAGGCCACTGCCGGTTTTTTGTTTACGGTGGCTGCTACGGAAATTCCAACAACTTTAGAACTTGCGTCGGATGTATGAAGAGTTGCACTGGTAAGTACAACACGCACGAGGGAAATACAAGGTGTATTACCTTTAAAAATTCTACCCTGTCGGATAAAACATGTTTAGTTTTCGTTTTTTTCTTTTCAGGAAGAAAAGTCTCAAATATATTGCAGATCTGTCACAGGCCGATTAAAGAAATGGCAAGATTTAGATCAATAATAATGGCAATGTATGGGGACAAGGATAGCGCTCAGTACGCGTAACAGTTTAAAGAGGAGAAGCGCTTATTCTGCTACCGAACACCTGCTATGCATTTACTACGTACAGCAATAAATTCCCAAATGACCTGACCTGGTGTTCTAAGCGGCTATACTGCGTGCTACTAATTTCACATTCCGTGATTTGAAATCCCCCAAGAAAGACCGGTGTTTTGGTTTCACAGAAAAAAATGCATTTGGGACTTATTGGGGCACTCGGCGTCTAGTGTATATTGCAGCAAATAGGTGCTGTGAAATATTATACAAGCAGATGTGACCTTTCAGCTCATCCACTATTATGCGTGACTATTCTGCGTTAACCTTCCAAATACTGTACCCTTGCCTCTGAATAAACTATTATTATCAATAATATTTTTTCGAGAGTTCCCGAGCACACCAGTTATACTTATTAACCGTGGAACGCGTGCGTGCTGTGCCCGCTGGCTGCCGTTCAACGGAAAAGTGCCGGCCTCACCCCCCTCCTCGTCATAGTCGCTACTCGCTTCTTTCTGCGTGGCACATGCGCACGCTGTTAACTGTGACGTGGGCTGCTGCGGCACTTCGGTAACTGCCACCGCTTTTCGTCGGGTGAGCGCGCCCACCGCTTCACTTATTCGAGAGTTCCCCAGCACGCCGACTGTCCCCGGTTAACGTTGGTGTGCGTACGTGCTCTGCCTGCTACCAGCCGCCCAACGGTGAAGTGTCTTCCTCGCCCCCTGCTCCTCATAGTAGGCCCTACTCGCTGCTTTCTACGAGGCGTCAACACAGTCTGGCGGCTTCAACTACGGTTGCAGCGGGTATCCAGAATCTTCAGCCATTCTTCCACTGAGTCAAGGTGATTGTTTGTTTTAGCTAGACTTCCTTTCATGAACAGTTTCCCGTACTGCTGTTAGTTTTGTTGGGTCGTATCTGCGCTAGTCGCCTAATTTTTCTTGTCTATTTTTAGAGGTTAGTCTCGTTTTGCTGTTCACGATCGCAGATCATGATAATTGTATTGCTTCTCAAAAGCCTCTTCCTGCTGATGGAAAACGTCATGTGCGGACTGCCAATTTTCGCATCATCTCGGTCAGTCACGATCTATAATAGCCGCTAATACATTTACTGCCATTGGTCAAGCCAACAGAGAAGCTTGAATATGCAAAACTTGCCGCACTAAGAAAAAGAGACTGAATAGAGGTACTGAGACCGCTGATGAAAAGTATGGGTCTTAGCCCTCACTGCTGCATGAGCTTAAAAACCAGGAAAAGTTTGGAATCGCTGCCAGTTCTTCATAAGAAAGTTGATAAATCAGTTCGAGAGCTCGAAAGATGGGTGTCGTTTCTATCTGAGAAGTACGGTTGCATTTTGAAACAGCAGCCAGAAAGTGAAGAACTTCAACTGTCTCAGGGTGATGAACTGGAAGCTTTGAAAGCAATTGTGTTGAGAGTTGTGTTGTGTTGACAGTGGAGCATAGCTTAACCGTTGCGCCACTGCACTGGTAGTGCTATGAGCCCCAGCAATAAATTAACTGATGAAAAAGAGGAGTCACCTACACGAAAATGTTCTCTAATGATATTGCACTGCACTGTACTTTTAAGGGTAAGTCAAGCGTCGTCAAAGTTTTTTATTTATTTATTTTGTGGCCAACCACAAAGACTTTGAGGATCGTCGGCTGTGAAGCGCTCCCTCTCTGAGGTGTCATGATAAATCCGGTGAGCAAGAATTGTTGTACCCAACAAGCTCCACGATGAACTCAAAGCCAGGACAGAGAGGATCCAGAACGCCAAATCAGAGCAGTTTGCGTTCCGGAATGCAACGAAAATAGCTGCCGGTGTCAAGATGTGAAGTTTGCGCAGTGTGTGTCGCTAAGCCCCGGTGACGAGGCGGCTTCTCTGTCTTGTCGCCACAATCCTTGTGTCAAAAACCTAAAGAAGGTGGCGTCACAGGCAATAGGAAGCGAGTGGAACCTATATAATGTTTCACATGCGACTTGAAACACGCCGTTGTCCTTGGTATGCATGTGGTAGACTTTGGTTCCTCGACAGCCTACCGGCTTGGCACCCAGCGCTACAGGAGGCGTTTACAACTGCCACACTAGTTGCGTTATAAGATTTTACAACCTCTTAAAAAGCGCACACAGAAAGTTGGACACTTACTGCACTTTCTTGGTGCGTTCTACTTTTTATCTTCATATTTTTAATGATCTTACAATCGTATAACGAACAATTATCTAATTTTCTCAAGTTGCGGAATTACTACGTTAAATACCTACGCCTCCCACCTTTTATCTCCTGTTCTGCTATGAAATAACGGCAAAACTACCAGAGCTTGATATTACAGCGCAAAGCACAATTTCACAAATGGACTCTAAACCCCGTGTTATAAAACCCCCCACAGGTGCATTTGATGAGTTAAAAAAGAAATCAACCATTTCCGACATGCTCAAAAAAATTATTCTACTCATCATTCACTCCAAATATCAATAGGCGCAGTTCCGTCTCTGAGAGTGCTTGTGCGAATTATACAAAATGTTTGCATCGTTTGGTTGGTTTTCAGATTTTAACTCCTCTGTCAATCAGTTTGCAGACCGAGGAATGCTCAGACAAGCTTGGAGATTGGAGTTTAAGGCAGAGTAAGGCTGTGAAGTTACTAATAAAAAAATATTGCGAAGCAATGTTGTGAAAGCAGATACGGTAATCAAATTCAAAAAGAAAAAAACGCAATATTTTTGAATGAGATCGAAACATTTATTAATGCGAGAGTATTATATGGCTATGTACAGTCTTTGTCAAAAGTAACCAGGCTGCATGGTTTGCTTCCAGCTTGTATCATGCAGCCCTTGTGGCTTTCCTAAAGATGGAAAGGTGTTGGAAGGTAAGAAGACCCCCAGTCCTTACCTTTAACGACCATTTCAGCTTCAGGGAAGCTGCAAGGGCTCCAGTGTGGGAGCTAGAAGCAAACCATGCAGCCTGGTTACTTTTGACAAAGACTGTACGTGTCATCAAAATTTGTCCGCACATTCATGTCGTTCTATAAAGATATCTGAAAAAAAGTTTGCATCAGGCAGTGGGTGAAAAAATTCCGCCAAATTACAAATTTGCTTCATGTGGAATGATTAATAAAACGCCAAAAACACACTTAGACATCGCAATAGCCATGGATATCTGTATAGCATGGGGATATTTTGCTTTCGCATTGCTCCAATGTGGGTCACCGCAGTGACTTTAAAGAAGAAATTTAAAAAAATGAAACGCAGAAGAATGAAAAGAAAAAAAAACAAATGAAAACATAAATGGAGGGAGAAAAAGAGGACAGGGAAAGGAAAGGCTCTCACAAGGCTCTCACATTTCCGCTGCTAAGCAGACTTAAGTGCAATCCTGTGATTTTTATGTATTGTTTTTAGATGTATACTTTATTCATTGCCCTTCCTCCTACCTCAGCGAAAATTACAATTTAAAAAATTTCATATTTCTCGTATAGAGACAATAGGTACAAATTAATTCGTCAAAAATTTCCAGACCATTTTAGTCTTTTCGTAATCGTTCCTTATGTTCATTATTTTGCCACCATTTATTCCAGCAACCTTCGTAACCCGATTGGTAGAACATATTTTAGCTTCACTAGTTGTGACGTGTAACCAACCTTAGCTTTATTGCTCTAATCTTATTGCTGTCTATTAACACGGTCTAATGACTTTTCTAGATTATAGTGAATATTCTTTTCAACCTAGTGAAGCAGCGTTCCGTTCCTTGAAACCTATTTGCCGTATGCCTTCTTCAGCAAAACCAATCCTTTCTGCCGGGAGCAAGTTGTGGACCTATGACTTTCATAGAAATTTTGCTTCTCACAAGGAAGTCTAGCGCCATTGTTAGGCCGTCGGCACTGCCCGTCTGCTCTTCTAGGAATGAGCGCACCGCATGGGAGAATGCGTCCTCCGTTATGGCTGGAAGCGGCAGCGTCAACACGCGCGACAAAACATTTGTGTCGTTGCGAAGCCGAGTCCTAGCCAGCCCGCAGACTCTCTAGCTATAGGCGCCGCAAAAATGCACAGTAAAAATGTGAGCAGAGGTTTAAACATCGCAGATGAGAAGGCGCAGAGCCTTGCGGCAACCCAAGCAGCACAGATAATAGGTCCTACAAAGGACCAGTGAAGAATCCATTTACAATAATGGACCGCTGTGCCGCTTGGGGCAGGGAAAACGCAGGGCAGCCGCAGCCGTTCTACATTGCGTTTCTATATTATGCTGCTTTTATTCACGAGGAGCAAACGCTCACCAGTTGAAGTGGCTAGCCCGCTTTGTGAGATTTCGACGTTTCGTCTCCGACTGTAGTGCACCCCGGGATTGTTTCTTCCGGGAATAAGATGTGGACCTGTGACTTTCATAGAAATTATGCTTTCCGCAGGGAAGTGTTGCGCCAGTGTTGGGCCGCCGGCACTTCCCGCCTGGGTTTCTAGGAATCAGCACATAGCAAGGAAGAATGCGTGCTCCATTGTGGCTAAAAACAATAGCGTCAAAAAGACGGACAAAGCTTTTGTGTTCTTGTGAAACAGAGCCTAAGCCAACCAGCAGGATCAGTGTTTATAGGCGCCGTAAACGTTCGCAGTAACAATGCGAGCAGACGTTTAAACATCGCAGCCGTCGTTCCCAGCGGTACACGCGCAAAGCCATGCGGCAAAGGAAAAGCGCGGGGTGGCTGCTGCCACTGTACAATGCCTTTTCCTATCATGCCGCTTTTATACACGAGGAGACAACGCTCCTCAGTGTAAGTGTTGCAGTGTTTAAGTATAGTTGTCCTGCTTTGTCAGTGTTGAACACTTTATCTCCGACAGTGGCGCACCGCTTCTGGTCTATACAGCTGAAGGCCTGCACCTGGCAGGCCTGTCCATGTGACGTGCAATTACTGCACCGGTTGCCCTTCTTCCTAAACACACGGCTTGGAAATGTAGACAGAGACGGAAAGCACTAGCGGAGGCCGAACACGCTGCATGCAGGATAATCTACTTGGAAGCAGTATCAACTTCTAGAAGAGGGGCAGAAACGTTATCCACAAAACAATGTCTTCAGCAATGACCCGAAGTAACTACAGTTTTAATAATGGCTGAAAAAAATCTCTGCAAGGCCTTTCTGGATCTGCTAACCGTCAGCGACGTCCATAATCACGGCCATAATTATCTGAATATACGCTTTGATTTTTTTCTTTTACCTACCGGCACAGCTATTTAGCCGCGCCAAGCAGGATGATGCAAGGTGGAATCGCCACTAGGACAGAACTACTTCTGAGGTAGAAAAAGAAACAGACGTGTTGAGTGAGGTATCTTTGGGGGATTAATGAAACTTAAATAGGCGAAATTTATCAGTCCCCATAAACAGAGCGCCGCTTATACAATGTGGTTCATGTAACTTGAACCAAGGATTTAAAAAAGTAGCGCACCAGAGCTGGTTGAAACCAAAGTAAAGGTTGTTTCCCGTCGGGCAGCGCTCCAAAGAGTATATATTAAATTCCGCTTACTTAGTTAATTACTTTAGATTATTTATGAAAACAATTAAACAATCACTCTAGGTACACATGCGTTTCGTTTAGTTATAGATAGGCTATGAAGCGGTCGATACAGTTTTTTGAAGCTATATATTTTCCTACATTGTCCTTTTTTCCAGCATTTAAAGACAGCCCGCCAAATATGAAAAAAAAAAAAAAAAACACGTGACTGCGCTCTTGCGCTACCGTATTGTAGCGCTGCAAGGCGTGTCCTTGGGGAACGAAGCTTGCGTGCTCACCGTCTCGAATTTATCGGCCGACGCCGCTCTCAGCATAGTGTTGAAATTGCGTCAGCACATTCCCCCGGAACATGGAAAGCGCGAATTGTGATCTGTGATAAGTGATAAGCAGGCCTTCGTACGGAGCTTCTATGGAACCACCGCGTAGGAAAAACAAAAAAGAGGGAAAAGCAGCGGAGTCGCGTATTTCAAGGTAGCAGCGTTTTTTCTTATATATTTATCATTTTGCACCCCGCCGAACTGAGCAGCTGCTGCTGACTTGGGCACGGTCAGCGCGCACGTTTCATTCACATCTACGGCCAGAAAGTGTATATATTTCTTTATTTACCTCTACCCAATAGCTGCTTTCCAAGAGCAGTTTCCTTAACAAACCTGAACGCTTTCACTGTTTACTTAAGGGAAATAAATAGCGCACAAGAGAAGACGGGACAAGCGAGGAGACACAGACAAGCCCTAGCACAAGAGAAGACGGGACAAGCGAGGAGACACAGACAAGCGCTGTGTCTCCTGTGCCTGTGTTTCACTGTGCCCTCTCCCCTGCACAGGCTTTAGACAAAATAGTGTTTGTGATCCTTCATTTTACCCTGAAACATTGCACTGTTTACTTACATAGCATATGTATTTAATCTCTTACTTCACAGGCAATATTGCCTCACGCTCTATTTGGTGTTAATTCTCAAGATGATCGTAACTTTAGACCAACTTATAGAGAAATTAAAATTCGTAAATATGATTACTGTAACGTCAAGAGACTGACGCGGCCAGAATGGGCCAGGAAACAAACACGGGTTGATTTCATACTAGTCGAAATCAAGAGGAATGAATGGGCTTCGGCAGGGCATGCAATACGAAGGTAAGATGAACATCTGGTCCTTAAGGATAACGGAGTGGATTGCAAGAGAAGGCAAGCATATCGGGGCTGGCAAAATGTTAGGGGCGCGGCGGATGAGGCTAAGAAGTTTGTGGGCATAGCGTGGCCGCAGCTGGCAGAATACGAGGGTCAATCGGAGAGACATGGCAGAGGTCTTTGCCCTGCAGTGGGAGTAAGTCAGGCTGGTGATGAAGAGGATGTAGTACACTCCATTGATGACAGCACGAAAGCTGGGCACGGGAGCCCCATCTTTAAGGGCCCTCGGGACGGGCCCGACCAAACGGCGAAGGCCAGATCACTGCGTGTTGCTCTCAGCTGCGTCTTCGTCCTGAGGTTTTTGTTTTACACTGTCGGCGGCTGACCGACAGTTGCATCACATGCACCACTAGGAGTTGATGCATTCGCGGCGGTGCGCGCTGGCACAGGCCCGCCCAGGTGTTTTGGGCCGAGTTGTCGGTTGGCAGTGGACAGCACAGCCAGCTTGCACTAAGCCTATGGCGCTTGACGCCTGGCTTCATTACGTCACCGAAATAAACATTTGTTGAAAACGCAATGGAACAAACAGCACCTCTGCCGGGAGAAAATACATCGGGAAGACGAGCTGCTTCTACGTCGCACGAATTTCGGTTGCTCTCGTTCTTCCAGGACCATCCAAGTTGCCCCCTGGTATTCTTGGGACCGATAAAATCGTGCTCATGGCGGTTCGGCGCACACACTCCGCAGTGCAGGATCACTGAGGAGTGGCCAACGAGTTTCGCCGGGTCGCTTCTCACAGCCGTGCTTCTCAGCACCGCTTAGTGTTGATCGTTCTATATCTAAATGGAAACGACCGGTAACACGCACAACAACGTGTGATGAGAATTATACGATATAGAACACAAAGAACGACGATTAGATGTTAAATGAGATTGGCTTTCTAGAAATCACTTGAATCTGAGAACACTAAAGTTAGGCAGAAAATGAGGACTATCAATTTCGGCTACGATGAAGAGGAATATAGGTGTCAGTTCACCATGCAGCGAAGTACCATCGAATGAAACTTGCGAGGAAGTTGCTGAAGGTTCACGATATAATTCATGACTAGATTTCACGACATAGTGTGTCGGCGTGCGGGTTTAATTTTCCTTTCTAATAAAGAAGGTCAATATTGTGTTGTTGAAAGTATCATACCTTACCTAAGCAACCGGTCTATTTGCAGACATGTTGCTTACACAACTCAGTTAGCAGAGGTCGGTCTGCATGGCAAACTTAAACCGGCGACATATTAGGCTAGCTTTTGAATGGTCCACATGAAGTAGGCGCATTTTTTTTTCAGAGAAACAGTGCACTGGTGCGCTGCAAGTTATATTATGGCCCCAATAAATAAGTGGTAATCCATTACCATCAGCGTCCTCTTGGCAGATCACAGCTCTCATGCTACATCACTCTCAAGACATTGACTTATAGTGCCTTTAAAGAGTCAGCCGCCATTAACACTAGCTTCTCATTTAAGGCTTGTTTCGCCATTTTAAATCATTCTTTTTTTATAGTCCTATATAACTTTCATAACTCCGGTTGTCGAAGTGCGTAAGTTAGAGGAATAACAAGCGCAGGCTAATCGTTTGCATAATCTGGAAATACTCAGCTGAGCATAAAAAAGCCTCTTATCTCAGACTTACCTTTGGTCGGGGGCAGTTTACGACACCGGCTACTTTAATTTCTTACATTCTATATCGGCAGCAACCCAACACCTAACCCAAAAAAGTGACTATAGCGCAACTTAGTTGGCAGCAGATTAAACTGCGAGATTTTCTTTTAGGCTCCTCAGCAAGATTTGTGGATACTCCACATCCCAAATGTTCGAGAAGATGGCGACATCGTCGTGGAAGGGATTGCGTACTCTGACAGACCATGAAACACGTCGCCCATTAGACTTGTAGAAACCATGTGGCGCGTTTTCGGTCCAAAGCTCAGCATGAGTGGAAACGAACGGGTTGTATCGCTGGCACACTGAGTAAGGGTGACTTGCCAATAGCCTCACTTGAGGTTCAGACAGGCTATATAACATGACTTCGGCATGGTCTCCAGCATTTACATTAGCACGAAGCCAAAATGAAAATGAGAGCAGAATGTTTACTGTGCAACATCCGTCCGCACGGAGTGCGCAATTTTGACTTGTTGCTTATGATCGGTCAATATGATCAGCGTGAAAAGTTGTGAAATGCGGTCGCCACGCAAACATGTCTTTGAATAGAACGCAGCCTACTTTGCAACGGCCCAAATAATTTTCCTTGCTAGAATGAGAGGATAGGTTCGATCTCTCGGTGGCCGTAAGGGTAAGAACATTTTGCAATGTTTGACTTAAAGCATAAATTTGCAGAAATTTCAGATTAAACTGCAGCAATCACTTTGCCGATCAAATGTACAACAATCATATTTCGTACCTTGGGCTTTCGCGACTAATTCCACAACCGGCCTCACCGTTTTCTGATCTTTTATTTTTTTTTGTACACAGTTGTGAAAGTCAAGTACAAGCCAGAGTGCTGTAGTTTTGTTCATTCATTTTTGATATCACCTGGATGGAAAGAGGACAATCAACTGAAGAATTTATGGTGCTCTCTCAATTCTCATTGTTGTAATCAAAGCGGTGCCTGAAATAAGAAGGAAAATCATGTTGGCGAAGTAGTGACACACCAGCAAATGAGCTATATTACGTCTTGAATAAACAGGCAAGGAAGGTTTCTTAATAATAATAAAAGTAAATTTATTCTGCCTCAAAAAGAACATGGACAGAGGACTGTATAAACAGCTGTCAAAAAGCAGCTTGAGAAGGGCGCGGCCTCCATTTTGTAAACCAGTAGCAGCAGATAAGCAACGACTCAATCGTCTTGTAGACTTATACAAATCTCAAAAGTCTCAAAATCTCAAATAAAAATCTCAAAATCTTCAATCTCTGAAATTTCTCAAAACATGAAATACAAATCTCAAAATCACCAAGCTAAAAAAATAAAAATATTAAAATCTCAAATCTCAATTAGCTTGAAGACGTACAAAAATACACAAAAGATAACGTAATACATCGGAAGATCCCTAAAGAGGGCTGGGCAGAACCCGCAAAAGCAAGTTTGTTACAAACGTGTGACACTTTCATGCATCAAATGAAAAACCCAGATGCAAAGTCAGTTGTTGTGCCATAAATTAACTTGAAAAATACCAGGTAGTACCTTCTATATACATGCTACGCAGTATCCGATCCGTGCAGCTGAAGTCAAAATTTACACATTCGTAAGCGTTCATAGGGTACATAGGGCATCTCACTGTTCTCGTCAGAGTATAATTAGAAGAGATGCAATGGAAATGCTTGTCATTTAATCATTATATTCATTTAAATGGCCAAACAAATGTGTTTCTGCGCTGGCATTTACGTATTTCGTGAAAAAAATCCTTCCTTCTCGTCTACAATGAGACCAAATGACACATACAGTTCTGTCGTCTTGAATTGATCCAGATTACTGCTGTTATTTCCTTACATTTACGGCAGTAGAACACATAGAAAAGTACAAACCTGCACTCTGTACTAACTTAATCAAAGCTCCTGTTTTGCATACATTAGTAACTTTAGTTGTTTTCACATACGGCCCTAGAGAGAAATATTGTTTTGTTGCATAATACTGTGATTTCCCATTGACTGGAGCGGCAATCAGAAAGCTGAAATCCTCCGCCTGAAAAGCAGGCATCAAATTAATCATACACCTCTTCCGAGACAGGCGTTCAGGCGGCCGTGCGCAGACTCCGAAGGCCGCATCCGCATGCGCTTCCCAAACGATCAGACAGCGGTCTTTAAAGTAGCCGATGTTCTTGTACGAGTTCTGCGACAGGCGTTTCTTCAGGATGGATAAAGGTTAAGTAAGGCGTAAAGTGAATTGCTGCAGGCCACACTACAGCATCGATCTCCTATGGGGGTACTCAAGTGAAGGTTTTCAAAAATCTAGAAGCGATTACCAAGCCAAAATGATCCGTAACTGTCGGGAGCCAAGACAGTCACGCAGCAGTAGCATGCATTTTGTATGCACAGCAAACTATTTCTGAGTGTGCTCTGTTCTAATTAAGTCTGTATAATTCGATAATCACCATCGTCCGTGCCGATAGTTGCTAAAGAAAGCTATCGCAAAATATTTTGTGTTCTCTTGGTCACGGGTGACTGAAGGAGGAAAGCAGAGGCATGGCAGCAAGCGGGAAATTGGTGAATAGGTTCTTTTTGAGGATAGGAAATGACGCAGCAAGTGTTGCGCGTCTCGAGCGCCATCCGAACCGTGCTGTAAGGAAAGGCGGGAAAGTGGCAGTCAAAGAAGGAAGAGAGAAAGAGGAGCCGTAGTGGATGGCTCCGGAGTAATTTCGTCCACCTGGAGATCTTTAACGTGCACTGGCATTGCACAGCACACGGGCGCCTTTTCGTTTCGCCGCCATCGAAACGCTGCCGCCGCGGCCGGGTTCGAACCCGGGTACTCCGGCATGGCAGCCGAGTGCCCTAACCACTGAGCCACCGCGGCGAAAATGGCTGTCTGTTTCTGGACGTTCGGTGTTTTCTAAATATATCTAAATCTAAATGTTTTCTAAATCTAAAACTTCCATGTTGGTCAAACTGCAGGCTTGTGATCTCGTTTACTAGGGTTTCAACGGGCAGCAGCTTGGCCTGAAACCACAAAACTACAAGGCCTTGTGGTTCAATGTTTTCCTGTATATAGAGCAACTTTGAAAGTTTACGCAGTGAAGATGAGGTCGAAGGAGAACCATGAGAAGTTTCCGAATGAAGATGGGGGAGCAGGAGGGCCAAGGATTTTGTTTTGAGGGTTAGGAAGTATGGCAGCAAAAAATGAAGGCATTTTCGCATCTCTTGAGAGCAGTCCAAATACACGCCTAAATCCCTTTTAAATAGAGAAATACTTTAAACGGCCGGTGCAGTAGCTCGAAAATGTGCCCGAATGTATCAGAGTTAACAGAAATCTGACAAGGCCACCAAATATGCTTAGTACTTCTCATTTCTTCCATTATCAACCTATTCGGAGGGAAAAATCTGAGGCGCGTTTACAGCAAAAGCAAACTCTGGGGTTCTGTGCCATTTGAAGGACCTTTACAGAAGTAATCCATACGCCATAGCCAGAGAGGATACGATCATTTTTTAGGACGGGAGTATTATCTTGATATAGTAGCTGCTTGTACTTTTCAAGGAAGTAATTATGGTTCAAAGTGCACACAACAGCCATTATCAGCTTATTGACACCATCAATACAGTTGAGTTTCCCCTTCAGGTGGTGACGAGAGGAAACACTTGAACATGATGAATAGATGGTTCGGACTCGCAAACAATCACGTTACTCGATGGCGGCACAAGAAGGTTAACTATTTATTAACACATGAATAAACGAGAAGAAACAAGCAAGGAGAAAAGTATTTACAACAGGACTGAACCATCGATTACACGAAATCAGCCCCACTTAACTGGGAGCGTTCCCTTTTAAGCCTTCTGTCTGCGCCCTTGGCGGGGACAGCAACCAATCAAATACTGGGGAAAGGATGCCAGCAAATCAAAAAATTGAGAGGGCACTTTGGCTCTCTAAAGTGCAGCAAGGCGAAAGCGTTTCCTGGCCACTGTTTGTTTTTATTTACTTTTCTATTTTTCATATTTTGTTTTTATTTATTTTTGCTACTTTTCTTAATTTTATTGTTTTTTATTTTTATTTCCACTTCTTATTTTTATTTTATTTTTGTTTATTTCCTTGTTTTAATTTTTATTTTCTTTTTTTTTCACTTTAGTCATTTTATTTTATTTATGAAGCCCATGCGTTCCCATTATAGATGCGCCTTTATTCATGCTGGAACCTTGAGCCTTTTAAGCAGCGACGCCGAAAGGCGAACGAATCTGCCGACGCGTCTGTCGACACTCCTGCCGACGCGTTTGTCGACACGGCTGCCGACGCATCTGTCGACACTCCTGCCGACGCGTCTGTCGACATGGCTGCCGACGCGTCTGTCGACACTTCTGCCGACGCGTCTGTCGACACTCCTGCCGACGCGTCTGCTAACGACAGTATGAGGCATTAAAGGCTTTCGCCTTAATACCTAGGAAAGGAGAGGTTCCGAGCACGCACACAAAAAGCACTGACCTCGCCGCGTTCCTAACCTCCGCCTTCCTCTTCGTTTCCCCTCCTGCACACGTGCATACGAGCCGCACGTAGGCCACGGGAACAATTACCGCCGAATGGTTCTTATTATAAGAAAAAGGAAAGGCTGTCGCTGAGGGGGTCCAGCGTCCAGTAGCAACAAACACGACTGCAGGCGTTCAAACACTGCACTGAACGCTTCGTGCTATAAAGTATTTGTTGTGGGGAGGCAAACCGCAGAGAGAACACGCGTTCTGGCGACGGCGCCAGCAGCAACAGCAGCAGCCACCGATGCGCGTCGCGCCGTGCGTCCGTGGTGCATCCGTCGTGCGTCCGCGGTTCCATGCACTGTGCTGGAGGCTGCATGGCACCGCAGAAAGTTCAGTGAACTTAACAAATACCACAGGCTTAGCCAGTTCTACTGCACGTAAAGGGTATATTCTAGTAGTCTAGGAATAGCCCGAGTTTTTGCCAAAGGCAGCCAAACCAAACCATTGCACACAAGTTCAATGCGGTAGTACATATAGTGGGCATTCACCGAACCACAATTAGCCAGGCGTTATTTGCTTAGACTGACAAATGTTTAAAACATCAGGGTTCACTGACGTTTCGACGAGGGACCAGTCTTCATAAGAAAGGTACGTGATTCATCCAGACCGGTACCTACGGTGGTTATAAACAGGACGCTAGAATGCGCCTTAGAACCACGAAAAAAAGAGCGAAAACAAACTACGAAAAAGTGCGAAAAAATCGCACAAACGTGCGCTGGGCCTGAGATGAGCAACTGTCCAGAACGATGTACAGCGACTGCACTCGGAGCAGACCAGAAAACTCCGTAATGCACACACGCACTACAGAACGCACACAAATGCACTTGTCATCCCAGTAGAGTTTCGGCTGAGTTCATTGTCAAAATATATATCTTTTTTTATGTGTCAAGCATACATGGCGAATTCGTTTCCAAGAACGTTCGCATAAAAGGGGAATCTTTTTTTCTCCAGGAACTAAAGGTCAGCGCTGCGACTAATTGGGAAATTTCTCAAAATTGTGAGTGCGATACGGCTCCACAAGACTAAAGTGAAAGTGGATTCATTGCAGCGAGCCCCGCAGGTCGACCGACAGGTTCAAATGGAATCGTCACATTCTCTGCTCACTTTCCAGCGGTCGGGAACGGCACCTGATTGATTGAAGCCGGCCACACCACGTCCGCCACCCGCCAGCCTGAATGTTCTCCAAGGGAGGGCCTTCTTTTTACCCGCCCCAAGGTTTAGCATCAACTTAAAAAGAAAATTCCGTGCAGGGCAAAGAAAAAATGAATATTGCTTTTGGAGTTTCAGAGAGGAAACCCAAGCAGCGCAGGTAATCAACCTAGTATTGCAAATGGATGGTTTTACTCTGGTACCTTGTAGGACAGCCTCTGCCAATACATTTTCAATATTGGGCCGATTAGATGCGCTGCTGGGGACCTGTTTGCATATGCCTAGTTCCTGCTGTTTCAGCTGACATAAAAGATGACATGTGGTTGTGCAAAAGTAAGGCTGTATTGCAAAAATTTTGTTTTTGACGCGAAACCAGGATAACCTGAATTAATATGAAAACAGGAGAACGTTGTCACAGGCTTAACTGGAGAAGTTACTTCAAAAACAATTGGCTTCTGAGATCGAGGAGCTGCCCTAAGCTCTTAAATGTTTCATGACGTTTTTGTTTTGTAGTTCATTATTCTCGATAAACAGTGAGGCGTAACACAAGAAGCAGACAGCAACACACGTGAACTGCAAGACCAGAACATTCGTGTTGTTTGTGCACGTCACTGTGGTGTGATGTGTAGACGAATGTGGGCAGTAGCGCACATGTCTGCTCTTCCCGTGGTTGATTTATAGTTCCTTGGGCCATTCACTGAGAGCAGCCTTGGTCCTATTTCTTCTCTCTACTATGTCGTGCGCATGGAGCGCCTCTTGCGACCTCTACAATGAATTTATGATTACAGCGAGGCGAAACGACTATCCTCTCATATTTGATAGAATTTGTTTTTTTGTGGGAGTCCGCATTTTGTTAGCCAAATATTTATTGGGGATGTATCGGAGTTTGTAAACCGCCACAAAAGGTACCAGGCAAATGCATAGGCCACCCGTTGAACAAGCTCGGACTTACCCATCACTTGTTTCCTTTTGACTCTACATCAACACGTCTCCTGCGGTAATCAAATACGCCCGGTCCCGATATTTTCTCCACACATACGTCAGCTGTGTTCGGAAGGAAAATAATATTTTTAAACTTTATTCCCGACTGGTTGTAACATGTGTAAACACCCGTGCGTGATCATGCAGCCTCTAAATATATATGCTTTAAACTGTTGTCTTGTTAATGCAGGTGAAGATGCAGGTGCAGGCTCAAACCTTTCTTTAGAAAGTAAGTTTGTTTGTTTGTTTGTTTGTTTGTTTGTTTGTTTGTTTGTTTGTTTGTTTGTTTGTTTGTTTGTTTGTTTGTTTGTTTGTTTGTTTGTTTGTTTGTTTGTTTGTTTGTTTGTTTGTTTGTTTGTTTGTTTGTTTGTTTGTTTGTTTGTTTGTTTGTTTGTTTGTTTGTTTGTTTGTTTGTTTGTTTGTTTGTTTGTTTGTTTGTTTGTTTGTTTGTTTGTTTGTTTGTTTGTTTGTTTGTTTGTTTGTTTGTTTGTTTGTTTGTTTGTTTGTTTGTTTGTTTGTTTGTTTGTTTGTTTGTTTGTTTGTTTGTTTGTTTGTTTGTTTGTTTGTTTGTTTGTTTGTTTGTTTGTTTGTTTGTTTGTTTGTTTGTTTGTTTGTTTGTTTGTTTGTTTGTTTGTTTGTTTGTTTGTTTGTTTGTTTGTTTGTTTGTTTGTTTGTTTGTTTGTTTGTTTGTTTGTTTGTTTGTTTGTTTGTTTGTTTGTTTGTTTGTTTGTTTGTTTGTTTGTTTGTTTGTTTGTTTGTTTGTTTGTTTGTTAGGTTTAAAGTCCCAAAGCGACTAAGGCTATGAGAGACGCCGCAGTGGAGGGCTCCGGAAATTTCGACCACCTGGGGTTCTTTAACGTGCACTGACATCGCACAGTACACGGGCCTCTAGAATTTCTCCTCCAAAGAAATTCTAGCCGCCGCGGCCGGGATCGAACCCGCGTCTTTCGGGACAGCAGCCGAGCACCATAACCGCTGAGCCACCGCGGCGGCCTTTCTTTAGAAAGGTTTGTGCAGATGTTACTGCATTTATTAAAGATCTATTGAAACACCTTCCTGGATGTTAAACCACCTTGTCAAATTTTAAATCACGGGATTCGATAAGCAGCAAGAGTAAAACTTTATTTCATGTGTCGAATGAAGTCAAACCCTCCAGGGATTAGGTTAAGCTTATAGAAATCAGGTGCACAGCGTGGCAGGAGAGCATATACTGCGTTGATCCTGTTCTGCATCTGATATGAAGATGCCTTAGTCACCTCCTCGGATTCCTCACCCCAGCTGTCGTTGCCGTGAAGGGGATGGCTCAGCGGTTATAATAAATAGGTGGTCATTTTGCCCACTTTTTCAGCATGCAACGTTTTCTTCACAGCAGCGGTTCAAGTGACGCCATGTCAAGATTGTTAGTACCACCTTTTTCCCGGCCATAATTTAGTAAGTCATGTCAAGCAATGCATCTAGACTACCTGCAATCGTTATTGTGCAAGTAGCTTCGTGGCACGCTTCTAATGCAATGTTTTGAACTTATCTGCGCGTCAATATTATGAAATTCGAAAGTCTCAGATAATCTGTAAATACTATTCACGTCTCTGGCCTACCTTCATTTCCCATTCATTACACCATTTTGTTAATAATGGTAGATTTCCGTTCAAACTAAGCTGGTCAGACACAGGTTTGATAGAATTAAAGCTAATACTATCAACCGCAAACAGCTTTACGAACACAAAGGGTTCGAGAGCTTCTGTGTCAGTAGTGGAAGGTAAATTTAATTCTAGTCTGTAATGGTTGGAAAAGTGAGACGAATGCTTTTAGGGTGTCAGACCCGTGTTTCCATATCATAAAAATGTCGTCTCTGTAAGGTTTGTTTGTTTGTTTGTTTGTTTGTTTGTTTGTCCATTCTCAGGGTCCGAAGGCACTACGGAGGGGAGTGGGAGGACAACTTTTGGTAAATTACGGTGCATCAAATGCATCAAGACAACCAACAAAAAATCATTGGTCTAAGGAGGCAAAAAATAGAAAAGAAAAGAAAAAGAAACAAAACTAACGAATCACAATGAAAAAAACTTTTCAGGCAAAAAAACTACAGCAAGGACAAATCCAAGGCATGTTAACAGAATTTATGAAGAGAAATTACATACGGTGGTCTTAATAGTATAAAATTCAGTAATGGCGGCTACTGCACTGGGTATGTGGTTCCAACTCTCAGCAGGGCTCGGGAAAAGCCAACAAAAATAATCTTTATTGTGGCATGAAGGAACCTCAAATTAATTGCACTGATTAATGCGGCCTAAAACATATGTAGGGGGAGTTAGTAGCCGGCTCTTCAGGACAGGATTGTTATTGTAGATATTGTGAAATAAGCAAAAGCAAGAATTTTATGTGCGTCGTGAAAGCAATGATTAGAATAGTGTACTTTTCTTAGCAATGACACTACAGGCATTTCTAAGCTATATTTCTCAAAATTATTTCAGAAGTTTAGACTACAATAGCCCCATAAAAATATTTGCATAAGTCGGTTGAGAAGGAAGAGCCGATACTTGTTCCAAAGTCTTGAAGGTAAAAAGAAAAATCGAACTATAAATATAGGAGCGTGAGTAGGAATTAAACTATAAGAAGTTGCGTGGTTGAGGCTTCCCCGTAACTACGTATTACCAACAGTCAATACTTGAAGGCCACCCACTTTCTGGAGCATGTGGGTACTGCAGCGTATCACTCGTTTTAATACGGCATTCCCATGTACCGCTCGATCTCCTTTCTTGGAGCCAAAAGGCAACTTCATACACTGCCTAAACTTTTTTGACGGTTAGGCATGTGCCCTCTGAATAAATTCTATGCTGCTCAGTTGCTGTGGAAAGCATTTAAGATTGATTTTGTAAGCGGGGGGGGGGGTGAGCACCAAAGGCACATTTTAAACCCATCTGCACTAATTCGAAAAAATAAATTGGACATCGTGGTAATATACAAAGTCGTCTATACTCACTTTTGCAGTGCATCTGACATTCCGAACAGGAACGGAAATTGTTGTAGTTTCCACCACAGCCTGAATAAAGGAACTTCTCGCATGCCCCCTTTCTCTGATCAAAATACCATCTATTAGAAAACTCGTAGATCTGGCAGGGGCCAACATCTTTCTCGTGATAGCATTGTCTCGATCGCACTTGGCCTAAAAATGGAACAAGAAAAAAAAGCAGCTTCTTGGAGAGCAGCTTTGTAAAGCACTCAATCTTCATCGTAAATTTAGGAGTATGTTCGATATCTTAGGAATTTTTGGAATCAGGTGAAATTTCTCGGGGGAACAAAGCGAATTTTTTTACCTGCAAAGACCCCAAAATTATTCCTGGTTTAAGAGTAAGCCTTTCGGTTAACATTCTTTTATCACGACATTGTTTTCGTAAGTGCTGCTAGTCCCTAATAACGAAAAACAAAATGCTTGCTTTACAAGAAACGAAGCCAATGCACTGCCAAACGTAGCGCCACACGTCGCGTGTCCCAGCACTCAGTATATTGTAGAATACTTTCCCATGTGCAGAGCTTAAAATAGTGGCCGGAGGTACCAAAGCGCTCAGTGCCGTCGTCGTCGCCTTCGTCATCCGCATTATTATCAGCTGCGCATATGTATTAAACACATGAAGACGCTTTCCAATGGACAACCAAATGATTTTCTCATTGTCCACTTGGGGCCATCATATTCTCGCAATTCTTCGAAAACGCCGACACCGAAGGACTATTTATGTTATACTTGAATAAACTGCATTACATTACCCGAAGGGTAAAGTGATTGTCAATTCTACTGATTTCGTCAACTGTCCATGCAAACATACGATTTATTTCAGACATCTTTGACTCCCGTTTCTTCTCCATCTCGTCCTGCTCTCATGCTGAATCTTAACTTTGCTGCTGTTTGTTTGCTTTCGGGAATTCCGTGGAAATAATTCTGAAGACTTGGACAAAAATTAGGACAACGTTTATAATTTTAATTTAAAATTTCATGCACAGCAATGTCAAACATGGCCTGAAGTTTCCAAACAAAAGCATATGTTCCTCCAGCAAGCGCCTTTTTACTAGCTTGATGGGATACAGTCTAGGCATCCCAGATATAAGCTCCTCTCTTGAGGATTTCTAATCTACACGAACTCGCACCACCTAATCACAAGTGAAAATTCGCGACTGGCAGAAAGTTACGTCATGCGTACCATGTATACCTCATGCAAGTTACCTCATGCATACCAGCTTGTTGCACAACAGATAAAGCTTTTATACACAACAAGGAATGCATTTCATTGATTGGACACTTGTGAAAGGATAATTGTTATACTCGCTACATAGTGGATTTTTGAAGGTTCCAAGACGATTAAGATGGAGATTTCAAACGTCTACGCTTGAATGGAATTAAATGTGTCCAAAGCACCAAAAATGGCCGGGGTTCAATGTGGCTTGAACCCAGTTGTACGAGCGAAAGTACGAGCGAAAGATCCACTGTCTGAAATCAAATGTGAAGAGCAAGGTCAAAGTCAAAAGTCGGAGATCAAGGACAGGTACACCATGGTCATAGTCATATGATCACAGGGACATAGGACTACAGCTCGAGCCATTGTCTAATGCACATAAGAATTGGAAGTTGTACCCCGACGAGTAGAGCTTTTAATCTGAAATCTCTAAACAGTATATACTTTATGCCTATGAAATGACCTTGCCTCCCACTTCATGCTCAACCAAGGTGTCGCAATCTTTGGCAGTGTTTTTTCCAGAAATGTTATCTTCATCTGCATCCAACGTGTCAGATTATATCATGGTGAAGCCTTTTTTTTTCACCCCTGTTCTACACGATGTGTGCGTCGGGTCATAATGGTTGCAGCGCGCGAAATTCGACCACAGCTCGTTCGTTCCCGTGCTCTTGGAAGGAGTTGCTAAGAATTCTGAGAGGAATTACTATCCTAGGAAACGATCGCACTTTTCGCAGCAAAGCACCTTTTGGTGTCAATGTTTTAGATGCTATGAATTGCAACATTTTATCTGAAGTATGCTGGAAATTATCTCGCATCCGAAGGGTGCGCTCCTTAGAGACCTCCTATTGATTATTAATGTTCTGGAAGTATTTTCAAAGTTCTTACGTAAGCTTGCTGTCGTTTTGTTCAGGAAAACAGCGTGGCTCCTGAATCTCCCTAATTCGTCGGAGAGTTTTGTTTCCCTGAATTTTGAAACATTGATCTCATCATCGTCATCATCAACCTGATTACGCCCACTGCAGGGCAAAGGCCTCTCCCATCTATGCGCTATATATTCCCCAGCAAGAGAAAATATACAGCGTAGTTGAGTTTATGACGCCTAAGCTTTGAAAGACAGGCATGGGCTCTACCAAGATTTATATTCAAGGCTCGTTGTAGGCTCCTGGTTGGCCTATTATTTAAATGCCTTTCTTTTCATTCTGAATAAAGGAAATTTAGGCAACTTATAATGATCTGTAGCGAAATATATTGAGTGTTTAGGTTGTAAAGCCTCTGTTAAATCTTTTTGTGGTCCAGATGTTTTTCATGAAACTTCCATCTGCGTACTTCCATCTTCTTTGAAGCGAAATATATTGAGTGTTTCGGTCCTACAGCCTCTGTTAAATTTTTCAAGTTGAGATGTTTTTCATGAAATTTCCATCTTCGTACTTCCTTCTTGTTTCAGCTGCTAACAAAACATGCAGTTTCTTTTTTAATCCTCTTCCGAAAACCAAGTGACATGTCGCGACGTTACCATGTTAAAATTCGTTTGTATTTCGAGAACTTCGTTTAAACTACCAATAATGAACTAGGAATACTCTAGGGAATTAAGTAACTGCCCGATTAACGTAGATAAGCCGTTTTCTTAGAATCTCGGGGTGCCAGCATCAATAGGACAACGCACAGACACAGCACACTCGCAAAGCAAAAGAGCCTTTGCAGCCTATAGTGGTCGTGCTTATGTTTCAGAATCATGAATGTAACGAAATTATTTGTCCGCACAAAGAGTGTAATCGTTTTCATGCCCGGTGGATAGCTTATTGATTGCTATGTTCTGCCCCGAGATTCCTCTTACTGTAAGTGACATCAGGGTACCCTTCATGTCAAGCACAGCTGCGCAAGAGCTCGCAGTAAGGAGATACAAACACCGGCTGTTTTAATTTCTAGCTGATAACTAGAAAGTGGCTTAATCGATTACAATAAGGCATATAAAGGTGGTTCCTTCAGCACGATCCCAAATTACAGGAATTTTGTATCAAGTGCCGTTCACGTGCGGGAAGACCTATATAGGTCAAACAGGAAGGTGCTTGATCCGCTAAAGAGACCACAACACTTCATTAAAAGGGGCTCCGTCGTCAAACTTGGCCTTGCATTACAGGAACTATTCCCAGAATAACCAACCTGATTCTTCTGAAAAATTATGTACCCCTTTTTTAATGAAACTAAGATTCTGTACAAGCACAAAGATAAACTAACACGGGAAATCAGTGAAGCCTTTCATATCCAAAAAAACAGTGAATCCTGCGTGAGCATTCCCTATGTAACAGTTCATGACTCTGAACTGAAGTATCTTGATCCAGGTGATTGATGTATCATTGTAGCTTTTGGTGTTGCCATGCGCTCTTAGTTATCGATGGAGTATATATTGCGTGTTCTTTCTAATAAAGCCTTCAGTTGATAGTCAGCGCCGGTCCTGTTGTACTCTTTTTCGCTGTCCTTCGTCTTAGCGCTGTTTTTTCCAAGAATTACACACCGAGATATTTGCTCTTAAGCTTCGGACTGAAAACGTTTGAGATCATGCGGTAACCCGCATTGAAGTGCAAAAGTGCATTGAAGCTTCCTCACCCTTCTTTGCTCCTCTTTGTCTCTCTTTGCCGCTCTTTTTTCTCCTCACGCCTCCACACGACGCCACAGCTGACGTCACAGAGTTCCGATGAAAAGAGGCGCGCATGCGCGCATGCCGTGCGCTCTCCTTCGCCGCCCGGTGGCGTGTGACGTCACCTCAAGGTCACACTCAATTACTTAATGAACCTAATTAGTCGATCTAGTTAATCATTGATCGCTAATTCATGGTCAAACTTATCAACGACTTTTGTCTTTTGATTAATCAGTAATTAAGTGATTGATTGGGTTTCGATCAACCAAGATTATTCCCTCTTTTTATCTCAGTACCCATTTTGGGTTTTCAAATTTTGGCGGCACGCGTTGGCTCCCTCCACACTTACCGTTTTTCAAATTTGGCGCCACGCTTTGCCCTAGCTCCGCCCAGTTTTTGGACATTTTTGGCTGTAATGAATTAACTAATCGTCCTATCGACATAAGTTTTTTTTTTAGGACGCCATCCTCACAGAGCCCTCTTTCGATTACAACCACTCCATTGAGGCTACCTCTTCTAAAAACCTCACAACTGCAGCGGACATCTTTTGGTGGCACGAACCCCGCCGACATACCCTAGAAATCCTTTCGCATTAATCATCTCGTGTTGTCACATTAACAACCCTATCGCTGCAGTAACTGCATTACCTAGGGTCTGGTTTTACATTAACCTATTTTCCTACCTTCAAGTTAAGGATGGGTATACAAAGAGATATTAAGCCGCTAATCCTCTCAACATTGAATTTGGTTCTCTTTGGCTACTGGTGGCTAAATCGATCAAGAGCCACGCAAAAAGCCTTTGTGGTAGCTGTAAATGTTCCCTTCGAGATCGGACAAATATGACCAAACATTTCACAGAATATGGCGCTTTTCTAAAAGTAAAGAATGACTGGTGTAGCTGTTGCATGCATTTCTTGCCTGTAACATCACAGAAAAAAAAATATCTGTGCAAATGTGTTAAACATAGCGCTTCTAAGCTTTTCTTTCCTCATGCCACATGAATAAGACACCTCTAACACGGCTGTTTTGATGAACCATCACTGCCAAAGTCTGTGCAGACAAAAGAAGCACCACAAAACACACCAGTCCCCAAGACTTGAACTTACATGTTATAATCTGCAGGCACAAAAGAAAAATTACATAGGTGCATGGAAATTTCATCCTCAATTTTTGGCCTTAACAAGATTATGTGTTGCGTCTCCGTCTGACACCGGTTCGTGAAAAGTGACACGTTTCTTTAGGCCGTCTAAGGATAGCTAAACTCTGAGAGTGTTTTATGCGCCGCAACGATATTTTGTTGTTGCAAACGCTTGAAGACGCTATAAACGTAATATAATACACACCACTGGCCTCGGGCAGCTGGATTCTTGCAAGATATTTTCTCTTTAAGATAGAAGGGCTCGTAATTCTCTGTTTAAAACACTGGCCTAGGCAGAATTTTCTGAGTTCGTTTTACTGCTCCAACATGCTTGCATCTTCACAACAGTTTCAAAAACTCTTTAGAGAAAACTAAGACATCCACTCAACAACAACTCTTTAGAAGAAATAAAAGGCATTCACTCTATTTGTAATTTGTGGAGGCTGGATCCACATTTCTGGCACTCCAGCTCATAGACGAACTGAGGTAATAAATGAGACCAAGATGTAAGAATGTAATGCAAGGGTCCGTCTTTCCTCGCATACTCGCACAATACTGAGGAGGACTTTTTTTTTAGATAAGCCAAACCGAGACATTAAAGTTCAATTTATTTGTAATTCCAAAATCGCCACGACGTGTTTGATACGACTATTGAGTGTCAGCGTTAAGCAAAGCATCCGTAATCGCATTTAGTTGTGTTAGTTTCAGAGCATATGGGATGCTGTGCAAGCAGCGGCTACACTCGTCGGAACAGTGATAGCAATATACTGTTAATTTTCTTTCACTGATGCTCGCCAATAGCGAAAATCGAGAGAAAAATATGAGCTGTATTTTTTTCAGCTGGTACTAATGTGCCATTCTCAATTACTGCAAAGAGAATAAACTGATGCGCAAAAAACAAAAAGCGAACAATGAATCACAGCTTAGAAGTGCCCCGCCGCGGTGGCTCAGTGATTACGGCACTCGGCTGCTGACCCGAAAGACGCGGGTTCGATCCCGGCTGCGGCGGCTGAATTTCGATGGAGGACAAATTCTAGAGGCCCGTGTACTGTGCGAGGTCAGTGCACGTTGAAGAACCCCGGGTGGTCGAAATTTCCGGAGCCCTTCACTACGGCGTCCCTCATCGCCTGAGTTGCTTCGGGACGTTAAACCCAATAAACCAAACTAAACCCAAAAGCTTAGAAGTTCTGAGCATCAATTACACACTGTTGGCCGTTTATTTTTGACCAGAAACGCCATTTCAATCGCTGTGGTTACGCGAAAAGGCTTCCAAAAGCTTCCTGGAATACCATATGACAACATAACCAACGTGCATAGCTATGAACAGTTATACGTTTTATGAAAAGGTGAATGGTGTGCATAAGCAATTTGCGTCCATGGAAAAAAGCTTTCGTTTCCTGGTCTTCATCGCCTACTGTAGTAGCGTTGTCTCAATGCATTCGGCTCCGAATCTAAACATCGTGAGTTAGTCCTGGTATATTTCTGAGGGCAACTCGGCATCTACAGCACGCTCACCGAACTCACAGAGTCACAGAAGACCGCCCAAACCCACCGCCTCTCCCGCGCCAAACACGGGCGGCTCTTACTTTACCGTCTCCACATCAACCCCATAGGTGACGTCCACCCCACGGCTCCCATTCCGATATGGCTCCATAGTCACCTTGTCATAAAACCAATCACCAAAAATATTCTACCTGGCAGCCATGATACGCGCCGCCAAATGATATCTCAAGCGTTAGATGCCACATACCTTGCCGGTGAACACGCAATATACAGGGACCCTGTACGTGGACCCTGCACGGCAAAATGCAAACACATGCGTGGCTTGTGCAAGCACGCCACAATCCACTCATTTCACCACCGCCACAGTACGTGCCCACTTTCCTAAAGCGGCGGAAGAAACCGCCCTCGCGCTGACGATAGGTGACCCACGTACGTACGCATACAGTCCTAAGCGACTGCAAAAGAGCGATCTATAATTCCTCGGCAGGTGTTATCTGTCATCCCAAATGCACGCATCCTTCGCGGCTGCACTCCCGACCATAAGGTCAACCTGGTCTGGGTACCCGCACACGCCAAAAACTCTGGAAATAAAGGGGTCGACCGACTAGCCCGAGGACTAACCAACCGGGCGGCCGGCCCCACGGACCCAGACGCTCTTCGCGAGGCTCCCCAGACCTTTGCAGAAATCACCAACCTCCACAGAGAGATCAGACGCCAATTCCCGCCTTCCCTCACCGACTTAAATCGAGTGCAGCCAACTTGCTCTACAGGTTGCAGACACACTCCATCCTTAGTCATTCTAGACTTTCACTCATCACAGAGAAGGAATACGACCCCGTCTACCAAAATTGTAACCAGGGAGAAATCCTTACCCAGGCGCACATCCTCTGAAGTTGCGTGGGAAATTCGCCCCCTCGCACCTTACTGCCAGCTCCCTCCGAGGAAGGACTGAACCAACTCCTCAGAAGGCAAGACAAGACCTTCCAACTGGCACTCGTTTCATGGGCCCAGGAATTCGCCCCCACCTGCGCGCCGCACCAAGCCCACCTGCCCTAAATCCCAACATTTTATGGCAATAAAGTTATCTATATCGCTCTCTCTCATACTCCTAAGAGTTTATTTATGTTCCTTTTGTTACATATGTCTTATCAGTGCTACACAAACTACCGGCACAAACTTGGCTAGAATATAGAATTCATATACATTTCTTTCAAACCTTAAACTGCTGCTTTTGATGATTTGTTGCACGCACCACTTTTCTAGGGCACGCACAGTTAACCCATTGCGGTCAGTTGTTTGGTTTGGTTTATGGGGTTTAACGTACCAAAGAGTTTAACGTACTCAGGCTATGAGAGACGCCGTAGTGAAGGGCTCCGGAAATTTTGATCCCCTGGGGTTCTTTACCGTGCACTCACATTGCACAGTACACGGGCCTCTAGAATGTCGCCTCCATTGAAATTCGACCGCTGCGGCTAGGATCGAACCCGCGCCTTTCGGGTGAGCAGCCGAGCACCATAACCACTGAGCCGCCGCGGCGGCTTCATTGCGGTTAGTCTTGAAGAGGACGAATGCTTTTGAAGAAAGCAGTTCATCCTCAAAAGGACTAACCTTTCGCCCCAAATTAGTTTATTCATGCGAAAGCATTATACAGCTCAGTTGTTTCCGCAGATCTTGTTCGCAAAAGCTGTCCTGAAAATGTGTCCGCAAAATATGCCCACACGTTGACGTCTCTCGAGGTGAAAGTGTAAACGTTTAATGATGATGACTAATAATTAATGGTGTTACATGCCGTGGTAAAGAATGATGTCGTCGCATAGTTAATTAAGAAAAACAAGGAATTAATTAGTTTGATAAAAAAATCATTAGTAAAGCTGAAAGTAAGGATATGAAAAACGATGACGTCAACATTAATTAGCATGACTAACTATGCGAAGTAATTAGTTGGTCGCATGAAAAGATCAATTTAAAAAAGCGAATGTCACGTGTCAAGGTAATGACGCCACTAATGTCACGTGTCAAGGTAATGACGCCACTAATGTCACGTGACATGATGACTTGCAAAGGTTGGAGTGATGACGTGATGCCAAAGTTAGGTTAAAAGATAAGGCAAAATACAAAGCAATGACTTCACACCCAAGCTGAATCACAATCACAAAGAACTGCGCGACCGGAGCGGACTCCGGTTTAATCAAGATATTAGAGGAAATCCCTGCGGTGTCATCCCTGCGATGTCATCAAAGGCGCACTGAAGAGGAAATCGGAACTCGTCTTTTTGCCCCGGGAGCTCGGTCTACACTTTCGGAGCGTTGTTAGAAACTTCGAATTATTACCCTGTGTGGCTGATTTTTCTAATTTAAATCGGATTAACATCCGGCTGGCGCCTTTTTTTTTTAATTCACCGCAAACGGTGGGACGAGTCGACCAACGAATGGAGTGCCTTTCAGGCAGTCGCGTGGCTGCTTTGCTTTCGCTTTTATTTTGTTTCTAAGGTTTCCGTGAATAAATGGATCTAGTCAGAGACTACATAGCTGCAAATTAGGCCCACGGAAAAAAAAATACGCGTGGACTCTGCTTTTGCCGATCACTACGTATCACTCTGCCGTTGACAGGAGGTGGTGGTGGAAAACATTTATATACAGATACACTTAAAGAGGTTATGCACGAGCTGGCCCAGAGGGGGCCAGCCCTTACAAGTACTAGGTGGAGGTCTCTAGTTTGGGACCCCTGTGGCGTTGGCCGCCTCCCGGGCTCGCGAGACCAAGGCCCATTGGGCCTGCATGTCAGAGCAGCCCAGCAGGGTCGCCTCCCAGCCCTAACGCGTTGGGTTGGGGATGACCGAGCGGTAAACCGCCACGGGACTGGTTGAAAGGTTCGTTCACTCCTCCCATCATCTGCAGGGAATAAAGAAAAGGCGTGAGCTGGGCAGTTTAGTCACATTTAAATTAGGGAAATCAGCTGCGCATGTCAATCATGCCTACAAGATAATTTTATTGGGCACAAGGATACATAACGGCGACTATTATCTCCCGACACACAAAGAAACAGAACCGCGACTAGTGTCGCCCGACACAAAGAAATGTTACAGAACGGCGACTATTGTATGAAACCCATCTTAGAAAGGACCACTAAACCGGGAAGTATCACAACGTTAAGGGAAGGATATTTCGTTGTCACTGACACGACCTGAAAGGGGGTGAGGGGGAGTGTCAACATCATGAAAGTGCTTTCCAAAAGAACTGCAATTTCGTCACGTGCATGAACGAAGTAACTAATGAAAACATCGAAGTACGGACCTACGGCTTCAGAAGAATCCATGCGCTCTTATGTACCGGACAACCAGGGGACAACGCCATATTGATCGCATAGAACCTCATAAAGCGTTTGTGGACAATGCTTTCAAAGTGATAGCCCATTGAATGGCATGATCTTAATGTGCGCCCCTCCCGCAAACGAACCATTAACTGCGTTGGCGCTTAACGATGAGCGGCATAATGATCGCCCACTGCTTCTCAGAATATATGAGGCTGCTGAAAGAACGGATGGTACACCTGCGGAGACAGGATGAGAACGGTAAGGACACGAAAACGACGCCACGCGCGCTTAGAAGTCATTAGTACGCAAGCCATGTTGAGAAAATGTCTCGTAAACACGCTTTTTGAGACTCTTGTTGGTCTCGCCTTTCGCCTGCTGTCAAGAAGCGTGCATTAGCCTTAGGCCAGAGACTGAGATCGGTTCAATTTTTTTTTTCCCCGAGTGCACGAGATTGATTGTAAGGAATAAATTTTGTCAAGTACACGCTTCATGAGGTACTGAGTTCTTGCTGAACCTAATGTTTCAGTATTTCTGCTTGTCTTACCGTTATGGAAGTTGAACCACATTCGTGTTTTTTCAGGCTGTCCTCCTTTCTTCAGCGAACTCTTCGGGAAAATATCCGGTTCTACTAGCGCTGAAGCAAGAGCGGCGTTGCTCTCTGGGCATGGGTTTCGAAGGCTTGCGTATGTTAAGCCAACCTTAAACGCGCTTATATATAAAACAAGTTCAAGTTCAGAAACTTGAAGCAAGACTAAAGATTACTTGCACAGGATGGATGGATGGATGGATGGATGGATGGATGGATGGATGGATGGATGGATGGATGGATGGATGGATGGATGGATGGATGGATGGATGGATGGGTGGGTGGATGGATGGATGGATGGATGGATGGGTGGGTGGGTGGGTGGGTGGGTGGGTGGGTGGGTGGGTGGGTGGGTGAATGGGTGGGTGGGTGGGTGGGTGGATGGATGGATGGATGGATGGATGGATGGATGGATGGATGGATGGATGGATGGGTGGGTGGGTGGGTGGATGGATGGATGGATGGATGGATGGATGGATGGATGGATGGATGGATGGATGGATGGATGGATGGATGGGTGGGTGGATGGATGGATGGGTGGGTGGATGGGTGGATGGGTGGATGGGTGGATGGATGGATGGATGGATGGATGGATGGATGGATGGATGGATGGATGGATGGATGGATATATGGATGGATGGATGGATGGATGGATGGATGGATGGATGGATGGATGGATGGATGGATGGATGGATGGATGGATGGATGGATGGATGGGTGGGTGGGTGGGTGGGTGGTTGGGTGGGTGGGTGGATGGATGGATGGATGGATGGATGGATGGGAGCGCCCCCTTTGAAACGGGGCGGTGGCAACCGCCACCATTCTAAGCCGTCCCTTTTTTGTATTTGTCCTTTTTTGTCCTTTTTTTCTTTTTCTTCTTTCTTTTCTTTCTTTCCCTTTTTCTTTTTTTCTTTTTACTGTGTTTGCAATTCTCACCAAGAATCGCCATCATCTTTACCTACGGTTTTTTCTCCGGCTGTCGTGACGTCACGTCACGTGGTTTGGTGGCTGCCCGGCCGCGCCCAAGGGCTGAACTGAGTGATCGCAATATGCTACGCATAAAAATGGGCATAGGCTTGGGCATGAAATGCGAAGACAGGATGACCGATGTTCATTAAGGGAGACGGGGAGGATTCTAATACGATGCAAGCGTACCAGGGCCGTCAGGGAGTCAGGTTGGCGGATGAGAGTAGGAAGTTTAAACTGTTAGGAGGAGCTGTGGGTATCTGCCACAGGATAAAGTTATTTAAAGGACTATAGAGAGATTTCTGTATACTGCACTGGGCTTAGTTAGGTTGATAACGACTATATTGACCACACAATCTCTAAACGGGACGCGTCATGTGTAAGTTCTCACTCAGTTTTAACTTTGGTCCTCGTCCCCATTGGTCAAGGTCAAGAAATCATTTGGTTTCGCCATAATGATATTGATAACTGTATAATGTTTTGTATTGTTTAGTGCGAATTTGTGTTGCTTTTCAGTCGCTTTCACCGGTATAGTTACAAACGCTTGGTTGACTGGCAGCTGCGTAAAGCTGGGACACTGGGCGAGCGGTACAGTTCAACTCACGCAGATAATAGAGCTGACAGGGCAATGCTGGCGTAGTTCTTTGTCAGTCCACGCGAGCTGTCAGAAAAAAAAAAGTTGCTGCTCATTCAGAGCGCATTGGCGTTTCTGAAATGTACTTAAAGCCCTCTCCAAGTTGCCTGTGTTCAAGTAAGCTAAACTGGGCTAGTCGGAGCAATTGCATCTTCGAAAAACGTAGCGCGAGACACAAGACACAGGTAAGGTGAAGACAGGACACGAGCGCTTCTCACGACTAAATTTTTTATTAGGAAGGATAACAGAATATATACCATAGATATGGAGGCGAAGAGAAAGAAGGAAAAAAACAAAATAACAACTCAAAAACAAGAACAAGACGAGGAGATAAGAGGCCGGCGATGGAAGCATGTACATAGCATAGCAACATAAAACACGTGCACAGTTACTTGACAACCGATTCGAGGTAGACAATCTCACTTTTTGTTAAGGCGATCGATGCGTCACTAATACACTCCCCCCCCCCCCCCCCCCTTTCGCGATATAGAACGCTTCAATAATCTCCCTTGTACGTTGATGATATGCTCTGTCAAGAACTACAGTCTTATCGAAAAGGGGGCGACATTTACAATCCCTGCAATGCTTCGGTAAATTTTCAAGAGCTGTTGGGGTTAAAGAATTTCTGTGTTCGAACAGCCGGACATTTAGACAGCGCCCGGGCATTCTAAAGTAGTAAAAAATGCAATTGTCTCCTCATGCTTACGCTCTGCTTTACTTAAGTCTTGCCATGATAAAATAGCCACAAGTTTTCATGAACAAGTTAATAGATTGACTAAGTCCGGTTATCCGCTTTCGTTGATTAGCACTAGTTGTGAAAAACTCCTGTTGTGGCTCAAGGGCAAGGATGCCAAGAGGGCTATGTTATTCGACGCGAAAAAGAAACCTGTCGTTTTGCCCTATGTACATCGTTTTTCACATGGGTTACGAAATGTTGCCAATCGATAAGAGGTGGGCACAGTAATCTCAGCTCCCGTGAAGTTATCTGGATTGTGTGCGGTGGTCAGAGCGAAAGCAGAGGGATTAAAAAGTGATCATCGTTGCCATGTTAATCACAAATCTAGGTTTGTGCCATGTAAAAAAAGAGGTGATTTACAAGATTCCTCTTTCGTGTGAAAAATTCTATGTAGGGCAGACCGGGCGCTGTCTAAATGTCCGGCTGTTCGAACACAGAAATTCTTTAACCCCAACAGCTCTTGAAAATTTACCGAAGCATTGCAGGGATTGTAAATGTCGCCCCCTTTTCGATAAGACTGTAGTTCTTGACAGAGCATATCATCAACGTACAAGGGAGATTATTGAAGCGTTCTATATCGCGAAAGGGGGGGGGGGGGGGGGGGGAGTGTATTAGTGACGCATCGATCGCCTTAACAAAAAGTGAGATTGTCTACCTCCAATCGGTTGTCAAGTAACTGTGCACGTGTTTTATGTTGCTATGCTATGTACATGCTTCCATCGCCGGCCTCTTATCTCCTCGTCTTGTTCTTGTTTTTGAGTTGTTATTTTGTTTTTTTCCTTCTTTCTCTTCGCCTCCATATCTATGGTATATATTCTGTTATCCTTCCTAATAAAAAATTTAGTCGTGAGAAGCGCTCGTGTCCTGTCTTCACCTTACCTGTGTCTTGTGTTTCGCGCTACGTTTTTCGAAGATGCAGTTGCCTGTGTTCGATGGCCTTCACGACCGAACTAGCGCGCTTACTCACATCCTCGCAAAGCCCGTTAGCATCCCTGGGTGAAATAGCGCGAGAACCACTCAATTGCATTTGGTGGCTGGAGGCCTCGCTTAATGGCGCGTGGGTTGTCTTATTGCCCGCAATTCTCGCTCGAATCTTCAACTTCTCTGTCTCTCCTTCTTTGTCTAGCCTTCCATTGTCGAGCTATGTATCTGCACCGCACCCATTTACCACCGCTGTCGTATTTATTTCGATGTATCTGCCTGACCGACGCCATTCGGCAGTTGAATTGGCGCTCTGAGAGTTGAAAAAAAAAGGAGAGGAAAACTGGTTTGGTTTGGTTTATGGGGTTTAACGTCCCAAAGCGACTAAGGCTATGAGAGACGCCGTAGTGGAGGGCTCCGGAAATTTCGACCACCTGGGGTTCTTTTACGTGCACTGACATCGCACAGTACACGGGCCTCTAGAATTTCTCCTCCAAGAAAGGAAAACTGATATCACAGTTATCATGCTCCCTCTTTGCCCGTGGTGCTTCGGTTGTTCTTACTAGACACCTTTAGCATACAGTGTACCGTGTTAGCGTTACCGGCACCGGAGTACCGGGAGCCCGCGCGCAGCCAATGAGCATGCGCAAATCTCCTAGACTTCGCCAGATGGCGCCACATACCCGGCAGCTGCGCACGCGCCTGCATCTTTGGGACCAATCAGCGAGTGCTTACCGGCGGTGGGCGGGTTCCCGGTACTCCGGTAACGGTAACGGTAACACGGTACACCGTATGCTAAAGGTGTCTACTGACACCCTTTTTTCAAACGATGCAGGAGGACAGCCGTTGCGAGGCTATCACAAAAGCGACAACGCCATCCATGAATCATTCTCCCGTCTCTAGTTCGCACAACTACCGCTGGGGGGTGGTGGAATCTCATTATCCCCTTGCGGAGAGCTGTGAGCAAACAATTGTGGTCGTTTAATGGTGGCATGGAATAATGTGTAGTTCCCGGGCTTTGAACGAGAAAGCCGGCGCTTTTGTACACAAAATTCCTTGCAGTACGCGTCAATGAAAGCTCGGGTGTGCAATTGTGCATTTCACAATCGCGGGTCTGCTTCACTCCCGCCCGACTTTTAGTGTTGATCTTCAAGCTACGTTCAGCTGCCCTTCGTGCTCTTCTGTGGCAAATCATTTTTTTTAATGGAAGTGAAATAACCAGGAAAATTAAAATTACAATATACGCACTTATAATTGGCAAATTTGCTATTACGCATGTCACTAATTATCACTATGACCGACAAAAAGTTAAGCAAATACACAGTAATCGCAAAGCTTGAACTGATTTTTGTGCACTTCCGAAGATCTTATTATACGCTTTAGAGAAGGCAGTTACGAAGGCAAGCCACTGATTTCAAGAACGCAATCTCATCCCCGAACAAACGTTGCTGTTTGTATTTCAGACAATATAGTGTCTGAAATACAAACAGCAACGTTTGTTTCGGCGATTTGGGCATGTATATATTCATGCATTGTTTGCGCATGTATATATTGTTTGGGCATGTATATATGCATGCATTTTTGCTAACTCGTGCTGCTGCGCACCGCTAAAGCTGTGAAGGAAGAGGAGATCAAAGAGGCGTGACTGAAATCAATGGTTTCGAAATCGCCCAGTTGAATTTCGCTCTTTCATCTAACCACAATACTTTAAAGCAGGTTTAGAAGGAAAAAAAAGCAGAGAAAATATAACAAGTAAAGTTACAAATTTAGCTTCCTACAGGAAGCAGGCAGGGTTGCCAAAAGCTTCGATATATGTGGTTCTGAAACCAGAGCATTTCCTATGAGTAAGCCTACAACGAATTATGTTATAAATGGGACATTCATGGAAAAATAAGTAACTGCCGAAACTCGTATAGATGCGGGTGAGAAGCCTCAATCCGCCAGCCAAATTAGCAATTTTCTTTGCCCTCTCTTTACTGTGGCTACTGCTTAAAACGCTCACAGCGTTGTGGGTCACCGATGGGTCCATGCTTAAAAAGTATGCTCTGTCCTCTTTCGAAGCGTCAGTAAACTATGTTAAGTTTTTCAGCGCGCGTCATTGTACGCTGTAAATATATTTTGAAACATTAAGCTAAAGTAGCGTCAGATTTTCGGACATTATAAGACGGAGGGTTAATCTATAGTCATAATATATTATGATTATCTGCGTTCTTTGTACCAGACACCTGCATGTTTCCATGGCAACTTTTCATAGCACAATATCGGGCCATCTCGGCCGCATGATCTGTAGCAAAAGACACCAAAGGAGAGTTTTGCTAAGCTGGACTGAACAACTGAAGCACCGGGTGTTAAGAAAACCGGCTGTTAGGAAAGCCGGGTGTATCGAAAAATTAGAACCGGGATCGCAGCACCCGGTGCGTTAGGCTGTGCCGTCGGTACGTGTTGGGCGCTTCGGCTGCAGTGTTATCCGGTCTAGGCGCTGCTTTGTTTTCTCCGGAGGAACGCAGCCGTGCGAACCAGCTTGCGGGAGGTCGCCACGGAGCAGGATGGGCAAAGAGATGAAAAAGGCCTCTTTCTTCGTTGCCTTCCGAGAAACTTGGTACCTGCCCATGCAGTACAAGTAATCGACCCAATATCTGAATGGATGATTTCATTGCGGTCATTTGTAGGAGCGGCCGTTGCCAATGCGTTTCCGATATTGGGACGATTAGCTGCCGTAAGAACTGGGACAAGCCCGGTATCACTTTTCAGGGTGTGACGAAGAGCATGAGAGCATTTTCAGAAACAACACACACTGTTCATTTGTTCTATTAATGCGTGTGCAGCGCAGATACATACAACAAAAACAATAAATATTCTTCATCAGAATAATGCGATCGAGGGTCACGAAACATACCTGCCATGAACCAGCACTGCAAATAGCGCACATCAAAACTTCGATATACCGAGAGATTGTTCGTCCGTGTGTTCTTGCAGTAGTTTCGTTGTTTCTTTGCCAGATATAGAAAAAGCTGCTGACATCTGTCGACCACCTACCCATACCCACTTTCGTTCTTAACCAATGCCCTCAACCCATTTCTGTCTCCATTTATTTATGAGGCGCTTCGATTCTGAGATCCAATGTAGCAGTGTCGGCCCCCTCCTATGCATGAATTGTGGATCCCCCCTCCCCGTCGCTTCTTGGCACGTGTCAGATATGTAAATTTCTGAGACAGCGAAACTCGCGGACACTTTCAGCTGATCTCGTCAGCCTATGTTCGAGGGAGGGTTTGTCAACGTCTCCCATCGCCTGCCACACGGGAAACGCCACGGACAGACCCAGACAAGAATCATGTTCTCTTGGTCGGCGGCCGAGATGTTTATCGCTTTGATCCCCGCGATGCTTTAACGGACGCATGGAGTTTCTTCTTCGCGAAGGGGAAGGGAGCTGTGCTAAGAACAAAGCACACAGACGGAAATTGTCTAAAAAAATTAAGTTTAGCCCGCGTGAAGCGAATACAAGTGATAGGGGTGGCCGTAGTAACAGAGCACAGCGCGCAGTTAGACGCTGCCGCGAGCATCGAACAGAACACGCTTACCCACTCCCAGCCTAATTTCAATATGTAGGCGTCCGGCTCAACCGCATGGCGCGGGCGGCGGGACGAAGATGTTTGGTGGCGCAGTGCCGTTTTAGGAGATCGTTTCCGGTGCTTGATTTTAGCCTGGCAAAATACGAGGGACGCTTCGAGAGCTTGGGTCCCTCTCGGCGGGCCGGGACTTCGGTTATTTACAATACGGCGCCGCGTCAAAAAGAGACGGGGACGACGCCCCGTGCACGGGTAATAGAGCAGGGAGCGAAGAGAGGGAGGATCGGCGCAGAGGCAGGGAAACACACTCGCACTAGGAGAGGGTTGAAGTGCATGCACGACGATTTGCAAAAACCTACATCGGCTGTTTTTTTGGATGTCCGCGCAGTTTATGTGCTTGTATTTGTAAAAAGGTCAAGTGCGGAATTTGTATTTCATAAATTAAAAATTAAAAACAGGCAAGAGTTTAAAGAGCTGGTGTTATTTTTATAAATGTGTACAGCGTCTATGCAACGATTGGCCATCCTTGCTCAGTGGCCAAGAGGAGTGAGTGAGTGGGTGAGTGAGTGAGTGAGTGAGTGAGTGAGTGAGTGAGTGAGTGAGTTAGAGTGAGTGAGTGAGTGAGTTAGAGTGAGTGAGTGAGTGAGTGAGTTAGAGTGAGTGAGTGAGTGAGTGAGTTAGAGTGAGTGAGTGAGTGAGTTAGAGTGAGTGAGTGAGTGAGTGAGTGAGTGAGTGAGTGAGTGAGTGAGTGAGTGAGTGAGTGAGTGAGTGAGTGAGTGAGAGCACAGACGAATTTTAGATGCTCCTCTGTTTTGTGTCTGCTTCACGTGACACTTACGCATAAATCAGAAGGTCTGTGAAAGGCGGCGGCGCTCATCGGTGCAGCAACAGTAAGAAAACAAAGCAAATGAAATTAAGCTATTGTATAAATGGGGTTTAGCGTTCCGAAGAGTCACTGGGGCTCTGAGGGACGCCGTTGTTTAATCGTCCAGATTAAATTAGATCACCTGGGATTCTTTAACCTGTGCAGACATCGCACGGCAGACGGGCGTTTTTGCATTTCGCCTCTGTCCAAATACAGCCGCCGCGACCAAGTTTCATCCCACAACCATGGGATCAGCAGCAGAACGCCGACGCAACTGCACCACAGCAGCACGTTCTGTTATAAGCGCACGGCCTTTAAGATACTCCTTAAAAGCCAGCCTTTCCGCTGAAAACTATTTTATGTGGCGTTCTTTTTTATTTCATCGCCCCGTGTTTCGTTTCTTTTTTTTTTTCAGAAGCAGTTCTTTGGTTTTGCTCCCGTAATGTGAATATCGGCTGATGATTACAAAGAATAGCTTACATGGACATTTAAATTCTCATTGTCCATCAGTGAAAGGGGAAAGGCAAAATCATAACGTACAGCCGGCCAAATCCTTAGCTGGCGTGCGTGACAGCCGCGTTTTCCGTGCTCCTGCAGGTTATAACAGCGCAAACTTGCTAAGATATAAAATTTAAGCAGAGGCTCAATAAACCCCTGCTTAATATTGAGCTTTCACCCAGTTTGCTTCGTCACAAAGCGCACGAGCGTAGAAAAAGCGGCCGTCGCGCACTCCAGCTAAATATTTGGCCGGCTGTACATTTATTTTTTTATTTATTTATTCATACTGTTAACCCTCTGCGTGAGGGTCATTACAGGGAGGGAAACATATACAGACACAAGTGCAATTCTCTTCGCTAAAAAAAGAAACACTCAAATGCACAGAATTACAGATTTGCACAGCAATCTTCCAGGAACGCGTTCACACCTATCACAAATTTGTCTACATCTGTTTGGTCCACAACGTCACTTGGTAGTTGATTCCAAATTTCTACAGCATCGGGAAAAAAGGAGTAGCGATAGTCATCAGTACGTGTAATAATAGGTTGTAATACCTTACTGTGATTTTTCCGAGGTCAACGCTTCAGGGGAGGTGCAACATAGTGATGTTTATTAACTTTGACTTTATCATTCATTATCAGAAAAAAAAAGTTTCAATTCCTGCTTTAGTCTTCTTACTTCTAGTGATTCTAGCTGACACTCTTTTAGCATTGCTGTGACTGAATCAGTGCGGCGGTATTTAGAGCATATAAAACGTGCTGACATCCTTTGCAATCTTTCCAGTTTCCGTTTTAAACCCTTTTGATGAGGACTCCACACTGCACTTGCGTACTCTATTATTGGCCGCACGAACGTCTTGTACGCAATCAATTTAATTTCTCTAGTCGCATTCGGCAACTTCCTCCTCAGGAAACAGACCTTCTGGTAGGCTTTTAAATAGACATTTTCAATATGGGTGAGCCAGTCAAGATTATTTGTTAATGTCACTCCCAAGTACTTGAGACACTTTACTTGATCTAAGGAATTTTCACCGATATTGTATCGAAACATCATAACATTCTGCTTCCTTGTTACTTGCATGTAATTAGATTTTTGGTAGTTTATTTCCATACCCCATTTCAGGCACCACGAGTTTAACGACTGAAGACATCTATTTATGTTCATCTGATCTGCCGGGGAAGCCACAGGAGAGTAAATTAAACAATCATCGGCAAAAAGTTTCATTCTGACAGGCGATTCGACGATAGCAGAAATATCATTTATATACAATAAAAACAAAAGCGGACCTAAAACGGAGCCCTGTGGCACCCCCGACAGAACTTCACGCCTATTCGATACTGCACTTTCTATTTTGACGACTTGACAGCGGTTACTTAGATAGGCCTGAATCCATAGTACTATATTTTCAGCGATTCCTAATCTGCGTAGTTTAAAAAGAAGCTTATGATGCGGAACTTTATCGAAAGCCTTCGAGAAGTCTACACAGACCACATCTACCTGCTGACGTTCATCTATAGCCTTGCAAAAGTCGTTCACTGTTTCAATTAACTGCGTCACTGTCGAAAGGCCGGTCCGAAAACCATGCTGAAATGGACACAATAGGTCATTTATTTCCAAAAAATGAAGGATGTGTTTAGCTATTATGTGTTCAAGAACCTTGCAACATACGGAAGTGAGTGAAACTGGCCTGTAGTTTTTTACAAGAAGTCGATTACCGCCTTTAAATACCGGAACTACTATTGCGCTGCGCCAGTCACGAGGTAAAGAATGATCCCGCAATGACTTTTCAAATAAAATTTGCAAATAATATGATAACCACTCAGCATACCGTTTAAGGAATTCCGTCGGTATTTCATCGGGACCGCTCGATTTCTTCGGGTCCAGAGACAGCAGCTGCTGACAGATGCCCTCCCTATTGATGCGAATCTCGTGCATTGAGAATGGCAACGTGTAAATTGTTGTATGATCACTCTCAATGTCATTATCATCCCTACTGAAGACCGACTGGAAGAAATCATTAAACAGATTTGCAATATCGGTTTTATCAGTCACCTTATCGTTCCCATCCATTACCTGTGTGATTGCGTTCTTTTTCGCTGAAAAATATCGCCAGAACTTTTGTGGTGAGCTTGTGAGAAAATTAGTCAGTGTTGTATTGAAGAAAGTTTTTTTCGAATCCAATAACACTGTTTTGAGCTTCTTTTTGATATTTGAAAGTTCTGTCGCTCTATTTTTTTGCTTTCGTAGCCTTTTTACCTTGCGCTTTAACTGAATGATCTCTCTAGTGATCCAAGGATTGAGCTGCTTCGATTTCTTTGAGCGAGTGGGAACAAACTTATCAATGCAATATTTTAGTGTGCCCTTAAAACGTTGCCACAATTCCTCGACACTTTCATGGTGTGATGATGTTGCAAACTGATTCAAGTTTTCTTCTAAGACGTCTAAGATAGACGTATCACAGCGTATCACAGACATATTCACAGCGTGGTAGAAATAGGGACGAAACGAACCCCAGATATTTCTTTTTTTTTTAGGCTTTACAGCTTGAATATTTTGCATCAAAGACGTACCGAACCGCAGCTTTTCGGACGTCTACCACGGCGACATACGAGGGTAACATACAGCAATTCTATCAAAGCGGTCGGACCCGAAGCTGTCCGGGCTAGTTTTTTCTCGCTGTCATTGACATCCTGCCCCGGAAGGAGGGGAATAGAAATATGAAATGAGACGTCTCTCCGTGTTACGACTGGAGAGAGTGAGCCCATGCCACTCGGGTTTACGCATTGCTTTGATTGACGCAAACTGCCGGACATCCAGATATCTTCCATTCGCTTCTCTTTTTATCTCTCCATGTCGTCCAATCACCAAACCACAGCGCCCGAATGACCACACGCGTCGCGGCTTTGGGAGCCGCGCACCACGAGAGGCGCTTGGGAGCGCGCGCAGGCAAAAGAGGAAACAACAAAAGAGGAAACAACAAAACCACCGACGAAGCGGACAGCCAGCAGGCTGTGAAGAGGGTTTTTCTTTCTCTTTCTTTTTTCTTTTTTAAGCGTCCATAGCTGTAGTGGTCGCGTGCCTAGAGCGTGCTCTCGGTGTTGAACGTTTTACGAGCGCGGCGCTGGGCGCTGCTTTATTTTACGACCATGACACAGCGGTTTCCGGAACCAGCGGGCACACTCCTAATTCGCGAGTCGCGCCCAGCGATACATTCAGGGCGGTCTGCAGTATCACACCGATTGCGGTTTCAGAAACGAGAAGCGAGATACCGGACCACAGGAAATAAAAAAGTGAAAGCAAATTCATTCGGTGCTGCGTACAAGCATACAACGAAAGGGGAGTGCTGAGTCTGTTAGCGCGGGACACTAAACGGTCGGTCGTAAATCAGTGTCTTATGAATTGCGTGAACAAATTGTGCTGCCCTTCGCGATTCGGCAGACGGGTTCTTTTGCGCGCTAAATGGTCGCGGACAGAAATGTGGGCATGCCGAAGATGGGCGCGTGACCGAAGAGAGAAAAAGTTGCGATGAGTCTCCTTCTTTCTTTGTGCTTTCCTTTACATCGCGGAGAGCCCAGCACTCGGGTTTGCTGCTACAAGGATTTAGTTGCCGATAGGATCCTGGGAGCATATCTTTGTCATGTCCAATATTCTCGCACAAAAATTGTTAATATTGGAAAATTTTATGATACTGCTATAGAAATATTGAAGGTAACGGTGCATTTTTTTTGACGTGTAAGAAAAGCTTTCTTTTAACGGATTCCCATCGATAGCACCGAGGAGTTAAGACTGCCATAGAGAACGAATGGTGAACAATTTTGACGATAGCAAAAACACTAATAGCAAAAAAATTCAAAACTGCGTCAGGTGGTCGGCTGATATATCGACTGTTATACTGAAATCTTACGTTACATAAAAAAATTTCGTCAATAAATTGTTTTACGCTCAAAAATGTTTTTTGTCCAGAACTGTAGGTACTGCCATATTCAGCCTTCGGCCAGTTATTCTGGAAAGTGAGGATCAACTGGTATATCAGGATGACCACAATCCTGATCATAAGCGTGACAAAAAGTTACCGTTTTACCTCTGGGCGGGGGCAAGACCCTTTTGAAATCAGTTGTTAGATCCCTAATAAGTGATGGAAAAATGCGCAGAGGGCCCATGTCCCACCTCCGCTCCAATGGCACACGAGCCAAGACCAGTTATGGTTTCGAAGCATTGCGACTCACCACCCCGTTCGTTCTCTGACACGGGACATTTAATCTTTTTTTTTGCGTCCGCTGAAATAAATAAATTCTAGTAAAATAAAAACCCTCGGGCAGCGGAATTCTTTCGTTCTCCAGGACACATGGAAAAGGGGGGAAAAAAAACACCAGCGATGCCGGAATAAAGGATTAAGCATTTCGCTCCCAAGTCTCCCTCGCTAATCCATCGCGTTGTGTTGCGCGCTCTGGCCCGTGTATGACGCCGTATGCAAATGGGGCGAGATTAAGGGCGAACGCTCTTGCACCGACAAAGGTAGAACACCTTCATCCCTCAGGAGGACATTGGTGATAATGATCAGAGTTGGGGAGATATAGAAAGCGATTGAAAGGAATGCCTGACTGCTTGCATACTTGCTTCTACAAGGGCTCGTTTCTATCCCATGCTTCCCGTTTGTTTTGTTTCCTTTTTGTACTTTTTCATGGTTCTAGGAAACGCTCAAGACTAAAACTCTAGCATTTGTTTTGCCTACTGCCGGCACTTTTTTTTACTTCCTTATTTCCTTGTTGTGAGCGTTTCATTTTGGATGGCCTCACAACGACAGACTCATAGAGTGAACTTCTCACTTTATTTTTCAAGACTACCAGAGCTCATCACAAAACAGGAAATGAGACAAAGAGGAATGGCACAGCTAAGACATGGATTTCATTCGAATCATGAGAAGGCAGCTGTAACAAAAAGCAGCAGTAAACAGGCAGCAGTCAGGAAATAAAGGTTGGTGCTAAAGGGTGAAATTTATGTGAAACATAAATAAGAGTTAGCATAAAGCTCAAATCATAAAATTCTTGAAAGAACAGTACTCGACCAACCTTATCATCAACTTGAAGTTACTGCTGCTTCCTCTTAGGAAATAAAAAAAAATATTCGGTATGCTCTAGTATTATCGAAATCAAATATTTGCGAGACACACGTCTTTGCAAAAAAAAAATTAAATGAACTGCGCCTTAGCATCTAGGTTACCTGATCTGTTACCGGCAGATTACGCATCCAGTGCACATAGGTATACCATCAATTCATTTGCATGATTGCGATGAAAGAATTTTTTTTTTTTTACTAATAACTGCGTCCCCCAACTTTTTGCGGCCGCTAGAACGTACTTGACAGGTGCACACTACAGTCCGACGAGCCCTATGGCGAGACCTAGGGAGTCCTCCCTAGGGGGACCTAGGAAGGCCCCTGAAGCCTGCCGCCTAGCTCAGCAACAGCCCGACTCGACCAGAACCATCCAGCCGATCTCTCCAGGCCCTGTACTCAACGCCATCCATAAGAAAGGAGAAGTTCACGACAACCAGGTGCAGACTCAATCGGACCCGACCCTCAAAACTCACGACGGCGCCCAGACCAGCGGAAGTCATGAAGCAAACACAGCACTCCCACCAGGGAATCCCACCAGGGCACTCCCACTAGGTGTCTTTTAAGGAAAATAAACTGAAGTGAAAAGATTTAAGCCTGAGAGCTTTTGTCAGAAGGTGCAAGAGCGAAATCAACTGACATATAATTTGTTTAAATTTTGCATGGAATATTTCTTTGCGTGAAGTTGCGCTCACACCTGGTGGTGGCGGTGGTGGTGGTAGTGGTTTATTTTGGAAAAAATAAGAAAAAAAGGTGAAGGAAAAGAACGTTGCCGGCCGCAGCTACTAATATCTTAAGCACCCGAGCTGTAGCCGGCGGAAATGAAAGGGAAAGGGAGGGGATAGTCAGGAGAAGTATAGACGGGAGCGATAGCAAGAAAGGACAGGGGAGAGCTTTGTACACTGTTTACAAAATACAAAAGTAATCAAGTTCGCGCCGCTCGAGCGCAAATGTCCAAGCATTGTCCGAAAATAAGTTCGCGCGAGCGGCCACTGTGCACAATCAGTCGCAGGCATTAGAGGAACATAATTTAATACAGTTTTGAATGCTGTCCGAAGGGGTGCATCAGAGTTTCCACTCGCATCGAGCGATATCCAGAGGCATTTGTTCCAGTAAGATGGACGTCATCGAATGAAGTGGTGGTCGTCAGAAACAACCAAGTTTTTCCGTCCACGTCCTCTGGAAAGTGGTCATCCAGGTTGGTCGGTGGGATGGTCTTACTCCGCCCACAGCATTAAGCAGCTTCGGCATGGTCGGCGCCCTCCGTATCGAAAGCTATGGAGGGCGCGGTGCGGAGTTGCAATATTAGCCGCTTGTTGCAGCCCCCGTGGCTCACGGCCTCTCAGATTTCCGAGCAGGAACTGCCACATTCTAATAAAGAGGAAAACACAGAAAAAGTTGTACTCCACACGTGGTTTCTGAAGTCACTCGCTTCGAGCCGGGCAAATTTCCGGGCCCTCCCTCAGTGCTGATTTGAGGTTCTCGTCCAAGAGACTCTCTCTGCAAAATGCATTAAAGCGCTTATGTGGCACGACCAGTATAGTTATCGACTTGCCGCGTCCTGTATTCCTGTTTTCGTTTGAGTCTATACGTCGGCCGCTGCAAAACAATGCTCTGGTCACAAACTCTAAGGGACCAACTGCTTGATGATTTTCTTCGGATTCCTGCATGGCATTATTACCAGAGGCTGGATAATTTGATTCTTCTGAGAGGTTATCATCTGGTCAACATTGCGGATGTGATTTGAAAGCAAGGCTGCAAAAGAGAGATAAACTTGGCAGCGACAATGCTTAACTCAAATACAGTTTCTACGATGGCTAATGAATGGTGCCTATCTGCTTTTCCATTGCGCGCTAAGCACAATAACAAAAAAAATTCAGGGGGAAATTGCGATTGGCGTATAGAAATATGTGCCTAATGAAAATCGCATCTAAAAGACATGGCTTAGCGATGAACTGCTAGTTCTTTGAAAGCAATAAAAACAGCTATGTGAGGTGACGGACTAAATTCTGTAAGCAGAGCAGTTAGATCCTAGGTGACTTTGAGCATTGCTTAATTACTTAAGTCGCTTCTTAGCGGAGAGAATTGTACAAAGTCTCTCGATTGGGGCGATTAGTACAATCACCATGATTTTTACAACCATTAAGTGGAGTTTCAGTGAAAATCTTGCAGCAGATAACAAAGTAGACATTACCCTTGTAGGCAGGTTTACGGGAAACTAAGATGATAACATAAGAGGCTTTTGTAACATGAATCTTATTTGTTAAACGAGTAAAAATGTAAGGCGCGTACAGACAACTTCAAATAGTGATCTTCTACCTATAGGGAAACCTTTTCCTTACGTACTGAGAGTAAGGCACAGTATTGTCTACGAAACCCATCTTAGAAAGGACCACTAAACAGGGAAGTATCACAACGTTAAGGGAAGGATATTTCGTTGTCACTGACACGACCTGAAAGGGGGTGAGGGGGAGTGTCAACATCATGAAAGTGCTTTCCAAAAGAACTGCAATTTCGTCACGTGCATGAACGAAGTAACTAATGAAAACATCGAAGTACGGACCTACGGCTTCAGAAGAATCCATGCGCTCTTATGTACCGGACAACCAGGGGACAACGCCATATTGATCGCATAGAACCTCATAAAGCGTTTGTGGACAATGCTTTGAAAGTGATAGCCCATTGAATGGCATGATCTTAATCTGCGCCCCTCCCCCAAACGAACCATTAACTACGTTGGCGCTTAACGATGAGCGGCATAATGATCGCCCACTGCTTCTCAGAATATATAAGGCTGCTGAAAGAACGGATGGTACACCGGCGGAGACAGGATGAGAACGGTAAGGACACGAAAACGACGCCACGCGCGCTTAGAAGTCATTAGTACGCAAGCCATGTTGAGAAAATGTCTCGTAAACACGCTTTTTGAGACTCTTGTTTGTCTCGCCTTTCCCCTGCTAACTGTCACGAAGCGTGCATTAGCCTTAGGCCAGAGACTGAGATCGGTTTAATTTTTTTTCCCCGAGTGCACGAGATTGATTGTAAGGAATAAATTTTGTCAAGTACACGCTTCATGAGGTACTGAGTTCTTGCTGAACGTTTGTCTCGCCTTTCCCCTGCTAACTGTCACGAAGCGTGCATTAGCCTTAGGCCAGAGACTGAGATCGGTTTAATTTTTTTTCCCCGAGTGCACGAGATTGATTGTAAGGAATAAATTTTATCAAGTACACGCTTCATGAGGTACTGAGTTCTTGCTGAACCTAATGTTTCAGTATTTCTGCTTGTCTTACCGTTATGGAAGTTGAACCACATTCGTGTTTTTCCACGCTGTCCTCCTTTCTTCAGCGAACTCTTCGGGTAAATATCCGGTTATACTAGCGCTGAAGCAAGAGCGGCGTTGCTCTCTGGGCATGGATTTCGAAGGCTTGTGTACATTAAGCCAACCTTAAACGCGCTTATATATCTGAAAACAAGTTCAAGTTCAAATACTTGAAGCAAGAAAGAAGATTACTTGCACAGCCGATCTTCACATCGCTCCTAAGAGGGTGAGTTGCTTTCACATGCCGCTCAAAGAACAATTTTTAGCTTGACCGCCAATGCATTAAGTAGATCAGGAGTCACTCATGAAATTGGGTGGAAATTTCGTTATAAATAGGACCCAGCTTATTTCAAATAAATGGTGTTTAGAGCTGCGCCTGACAAATAACATTCACAACGATACGAAGCCTACTTTTGCTTTCTTCTAATAAGCAGGAACTGCTAATAAATACGCTTACCCTTTTGAACCCGCGGAAACCGAAAATAACTGGCCAATAATTTTGAAGCGTTCGTGGAGCCAGCAAAAAAAAACAGCGCGACCGACTACACCATAGTGCCACACTCTACCAGCGCCCCCGTGCGGTCTGTCTTCGACCTTTGTCGCGCGCCGGACTTCGTCCTCTTCTGCTCGGTGCTAGGGTCGGCCGGCTGCTCTCCGCCCAGTGTGCTCGCCAGGGACAGAACGTTCTACCGGCGCCCGTGACATTTTGGTGCAGCTGCGGGGTATCGATCCATGTACGAAGAGGTCCCAGGAACCTCCAGCGCTCCGCCACACCCCCTGGACACGACACCTGTCCACAAGTCAAGCCGCCGCTTGAAAGGCTTAGCTCCCGAGTACAAACCCCTCACCGCGCCATCCCGCACGATGACCTCTACGGTGGCCAGCCAGACCTTCCAGCCATCTGTGAGTTCGTCACCGCTACTTCTTCATACGCCTCGCACGCCTGCGTCGTTTCATGGTGACAAGTTTGAGGATGTGGAGGACTGGTTGGACGGGTATGACAGGGTTGCTGAATTTAATCTGTGGGACGAAGACCGCAAGCTTCGGAACGTTTACTTTGCCCTCCTGGACGCCGCCAAGACGTGGTTCGAAAACCACGAGTCCGCCATCCACACCTGGCAAGACTTCCGGCGGCAGTTGCTGCATACCTTCAGCAGCAACGAACGGAAGGAGCGTGCTGAATTGGCCTTGCAATCGAGGGCGCAGCAGCCAAACGAGAGCGTGGCGATGTTCGTGGAGGACATGACCCGGCTCTTCAACCGCGCTGATCCTTCGATGTCTGAAGCCAAGAAGGTGCGCCATTTAATGCGGGGAGTGAAGGAGCAATTGTTCGTTGGGCTCGTGCGCGATCCTCCGGCTACAGTCGCCGATTTTGCGAAGGAAGCGGCAGGCATGGAGCGCGCCTTGCAACAGCGGTTTGCGCACTACGGCCGTCCATCAAACATCACTGCTGTGGAGTGCCACATTCCGAAGCCCGGGGATGAGAACACCTCCCTCCGAGAGCTCATCAGGAGCATCGTGCGCGAAGAGCTGTAGAAGCTTCGCTCTGTGGAGCAGCCTCCTAGTATGACCGCCATCTCGGATGCTGTCCGTGACGAGATACGCCGCACGGTGCAGCCCATTCCGCCTCCCCAACCGCCAGCGCCCTATGTGATGACATACAGCGAGGCGTTGCGAAGTACTGCGCCACCACCGCCGGCGTTCTACTCTCCTGCCCCTACCGCGCCGTCCCGCCGATTCCCGTATACGGCAGCGCTGCCAGACGACCGACCACCCGTCACGAAGGCAAACATGTGGCGCACGCCGAACAACAGGCCCTTGTGCTTCCACTGCGGCGAAGCAGGCCACATCCGTCGTCACTGCCCGTACCGCCGGATTGGCCTGCGCGGCTTTTCGCCAAACGCACCCCTGCCACGCTATGGTGAACGACCCCGCGAGATCGATCAGTACCTAGCGGCCAACGTCCCACCTGCACCCACTGCCCAACGTCAGTCCAGGTCACCGTCACATCGACGGTTGTCTTCACCAGCCCGCCAGTCCTACGTCCGGCAGTCCTCCAGCCCGCGCCGGGAAAACTAAGTACGGCGACCCCCGGAGGTAGGGCCGCCGTCACTGGACATAATGACGAACATCCTCCGCTCACCGACGTTAGCATGCGACCCGACCTCCGACCTCACGCCGCTACGACCTTTCGACGCCCAGAGACGCCTTCGCTTGACGCTTCAATTGGACAATGTGAACGACCCTTACGTCCGACGACTTTTCGACGAATAGAGACGTCTCCGCTTGACGCACCAACTCGACCGCGAGAACGATCCCCAAGTCCGACCACCCCCACACAGCGTTTTTCCGAAGGTGACCAAGCTTCGGCTGAAATCCCGATCATCGTTGATGGCCGCCGCGTGACTGCTCTCGTAGATACCGGCGCCGACTTCTCCGTCATGAGTCGTGGTCTGGCGACTGTCCTGAGGAAAGTCCTGACACCTTGGCCTGGAACGCACATCCGGACAGCTGGAGGCCATCTGGTGACACCGCTAGGTGTCTGCACCGCTAGAATGGAGATTCGCGGTGTAACCTTCATTGCCTGCTTCGCTGTGTTGGCTCATTGCTCGAAGGACCTCATCCTCGGGTTTGATTTTCTTCGAGAACACGGTGCGATAATCAACCTCCGCGAACTTGTCGTGACGTTCTCACCTCAGTGTGCCACAGCCGGCAGAAGCGAGCCCGACAGGCCTGTTTTTCGCGTGTGTGATGACAATGTCACGCTACCACCACGCTCCAGTTTGTTTATTACGGTGGAATGCTCCAACCCACGCACGCCTGACGGGATTGCGGAAGGTAACCTGTCGTTACTGTTGAGTCAACAAGTCTGCGTTGCGCGTGGTGTTGCTTCCCTCCGCGGAATGCGAACGCAGCTTTTTGTTACCAACTTTAGCGCCGAATACCGCCACTTGCCGCAAGCAACAGCCATAGCCTATTTCGATGAAATTAGTGACTCAGCCTCCCACTGCGCCTTGACCCTCAACGATACCCATGAATCGACGTCTGACGCCCCCGTTCTGACTGACGTGAACCCCGACCTAACCGCCGATCAGAAACACCGCCTCCACATGATCCTCGACTCTTTTCGTGACTGCTTTGCGACCACTTCTAAAGTTCGGCAAACATCGGTCGCTAAACACCGCATTGTAGTTGATGAAGGCGAGAGGCCTATACAACACCACCCCTATCGAGTGTCTGCGAAAGGTAGGTGATTCGGAGGCAGGTTGAGGAAATGCTCCGCGACGAGTTTATCCAGCCGTCAACAAGCCCGTGGGCTTCGCCCGTTGTGCTGGTCGCCAAGAAGGATGGCACTCTCCGATTCTGTGTCGACTATCGTCGCCTCAACAAGATTACTAAAAAGGACGTTTATCCGTTGCCCCGAATTGATGACTCATTCGATCGCCTGCGTCATGCCCGCTACTTTTCCTCTCTTGATCTACGCAGTGGGTACTGGCATATCGAAGTCGATGAACGTGACCGTGAAAAGACCGCGTTCATAACCCCCGACGGTTTGTACGAGTTCAAGGTGCTCCCCTTTGGCCTGTGTACCGCTCCTGCCACCTTTCAAAGAATGATGGGCACTGTCCTGGTTGGCCTCAAATGGCAGTCGTGTCTCGTCTATCTTGATGATGTGGTTATTTTCGCTGCGACCTACGAAGAACATCTCAAACGCTTGAGTGCAGTATTGACGGCAATCCGATCAGCTGGTCTGTCTCTAAAACCCGAAAAATGCCACTTCGCGTACCAACGGCTGAGGTTTTTGGGCCATGTTGTGACACCTGAGGGCGTCAGCCCCGACCCTGACAAGACGGCCGCTGTAGCTGCGTTCCCGACTCCCACTGATAAGCGAGCTGTGCGCCGGTTTCTTGGCCTCTGCGCATATTACAGACGCTTCGTGCAAGACTTCTCCAGGCTGGCTGAGCCTCTCACACGGCTGACAAAAGACGATCAGCCTTTCGTCTGGGCACAGGAACAGCAGGACGCCTTCGAAAAGCTCCGCGAACGCCTACAAACAACGCCCATTCTTGCCCATTTTGACGAGGAGGCGGACACGGAACTTCACACCGATGCCAGCAACATTGGCCTCGGTGCAGTCCTCGTCCAGTGGCAAGATGGTGTTGAACGCGTGATTGCGTACGGCAGCCGCACGCTGTCACGGTCCGAGGCAAATTACTCAACCACTGAAAAGGAGTGCCTAGCTGTTGTGTGGGCAATAACGAAGTTCCGGCCCTACTTGTATGGTCGCCCGTTTCGGGTCGTGAGTGACCACCACTCACTGTGTTGGCTCGCGAATCTTAAAGACCCCTCGGGCCGGCTAGCTCGTTGGAGCCTTCGCTTGCAAGAATTTGACGTTACAGTTGTCTACAAGTCGGGCAACAAACACAGCGATGCAGACTGCTTGTCCCGTGCTCCTATTCCGTCCAGCTCTGATGACCTCGAAGATGACCCTCTATTTATTGGTGCTCTGACCACGTCCGCCCTCGCTCAACAACAGAGAGACGACATGGAATTGCGCCCACTCATCGATTATCTCAAGGGAACCGCCTCGTTACCACCTCGTCTATTCGCGCGTGGCTTGTCGTCGTTTTGCTTGCGAGATGGCGTCCTCTACAAACGAAATTACGGCCCGACGGACTCTGGTTACCTGCTCGTGGTTCCAACGGCGCTCCGCACTGACGTTTTGCAGGCGTGCCACGACGAGCTTCCTTCCGGCCACCTCGGATTTTCTCGAACGATGGCACGAGTTCGTCACCGTTATTACTGGCCCAGGCTTTCTGCGGCTGTCAAGCGTTATGTGCGCACTTGCCGCGAGTGTCAACGTCGGAAGAAACCACCTTTCAAGCCGGCTGGCTTGCTCCAACCCATTGCTCCGCCGAGAATTCCTTTCCACCAAGTCGGCATGGACTTACTGGGCCCATTTCCCACGTCATCATTGGGTAACCGGTATATTGTGGTTGCCACCGACTACCTCACCCGGTATTGTGAGACTAAAGCCCTTCCCCGCGCACTCTTAGAACTAAAGGAGTGCAGAGGAGTGCCCAGAACACACTTTGAAGGAGTATTCGCTTGTCCCATATTCCACTCCTTTTTCCAGAATAAAATTACTCCCTCTGGACAAAGAGTGATCCAACACCTACTCAAGGAGTACTGTACTACTCCTGCAATAGAGTACAGGCACTCCTCCAAGGGAGTAAAGCTACCATATTGAAACAGCATCCTACTACTCTTTCAGGTAGAGTTCCAGGACTCCGTTTGTTAGAGTGACTATACTCCTTCAGGGAGTATCAGCCCAGATCTTATTTTACTCCTTCAAAAGGAGTTTCACGTGTTTTCAATGTATCCTACTAATTTTCTTATTTCACATATTCTTCAGAGCAAGTTGGTCATATGTTTTGCAGGATCCACCTGCGCTACATCTACAAAAGAGTAATGAGCAAAAGGGATTATAATCTTTGAGTAGAATAACTTTTGCTCATACAACTACTTTATGGCTACACTACAGTTTGCACATTAGTATGGTGCTTTGTCTGCGTTGGGAATAACAATGGTTCAAGAAATAATGACAAATGTACAACACTGATAACTTTTATTTCTCAAGTCATTGCTGTGATTGCTGTGGCTGCCCAAAACACGCTCGGGAGGCGCTCGCTAGGATCAAGCCCCATTAGTGTCTCAAGCAGCAGACAAACCCGCTTTGTTTTTGGGGTGTACTTGACATTAAATGCCAAGAACACTGCCAAAAGCAAAGTAAACCCATCTACCAAATCCACCGCAGTGAGCTGTAAGCGCTCAAAAGAAACTAAGATGCTGGATGATGCCGTAGCTTGCTCGGCTGAGTGAAGGAGCTTTGGCTATGCGTGCATTTCTCCGGGTGCCTGCAAACATGAATGAAAATAATGCAAGTAAGAGTCAATTCCAATGCCCTTTTCATACTATCCTGCATATAACCCCATGGAAAAAAAGAAAGAATACAACTAGAATGTACTGATCATGTGTGTCATGTCGGCACTAGTGTGTACCTATATTGTGACCAAGTGCAGACACCTTTCATTGCAAACCTTCATTCAGAGCTACAATATTATTAAGCCCAATACAATTATCACTATCCTAGTCCTTTCAAAAGCTGTGTGCATGTAAAACAAGCACATATTTACCAAATGAAAATTTTAACATGAGCAAGCTCTTCTGCAAGTATCATGATCAGCCTGACTATGCCCACTGCAAGGCAAAGGCCTCTCCCATGTTCTCCAATTAACCCTGTCCTTCGCCAGCTATGTCCACCGTGTTCCTGCAAACCTCCACCCATGGAACTTTTTGCTGCTTCCTGCTACGCTTGCCTTCTCTTGGAATCCACTCCGTTACCCTTAAGGACCAGCGATTATCTTGCCTTCGTCTTACATGCCCTAACCAAGCACCCTTTTTTCTCCTGATTTCGACTAGGATGTCTTCAACCCGCGTTTGTTCCCTCACCCACTCCGCCCGCTTCCGATCTCTTAACGTTACGCCTATCATTTTTATTTCCATAACTCGTTGCGTTGTCCTTAACTTAAGCTGAACCCTCTTCGTTAGCCTCCACGTTTCTGCCCCATAGGTGAATACCGGTAGGATACAGCTGTTGTATACTTTTCACTTGAGGGGTATTGAAAAACTGCCATTCATGATCTGAGAGAACCTGCCATATGCACTCCACCCCATTCATATTCCTCTAGTTATTACCCTTCATGATCCGGATCAGCGGTCACTACCTGCTCTAAGTAAATGTATTCCCTTATCCCTTCCAGTCATTTCTAAAACCACACCTATTGTGCTTGACGGTTTCTTGTCACATAATACATTGTGCAGTTTAAAATATAAGGTAACCTTGAATCGGGAAAACACCTAAACCAATGACAGTTTTCTTGCTGAAGAGAAATGGCTGTTGCAATTCCTGTTTCTCAGATACCATTAACTGAATTTCATGCTCTAAAATAGTGAAGGAAAAATTCAAAATTTTTCATCTCAAAGAGGCAGACAACAAATTTCAGTTTGGTTTGGGTTGGTTTATGGGGTTTAACGTCCCAAAGCGACCCAGGCTATGAGAGACGAACTTGCTTTGGGGCTAGTTGGTTCATGATTGAAGTTCAGAATGGCGCAAAAGACACACACACAGGAAAAAAGGGGATGACACAAAGAGCGCCTACTACCAACTGAATTTATTTCGGAAACACCCTCTTTTATAAGGCAAGACATATCAAACACGAACCGGAAGCAGAAAAAACACATATTCATGGTTTGATTTCACATTTTGAAACACCATCGGCAGAAAAGAAAAAGCCACAAGAACAAAAAACAGAATCTAGAACTACACGTGCCCGTCTAAGAAACCCAGCTCCTGGCGGCATAGTTTAATCGATGAAGTGCTAATGCACGTGGACCCAGCTTTCTGTATATGGTATGCTTCTATAATCTCTCTTTCAAATCGCTCCTTGCCTCTGCCGATAAACGTTACCTGTTCCAGCATCGGTCCGCAATCTCTGCACTCCCTACAGTGATCCGGCAGGTTGCCCCTGTCATTGTTTTTAATTGTTCTTCTGTGCTCGCTAGCTCTCTCATTGAAACACCGGCCAGTCTGGCCAATGTAGGCGGATCCACAGCTGAGCGGTATGCGATACACGACTTCGGACTTGCATTCAGTGAACCGTATCTGATGTTTGATAGCGCATCTTCGGGGTCGTCTGTTCATCATGGAGCAAATTTTTGCAAGTTTGCATGGTGCTGAAAACAACACATTTACACCATATCGACCCCCTACCTTCTTGATATTGTGCGCTATCTTATGCATGTACGGAATTACCACCACAGGCCTCTTGTCTTCCTGCTTGCTTTGCGTATCACCGCTAGAAGTGACCTTGATTCTTTGTAGCAGAGATTCACATATCGCTGTTATCATCATACACGGGTAGCCAGCGCTACCCAGTCTCACTAGCTGCTTGTCAAAGCCGGCCTGCACACAATGATCGCAGGATTTCGAGAGAGCTGCGTGTAGGCACGTGATGGCAATGCTGCGTTTGACCAGTTTGGAGTGGGCACTGCTGAACGGCATGAGGCTTTTCTTAGAACGGGGGTTGTACACCCAACACACATGGTCTTTTTTAGAAAAATCAAACAGAATGTCCAGGAACTGGATTTTACCCTCTTGAGGCAGTTCCCAAGTAAAGGTAAGGCCTTGAGAACTGTCTCTAAAAATGTTAAGAACATCAGCAACAGCATCGTCAAAGATATCTTTGACGATGTTTCAATGAGAGAGCTAGCGAGCACAGAAGAACAATTAAAAACAATGACAGGGGCAACCTGCCGGATCACTGTAGGGAGTGCAGAGATTGCGGACCGATGCTGGAACAGGCAACGTTTATCGGCAGAGGCAAGGAGCGATTTGAAAGAGAGATTATAGAAGCATACCATATACAGAAAGCTGGGTCCACGTGCATTAGCACTTCATCGATTAAACTATGCCGCCAGGAGCTGGGTTTCTTAGACGGGCACGTGTAGTTCTAGATTTTGTTTTTTGTTCTTGTGGCTTTTTCTTTTCTGCCGATGGTGTTTCAAAATGTGAAATCAAACCATGAATATGTGTTTTTTCTGCTTCCGGTTCGTGTTTGATATGTCTTGCCTTATAAAAGAGGGTGTTTCCGAAATAAATTCAGTTGGTAGTAGGCGCTCTTTGTGTCATCCCCTTTTTTTCCTGTGTGTGTGTCTTTTGCGCCATTCTGAACTTCAACTATGAGAGACGCCGTAGTGAAGGGCTCCGGAAATTTCGACCACCTGGGGTTCTTTAACGTGCACTGACATCGCACAGTACACGGGCCTCTAGAATTTCTCCTCCAAAGAAATTCCAGCCGCCGCGGCCGGGATCGAACCCGTCTTTTGGGTCAGCAGCCGAGCAAATTTCAGTTGCACATTTTTTTTTTTAATGATGCATAAGGCATTACTATGCACGGATAACCACACAGTATTCGCCTATGACTGCTAAATAATTTGTAATTAAATATCTTCTCTCTCCTGCTTCACTTTTAAAAACTGAGCAATGGCATCAAAGGTCAGTATAAGCCAGGGGAGGCATGAGGAAAACTGCAATATAATTGCGGCTTCGTCATTCATTGTGATTCCGACTCTTAAGGCAGGCTGGCTTTAGCATTGTAACTAATTAAAATGATGAAGTAGCGATGTCGTAGCTTTTTTGTGCCTTCCATAACCTATACTGAACACTGATGTCATAGCAATTGCTATGCTATTGAAACAGGGAAGAAAAGAAATCTGGTTGTAATTATTTAGCGATTGGAGACGAATACTATTCAACAATTCTATGTATATGAATGCCCAGCACGTCGCTACAAAGAACACACATAACCAAAAATTTGGTGTTTATACTCATTTAAGATAATACTACTTCCCACGCAAGAACACGACAGCCATGTGTAAACTTTTTGCTTTCATAGTAATAAAATCTATCCAACGACAAGTTAGGCACAGCATGTCTGCTCTTTATAAATATGCAATACTGACAATGTTTGACACTAGCATTTGGCATGAACGAGATAACTGTGATTACTTCGCACATTACGTGCCAGTCCATACTATTATGCACAATTTAGATTTGCAAATGTAATGTGTAATTCTCTATGACTGCCACGTTAGTGCACTGCAAACCAATGAAGTTGTCTTGCATTTGCAATGTTCTCACTACTTTTATGCAACACTGATCACTTCAGTATATCTGCATCATTCTGTTAGACGGCCATGGGATAGCTAGAATTAAGGCTATTTTATGTGATGGAAACCATTGACTGGACAACAAAGAAGAAAAGCCTCAACTACTGTCCTGATGCTGGGACGTCTAATAAGAGCTCAGAAAGACTCGGTTTCAATACGCCAGACCCTCCGCAAAACATTACCCTGTGCGAAAATACCCCACCCCACCCTAGCTTAATTTCTGTCCACATGCACCAAGGCTCACTGCACCTGTTATAAATATTGCCCTAAATATTGCAATCAAGCTGCCCGTGTATGCATAGGCTATCTGTGCATGGAGAAAGAAAGAAGTTGTTAGGAATGTTTCACACCAAAAACAGAAAAAAAGGCAGCCTGTTTCTCAGAAACAGCTAAGAGCATGAAATGGTGTGTCCAAAAAGATTAGGCTGCTTTGTACTTATTTATGACAACGAGAACTGTCAGAGCTGCGCTTTCAAAAATTCAGGAGCTTTGTGCACAAACGTAGCTTCCGTATGCACGTCTTGCAGCACCAACGCTTCCGAATTGAAACGACCGATGAATATGCACAGGAAAAAGCAAATAGAGAGCGCTTGAATTTAAAAGAAAAGCTACCTTGCACAATCAGAAATTTCGCGACAGAACCTTCCAAACAGTGACGTGTACTGGTTGCGGTATACCGAATATATACCTAGCAAATAAGTGTGCGCTTTGTTCACGAGCGGGATTCTGTGGCGGCAATGCTACAGCTCCAATTCCGAAAACCTAACGCTGCAAAAATTGAGTTTTCAAAATACGTGCGAATGCACGATACACTTTTGCACGCATTTAGAACTTTCAGTAGTGAAACACAGACAACGAATCTTGTGTATGCGTCTTCCTTGGCTGGTAAAAAAATTCTTCTATAAGTCTCCAGTTTGCTTGTGTACTCCACAAATTCTAGGATCCCTGTCCGCTACATGTCAAATTTCACTGAAGCGAAAGTAATACAACCGACAGCTGATGATCTGCTAGGGCAACAGGATTTCAAAAGTTTGAGAAGGGCAGTGGGAGTCCAATCTAGGTGGAGTAGTGAAATTTGACTAGTAACAGACAGGGATCCTCCAATCTGTGGAGGAAGCCGGCAAATTGGAGATATACGGAGGAATTTTTTTACCCGCCAAGGAACACGCATACACAAGAGAGAGAGAACCACAGAGGACTACGGCTTTTAACAGCCCTTGTCCTGTGCGGTTCTCTCTTGTGTATGCGTCTTTTTTGGCTGGTAAAAAAATTCTTCCATAAGTCTCCAATTTGCCTGTGTCCTCAACAAACCGCAGGATCCCTGTCCACTACTAGTCAAATATTTCAACTCCACCTGGCTTGGACTCCCACCGCCCTTCTCTGTGGAGAAAGGGTGACAGCAGCTGGCAAAGGACAAGGTTAACTGCAGATCAACTGGGGAAGCATTATCCTGCACTGATTTTGACGGCAGGTTCACAAGACAAACAAAATCAACTCGAGGAGCGGGGTGCACATCATGCGACTGAATGTCAATGGCCAGTGAAAATGGCACCAGCACTGTGGAATGCACATGCAGAAAACGAGACGCATTTTTTTGTCAACTTTGAGTAGCAGTCTACTGCACTTTTAAAGAGCAAAGCTCTCAAGTATGGCAACACTGGCACTTTTTGTTTTACTGGGGTGAGGGTCGTCGTGAGGGTTGAAGTACATATTTCTTTTCGATCCACTGTGTTAATTGCGAGCTATGTTTACCTAATAGGGGCTGGGCATCTAACATCACCGTTATTTCTTTGCAGCTGTTAAAACAATACAGCATACATTTTATAACATGCTTAACGAATTTTTGGGAGCAGCATGCTTTTACCCTTCTACTATTTGTTGCTACTGAATCAGTTTGGCGTTGACAAAAGATCTGTAATAAGGAGTAATTACTCATTGACATCCACTCGAGCACAGCCAAATGGCTACAAAGGAAAGCTATACAGCTTTCACAGAAACTTCGTAGTTAAAGAAAGATTCGTCCTGGTCCGGTGTTCGAGCTCAGAACCACCACTTCACTGGAGCAGTCGCTCTACCAATTTGTCCAACCTGGACGGCAAGCTTATGGTAGGGCGAGAGCGAAGTGATCAATAACTCGAGTGGGAACTGTGTTGGTCCAATGTTTTAGGACCCCTAAAACATTGGACAAACTCAGTTCCCGCTTCATGTTCTCTCTAAAACATTGGACAAACTGAGTTCCCGCTTCATGTTACAATACTGAGTGACATTTTGGTCTATACACCAGAAATACCGGTAAAGCATCATGATAGAACACAATGTTTTTTAAAGGGATAAAGGAATATGTTCGCCCTTTCAGAGGGCACATATGCATAAGAGGCAACATGTGTGAAATAGTCACTGCACCTGAAGCAGTGTAAACTCCATTATGTTAACAGCAGCAGTCAAAAGCTTCATGAGCGACTATTTCATACAGATCATGCAATTACATTCATGTAATTCAGGATCAGATTCATGTGTTTATACAGGGAGGTACTGCTGCTAAGTGCACGTAGAGCTCTGCATGCATTTCTAAACCCGGCTGTGAGCCTATGTCTACGAAATTTTTCTAAATAGGCAGGTAAGGTATGCATCACTGGAAAACAATACCTACCACAAACAGCTGAGGAGAGATAGCACAGCCAAAAGCTGGAAGCACGAATGGCCCAGTAGATACTGGCAGCTGGCAACTGCAAATAAATATGTCAGAGCAACTGTTGTCAGTGGCCGTAACAATGTCATGAATGACAAGAGAAGAAATTGTCTACTGCTTCATAAATTAGAATAAGGTATTCACATAGGAACACAAAAAGCAATGAGATGGCCCATGACAAAAGAAATGAACAGATTTTATGTGATGCACCGATATACATTTTTTCAGTAGATTTACATGACTGTCACAACCGCATAGAAAGATGAGCAGGCTGGAATACCACTATTTTTATGCATGATGAAAAGAGCGTAACTATTCGAATATAGCATGCACAGGATTTAATTATTACTACTAGGGTGCTTTGGAGCAGCACCGAAGGTATTTTTAAATTGAACGTAGCGACCAGTAGACCCGTCTGCTTTGCACAAATGACGAGAGGATGGAAAAGGCATGCATTCATTAGCAAGAAGCACGATATCTCACATCACAGCATGAAACGAAAATTGGTATTGCATTTAACAAATCTGCACAGAAATAAAAACTGCCTAGTGGCAATGCAAGTAAGAGCAAGGGAAAAAAATACCGAAGAAAACTGGTGAGTGTGGTGCAGGGAGGTCTGTGGGTAGGGTCTCGTGCCTGGGAATAGTTCCGAGCGCGGAGAATCGCCGGCAGCACAGCTGGTGGCAGTCAACCAAGAATAAATAAGAGAAAGTGAAAGTCAATAACAAACCATCACCGATATAGCGAACGACTTGAAAGCGGGCCGCACAAACGAGGGATATAGCAAAAAGCTTGAAATCCTAAATAAGTGCGCAGTTGCATCCCAAACAGTTCTCAAAATCTGAAGGCGAGGAAGCATCGACACCTACACCTCAGGGCAGACGCAAGAACGATCTAACTTTGACATAATACTGTGTCAAATTCTGTTCCATGGGGAAGCACAGATAAAAATTTACAAATGACTAGGCAAGGGATATGCCCCAGCCTTTTACACGCGATCATTGTCCCCGAAAAAATTGTATGACAAATATTAAGGCGTAAGCACTAATCCGACGAGTACACACACTGAGCACTGTCTGTTGGCAGCTGGCCTAGCGCGAGTGCTCTGTCGCGCGGCACTGCCGCTCATCGTCATCTTCTAAGTAGCACAAATCAATCCGACGGTCACCAGCCGCGAGGCAACTCGACCGTTGTCAGTTCCCTTGTCTGTCCGCAGCTGGCCTAGCAAGAGCGCTCTCTAACGTGGCACTGCACGCTCATCATCCTCTCCTACGTAGCACAAATCTATGCTATTGGAATGTAGTAAACATTGTCTGTTGTTTTTCGCAGCGCTAGCAAGCGACCGCATAACTCTGTTGTGATAACTGGTGGCCGCGGCCGACAGCGCGCCTGAATACGTAGTGCGCGGGCCGCGGGCCAACGGACCGTCGTGTGAATCGGCCTTAACGCATTATAGCTGAGGCAACCGCACGCAGACTGCCTGCACTGCCATCCCTATATAGGCGCACACTAATAACGCGTGCGAATAGAGATCAGAAGTAAAGAAACGTACACGGGACTCACCGTTCAGACGGCTCATCAAGGCTTAGCAAAACCGCACATTCTTCTTCGTTGCCTCTCCAGATGACAAGAAGTCGTAGCGCTACCTTTCTTCACGGCTTTACCCGTTCAAAATCACCAGTGTTGACAGGGCGTAATTCTCGTCGTTGGTTTCCAAAACACACTTGTGTTCTTCATACACGTCCACCGCACGAGCACTCAAACAATGCTACAAAAACCCAAATAACACAAAACGTGACGACGGCTGCAGTTTTGCTTCGTTGAAAAAACCTACAAATGCGCTTTTTTTATTACTAATATTTGAATTGTGTTCGCAACAAAAACAAATTATATTTTTTCATTTTATTTCTTTATTAAATGCGAATACCAAAGCGCTTTTAGATACTTTTGCTGACATGTCGTTTGTAGAAGCTGCGATCCTGTGATCCCATCCCCGGGTGTCCTAGCAGACGACGGCGCAGACGACGCTGTTGACGGAATGCAATTTCGATTGACGGCAGCGAAAATCCTTTAAATGCGACAAAAAACGCAAAGAAACGCACCGTATCGCAAACTGGTCCATATCAAGGATATGTTCGACGCGAGCGGTAGGACAAAGAGCTGCTGCGATGCATTACTCAACGCGACACTGGCGTGCTCCACGGAGATCTACATGAAACAGAGCTTAACTGTGACCCGTACAAGCGGATTACTGTGATATCAACTGCGTTACGGAACTACGACGATACTTGCTTCACACTTTAGCTTATATGCAACAGCGGCCCGCACTCGCCGCATCCTGTTCGAGTGTACTTTCACTAGCAAGAGCCCACATGCATGGAAGCTGACAGAAGCAACTGTCTTTTCGAGTTCAGATTGTTCCGAGAAATACGAGCAGCTTACTTTAGCACGTACTCGAATTTAAGTTCTCAGCCTGTGTGTCACGTACGGTGACGATGGCGTCGAGGACGAGCTTAAGAATCGCTTAACGTGGCCGCAACGCAGCCGGTATCCCAAGCATTCGTGCGCTAATTGTTGTTCACCTGTACTGCGAACGTGCGCTCAGTCGCAGGCCAGCCGCTAGCTGCTCGATTTACCAGCCTTGCGAGTACAATTCGCAAGTTTCTGAGCCAATCTGTGAGTGAGCCGAGCTTTCAGCAATGACGCTGCTCGCGAGCGCGCCGCGCGACGAGCTTCGGCCTGCTCCCTGGCTGCCGTATTCGTAGCTAAGCCTAGGAGGTTTCACTTCGATGCCAGAGCTGAGAGCGCTTCGAAACTGGCTAGCGCTGAGGTGCTACTCTTTGCATTGTAAGTACGTTTTATTGTGAACTATGTCTCGTAGTGAAATAAAGATATGCTCGGGTCGACCCGAACGGTGATGATGGCGTCGAGGACGAGCTTAAGAATCGCCGCAACGCAGCCGATATTCCATGCATACATGTGTGCTAAATTTGTTCACCTGTGCTGCAAACGTGGGCATAAAGGCTCGCTCAATCGCAGGCCAGTCGCTGCTCGATTTTCCAGCCTTGCGTGCGCGATTCGCAAGCTACGGAGCGAATCATTGAGCGAGCCGAGCTTTCGGCAACGACGCCGCCCGCGGTCGCGCCGGGCGACGAACTGTGCGCTGCTCGCTGGCTGCCCTTGTCGTCGCTAAACCTAGCCGATTTCACATAGATGCTGTAGCTGAATGCGCTTCGAAACTGGCCAGCACTTAGGTGCTACCCTCGGCACCGTTTTACTCTGAACCCCGCGTCATAGGGAAATAAATATATGCTCGGTTTCCGCGACCCCTTCAGGAGCGGAGCTATAGCAGAGGCCAGGCGAACTCCAGAGCAGCAGCAAAGCGGCTATGGGAGGAAATTTGTATGGCTGTTATCGCTTCTACCAACAACTCGACATTGGCTAATGATACTCTATCCCAGAGCTTTGGTCGTGAACAAACAATACCAGTGCATTTTTCTGACGCCGGCATCCAGGCTGGCAGGCCGGCCCCGAGAAGCTAGCGCGCCCTTACGAATGTATGGCCGTAAGGGCGGAGGAGTAAAACAAGCACTGAACTCCCTTGAAGTACGCAGGAGTGGAAATGCCATTTTACTCTTTTGTCAAGAGGAGTGAACAGGACCTTTCACTCTTTCTCGTTTGTAGAGAGAGTAGATTGAGACCTGCAGGAGTAGCTAGGCTCTTTTACTCTTAATGGAGGAGTAGCAGTTCTTAGAGTGCGGTACTGCTGCTGAAATTGCTGACTTTTTCATCATCAGCATAGTCCTCCGCCATGGCGCCCCTTCTGTTGTTTTAACTGACCGAGGCACAGCGTTCACGTCCACGCTTACTCAGGAAGTTATGCGGCTCAGTGGCACAAGTCATCGTAAGACCACAGCTTACCATCCTCAAACCAACGGCCTAACCGAGCGCCTCAATAAGACTATCGCTGATATGATTTCTATGTACGTCGACGATGACCACAAGAACTGGGACGCAATACTTCCGTACGTCACGTTTGCCTACAACACTGCCCTTCAAGAGACGACGGGGTTCACGCCATTTCGTTTGGTACACGGTCGTGAAGTCGTGACTATGTTGGACACGATGTTGTTGCCCGATACTGCGCACCCATCCGTTGCCGACGCTGATGCATTCGTTCGCCATGCAGAAGCTGCCCGCCGGCTGGCTCGGCAACGAACCCGCGTGCGGCAGGAAGTCGATGCTCACCGCTATAACCTTCGTCATCGCGAAGTCATTTTCCAGCCTGGAGATCAAGTGTGGGTTTGGAGCCCCATCCATCAGCGCGGTCGCTCCGAGAAGCTTTTGCGCCGTTACTTCGGTCCCTACGAGGTACTCCGCAAACTCAGCGACGTTACGTATGAAGTGCTCCCGCAAAGGAGTGTTCGTTCTTCAAGACGCCCGCCGACATCCGAAATTGTGCACGTCGCAAGACTCAAGCCATACCATGCCCGCTAGAACAACTCTCACCACGTTCCGCGCCCGGGACTCGGTTCACGCACACCCGTGGCTCCCCCTCAATCGCAGCCATCGAGTCGATGCCTTTCCAGAGGGGAGGGGCAATGCCACACTCTACCAGCGCCCCCGTGCGGTCTGTCTTCGACCTTTGTCGCGCGCCGGACTTCGTCCTCTTCTGCTCGGTGCTAGGGTCGGCCGGCTGCGCTCCGCCCAGTGTGCTCGCCAGGGACAGAACGTTCTACCGGCGCCCGTGACAATAGAATGGAAATACAACATACTTAGGTAATAGTCTAGCATTCTTCAGCGCACCGATAAAAGCCTTGCGACACATCCAGGTGGATCAACTTTACGGAATACAATGCTCGTCTAGATGCAGCTAAGATGTGTTCCGAATGTGCAGGGGACTGAAGTGTTGGCGGTGAGCAAACGCCAGAGGATGAGCAACCTGCGCGGCCCGAAGGTTTCTCCCGCAAAATATTCAAAAGCAGCACTAAGTTTAGGTTCAGACCAGACTAGTGCGGTTGCGCAATGTTATGAAGTGTTCGGTTTGCATACCTGATGAGGGAACGAACTTTGATTCTTCAATTCAACAACACTTTTTATGTGGCATGCAAAACTTGGAAGCTAAAAGTTTTACTGCAACCAAAATACAATCCTATAGCTCTAAAAAAAGTCATGAGTTGTGCGAACATACTGTGTACTGAAAAGTGTGAATTCGAATGCAAACACGTGCACATGTCAGACTGTGAACTCGAAATTGAGAACTGTGCATTTGTCAGCTAACCACGTGAAGCCACACTCACTACTATCATCAAGCGACAGAGCAAAAAACGCTTTTCGCTTCTTGAACTGTCGAAGCTATAGCGCTAATCACGCTTTTGTTTTATTTATGATTATTATCTTTGGGTTCTATTCCTCACTAGCGCATGTACTAGTGCTTAGGGCTTATTAGCGCGCTTTAAGCATTAATACAGCTTCTTGAAACCGGTATTCACCAAACGAGATTTTTAATACAGTGCACTGATGAGTACAGCTGAATGTTACTTTTCGTTGTAACTTATAAATGCTAGTCGAACACACTCACGCATTCAGTTATTGTTGCCTGTGGCAATGTCCGATACGAGTTCCATTTTGCCTCCTTTATTCGTTGTGTTGTAAGCGAAACCACGCTCAATACCACGGTCAATGAATAAAAAGATGTTGCGGACGTTTCGAGGAACATAAAACCCAATGAAAACTCTCTTTCGGCGCAGAAAAAGTATGGTTTCCATAGGCAATAAAAGTCGCGTTGGATTTAGATTCCCAACTGCGAAAAACTGTGTTCCCGAAAACAAACATGTCTGCAGCATTAACAATACTTACGGCACTTAATATAAAACACAACAGCGTGAACACACAAAAAGTGACTGGCAACGGTGCGGTGGCTCGGGGGGTTTGGCATCAAGGTCCTGATCATAAGTTCGTGGCTTCGATCCCCACCGCGGCGGTGATGTTTCGATGGAGGCGCAATACGAAACCACCCACGTCATTTTTGCGTTTTCCGCGCAAATTAAAGAACCGCAGATGGCGCAAATTAATCCATAGCCCTCCACTGCGCCGTAACTCGTAATCCACCTGTCGCTTGGAGACGTTAAATCCAATGACTTACATTCATAAAGTGGCTGGTACGGAACGGCATAAAAACAAACTTCCACATCCAATGCAAATCCAAAACAAATTGTTTGATTTGTATGCAAGAGTTGTGATTTTCAATTTCCCGTATATGCTAACCTCTAAGGGGAAGGCAATAACCCCTTGTTTACATTACACGTGTGGCGAACGGGATAGCACTATGCCGACAAGGGCGCCTTGGGCACCTCCGGGCCCGAACATGCCAGGGAAAATGACCCCGGCTGGCAAAGCCGACTGGCTCCCTCAGACGGCAATGTATTTGTTAGTTGACTGTCCGACTACTTGTGGCCGATGCCTGACGCAAGTTACCATTAGCAGTTCGGTTCTGGATCGCCCCAGATTCGGCAGCGACCAGTCCTGTTCTTGTGCGACAATTTCGGGGCCCACACTCTTTTCGCCGAAAACACCGCACCGGTCAAAATAATGTTTCTCCTCTCGGGGAGTATGTATAAGGCAATCCAAGCACCACGCTCGTCAGAGCACTTCCTGTTTGCTGATGTCACATTCTGTCGTCATTTGCTGTGTGGTGAAAACTTTCCTGTTCAAGATGTGTAATGTGACCTCGCAATGCCCTAGACCTATTGATTGACGAAAACGTCGCGTTTTCCCAGGGATGGCCTTCTAATGATTATCGATTATAACTGGGTCAGTCATCTGTTCTGCCGTCAGCAACTTTAATCCGTCTCGTCTGGTAAAGCCAACTAGTAAACTTTTTTAAGAAGTGAATATATTTTAATTTATTACATGCGTATTTTGGTGAATGTCTAATGCATTAGATGCAGTTAATGTATATTTTTAGTATTAAGGGAGTAATTACTCATTGGCATCCACCCAAGCGCAGCCATACGGCTACAAAGGAAAGCTATACAGCTTTGTCAGAAAGTTCGTAGCTAAAGAAAAATTCTTCCTGGTCCGGGGTTCGAACCCGGCTTCACCGCTTCACCGGAGCAGTCGCTCTACCAACTGAGCCAACCGGGACGGCAAGCTTATGGTAGGGCGAGAGCGAATTGATCAATAACTCGAAGTGGGAACAGTGTTGGTCAATGTACGATAGAGTATATGTTTAATGTATGATACATATACTGAGCGGGCAAAAGATATATTTTTGACATTTAAGAATGTTCAAAATATTACTCATAGCATACTTATAAAGCATTCGTGTTGTAATTTAAGCATGCGGAAAGAAAAATACAAAATAAATATGAAATCAATACATGTTGTAAATGCATTTTTAGCACAGCCTTTTTTCGCTAAGGGCCGCGAAGAGGAAGAAGTCGTGCCTTCCGCGAAGCCAGTAGGTGCCAATTGCCCCGAGATCAACAGCACGCCATGAAGGGCAGCAAGAAAGACAAATCCCGAGCGAAGGCGCCAAGGTCATCGGTGCAGCTCACGTCTTCCCACCTACGGCCGGAAGACACGGGCGGCGGAAAAGCCTCAAGGCCCGAGCAGAGAGCCCGCGTCGAAGAAGAATCCGGCCGCACGACGTCGCTCTCCGAGGCCGAAACGTCTTCAGCCGCTCGCGACCAGAATCACGGAGGAGAAGAGTGGGTACAGCGCTGCGTACTTGCAAAGCAACTTTCGTGCACCCCAGGGCTCCGGAAATTTCGACCACCTGGGGTTCCTTAACGTGCACTGACATGGCACAGTACACGGGCCTCTAGAATTTCGCCTCCATCGAAATTCAGCCGCGGCGGCCGGGATCGAACCCGCGAAAAAGAGGATGTGCTGAAAATGCATTTCAAACATACTGTATTAATTTCATATTTATTTCGCATTTTTGTCCCTATGCTTAAACTGCAATACGAATGCTTTCTTAGTATACTAGGAATAATATTTTGTACGTTCTTAAAACATGCGAAAAGTACGTTTTTGCCCGCTTAGCATATTTATAATGCATTAAATATATACTAAAATTACATTAAATGCATTAGAGTACATTAGAAATAGACTATAAATATACATATAATACATCCCAATAAAAAAAAACCATTGAGATTTACAATTGGAACCAGTCGATTTTTGGGCACCATTGCCACCAAATGGCTACAAACCAATTGGAAAGACCAATTGGTTCCAGTTGTCTTTTGAGCCAATTGGTTCCAATGGTGTCTGAAAACCAATTGGTCCCAATGGTTTTTTTTTACTGGGTAGTGCCAATCAACATTTTTCTACAGAATTGAAATTAACATGCTTTTATGGAAATCAAAGCCAACAGACACACATACATCACACACAAGCAACACTGCACATTCAGGCACTAGTAGCATACATTAGTTCAATATGTACATCCTGAGAACACACTTCTGCTCCAACTTATATATCCAGTTTATTAGGCTCTCATGCTGGGGCCGGTGGTGCTTACCCACTGAGCGCAGTTATTTAATTTAATTTCAGCTCCAGTGGTGGTGTAGGTGATGAGTACAATTTATTAGGCTAAGCTGCTGATAGCTCTTATTGTAAGTACCATATTAGTTCTACCTTTTTCGTCAAACATGCAAACATTCATTGGATTAATTGGGTGCAGTTCGGCGGACCAATTGGTCGCAATGGGTAAGATCAATTGGGCTCACCAATTAGAAATCAAAATGGTCCAATTGGATAGTCCATTTGGACCGTCCAATTGGAACACCATTCCAATTGGAACAAATTGGAAACTGAACTCGTCCAATTGGAACAAATTTGAACCCATTGGAAATCCAATTGGTTCCAATGGTTTTTTTTTACTGGGATTGAAAAAAATTAGGTAGTGGCTTAGCTCTGGTTAAGCCTGGATATACAAGCGGTGCACTTTAAAGAACCCCAGGTGGTCGAAATTTCCGGAGCACTTCACTACGGCGTCCCTCATAGCCTGAGTTGATTTGGGACGTTAAACCCCAATAAACCAAACCAAACAAGCGAAAAGCTCGTTATGCTTGGCTTGTCGTCATTGCTGTCGCAGTTCGCGCACAATGCATTGGGAGCACCACGATAACGGTGGAGGCATTCGGCCGTCCACACACTGCCTGTACGGAGGCGGAGGAGGAGACGAAAATCAGCGCGGTCGAACTCCCAGCTTTTCTGCGCCGTCTAGCAGCAGCCTCACTCTCTTCTGCTTCCATGATGAATGCGCACGCCAATTGTTATTGCGTTGTTGCGACTGAGAGAAGGATGAAAAGGAAATAGTACGGACCTGCCTACAAGCGCCATACTTGGCTTGCGTTATATGTATCCACCAAGAGCGACGCACTATCTTGCCTGGGGAGGCGTTTTTTGCGCAAAGACTGTGGGCATCCAAATTTCGCAGAAGTGACATACTGGTCGCGTTCGAATCTGAGCGCAATCTAGAACCCAATTGCTAGATGAAACTCGCGTTAGGCATAGGTCAGGAGTCGAACTGTTACAGATACACGGGCGTCTAGGGAGCCGGTCGGCCTTGCCAGTCAGGGTCCTTTTCGCTGGCATATTCGGGCCCGGAAGTACCCAAGGCGCCACTGCCGGTATAATGCTATCACATTCTGCGCAAGTAGTGTAAATAAGTTGTGATTACCTTCCTGCTGGAAGTTATCATAAACGAAAGGACGACAGGAAAGGGAGAGTTTTTACAGCTCCCTGAAACGTCATTTCGAGCCATAGATTGTTCCATGGAAGCTTGATGTGTAATGCAGATATGTTTACGCGGACTCCTCATTTGTTAGAATTTAATTATACTTTGGACGGATTGATTGTGCATTTAAGAAAGTACAGTTTGCATACACTGCGAACACCAAAATGCGATTTCCGAAACTCGATTTCGAGCATTAGATTGTTCAACGGCAGCTTGAAGTGTGTTGCAAATATGCTAATGCAGACTGCCAATTTGCCAGAATTTAAGTATTCTTTGGACGAATTCATTGTAGAACAGCTAAACAGGCAAGCTGGTGGCACATGTGGAAAGGTAAACAGCGCAAAGACGAAGACCGCAGTAGAGGAAACACAGGACGAGCGCCGTAAATACGCATTAATTGCGTATTTCCCGAAACGCGATTTTGAGCCCTCGACCGCTCAACTGCAGCTACAAATGTGCTGCAAATACGTGTAAAAGGACTGCCCATTTGTTAGAATTGAAGTATACTTCCGATGAATGAACCTCATATTTACGAAAGTACACTTTTAATACATTGACAAGATTCTAAAACTGCATACATATTTTTTCACGAATTTGAAAAGTGCTCGAAGTATGCTTTAAGCAAGGTATTTTTGGCATATTTTAAGAATATATTTCGAATACCAAGCATGAAATTTCAGGAACGTATTTCTTACATATTTTTAATGCATTCATGAGTGAATGCATTATAAATTATGTTTAAAATACAATTTAATAGCCCACCGTATACTCCAAACGTATTAGTTTTCGCTAAGGGTAAGACTTTCTCTACTTCCTCCTCCGTTACTGGCGGGATGTCCCATTGCTGTGCTTAACTGCCTCTGTCAGTAACGTTCTGATTACATTCGATACTTTATTTTTTAAAACTCTTTGGCTGCTTTAACTATCTTATCCATATTGCTAATGATATTGTCCTCTGTCTCTTATCGCATACAACTGGTTTTTGCCTATACCTACTTTTCTCTTCACTGCTCTTCGGCTACGTCTGTTCTTTAGAGCATGCTCGATTTTTTTCCATGTTAACCCTTTGTATCCCAGGTGCCACAAACGTGACAGTTTTGTTTTAATTTTTTTAATAAACAAAATATGCTCTAAGAATCCCGTGTTCCCAGCTGCCACGTTTGTGGCAGCTGGTGCTTGCACTTGTTGTCAGTAGATGGCGCCACAGGCACCGCGGCACAGTTTTTTGAGCGTCGAAAATATGGATTCCACGTGCAGCCGGCCTAGGCGGTCAGTGAGCTTTATTTTTGTTTTTTGGTGACCTCGACACTGGCGCTTCATTGCTGAAAATATTTAGAGATGTTTTGCAAAAGCCTAGCGAATATACGTACTCAGTTTCATGTTTGTACGACTACTCCTTGGAGAGCATATCACCTTGTTCAGCTGACATACACGTTTGTGGGAGCCAGGAATCTGGCGTGCGTACTCCCAGAGAAATGCATGAAAGAGTATGACTTCATTGAGCGCTTATGTCTGAGTATTTGCGGCATCTAATTTCTTTCTATCTTTTGACCCTTCTTTCGTGATGTCTAGCAGCGATTTTTGTTGACATCGTCATTTTCAAGAACGTTTTTTTATATGCAGGCAGTGCCTGACTGAGAAAGAAATTCCTTTAGAATACCCTACCGGGAGCGAGGATGAAAACTTGGACAATTCAGATTGCGATGAAGAATACAAGAACAAGGCACAATATCAGCGAAAGCTTCGCAGACAGTGACGGAGAAGTACAGTTGACATCAACACAAAAAAGAAGCAAACAAAGATTTGGCACTGGGTGAAAAAGGACATCAACATGAATCGGGGCGAGGAACAAAGTGTTTTGCAGCCAACATATGGTTTAGAAAGAGTGAAGAGCCCATTGAGCATGTTCCTGAAACTCTTCGACTCTGACCTAATAGAGTTCCTCACTTTCAAGACTAACAGATTCAGAACCCGAGAAATTCGCACCCGAATCCATCCAGTGTCAGTCCTCGAGATGCGCAAGTTTATTGGCATTGTCCTTTACATGTCTGTTGCTAGCCTTCCTTTTAGAAGGATGTACTGGTCACTGAACACTCGTCAAGTGGATGTCAGCGTTTGGATGACAAGAAACAGGTTTGACGAAATTAAGGTACAATATGTGCTTACGAACCTTAACAACAAATTTCTCAAGCTGCCACACTTGAAACTTGCGTTGCTGTAGATGAGATGATCATCCCCAACAAGGGCAGACATTCTCTGAAGGTTTATATGAAGAGTAAGCCTAAGAAATGGGGCTACAAAGCTGCTCTCAGAAATTTCATGCCTCCTAAATTTTCGGGGAATTTCTATCCCCCAGTTCTAGCTGCAAAGTTTGTGGCACAATAAAATTTTCTACAAAATGAAAAGGGATCATTCTAACTTTTTTCACTGATCTTCCTGTGAACCACATCTGTTGAAAAATATCAATTTCAGCAATGTTCACCTCGTGAGACACCTGTGGGATATAAAGGGTTAAACTTGCACATGTCAGCTCCATTGAGCTTATTTATTAACTTCGATAGCTCTGCTCCACAGACATACTATAATTCTGTTTGTGGAGTTAGACGTCCTCATGCTTTTGCGTTTCTTAATTGGATCTTTAGCCTCCTGAGATAGCTTGCCGGTATCCTGTCGAACCATCCTACCACCTACTTCTGCGGCACACTCCGTAGCGATTGCTGTGAGATCATCGTTCATTGTTTCAACATTACGGTCGTCTTCTTCAGTTAAAGCGCAAAATCTGTTCTGCAGTGACATCGTGAATTCCTCTACGTTCTCTCTTAGCGCGGACTCGTTAATGGCCTTCCGCTTCGCTAGTTTGCTCCGTTCTCCCTTCAAATCGAAGGTAATACGAGACCTTACCATTCTATGGTCGCTATAACAGACCTTTTCGAGGACCTCCACATTCTCTGCGATGCCAGGGTGAGCGCACAGTACGAAGTCTGTTTCATTTTTAGTCTCACCATTCGGGCTCTTCCACGTCCACTTCCTGTTTACTCGTTTGCGGAAGAAGGTATTCACGATCCGTAAATTGTTTCTATCTGCGAACTCTACTAATAAGTCTCCCCTGCTATTCTTAGGACCTTACCCCTAGTCGCCTACCACCTGGTTTCCAGCCTGCTTCTTGCCTACCTTCGCATTGAAGCCGCCCATCAGTACAGTGTAGTGTGATTTTACTTCGGTCATTGCCGATTCCAGACCTTCATAGAAGCATTCAACGACCAAGTCATCATGGCTTTATGTAGGCGCGTAGGCCTGCACCACCTTTAGCTTGTACCCCTTATTATTCGGCAAACACAGTTATGCAACACTTGAAAATGCAATTAAAAAAACAAATTAATATTAATATGTTACAGTGTTTTTCTTTTAAATTAGTGGATCATGGATGTCAACAATACTGCCAGGAAGACCATTCTGATAAACGATTATGTGTGGCAGGGCTGATGAATTCAAAGTGATGCTTCTTAAAGAAAGGCGTCTAAAAACTGGGGTGGTGATATATGTAAGCCTTGGATGAGTGAGAGGCAAAGTGAACGGGTGATGACTATCTCCATCTTTGTGTGTCATTGAGACGTGGGAGTTTTCTGCAAAATTTTAAGAGGAAGAGTTATTATGTCTTATTATGAATGGTGGCAATGCTGGATATCAGCTACAATCTAAGGCATTAAAACAAGCAGCAATGTTTACGTGCTCTGAGGGTAACCGTTTAATAACTCCTATTTAGGTGACTAGATCAGGATGAAAAAAATGATTGGTAGGCAAGCTGCAAAATGAAACTGGTGGGCACCACCCTGTTGAAAATTCCAGCAAAATGCACGTTGGTGAAAACGGTGGGCCGAATGGAAGTGTTGGTTTCCATGTTGGAGAAAACGGTGGGCTGATTGGAAGTGTTGGTTTCCACGCTGGGTGCTGGTGGAGCGAATGGGAGAGATGCTGGATGCACTAATGGCGACTTTGGGCCACCCTGGATTGAGTGGAAATTGTGGTGGCTGCACTGGCACTTTCAGTAAACAATATTGGGCTGAATGGAAACCACGCTGGACACTTCAGTGAGCACGATGGGACGGGATGGGCTTGGTGGTATCCATCGTGATTATCTCGGTGGGCCTGGCAGGCAACACTGGACTATGTGGAAACCACGGTGGGAGCCTATGGATGTGTACAGTCGCGAGCAAAAAATATTAGCACAGATCACTGGCGATCAGAATTCTTATATCTCACCACGCAGCGCTGCGGTAGGCAGAACTGCCTAACGGGCCGTTTCCATGTTTGGTTGGGGGGGGGGGGGGGGGGGGGGGGACGGCAGGAAGTAAGCTTTATCAAGCGTGCACCGCCCGAGCGTTGAAGTGCCGACCCTACGTGACTGTGCTTGCGGAATTTATTTTGGCTCGGTTATCATGAGCACAGATGGCTTCTTTTTATTACTGTTTTTTTATGTCCGCGATGGTTTGTCAAAAGGAACTCGCGGGAACAATAGATGATAGCGCTGCTTTTAGTCAGCAGTTTTGCTGTCCGTGGCAGTCCGCTAATTTGCTGTCCGTGGCAGTCCGCAGTAATTTTACTGTCCGTGGCAGACCCCCTTAATACTGTAGAATGGGAACGGCCTGGCACTCCCGTTATCAGCCTCTCCGCCACCCGCAGTGCCAGGCGTTGTCATTCCGGCGCTCTGGTGTTCCGTCATGTGTGCTAATCTTTTTTACCCACGACTGTACCTACTTGTTTGGCATGGCACAAACCATGGCTGTATTTGAATGGCCGATGCTGGGCAGCAGATACTGCATGCATGTGCCTATATGGTTGACAAAATGAAACTCATCAATGCACTAACAATCCCAGTGAGTCAAATCCATCAAACGTACAGTCTTTGTCAAAAGTAACCAGGCTGCATGGTTTGCTTCTAGCTCGTACAGTGGATCCCTCACAGCTTCCCTAAAGCTGGAATGGATAGCTAAAGGTAAGGACTGAGGGTCTTATTACCTTCCAACACGTTTTGATCCTTAGGAATAACACAAGGGCTCCACTATACAAGCTAGAAGCAAACCATGCAGCCTGGTTACTTTTTGACAAAGACTGTACACTTGGCACTTTATGCTGTTAGAATAAAAACTGCAAGACAAATTTCTCTTTTTTACACGTGCATTTGTTGACTTGACAGTTTCAGAAAATTTTTTTAAAAAGTAACGAGTTATATACTTGGGCTTAGATTATCATTAGCAAAATATTTGAGAAAAAGTTTAACTTCATTGTTCAGAAAATAATAAATTGCAGGTTTGCAGAGCCCTGCATGCCTGAATCCGAACACTCAATTTCATTCAGAAAATTTTATTGAGCGTGCATTTCAAGACATACTAATTCAATTAACAAATTGTTAACCACATAGCTGGCCACACAGCTTCTTTGTAGAAGGGTTACGAATACAAATATATACACAGAATATTTCGACAAGGCTGCACTCTTATACATGCACCTTGGTACACAATTACCAGTACAACACTGTTTTTCAAAATAGAAATGCAGATATATATAAACACAATATGAGGATATAAATTACACAGCATATTTCATACTAAGAATTGATTTGGTTTTCACGTTGGATGAGAGAACTCCACTATAAAAAATGCACACCTTCACTGTAGTCTCAAGAAAGCATATACCATGGAGGTTGTTCTCTCGACGCGCGTTTCAACGCTGCCGCCTCTCACGTCGTGCTGCCGATCAAACAGCGTCACCATGTTTTGACGACAACCTACTCTCTACGACTGCTACGTTGGGTATTTTGTTAGCCTTGCTGATCTCCCATCAATATAAAAAAAAACTTCCCCATACAAACAGAAATCGGCATGTAATTTCGTGAATGAGCAAAGCAGCAAGCCATACTGCCGTGAGAACTCAGGCATTTTTCAACCGCAGCGCAAGCAACAGGTCGTTAATTCGCGCGTTTCTACCAGTGGTAATTGCTCGCAATCGCTGCAATTTCTGTGGATGCCGATACGGCTGAATACCCCAAAAAAAAATAGCAAAAATAAAATAAAAAGTAGGATACAAGCTTTTTCACAACGAAACCGAAACAAAAACTGGTTGTCACCGCCAGGCGGCTGCCGGTAGCTGTTATTCTGTATAACCCTCATGGCGGTTCGGGTGCTGCGTCGCGTGCATCGCGCTTCGGCGCTTGCTACAATTCGCTACTTGGATTGTGAGCCGTCGTGAACTGTGTTGTGGTTTGCGTGTGTTTCTTCTTGCTCAAGGGTGCACAATCGCGCAGTGCTGTCGACGTAGCCTATTCGAGGCAAAGTGTCATTTTTCTGGTCTCTCTAACTTTTCAGTCTGTGCGCTTCTTTGTGTAGTCCAGGATGGGTGCCCAGGCACAAAGACGCGCGGCCAGTGTCGCGGTGGAAATGTTCCAAATAAGGCCCGGAATATTTTCTTCTGTGTGACTACGTGGAAGAGAGTGCCGGCTACGTAGCACTCGTGCTGAACTCTCACTGGTTGGTGTAGTGCCCGTGACACGAAGGCAAACAGCGTTCTGCACGACTACGCAATCATCTGAAAAGGTAAGCAGTACTCGTGCTTTATCCGAAGCATATAATGCTGGAACGGTGACCTGTCGTACTGCTGCAGTATTCGTGTTCAATGCTATAAAAAGCGTTCAAGGCCCTTTTGTTGTCGCCGCGGTGAGTTGCTCTGCCAAGAATTGTCGCGGTCGGTACTTGTTTTGGCAAAGGGGATGCGACCGTGCGTGCGCTAGCTTTACATGATTTTGGTATGCGCATGTTTGCGCGTTTTGTTTCTTGTTGAGCACAGATTTGTCCTCGTATATGCCTCGTTCTACGCGTTTCTGCCCATGCTTGTTCACACCACCGCGCACGTTTTAAGGACCGGCACTTTGGCTGTGCGTAAAATGTATGATTGTCTTTCAAGATAGCGTTAGCACTTTGAGGGGGATTGAAACACTTTTTATTCGCCGCGGTTTTTGCTTGGCCCTAGACTGTTGAACCTTAGGTCGTGGGGTCGATCCTGATGGCAGTAGCCGCATTTCGATTTAGGTGAAATGAAAAAAAGAATGCCCCTGTGCTGTGCGATGTCAGCTCACGTTAAGAAATTCTAGGTGGTCTAAATTAATCCGGAACCCTCCAATACGATCAGTGCCCATTTTCCGCATCTGAATTCAAACCCCACTATAAAGAAAGCACTGTCTCAGGTTGCAGTTACCAACGAAAGTTAATTTCCGGCCGTCAGGATCTAATTTTTAAATGAGTATGTGAAGATTTTTTTTTTATGATACCGATAGCGTTTCTGGCTACCCAGAGTATAGGATCTTGCATTTCGATCACTCTGCTGTTTGAAAATTGGTTTCTGAGGAAAACAAGTGACGCAATAATTGTCTCAGTTATTACGATGTTTATCTACGCTTTCGAACGCAGATTTGTTTTGCTCATAGCAAGATTCCTTTACTAGTGCTAGGGGAACTGATGCATTTTAAACAGGGTAGTTTTCCTTTGTATTGAGGCGTATACTTGGGCAAGTATATTTTTCCTGATCTTTTTACATTCATGTGATATTCACTGTTGGACCGAGTTCGCATGCTTGTTTTTGTACTCCTGTCATAGTGATAATGGGAAATTGGTATCCGCAGGTGGCACATCTGTCTTCCAGTCCGAGTCAATGGCATGGATTTTGTGGCCACCAGATGAAGTCAAAAGCTGTGTTGTAAGTTGTTACTGCATTGTGCTTTGTTCTTGTGGTTGCCATGAAATGTTCTCTTACTTTCATTGCTCTTTTCCTTAATGCTACTGCTTGGAGCAGTTTGGATAGCTCTGGCCTGATATGTTTACATGTTTATATGAGTAATAGTAGTTGGCTGTCAGAATGGGCCGGTTGCAGGCCATTTGAAGTTTTACATTCAATATTGCTCGTCTTTTAACCGTTGCATTCTATGCATGAAGTGCGAAATGTCTGCATGTTTTTGGCTGCATTATGTGATACTATTTGACTACGAATATTAACATTATGATGCATGTGTGTTACCTTAAATATGTGTTTTTATGCCACTCATCGCAGGTCACAGATGTAAAAGAAAAAGTGCACACATGAGAACTGGTTTCATTACTGCTGCCTTGTTTTTGCTAAGCATGGAGAGCTGAGCTAATTGGTTCTGGGTAGAATTATGAGACATCATTCCAGTGTACAAAAACACATGAACGAAGAGAGTAGACTCCATAGACCCCATACTTCAACTGAGGTTGATTCCACAACATGAGCTTTTTCAATGCAAAGTGGTACTAGTGACCCCTGTGGCTGAAAAGTGTTTCCTCGACCAGGTAACAATTATTCAAGGTTGCAAAAACAAAAACATAGGCGTAAGGTTAGCTTGTCACTCAAGTTGAATGCATTGGCGTGACTAAACATTGCCTACCTGGCTGACCCAACACACATTTGCGTTGAGATAATCTATTTCTTTTTCTGCCTGCCTGTTCCAGTCGCCTTACTTCGGCATTGACGCTGTCACGACTCTGTGACAGCATCAATGCGCAAGTAAGGAGACTGGAGCAGGCAGTTTTCACAGGAGAAATTGTAGCCTTAGTGGTAGAAAGCCAGGTTCGAGAGATGAAGTGTGCTGGGCAGCGGAAGCCGGAAGACAACGCACATTCGGAACAGTGACCTGTCATTGTGCCCTATTGCCATCAGGTGTCACACCGCCTCAAGAAGGCTAGTGACAAACACGATGTACATGTCGTATTTTCAGCTTGGGAAAGCTGGGATGCATGTGCCACCTGATAAATGACGTTACGAAAAAGCCTGCCTACAAAACTAAGCACACCAAACCCCTCGTTAAACATGCGGTTGACATGGTGTACAGCATCCTCCTTGCCTGTGGCAAACATTACATTAGACAGACGACGCTTGCATCAATGAACGCTTGCTTGAACATTGCAGGACAGCTGTTTCATTAAGTGGCAGAGGTCATTTAGCTGAGCACATTCGCCTTTGCTCGCACAAGCGAGCATGCAAGGCGTTTTTGAAAGAAACACATGCCTTGTGCAAGTTTAGCACTTGAAAGGGCTGGGAAATTTTTTAAGCCTTTTGTATCTCTGCTGAAAAAGAGAATTACGTCAGCAGCCCTTCTGCAGCGCTCCAGAAAAAGAAATAGGTTATCTGGAGGCAAATATGTTTGTTGGGTCAGCCAGGTAGGTGATGCATAGGCGTGCCGATGTGTTTAATGTGAGTGGCAAGATACCTTTACCCCTATGTTTTTTTGTGTTTTGGTTTTTGCCGTCCTGAATAATTGTTATCTGGTGGCGGAAATACTTTTCAGCCCCAGGGATCACTAGTAGTACCCCTTTGCACATAAAAAGCCTGTGTTGTGGAATAAACCTCAGTTGAAATATGGTGTCCATGGAGTCTACTCTCTTCATCCGTGTGATTTTGTGTGCCGGAATGATGTCTCGTAATTCTCCCTTGTTTTCAGTGAATAAGGAGGGCTTCTGGTGTCTCTTTTTTTGTATGTGATGGTTATAACAAAGTGGCTACCCATAAACTGTCATTTTGGGCTTAATTGAAGGATCCTTGGGAATTTGTTTGACAGCATATTCCATGGGCACTTTCTTGAAAAAAATCAGTTATTTGTTACCCATTTCACTGCATTAACCATTGCTTCTCATCATGTCTCGAAAGTCATTGATAAGCACAAGCTTTCGAGTACCTGAGGGCTGTGTGAGAAGCCTTCTGACATACTTTAAACTACTGAGGATATCTGAAGACAGATTTTACGAATAATTGTTAGCCAATCCAAACCTCTTGGTTCTATCCCTGACAACCTGAAGCTGACCTGTCAATAATTAAGGCTGGAAACCGTTCTGATCCCCAAACTGTTCTCCTATTTTATTGATGTGCATTTTGCATGATCTGTTAGAGCACGAAATGAGTCCGCATATTACTTGCCACCATAATTCAAACTAATATTTCTATACCAGTCATCACGGCTCCCATTCTCTTTACTAATGTGCAATCCAACTTTTTGAATTCACAACAGATTTTCACCCAAATTTAGATTCTTTTTTTTAGGCAAGTGTCATCGACTTGAATTTCTCCAAAGCTTTTCATGTTTGTCATTATAACCTTTTAGCTACACTCTCATGCTTGAGCCTTCATTCTTTGATATTAGTGTAGATTCATTGCTTCCTGTTCTACGGCTGGCCTTAAAAAACTATTGTACTTCTTCTCTTATGAAGCCCAGCATATCAATATGCAAAATCATAAGGCGTCCCTCATCCTGAGTCACTTTGGGATGTTAAACCCCCATAAACCAAACCAAGCACATTACTAAAGTACATTAATATTAGCCATTCAATAACAGTCTTTGTCTTTATGTCCCAACCTTGTCTTTATGACTGCATTATTCAGAAGGATGCCCCAACTATCTCAGCTACTCTGACTGTATTGACTTTTGCAAGACGGATGAATGGTCTTGTTTGTAATTCATCGTGTCAAAACAGCGCAAAGAAGAGAAAGATGAGGAAGGAATGCGACGGTGCGAGTGCTGACTTTCAAGAAGGTTTATTGGAAAGCACATCAAAATATATACACTGTGGCCTAAAAAAAGAATGAAGAAAGGGCGCCTTGTAACATTCACTTTGGATCTGTCAAAAACAAAACGAAAGTTGAATATGAAGCATTTAAGAGCATGAACTCTTTCTTAGGGAGCGATAAAGAAGGTGTGTTAACACATTGATTGCGTTTTTTCTACAATTTCAGTGGCCTCGATCATCTCATGCACAAACTTTTCTGTGTCTGTCTAGCACAATGCAGCACAAGAAATTACGCCTCACAGCATAAAGGATGCGGCAAACGACCGCAGTCGCGACAATGAAACATCAGATTCCCCCTGCTAGCTTTGTTCAGATCGTAACGGTGGTCTTTTGACCTCTCATTGGCACCTCTGCTAGTTTCTTGCTGAAGTTGATACATTAGCCAGATGGTTCAACTTTAGATTATTACATAGTTTCTTGGCTCTGGACATTGCTATTAACAAATCAGCTGTTGTGTGACACTTGAACTCAGAATTAACTGCCTCCGTTGCCTTGGACAGAAAGACGCCTTTAGACATGACCACAAAACCACCTTCTTTATCAGCAGTTGAATGCGATAGGGCCCACCGTCTTAAACCCGTTACAGTTCAGCCTGCGGGCAAGTTCCTGGCATGGTTCAAACCACGACACCCCATCAACCAACGCCCCCTGAAACACACCTGTCACGCTCAGGTCCAGGCACAGGAAGGCAAGACGTCAAAGTATGGCAAACAGCTCCAGAATAGTCCTCTTCGAAGGAACAATGGCAAATTTTGGCCCGTATATGCTTCAAGCAGCAGACGAGGCAGCAACTCAGTGTCGACATTGTGCACCTTGTTTTCAGACACTCGTGCCTTGGCTTCTCTGCTCCGGGCTAGTGAGCGCAAAGTGGCTGCAAAGTGGCATTCCAGATGGCTTTCACCTGGTCAACGGTGCGTGACACCGTCAACCAGCCACTCCCTGGCTTGTTTTCAGGCACAAGAGTTTGACAACAAGGTGCACACCTTCAGCTTGGAGTCGCTGCCTCGTCTGGTCCTTGAAGTGCTTATGGACCAAAATTTTCCGTTCCTCCGAAGAGAACTATTGTGGAGATGCTTGTCATGGTTTGACGAGTTGCCTTTTCCACGCACAGACCTGAGTGTGACAGGTGTGTTTCGGGATGTTTTGATGCAGTGTCACGGTTTGAACCCTCTTTAGGAACTTGCCCACAGGCCGAACTGTGTCGTATTTAAGAGGGTGGGCCCTCTTGCTTTCAACTGCTGATAAACGGTCGTTTTGTGGTCGTATCGAAAGGCGCCTTTCAGTCCAAGGCCACAGATGCAGTGTATTCTGAATTTGAGTGCCACTTACTATCTGATTTGTTAAAAGCAAAGTCCAGTGCCAAGAAACATTAACAATCTAGAGTTTAACCATCAGGCTAATGCCATCAACTTCAGTAAGAAAAATTGTCCAGCTATCTTCTTTACCGCAAAGACCCATAAAGGTGACTGCTCCTTGAGGGTTGTAGTTTAAGAGAATGGAACCTGTCAGAAACAAATCGCCTTCTCTTTGCGACATAAAATTAAGTTGCTGAGCATTGATGACTCCTCTCGTGTAAGATCTGCAGAGAAAGTAACGCAGTTTCTACACAATAACTCTCGCACCAGTTTCATGGGGTGCTATGTTGACATCAAGGATTTATATTACGCCATCCCTCAATCAGGATCAATAATGTGTTGAAGAATTCATTAACCTAAATGGAGCAGTGGCATTCCAAACGTCTCAGGCGTTTTGGTGAATAATTTTGTCGCACTTTTAAGCTCATACCTTCAGTCCACCTTTATTACATTTCAGAATAGCTTGTTTTTGCAAAAAAACTATTAGCGCCGCTGTTACGTGGCTTATTGCAGGATCTCCAATCCTGACGAAGCATTGTCTAAGGTGAGAGAGGAGTTCAGTCAAAGCCTCAGTCCACTTTGAATCACCACTGAAATTATAGAGGATAATATGTCATCACATTTATTGGATCTCAATCTTGGGTGGTTACACTTGTTGGGCTTACGAGCCAAGGGAAAACAAGCTACTTTTACCATTTTCTTCGGTTCAGTCTAAGCTGGTCAAGAGGTGTCACTAACCTTTGCTTCAAAAATTCCTTAATGAAATCCTGTTTGATTGCCATGACATCCAGTTTTGCCCAGCTCATATGCCGTTTGTCCTTTACTGAATATTCAGAACCTTTGTCAGTGTCTTTAGCCGATTGCTTTAAGCAGAAGTTGAAACATTCCTTTTGTGCCCCCGTCGAGACTGTAACTCCCAAAAGGAAGTTCGTACGTACCTTTCCCTACATCCACAATTGGCCGCACCGGTTAAATAGGCAGTCGAGTTGGCGTCGATATTGTTTTTCTAACCCTATGAAGTTTCAGTACCTGTAGTCAACCGAGATTATCCATCAGAGTCTCTTCGTGCACTGCACAGAAGACATAGTGTGTTCGAACGCCTTGAAATGCGGCTATGTTTACATTGGGAAAACAGGCAAGTGTGTCACCGAGAGGTTTAAAAGACCACCACGACGATGTGAACAAAGCTTGCGGGAGAACTTTGATGATTCACTGTCGCAATTGCAATTGTTTGCCAGATCCTAAACGCTGTGAACCGGAATTCATGTTCTGCATTTTGCCTGACAGACACAGAAAAGTTTGTGCGTGAGATAATCGAGGCCACTGAAATTTAAAAAAAAACCGCAATCACTGTGTTAGCACACCTTTTTTATCGCTTCCTAAGGAAGAGTTCATGCTCTTAAATGCTTCTTTGTCAGTTTTTGTTTTGTTTTACACTCATGCAATGTGGTTGACACAAGGTGCTCTTTGTTCGTTGTTTCTTTAGGCCACAGTGTATATATTTTGACGTGGTTTCCAATACACATTGGCGATAGTCAGCACTCATGCCATCATATTTATTCCTTCGTTGTCCTTGTCTTGTCTGCATTGTTTTGTCACAACGTATTGACCTCCTTTCCCACCTCTAGGGTTAATGGTATGGAGAAACCTTAACCAGATGCAGCCCCACATACTTGGAGCATGTCACGATACATGCTGCTGGCACCACAAGGGCACTCGGGTTTATCAGGAGATGTCATGATCTGTGTGCTCTTGCCATGCTGCGCAGTTTATGCATAAAAATTTTATTGATTCCAAACTGAAGTATTCCCTAGCTCTTTCAATTTTGCACCAAACTGTTTGATGCTACGCCACCAACTCCCTTTAATCCAACAGCGACACTTGGTACAGCATATGTGTAATCAGTCATCTCATTTGACCACCAGACATCACTGCATAAAAGGGGAAATCGCTCGTTTAGGTGTGTTCCATATAATCTACAATACTTTTCCACAACTTAATGTTAAATGTTGCTGCCCCGCTTCAGACCAGGATGCCATCACAACTAAATCAAGAAATTTTTCCTGTTCCCATTGAAGAATAAATCAAATCAAAGTTTATTTCCCATCTAGCACTACAGATGGAGGAATCATAGAAAAAAGCTGCCCTTGGGCAGCTTGACGAGTCTACAATCCTAATTATTGACAGGGAGGCAACACAAGAGTTTATACAATTTTAAAAAACAAGCACATCAAGGAAGCACCGGAGAATACACGAAACAGCAATATGTATACATAATGAAACTTAAACAATGTTATGCAAAAACAAATTATGTAGTTCATGACGTAAAAAAGAAAACAAATCGAGGTCAATGTGGATATACCTATTTAGAAGAGATGGAAGTGTGTACTGAAGGCATTCCCTACCGAGATTTAGTCGAGGTGTTGGCACTGTCCATTCTTCGCCACGTCTTGTTGGATAGACTGATTCTTTATTTCCTTAGTTCTGCAAAATTTTTAAGATTTGTTACATTCTTCTTGATTTCTGTTTTAAAAGTAACACTGAGGCGATATTTATAAAGATTATGTGCTTTAATAACTCTGGAATGACAAAAGAAAGCTGCACTGGGATGTCGGAACGGTAAATTATATGCATTTCGGAGATATCTTTTTTGCATTAAATGAATACGTTCAAGGTTAGTGAATGTTGTAGTGCCCCACACCAACTGGCAATAGTTTAAATGCGAGTTGAATATTGAATTGTATACCAGCATCTTAGTTTTTGTGGGAAGTATGTATTTTAGACGGCCTATAACACCAGTGATTTGAGCTATTTTTTTCAAGATATAATTGACATGATAATCCCATGACATACTGGCAGAAAATATGACCCCAAGGCATTTAAACTGCTGAACAGTTTCTACAGCCCGCGAGTTTAATATAATATTATCGTGCAGTGGGATAACTTTATTTTTCGGCCTAAATATGACAGCTTTGGTCTTACTCTCATTTATTTGCATCAGGTTAACTGCAGACCAGACCTCAAGAGCTTTCATTGTGGCATTACATTGTTTGATAAGTTCATGAACATTTTCACCCGAAAAAAATACGCTCGTATCGTCTGCATAGATGAAAAACTTTGTATTATCGCTAATGTTGACAATATCGTTTAGGTAAATATTGAAGAGTAGAGGCCCTAGCGTACTGCCTTGGGGGACACCGTAGAAGAGCGGCTTCGGTTCAGACTGTATACCATTTATGTACACCACTTGCTGTCTAAACGACAAATAAGAACTTAACAATGAGAGCGCTTTTCCTCGGATACCATAGTAGTGTAATTTATTTAGTAAGATTTTATGATTTACCAGGTCAAAAGCCTTTGAGAAGTCCACAAATACACCAATGACAATAGATTTGTTTTCAAGTTGCTTTATTATATATTCCTTTTGTTGGAGTAATGCAAGTTCAGTGGATTTGCTTTTGCAGAAGCCAAACTGAAATGGTGTTAGCAAGTTAAATTTATGGATGAAATTTGACATTCTTAGATGCAGCATTTTCTCAAATGCTTTCGAAAACACTGGCAAAATAGAGATTGGTCTGTAGTTGGCGAGGGCGTTGCGATCTCCTTTTTTGTAAAGAACAACAACTTTTGCTAATTGCATTTTTTTCCGTAAAAACTGCAGTTTCTAAACAGATGTTAAAGATGTGAGCAAGTATGGGAGCAATTATGTCAACTACATGCTTGACTGGCCGTATTTGGATATCATCAATGTCACAGCTACTGCTATTGTTAAGATTTGTTATCACCGACACTACTTCGTCTACCGTGACTGGGTGCAGAAAAATTGTTTCATCATTCTGAATTCGAACATATTTGCAAGCGTCAGATCCGGCAGCACGTGTTATAGCACGGGTAGCCAAGCTCGTTAAAAAAGTATTGAATACATTAGCCAGTTCGACGCCAGAAACTTCCTTTCCATCAATATTTAATTTTGTTAATGCAGTGCGTGAACTGTCCCGCTGCAGAAGTGTATTTAATCTCGACCATAGTACACCATTTCGAGCATTCTTAACATCTAGAAGTGACACGTGATAGGCTGTTCGTGCAGACCGCAGTTTTTTAGTCAATTTGTTCCTATATTTCTTAAATACCGCAAGGTCCTCAACCTTCCGGCTGCTCAAAAATTTTCTGTACAGCTTGACTTTCATTTGTATTTCTCCGCGAAGCTCTGGCGTTACCCATGGCTTGCGGATTCTGCGACTTTTCGCACGTGTTACAAGAGGAAAGCAGTCGTGATATATCTGTTTAAAGTAATCGACAAACGTATTATAGGCAACATTTGCATCATGAAGTTCAGCTATCTTACTCCAATATACTTTCATGAGCGCATCCCTAAAGGATTTCAATGATGATTCTGTAATAGCTTGGTATGTGATTGATGTGGACTTACTTCCTATTGTACTAGCATTCTCAATGCAAGCAAACACAGGAAGATGGTCACTAACACAACAAGATAAAACACCAGAAAAAGCATTCAGCTGCATAGAGTTAGTAATAATTAAATCGAGAACAGAATGGCCTTCGCTTGTGACTCTACCTCACCACATTTTCATTGCATGTGGTCCCTCAAAATTATGGAAATAAGTGATATCGCTTGGAGCATTGACACTGGTTTGTTTTACCTTTTCTTTGCTGCTGTTTTTATTTTTTGCAACTGATGTATCAATGGATTGTATGCCTCTTTTCGTAGTGTATCGTCTGCGACATCTCAGCTGTGCTACTGCAGTCACCTTTCTGATGTTACCTTTATATTGTCCCTGTTATTAATACCCCACTAAAAGCCTTCAGAGGACAAAAAACGATGGCTTTTTTATTTTGCTCATTATGGCACACGTCAGGCTTATGTTTAGGGATATAGGAGAGGCCTTTGTCTTGCAGTGGTGCTAGTTATGCTGGTGATGATGGTACTTAATGACGAGCATATGATATATTGAATAAGAACCTCAAATTATTTTTATTTTTGAGTGCGAATAGCTTCAGTGGTTCTTGATTTAGGCTCACTTTATTCCTGTGGCCACAATACGGAGTTTACTTTTTTAGCACTCTAATACTGGCAAGAATAAAAACTTGTGGATCCTAATTCTTTCATTTCAATCTTTTCTGCAGAGTGCATCGCCCAGTTTTCCCAAGCCCTCATGCACCAGTGGTACATCAACAAGGCTGTTTCATGGGGCCCAGCTGCATTGACAAGTGGCTAAAGAAGAGCAAGAGGAGCATGAACACAAAATAAAACTGGCTGTAGGAGCTTCATCTATTTTGAAATTTGCTGTCTCATTGCGACAGACATAACATTGCCCCATGGCCCCTGCCCCAACATCTCCCAGTCATTCCAACATGCCCAGTCATTCCAACCTGCCCAGTCATTCCAACCTGCCCAGGCATTCCAACATGCCCCAGTCATTCCAACATGCCCAGGCATTCCAACATGCCCAGTCATTCCAACCTGCCCAGTCATTCCAACATGCCCAGTCATTCCAACATGCCCAGTCATTCCAACGCATTTTCCATTACCATAATCCACCAAGGTTTCCAGTGTTGGTTTCCAATATTTACATCATTGCCTTTTTTTTCAATAGGGCAAAGAATGCATTTTCAATAGCCTAACATATTCATATCTCTGGCAGAAATTTTTATACGTGGATTAACCATGATTAGTTGTAAACTTAATGAAGGCAGCTTATTGATGCAACATACTTAGTGAAGGCAGCGGCGACTGGGTACGTACTAATCGAACATGCTTTTCCCAGCAGGGCCAGAGAAGCACTTTCCCAAGCAAAAAATCGTGATTGGCAGATGATTGGCCCAGCATCAGCTGCCAAGCAATAAATGACTGGCCCGACCTTGGTCACCTTTTCCGGACCATGCTTGGTTTTTGTCCGTGGCCTTTCATTTGCCGATGATTGGCACCTGCCTGGCAAGTGGCATCGGGCCAGCACCGTGGCCGTGCCTGGGCGGTCCGTGGCCCAGTGGCGGGGTAGAGACGGCCCGCCTCTTAGCGCGTGCTCTTTTCCAGCATTGAGTACTATAGATATATGGTAACTGATTGGAGTTCATAACTTGAGTATTAGAGGATGACGATGATGTAAAGTGTAAACATGACCTCATAGTTCACAAGCACCACCTGAGTAATTCCACTCTGGTTAGCAACGATTCAAAATAACAGCAAGATTTGTTTATTTTGAAAGTTTTATTTGGAAAAGTATCAACAGAACTGGACCATAAGCACCATAAAACTATGAAAAGCTTTCAAAATACAACTACGTGCTCTTCAAGTGACTAGCACAACCACATCAGTCAGAACAGCAAGAGCTGAAACATACAGGATGAATACATGCTTGAATATCTGTCGCCTGCAACTGCACTTTCAAAATGCAGTTAAGTAACATTGGCATCAAGAAGTGAATATAAAATTGGGCATTGAATAATTGGAATGTACACACTCCAGGTGCAGCAGGGGAGCACGTTTATACTCTGTCGGTCCTAACTGTTATCCAATTATAGCTATATAATGTGTCAATAAATAGCCAAAGTTGAAAACACATATTCTGGATAAAAAGGAAGTTTTGATGCACAAGAAAGAAATAAAGCTTTCATGTTATACACTGCGGAACTGAACGCAATCCTGCCAGCAGTGACCCAGAGAATGTGCACACACCAGCCATAAAACATGGAGCACCAAGTGTGGAAACAGATGGCTAAAGCCCAAGGCTTGCAACTAAATGGCAGCAAAAACAACCCAGGGGAGTGACGACAGCCTACATTCAGCACCAACAGAAGCAGAGCAGTATAGGTGCACTGGGTGATTAGGATTCAACTGCAAATACGTGTCTCTCACCACCTGCAGACTTCCAAATGTACACATTAAAAACCTGTCACATTAATGCCCCAAAGGTGCCCTAAATGTTGCAAAAGAAACCACATAACTAAAAAACATCAATATCACAGTATAGAAAAAGAGCAGCATTAACAAACTACTGAGGTTCCAAACATCAGCACCTGCAAGATTGCATGGCTTAAAAAGGAGTGAACGATAAAACATATCGGCATCCACGAATACAACACTGAAAACAGGAGCACATTAATAAATGTAACTACACACAATGGTAAACAAAATGTGCCTCCATGAACACCCCAGTGGCTTTAAAAGCCTTATTAATGCACAGCAGGAGAGAATGATACGGAAGCAAAGGGCTTGTTAAGATGTATACGAGACAAAAGAGGCTATCAGCAATAGAAAGGAAGGAAAGTGCAGAGGATTGCTGTTTCACACAAGGGCTGATTATACAAGGTATCTGACTGCATAAGCATTATTAACAGGAAATAATTTTCCACAAAGAATTAAGATACCACCTGGCGGTGGTGGAATCAAAACACATGATTGTGCTTGTTGCATAAGCAGTGCTGGGCCAACTGAAATGAGATGGTGGCTGCTTTGCGTTGTACCGTAAGTGGTTGAGCATCACACATAACAAGTTCAGGTCGTGGGTGTTGAACCCACCAAAACCACTTGGTTGTTCTTTCTACTTTGTGCAAAATCATCCCTATCTAAATAACCATGCAACTAACTCAAACTCATCAACATTTGCGTAAAATGCATTCCTCTATGCTTTCTTTGCTTAACTGGTTTGGTTGGTTTATTGGGGTTTAACGTCCCAAAGCGACTAAGGCTATGAGAGACGCCGTAGTGAAGGGCTCCGGAAATTTCGACCACCTGGGGTTCTTTAACGTGCACTGACATCGCATAGCACACGGGCCTTTGGAATTTACTCATTGCTTGATTTTAGTGAATTTTTATATACTAAGCAGTTTGTTTGAAACATTCAGCAAAAACATTTCACTTATGGCAAAAAAAATCTGACAGTTCTGTACACAAAGAGTGACAAAATTTTTGGGCCTCAGGCTGGAAAAGTCTGGGCCCCTTACCTTTATCCTGTGCCACTGCTGCTGGTCCTGGCACGGTCTTCATTCATTACGAACGCTCTCCCTGTCTTGCGCCCCCGTAAACCACCATGTGACCGGTTGGGGCTCCGAATGGGGCCAGTTTTGCTTCTTTAAAGCCGCTTCGTGCACAACCTGCAACGCATGCATATGCAAGTTCAATGGAAAATTGTGCTGACGCACATACATAAAGTACAATTATGTTCACAAGACTCTTGCATATTAGACTAGGCTGAGTAGTCTTTTGAAAAGAGGCAACTTTACGCCTGACGAAAAAGTTTCAGATAAAAAGGCGCACAAAAATGTGACAGCAATGACAAGACAAAGTGCAGAATAGAAGCGACATATGCATGAAGGTCTCAATTCATCTGATTATCTCCGAAGATGAGCACAGGTACAGCACTCATAAGCCTAAACATGCATTCTGCATAAGCGTACCTGCATAAAAACCGGATTCTGGAGAAAGCGGCAGGAGCCACCCATACAGCGTGTCGTCTAATATGCGAATAGATACGGCGCATGAATCACGGGTTCTCCGCATATGCGCGGCGAATATAATTTTTTTTCGTGCTATTTCGGTTTAGACAGCTGAAGTGTGCCTGTGATATCACTGTTCTTACTTTAAGTCGCATGAGGAGAAAACAAAACGAAAAACGCAGCGTCTTTCAAACTTTAAACCACTCCGACTCTTACAGCCTGCCCTAAAAGCCGCAACTGTAACTATTAAGAGATATTGTCATGAGACCTGGAACACAAACAGCTCGTTAGAACAAATTATTAAAGCGGAAGCCTTTAATGTCTCATCGTTGTAAGCAGGAGTTTTCTACAGGAATGTCACGCTTTTCAATTGGTCGAGACGGTCGTGACGACACAGTGAGCGAATTTCAACCGGGGCCAATTGTACTTTGGCTAATAACCATGTAACCAATTAAAGGGATCGTATAGTGATGCTCCAAGTAAGTGGTACTGAATTCTGTTAATTGCTTAATTACCCAATTAGCCCAATTAACCCTTCTAGTCAGGCAAGATAAATAAATAAAACCGAGTAGGAAATTGGTCGAGTTCGGGAATCTAACCCCCGTCTCCGGAGTGCGAGACCAGCATGCTAACCATTCCACCATGCCAGCTCGATGATTTCGAATGAACAAAGGCGCGTCTAGTGAATACAGTGTCTTCGTTCACTCCCACCTTCCTCCCTTCCCGTTACACGAGGTTTACGTGTCCACCCAGATATGCGAGACAAATACATTTCCTTTCCTCAAAAACCAATTTACCGACGAGCAAGGCCGAACGGCGAAGGCGTTCTATGGACTCCCTGGCAGCGTTGCAAGACGCTGTCGCGTTCCACTCTTAGAGGCGAAGCTTAACATTGTAACCACACATCAGTGACACTAGCAGCAACACCGCGATTAAGGTTTCCGCCTCTCCGCACTTTAGGCCAACAAAGCGCCCCACTGAATTTTTTTTCTCTAGTGCAGCCGAATGCCATGCGCACGTAGCCACTTATGCATGTGCATGCAAAGCCTCCACGCGGTATCACCTTACTCATGTCTTCCGAACTCTAACTACCAGGCGCTCCGGCCAACTCAAGCGTATAAGGAGCCCCAATATTAAGGCTGGTAGACCAAAAGTCGCACATGAGGAACAGGAGCTCGCCCTCAACCTGCCCAGCGTGACGCAACCTGCTGACATTGGGGCACCCGGCTCAGAGGCGGGTCCCTTCCTAGTAAGCATAAATTCTAATCATAATCATGGCGGACATTCATAAACCGCGATGGTACTCACGCAGCAATTCGGCCCCTGTCCAAATTTTACAGTGGAACTGCAGAGGTTTCAAGGCCCGTACTAAGCGGGCCGACCTACGGCTTTTCCTAACAACGTTCCCCAGTCCTCCTGCTGTAGTGGCCCTCCAAGAGCCGGGGGACGCAGCCACCCTCACAAATTACTCAGTGTATCAGCAGGATGCGCAGAGCTGCCTCTGCGTACATAAAAATTATACGGCCTCCCCGGTGGACCTGGATTACAAGGCGATTTTCTCGTATGCGATGGTGACGATCCTTCCGCTACGCAAACAGGACCCCCCACTACACGTACTCAACGTTTACAGCTCTCCCAAACTTCCAAACGTCACATTTGCAGACTTATTTAGTCGGGCGTTAAAGGTGGCGAACAGGGATCCCCTCATAATCGTTGGGGACTTTAATGCCCCCAGCCCCTTATGGGAATACATACGTGAAGAAAAACGAGGACGCAAGCTGGCGGAACTTGCGTCAACGTTGGGCCTTACTCTTCACACGGACCCTGCACAACCCACTCGCACTGGGAACTCCGTGGCACGCGACACGTGCCCAGATCTCACCTTTGCCAAACATATTAGATATGCAGAATGGCACAACACCGAGGAAACCCTGGGTAGCAACCACTGCATTCTTGCGACCACAATCCGCACCAAACCCTTTATAACACCTCACACTAAAGCAACCCTTCCTGACTGGACCAAATTCAGATCCAACTACACTAACCCTACCCCTATAGCGGAACAAGGTTACACTACCTGGTCACAACACCTCATCTGCCAACTCAAAGATACCGAACAGCACGTTCAGCTCTCAGAGGTGAACCCGGCGGTGGACAACCACCTGCTTCACCTCTAAGAGGCCCGGCACAGCCTGGTCCGCCGATGGCGCCGGCAGAAGCACAATCGGCAACTCAAAATCCGCATCGCGGAACTCACCCAACAAGCGGCAGAGAATGCGGCCCAACTCGCCGACTCGAACTGGGTAGACCGATGCAACACCGCTGCTCGGCAAATGTCGAACCGGAGTACGTGGCGCCTTTTCCGCGCCCTCATTGATCCGACCCAAACCCGCACCGAAACAAAAAAACATCTTCAACGAGCAATTCACACCTTCAACGGAGACACAGCCAAATTGGCTGACGCGCTCCGAGACAAATATCTGTACACAGACCAGGATTCGCGTGGTCTGGCATATTCGTATGCAGGGAGAGAGTGCCAGAACCCTGGAGACGCGCCCTCCGGGTCCGACCCCTTCCCCGCAACATGTCCAGAGAAGACCATAGCGGTCGTCGCCAGGCGCGCGCGGAAGCGTTGGCGCGCTACTATGGTAACCAAGAACATGTGTATTACGCCAGTTCTGTGGGGAGGTGTCTGACACCTTCCACATGGTTTGGGCGTGTCAATCTAACCCATCTATCCCCCCCAACCCCAACCCCACCAGAGAGGACTGGAAGGCGGCCCTGCTCGGCTGTCAAGACCTAAAGAGCCAAAAGGCCTTGGTTCAACGGACGCGGGCGGCGTTGCTTGCCAATGGGGCCCCGGAATAGGGGCTCCACCTAGTACTGTGAGGGGAAAGGGCCAATAGGGTCATACCCCAATAACCTTTCTGTACAAAATTTAATTGCCCATAAATGTTTTTCACCACCACCACCACCACCTCAAAGCGGCCCTGGCCAAAATGAGACGAGGGACAACGCCGGGCAGGGACAAGGTAACTGTGAAACTTCTCGCTAACCTACCCGAACCGGCCTATGAGCGGCTGCTCGAATACTTCAATGCCATCTGGACGGGAGGTACGTCTCTACCAGTGGATTGGAAGACGGCTCTCGTCACATTCATACCCAAACCAGGCAAACCTCTCAACACTGACAACCTCCGGCCCATATCTCTCACTTCTTGTGTGGGGAAGTTGATGGAGACCATGGTCCGTGACAGACTATCCACCTACCTAGAAACGCACAACGCCTTTGCAGAGACCATGTACGGGTTCCGCCCACACCGGTCCGCACAAGATGTGCTGCTGCAACTTCATAGAGAGATTCTTGATCCCGTCGAGCACCCTAGCGATGACAAGGTGGTCCTCGCATTGGACTTGCGGGGTGCTTTCGACAATGTGACGCATGATATCATCCTCTCCAACCTGTCCCAAGTGAACGGTGGGTACAACACTTTCCAATACATTAAGCAATTCCTCACAGATCGGCAATCATATATCCGACTCCAAGACAGTGAACATGGCCCGTACCAACTTGGTACGCGAGGGACTCCACAGGGAGCAGTCCTCTCGCCTCTTCTCTTCAATCTGGTCATGATGAAGCTCCCTACCCAGCTGGGTGAGGTGCCGGGTGTGCAGCATGCCCTGTACGCGGACATCACCCTCTGGGCAACACACGGTTCGGTTGGAGAAATCGAGGCCAACCTGCAGCAAGCGGCGGCTATTGTGGACGATTATGCACACCGCTGCGGCCTTGAGTGCTCCCTGAGCAAATCGGAATTCGTGCACATACGTCCCAATCCACGGTGCACAACCAAAATTGCCCTCTCCCTGCTTTTTGGCCCCATACCTGAACACGATGAAATCAGAGTATTGGGAGTCTACATACAAAAGAACCGCAAGATTGATACTACGCTGAAGAAACTCCGCAAGGTGGGGGATAAGGTGGGCCGTATGGTCCGCCGGGTATCAAACAAACGAGGGGGGTTGCGATGCAAAAACGCCCTGCGGCTGGCCAAAGCATTCGTAACCAGTCGAATCCTGTATTCGGCGCCGTACCTCCACCTGCGCAAATGCGATAAGAACGATCTCGAAGTGATTCTCCGAAAAATCTATAAGAGAGCTCTCGACCTCCCAATTGCAACTTCCAACCAACGTCTCCTCGGCCTGGGGATGACGAACACCTTTGGGGAGCTGCGCGAGGCTCATCTCAGCAATCAATACTTGCTGTTAAGCAAAACACGTTCGGGTAGCCGCTGCTGACCCGCCTCCACATCAATTACACAACACAAGAGGAGAAGCGGGTATCCATGACCGAGGCCTGGCGCTTCGCACTAAAGGTTCGCCCCCTTCCCAATAACATGACAAAAGATGCCCATGATGGCCGCCGCCTCGCGCGAGCGGAGGCCATTTCCAAGCAGTATGGTGCTCGACCAGGGGTATTTTACACGGAGGCGGCCGGTCCACACCATGGGGGTTGGTACACGGCTGCCGTACACGGCTGCCGTTATAGTATAAATAAATGTTTTACACCACCACCACCATGACAAAAAGTCAACAGAATCAAGATTTGGTGCCTAATTTAATACATCCTCAAAAAAGTGGGTTCTCAATGCACGTCGCAACATGAGACAACCTGCCATTTGTGACGGCGGCACTCATGCACTGACAAAACAGTGCGCACACATCAAACCTCAATGCGCACTGCGTGCACATTGAGGTTTGATAAAAGTGAACGCATCGTTGCCATGAAGTGACTACAGCGTGAGCTTGAAACACGTTCTATCTAATGCTTGCAAACTTAATTGGCAACAAGCGTCGATAAGCCATGGAAAGATTCGCAGTAGTACGTTAACATACGACTTCATTAATAACGTCCGCGGAAGCCATATACTGTTGAGCACAAACGGTAGTTCCTGCAACAACGTGTTAGAATAATCATCACTTACCTGAAGAAGTGGGACACCGGAATGGTATCGCTGGCTTGCGAGTTCAAGCAAGCCTGCAAAACTTCCTCCACTTCCGCGCCACGCCGGTGCAATTCCAACGAGGCTGCGCCCGCGCACAGCGAACAACGGCCGCCAAGAACAGAGAGACTTCTGAAGCGCTCATGCAACGGTTCATCGCTGCCACCGCCGCAACGCGGCGCCACCATCGGAAAAAGAACAGCACGGAGATAAAAAAATGGCAGTGGCTTAGCTGTGGTTAAGCCTGGATATACGAGCGGAAAGGTTTAATTACGCTTGGTTTGGCTTCATGGCAGTCGCAGTTTCCGCACAATGCACTGGGAGCACCACGATAACGGTGGAGGCGTTCGGCCGTCCACACACTGTCTTTACGGAGGCGGAGGGGGGACGCGCGTGTAGTGAATACGGTGCTGTCTTAGAAGATTGCTTTAGAGACATGTACAGTGGTGTCCATTCCTTTCGGGTGTACACCGGGCGGGTATGCACCGCCCGTCTCCTTGTCTTAAGGGAAGGGAAGGGAAAACTTATTTACACTAATGGTTTTTCCTACGGTTTGGGGGCATCTTCAGAGACGTCTTGGTTCTACCCCCAGGAGCCTTCTCTGTCGAAGTCGTCCGCCTCTAATCAGTGGTCGGTTGCCCTCAGTCCAGGGCTCCGCTGGCCACTGCCGCCCGTTGAGCTCGCTGTATCAGATCTTGTTGGTCTTCACAGCGGTCACTGGACAGCAGAGTCTCCCACTGCTCCGCACTCGGGTTTTGTATTTTGGGGACCACGTCTATGTTTTGGCAGGCCCATGTGATGTGGTATAGAGTAGGTTTTTCGTCGCACCAGGGACATTTGTCCGTGTATATCGTAGGGTGCATTTTGTTTAGTATATGTAGGTTTGGGAAAGAGCCTGTTTGTAATTTGACAGCTTCCTCTCTGCTCAGAGATTTGTGCGGTGGGGGATATCGCATTCTTCTGCCTCTATAGTTTTGTAGTATGGTGCTGGCGCGAGTTCCGCGGTCTCGTCGGATGCTCGGAAAGTAATGTATCCTCGAGCTATCCTGTCGGCCTCTTGGTTCCCTGCCACCCCCGTGTGCCCCGGTACCCACACAATTTTGTGTGGGATCTTGTCGTTTTGTTCTTCCTGGTTTTTAATTCTGTCGCTCGCTGCGAGGAGTATACGGAGCGCGTGACGACCTATCCTGCCATTCATGTAATTTCGGCACGCTGTTTGAGAGTCCGTGAGTATTGTTAGTGACCATCCAGTTCAATAGCCCTCCGCCACCGCTAGAGCAACGGCTACTTCCTCGGACTCTGCAGCTGTGGTGGTGGAGGTGAAAAACTTTAATCAAAGAGAGCTTGAGGGTAAAAAAAAAAACCCTGCTGCATGGTCGGTATCCTTAGTCCGGGACACCGCATGACGAGGCCCCGTCTCGCGCCCGCTTGACGAGAGCCCTTTGGGACTCCAGTGTGGAGCAGTTGAGGAGGGCAGTCTCCCATGCCTCTCGGGTGGGGGTGGGGGAGGGGGGAAGGTGAGGATTCTGAGTACATGCCCACACCATGTGAAAGATATCGCAGATCTCTCCACAGTGCGGGCAGCGCCCATCTGTGTTCGGATCGAAGTGTTTTGCTATTGCAGGACAGAGAAGGGTTCCTGTCTGCAGGCGCCGCAGAGTTCGCTCCTCCGCCTTACTCGGCCCCTTAGCGGGTGCCGGGTAGAGACGGTGGCTGTCGCAATAATAAATTAGGATTTCTCGGAACCGCAGAAGCGGTTTATGAGCTTCTGAGCCATGAGAGCTAGGATGAGGAGCCCGGTGTGTGAGCGCTCGGGCGGCCGCATCAGCGGCCTCATTGCCTCGTAGACCCTGGTGGCCAGGAGCCCAGATCACTTTTGTGCGAGTTGGATCGGCGAGAGCGCGTCTTAGAATTTGCGAGGCAAGAGGTGATATTTCGCCTGCAAGGTAATGTTCACAGGCCCGGCGAGAGTCTGTGATTACCGTTTTCGATTTTGGATCGGCGGCAGCGAGAGCTATTGCGACTTCCTCCGCTCGTGTTGAATTGCAGCTGTGCAGCCTCGGAGAGACGCGCTGGTCATTTCGCGTAAAGACGAATCGACCACCGCCGCTACAGCGATTTTGGTATCTCCTCCTCTCCAAGACGCGTCTGCATACACGGTCGTGGTTTGATGAGCGTATATTTTCTCGATGAATTCGGCCCTCGCTTCTCTTCTGCCTCGATGGAGGTTGGGATCCATGTTTTTTGGTATTGGCGCTACCTTGGGGGTCTTGCGAAGCTCGTCGGGGATCGTTGCCGTCCTCGACATTTTTCGCATCTGCTCGCGGTATCCAAGCCTCTGCAGGAGCGCTCTTCCAGTCGTTGTTTGCAACAGCCCGAGTTTTTGCGACTCAAGCTGCGCCTCTCGTAGCTCCTCAAAGGTGTTATGTAATCCCAGGGCCATGAGTTTTTCTGTAGACGTGTTGCGTGGTAGTCGGAGCGCTGTCTTATGCACTTTGCATAGCAGGGCATCCGCTTGTTGCATTTCGTTTTTGTTGAGGCACCGGTAGGGTAGGCTGTACGTGATTCGACTAACTACTAGGCTTCTGACTAGTTTTAGTGTGTCCTCTTCACGCATGCCATGTCGCCTGTTGGTGATGCGGGTGATCATGAGTGCAACTTGTAGCGTTGTTGCTTTCAGTAGGGAAAAGTGTGAGTATTGCGCTGGTTGGATTGAACCCACATGCCCAAAATTCTTATTGTTGTATTTTCGGGTATGGGCGTCCCTTCTAGGTAGACGTTAAAATGCAGAAGGTTCCCTCTAGATGAAACCCGTTCAGAAGTAAATGCAAATAGCATGATAGCTTACTATTAGTGATTTCTGTTTCCGATAAATTGCAGATAGGCCAGCGCGGGCAGAAAACCGAGATTTCCTAACCCCAGTAGACTGGAATCATTGCTGGTGTCCCCGGCGTCCAGCGGGGACCTTCGGGGCCTACCTACTCTCCCTTTCCGCGGGAGCTCTAGCAGAGAGAAGAAAGCGCAGCACCGGTTTCACCAGTTCTGAAGACGGCAGCGCGGCTGTGTCCTGACCAAGCGGACGGCGGTCACTGCACTTTTGAAGCGAAAAGCTTCACTAGGCTAGTCAACACCACGCTTCGCGTGAGCCGGGGGCAGGATCTGCCACTTCTGTGCATGCGCGAAGCCCAGCGACATCACGCGCAGCGCAGGTTGCCGCCAACTCTGTAAAAGAAAGAATAAAAATAAGCACACAAACTACAATAAAAAACGAAATGCAAGAAATAAAACAACAGAAATAAAAATAAAATAAAAGACAAACAGTGCGCCAGGAAACACTCATATCTCGGTGGACACCTGGTAACAGATGGAAAATGAAAAGAAAACTTGTCTTACAACCAACTTTCTTTTCATTTTACATCTCTCACGGCGCGGTTCAGGTGTCCACCGAGATATGAGTGTTTCCTGGCGCACTGTTAGTCATTTATTTTATTTTTATTTCTGTTGTTTTATTTCTTGCATTTCGTTTTTTATTGTAGTTTGTGTGCTTATTTTTATTCTTTTTTTTACAGAGTTGGCGGCAACCTGCGCTGCGCGTGATGTCGCTGGGCTTCGCGCATGCACAGAAGTGGCAGATCTGGCCCCCGGCTCACGCGAAGCGTGGTGTTGACTAGCCTAGTGAAGCTTTTCGCTTCAAAAGTGCAGTGACCGCCGTCCGCTTGCTCAGGACACAGCCGCGCTGCCGTCTTCAGAACTGGTGAAACCGGTGCTGCGCTTTCTTCTCTCTGCTAGAGCTCCCGCGGAAAGGGAGCACAAAGAGTAGGTAGGCCCCGAAGGTCCCCGCTGGACGCCGGGGACACCAGCAATGATTCCAGTCTACTGGGGTTAGGAAATCTCGGTTTTCTGCCCGCGCTGGCCTATCTGCAATTTATCGGAAACAGAAATCACTAATAGTAAGCTATCATGCTATTTGCATTTACTTCTGAATGGGTTTCATCTAGAGGGAACTTTCTGCATTACGACGACGTATGCAGGTTCCCGCTGAAGATCTCGGATCTTTTAAACTGCCATAAAGTCATTAAAAAAATCTCTGCCTCTCCCGCAACCGAGAGTAGAGTAAGCATGAAATGTTTACGGGCCTAATGTCATCTCGGTGGACACCCGAACCACACCGTACAGGAAGGGAGGAACGCCACCACCCGTTCAGCGCGATGCCTTGCAATTTGAACGCAAGGTTTTTTGAGGAAAGGAAATGCCGCAGTAATTCTCTGCCATCTCGGTGGACACCCGAACCGCACCGTAATGGAAGGGAGGAACGCCACCACCCGTTCGGCGCGATGCCTTGCCCTTTGAACGCAGCGCTTCTTCCCCGGGCCCCTGTGCGACTGCGCGGCTTTGCTTCGATGCGCGAAGCCCCTAAGAGATCACGTATGACAACGAAGTGTACCGTGGCATTTGTGTGCTTTTTGCACGCGTTATTAGAAATCGGAAATTATAATTCCGTGCATTATCAAACGCACAGCGACTGATATCTTGATAAACATTGAGAAGGCACTGGCAGCCGTTATTTTTTGTAACTCCTTTGGAGACCAACCGGCGCTTGCATGCCGGTCGCGTAGGAGGGCTTAGAGAGTCTCGTTAAATCTCGTTAAGTCTCGTATGGTGCCCGGATGTTCTCGTTTCAGAGCCCGGATGACTGGGATTCAGTGCCCGGATGAGTGGATTTCAGTGCCCGGATGACTGAAATTCAGTGCCCGGATGACTGGAATTCAGTGCCCGGATGAGTGGATTTCAGTGCTCGGATGAGTGGATTTCAGTGCCCGGATGATGGATCTCGGTCTCGGCGTGACGTCACCACACTGCCGACCAACGACAAGCGCCGGTTGCAAGCTGTTCGAAATATGGGAGCACTCGGCCAGGCACGCAAGCCCAACGAACAGCCGTCCTCCCGGGCCGCTCAGCAGTGGCCCTCTCGGCGTCTGGATGGCCTAAATGACCGGTCCGGGGTCGGTGACCAAGTTGGTGCCAACGCGCCTGGTTCCTCACGGCGCCTCGTGCATATGCCAAGCTGGGCGAGCCGATTGAATCGGCATCCCGTCATAAGCCGAGCACAGAGCGATGGTCGGCAGTTGGCCAGTTTTGCTTGGGTTTTCTCTAAGGATATAAAGAGACTATGCAAAGAATTAAAAGTCGCTTGTAAATGTTTTCAATGTTTACAAAGTATGAGTCTTCAGAACTGAGTCGACAAATTATTATTAATTTTTAAAAAACGTGTTTTTTTTAAATCCACAGACCGATTGGTGTGCTCGTAGTGATCAATTTTGAAACTGAAATCGTGAAAATTGACGTCACTAGTCCCGTAGTCTCGGCAGGCCACCACATGCTGTCATTCGCTGGCCACGGCAGCCACGACGTCACGGGCACACTTTCGGTAGCCATGAAAATCGTCTGCACGTGCCGCCCCGCCACCCCCTCGGGCAAGCGCGGGCCAGGGCATTGCCTTCGCGGATATGGTTTCAATTTACCTCTGCAACCTTTTTCTGTCGGGAGTTCCGGAGCCACTCACCACGTATGTTGTGAAAGCAGGTGGGTGGGTGGGTGGGTGGATGGATGGATGGATGGATGGATGGATGGATGGATGGATGGATGGATGGATGGATGGATGGATGGATGGACGGACGGACGGACGGACGGACGGACGGACGGACGGACGGATGGGACGGATGGGTAGGAGCGATTTTTTCAACTGTGTTGTCAATTTATACTGCATATGCAGCGTTTCTAGTGGGAAGAGCGCTGCGCGCCGTTTCCAAGCTAGCCAAGCGGCCGCCGTTACCCGACGAGCCGAGTTCGGAGCCCGTCTCTCGCTCCTGGTATGACGTCACGCCGTAACGTCACTAGCGCCTCTAGCGGGAGGAGCGCGGCGCGACGTGCCAAGCGGCTGCCGTTACCCGACGAGCCGAGTTGGTAGCCCGTCTCTCGCCACTGTATGACGTCACGCTGTGAAGTCACTAGGCATGGTATGACGTCAGGGGTCATTCTAAAAATCAAACATGCCAAGTGGTCGCCGCTACGGGAAAGGCCGTTCTTAGGAGTAGTATAGACGATATGCGAAATTGCTTGGCGGTCTGGCAACACCGCGCCCACAACTTCCAGTTTCCATCTTGGTTCGGTCGAGCCATATTAACTCTATGGGTCGAGCTCGTCGAGCTGGTGCATCGTTTGCTATGCGTACTTTCTTCTTGCGAGTGCAATTTCAACAGGCAAGCTTCAGCTGCTGTGTTTTGTTTCACTGCTGATCTTTGACCAAATGTAGGTGCTTCCAATAAGCGCCAGCTTACTCCTACCGCGTCCTCAGCTTCGCTTGAAGTCTGGCGCTTGTGGGAATCTGGCTTTCCGCCGTCGCCTTTGCGCGGCTGTGCCGGCCTACCGCGTCGTTTCTCCTCTTTCCCTTGCTCCCGCCTCAGGCGGTGGAGAGGCGGCTGGGTGACTAATCACTGTCATTTAGCCACAGCTCCGCCCCGGCTCCCCAAGTGCCTTTGCCATTGGCGCCTTTTGGCGGGAATTCGGGACCCCGCTTTGGGCGGCCGCGCGCAGCGCGACCGTCCGAGCGGGGCCCAGAGAGAGAGAGATCCCTCCGAGACAGCGTAAGGTGCGTACGTTACTGTTTGTCCGTGCCGGCCTTTGCCGCTCGGACCAGTGCATATACTCGAGCTCGCCCGCACGTGTCCTCTGACCTGCAGCGGCTCGAGCCTGTCCAGCGGGGTCCAGCGACCTCCGACAGGCGTACCTTGTGTTGATTGCCCACTCTCTCTCGCAACCGGCCCAACGGTCGACACGAGAGAGAGATCACAGCACTGCCGCGGGGACATTCTCCTGCAGCGGCGTGTTAGCGGCGCGCATTGCTCTAGTCGCTTCGTGCGCGCAGCGGAGCCTTGCTCCTCGAGCGCCCCCGGGACGGGGTGACTATTGAGTGTTTGTGTACCTGCTGAAGGACGACGTGAATAAACGTCTCCTTTGTGAACTTGGAGGCCTATTTCTTTGCGGCGAATCGCTCTCCTCCCAGCGGAGGTTGAGTGCACCGCATCGGTGTCCCAGTGTGTGTGTGGTGACGGCTGATCGGGGCCCTTGGCTCGCGCGAAGCTCGAACCCGCGGTGGGTGGTGGCCTGTGTCCACTTAGAAACCCACAACTGGCGCCCAACGTGCTAAGTCATTGGCGCTTACGCCTTTGATGACATATTAGCCGAGCAGGTAGCCTTGCCGATCACGCTTGCGCACCATGTCTACCCCCAGCGGGGCACTCGGCAGCTACATGTCGGCTCCCTACGGAGTTGTAGCGTCGTTTGATCCGCTGGCTGCTGTTCCTTCGAATAGCCAGACACCTTGGTTGGCCGCGGCCCCCATTGGGGTTTACGGCGACACAACCCAAAATGTCGACCACGCGGCTCCCATCGGAGCTGTATCGGAAGCACCCTGCGGTGCATCCGCTGGTCACATGCCTCAGCTGTGCATGCTTTCCGCCCAGTGCGAAAGCAGTTCGTGTCACGCTGCCGCAACCGGCAGTTTCGAACAGCAGCAGCCGTGCCCCGCGAGCAGTCAATTCTGCTCTGGGAACGGCGAGGCGCTGGCCCGGTTCCCTGCGGAAACCGCGCCGCTCATCGAACTAGGAGCCTTGCCTCCCTCGTTCGTGCAGCCCGCCCAAGCCTCCACTGAGGCCGGAGCGCAGGCGCTGCTAGCCAGTGCTGCCCAGATGATCCAGTCGCTGTCAGGGGCTGTTGGGACGCTTTTGGCCACGCCGAAGTTGTCTCACCCCGCGGTCAAGTTGCCCATGCCAACATACCGCGGGTATGATGACCTACTCAGTGCCCGGGATTTCCTTGAGTCCCTCACCCATTATCAGAGAACTATGGGTCTCACTGAGCAGGTGGTGCTTGCACACATCATCCCCGCAGCGCTGACTGACACGGCAGCTCGGTGGCATCGGCTTTCCGGCCACCGGGCAGCGACTCTCGAGGAGTTCCGTGCAGCATTCCTGCGCGAATTCCTGCCCGCTGACTACGAGCGTAGGATGCGGCGAGAGCTGGAGCTCCGTACTCAGGCTCCGGATGAGTCGCTGCAAGAGTATGTTCGTGCGATGGAAGACCTTTTCTCAATCGCCGAGCCCAGAGCCTCGAACGAGGAGCGTGTCGAAAGGACGATCAGGCAGGCACATCCGACCTTTTCGGCTTACCTGCGCGGCGGCCGATTCCGAGATTTGGAGGAGCTGGCCGCCGAGGCAAAGCGCATTCAAGGCGACATTCTCGCCGCGCGCGCCTATCGTCCGCCACCGCCGGCAAGCGAGGCCCTTGAGCCACGTTGTGCATGGAGAGGGGCCTTGCCCTTACCCAACCGGCGACCACCCGCACAACCTGCCTTTGCAGCTGTTAGCGGGCAAAACGAGGCATGGGAGTTGAGCGACAGAGCTCTCGATCCCTACTCGTACAGGAGACGAGCAGCCTGCGCTGCACCGTTTTCTGAAGCGCGTGCTGAGGGGCGCCAAGCGCTCCAACGCACAGCGGAGGGGGAAACCCGACGCGGCCGACCCTTTGGTCGTGCAGCGGGCGGACCCAGGCAGGGAGAGGCGCCATTGTCCCGCGACCAAGCTCGCGGCGGTGTGCGCTGCTTCCGCTGCCAAGAGAGGGGCCACTTAGCAAGAGAATGCACCGTAGCCAGGCCTCCTGCGAGGCATGGAAACGGCGGCGGGGGTCGGTCGTAAAGGGACCACCGGCCCAATCTCTGCTAATTCCCTCTGCGTACAGAGCAAGCTGCCTTGCTAATGCGCACGCGCCGTTTATTCCGGTCACCATTGCTGGCCGCGAATTTTCGGCGTTACTGGATACGGGAGCCAGCGCTTCCTTGTTCGGTGAAGAGGTGTTGTCCCACTTGCAAAAGCACTCTGTGCGCTTGCGGGACTGCCGTACGGCATTCAACCTTGCGAAAGGCGTAGCCCATTCGGCTGGCGCCGCGAGGCTGACTGTCAGGTGGGGAGAGCGGACGAGACGCACGCGTTTCATCCATCTCCCAGGGCTCAGTGTGCCCATGATTCTCGGACGGGACTTTCTCCTGAAAACCGGGATCGTGGTGGACATTGCGAATGGCGGCTATCGCGACGGACCATTTTCCCAGCTTAAGCCGTTCATTAGCCCACCGGCGTCAGTATCTGCCTGCGCAGTGAAGGCGTTCGGAGAGTGCCACGCTCAGCGGACAGGGCCACGCCCTTGTGTCGAGCGTTCCGTCGTTCAGCCTCCCCATTGGGACCGAGCGGCGCGGCACGACCAGGCACCACATCCGCTGGCCGCCAGTGCGGTAACATTGGATGACACACAGAAGGCTCGTTTGACAGCGCTATTGCGTCAGTACGATGAGCTCTTCACGGATCAACCTGGCTGTACCACTTTAGTGAGCCACAAGATCCACACTGGAGACGCGCTTCCTTTGAAGTGCAACCCTAGACCCGTCAGCCTTGCGAAAAGGCAGGTGATTGATGGGTTGCTGGATGAGATGCTGTCGGCGGACATTATCCGCCGCTCGTCCAGCGCCTGGGCGTCTCCGGTGGTGTTGGTGCCTAAGAAAGATGGCAGCCACCGTTTATGTGTGGATTATCGCCGTCTGAATGCGCTGACTCGCAAGGATGCCTATCCGCTCCCGACGATCAGCTCAATCGTAGGAAACCTGGGCAGCGCGCGGTACTTTTCCACACTAGATGCCTCCAAAGGTTACCTACAGGTCCAGATGGCTGACACTGACCGGTCCAAGACCGCGTTCACGTGCCACAGAGGGCTGTTTGAGTTCACTCGTATGCCCTTTGGTCTCTGCAATGGTCCTGCGACTTTTCAGAGGCTCATGGACCGCGTCCTGGGGGAAGCGAAATGGTCCCACGCCATGTGCTACCTGGACGATATCGTGATTTATTCACGAACCTTCGATGAGCACTTAGGCCACATTGCCGACGTGCTCGAGAGGGTACGGGCTGCTGGGATGACTTTGAATCCTGCGAAAGCCCAAATAGCGCGGACCCGGGTTCAGTTACTAGGGTTCACGCTGGGCGAGGGCTCCATTGAGCCCGATGCGGAGAAACTTCGAGCCATACTCGAATTTCCCGCGCCCAAGGACGTACGCGGCCTGCGCCGTTTTCTGGGAATGGCCAATTTTTATCGGTCGTTCATCCCGTCCTGTGCCCGCGTGCAGACACCCTTGACCAAGCTCTTGGGAAAGACTGCAGCGTGGCGATGGGGGCCCGAGCAAGAGCGATCCTTTCGCCTCCTGTCTAGTGCCATTGCCGAGACAGCGCAGCTCAGGCTACCCGACCTGACCAGACAGTTCGTAGTCCAGACTGACGCGAGCGATCTGGGTTTAGGAGCAGTTCTCCTACAGGAATTCGATGGCGTGTTGCAACCGCTGGCCTTTGCCAGCCGCTCCTTGCTGCCCTCGGAGAGGAATTATTCCGTGACCGAGAAGGAGTGCCTCGCCATCGTGTTTGCACTGCGCAAATTTGACGTCTACCTTGATGGAACGCAATTCGTGGTGCAGACAGACCACAGTGCGCTCAGTTGGCTGATGCGGCTCCGCGAGCCTGCGGGTCGGCTGGCGCGCTGGGCTCTCCTGATACAGCATTACGACTTTGCGGTGCAGTATCGAAAGGGGAGCACAAACGTGGTAGCTGACGCGCTATCCCGTGCCCCACTCGCCAGCGGCGCTTTGACGCCTGTAGGCGGAGGGGGCGAAACAGCGGACGAGCCGCCGGGCGGCAAGGAGGGGGAGCCCGGAAACGGGTTAACCCATTCCGCTAACCAGGCAAGCAGCGCTTCGCAAAGAGGACGAGAGGCGAAGCTCTTCGTGAGCGCCTCGGAGTTGCCGACGCGAACGGAAATTTTGGCTGCAAACCTGAGTGGGGACGAGACCACGCTCCCCTCTGGGATGACTGGAATCGTTTTCAGCCATAAAGAGCTACTGAAAGCCCAGCAAAATGACCCCTTTTGTCGCGTAATGAGCGACGGTCTCAGGGAGACGGAGCGCCGTGACGCTACTGGTATTGTAGCGGGCGCAGGGGGGCAGGAGCCAGCGTGTGTCGCGGCGAACCCCGGGGATTCATATTTGCTGGACAATGACGGGCTCGTGCTGAAGTACATAGCCACCGATGACGAGTCCATCGACCCGTTCAAGGTGGTTATCCCCAAAAGTCTGAGAGGCGCACTTTTGCGATTCTCTCATGACGAACCACTGGCCGGTCATCTGAGTGGCTCCAAAGTTTTTGCAAAACTGAGTCAATCGGTGACGTGGCCCGGCATGAAGCGTGACATTTTCCGCTATTGCCGTTCCTGCCATGTCTGTCAAGCGGTGAAGTCACGGGGCGGCAAGCCGCCTGGAATGATGAAACCAATTGACAGTGTGCGTCCGTGGCAGATGGCCACCTGCGATTTGATGGGGCCTTTCCCCAGGAGCAAGCAGGGGTTCATTTACCTGATGGTAGTCGCTGACCACTTTTCCAAATGGGTTGAGTTGTACCCCCTTCGGAAAGTGTCAGCACGAGCGGTGCTGGATAAACTCCAGGATGTGTTCTGTCGGTTCGGCTTTCCGGAAAGACTGATCACGGACAATGCGTCCTATTTCACCGCTCGGGTGTTCGGTAACACGTGCCGTTCCCTCGGAATCGAGCACTACACCACTTCACCCTACCACCCCCAGTCCAATTTGACCGAGCGAATCAACCGAACGCTCAAGCCAATGCTTGCGGCCTTTGCCGAGTGTCAAAAGGATTGGGCAGACCATTTGAGCGAGTTTGCGTTCGCCATCCGAACAGCTGAGAATCGCTCAACTGGTTTCTCTCCCGCCTTCCTCAATTTCGGGAGGGAGCTGGCGAATCCGATGTCAAATGTCGTGCAGAGCCAGCTCGGGGATGAGCAGACGCGGGCAGACTGCTCTGCTTATGCGTCGACGCTTCGGGACCGGCTTGATCGGGCTCTCAACAGAGCAAGGCAGAGTTTGGCGGCAGCCAGAGCCCAACAGAAGGCTCAATATGACCGCAAGCACCGCCGCCTGACTTTTCAGGTGGGTGATCTTGTCCTGAAGCGCAACCACGTTCTTAGCGATGCCAGCAAGGGGTTCTCAGCCTCGCTCGCTCCTAAGTGGCTTGGTCCGTACCGAGTGGTCAGAGTCTGGTCGCCACTCGCGTACCTGCTGGAGGATCCCCTTACGGGGAAAACCAGCCGTGCCCACATCGCAGACCTGAAGGCCTACGCGTCACGGTCTGACGAGCTTGCGCCGGTACCCATTGGTATCAAAGGCAAGCGCAAAGGCACAACTGGTGCTGCGGAACGCAAGCGTACGGAGCACCGGTACACTCTGAGGCGACGGTCACCGGTGTGATTAATGCCGGACGGCGGACTTTTCCGCAACCGAAGGCACGCAGCCTCAGCTAGCTGGCGAGCTTTCTCGTCAGGCCCTACCTAGGCGAAGCACGGTGTGTTATTTTTTTTTTGTTTTTGCAGCATGCTCAGTTCCAGCCTTGTGTGTTTATCTATTTATTTATTTGTTTTGTTTGAGTCAGTTTCTAGCCACTTTCGTTTCCCCGCTTGTACGTCTGTTTTCGTTCTAACGTACCGAGATGTACATAGGCAAACTTCAGCCCGCTCGTTCTTGCTCTTATCTTCTAGAAGCAATAGATTGGGTGTCGTTTGTACAGCGAGCCTTTTCTCATTTCCGGCCCGACTGTGGGTGGTTGGCTCGTTAAGGAGCCGTGTGTCGCGGTGCGAGTTTTGTGCGGCCCGTATGGAGGGGAAGTTGGCGGGGCGTTTGGGGCGATGGGGGGCGGAAAGTGCACCCTTTGACCCTCGCCGCGGCGCCTCTGGACGCTTCTGATGAGGGGATCGTTGTCGCCGACCGGTGTCCGCGCACGTGCTGGTGTACGTGTGTTTGTGTTTGTGGCTGTGTGTGCGCGGAACCATGAGCCGAGGCGACGCCTGTGAGTTGTGCCGCTGTGCTTCTGCGTGAGCGCGACGATGAGAAGGAACCCTCGCTGTGGCCAAGGTTACACATCAGGACGCCGCCGAACGTCCTCGCCCGTTTCAGCCGGCGTGAAGGGGGGGCACTAACTTTCTTGTGCCCGAACGTGATGTCGTGTCCAAGGGCGCGAGGTCAGTGCTCTGCCGCGGCCCCGTCGTCATCAACGCACCCTACATCAACGGAAAGAAGACCGCCATCAGTCGTCGGCCCTCCCAGCCCGTTCAACTTGAAGTCTGCGAGCGGTGAGCCGCCGACAGGCCCATTGGGCCGCGCCACCGAACTTGGGGACTGTCACCCACCTGTCACATAGTTGTACAGTTGAATTCACATCGTCTTGTGTACCGTGTATATAATCTGCAAGCTGTTTTGATTTACTGAAGCGTACGCAAGTGTTTGTTTGTTTGCCTTGTTTTCCCTTTGTTTTCTTACGTTGTTCTGGCTGGAACTGAAGTGTAGCTTTTTTTTTGTGTGTATTGATTTCTTTATTTTGGCCGCGTGCTTTGCCGATGGGTAGGAGGGCATTTAAGGAGAGGGGGATGTGGGAATCTGGCTTTCCGCCGTCGCCTTTGCGCGGCTGTGCCGGCCTACCGCGTCGTTTCTCCTCTTTCCCTTGCTCCCGCCTCAGGCGGTGGAGAGGCGGCTGGGTGACTAATCACTGTCATTTAGCCACAGCTCCGCCCCGGCTCCCCAAGTGCCTTTGCCATTGGCGCCTTTTGGCGGGAATTCGGGACCCCGCTTTGGGCGGCCGCGCGCAGCGCGACCGTCCGAGCGGGGCCCAGAGAGAGAGAGATCCCTCCGAGACAGCGTAAGGTGCGTACGTTACTGTTTGTCCGTGCCGGCCTTTGCCGCTCGGACCAGTGCATATACTCGAGCTCGCCCGCACGTGTCCTCTGACCTGCAGCGGCTCGAGCCTGTCCAGCGGGGTCCAGCGACCCCCGACAGGCGTACCTTGTGTTGATTGCCCACTCTCTCTCGCAACCGGCCCAACGGTCGACACGAGAGAGAGATCACAGCACTGCCGCGGGGACATTCTCCTGCAGCGGCGTGTTAGCGGCGCGCATTGCTCTAGTCGCTTCGTGCGCGCAGCGGAGCCTTGCTCCTCGCGCGCCCCCGGGACGGGGTGACTATTGAGTGTTTGTGTACCTGCTGAAGGACGACGTGAATAAACGTCTCCTTTGTGAACTTGGAGGCCTATTTCTTTGCGGCGAATCGCTCTCCTCCCAGCGGAGGTTGAGTGCACCGCATCGGTGTCCCAGTGTGTGTGTGGTGACGGCTGATCGGGGCCCTTGGCTCGCGCGAAGCTCGAACCCGCGGTGGGTGGTGGCCTGTGTCCACTTAGAAACCCACACGCTGATGATCGCAATAATCGGAACTCGAAAGTGAGTTGGAATGTCGAACCGTGACCGTGTGCTGTTGTCGTTTTAATGCTCGCATTAAGGCACCAGTTCATGCATCACGCATTATCATGGCTATTTTATTCTCAAATGAACGCAAATTCATCTGGTAGGGCAGCGAGCGGTTATTTTGCGGTGAGCGCGCACGTGTGTTGACAAACTTCTGTGACAGTGCGAACTTTCGTTCGTGCCGACGCCAGGAGCTTCGTGCATTGCAGTATAATCCCACAAGACCCTCGACCAGCTGCGTAATTCAATTCCTTTACTGTAATGTGCAATGCGCATCCGCGGTTTTCAACGTCACCGTTTCAGAGCCCGGCGTAGGTTGATTTTCGCCACAATTCGTTGAAACCGCGTCCTGCTTAAGACGCAGTCAGCCAGTCGACATTAACAAGAGGAAAGTAGCCATGCACATATAATTCAAAATATTGTAAGCAAAGACGCAGCTTTTTTTTTTTCAGCTAAGCGCTTAGCCACCGCGGCGGCTTGATTAGAGAAAGATGTTACAGCTGTAGGTGCATGCACGGACTAGATACGCTGGTCGAGCTGTGTGTGCAGGGGCGAAATTAGCATGTTCGGTTGCTTCCGAAACTTAATTAGCTTACTCCCAAGCTTGGACAAATGGCTTTGTTGCGAAGCAAGCTGTTGGAGCTTGCCACAACGATAATAAAATCTGATAGCCTGTAGCGTTTTCAGAACACTGTTGCACGTATACTTTCTAGCTTAGAAATGCGTCCCTCCTTCATAATAAAGTAGCTATATTATTCGCTTCTTTTTTTTTTAGATTTTCGTCGCCGCAGATATCGAAGGTATAGGAATCCTCAAGAAATAAAGCATTCGCACCTCAGTTTTTATACGTAGGGTGTATTGCTTCACAAAGACTCCTTAACGCGCATAACATATGCGTATGGTCCAGAGAGTTTGCTCGCCCTTCTAAAACTAATTGAACACTGGAAAAACTTAACTGAACACGTAGCAAACTAAGCAGTAATCGGCATATGGTTCTTCGAGTGAACTTATTTTGCCACAGCACGAGCGATTGGCCCGCTCAAAAAAATTACCTTCTCTGTTACGTTGTTCAAGTATGCTTCTATATATATTAAGGCGGAAGTCTTTAATGCCTCATCGTTGTAAGCAGAAGTTGTCGACAGAAAATGTCACGCTTTTCAATTGGTCGAAACGGTCGTGACGTCACAGTGCGCGAATTTCAAACGGGGTCAAGCTGTACACTGGCTAGTAGCCAAGCAACCAATTAACGGGATTGTATACTGATTCTCCAAGTTAGTTGGACTTACTTAACCAATTAGCCTAATTAACCTTCCTAGTCAGACCAGATAAATAAATAAAACCGAGTAAGAAATTGGCCGAGCTCGGGAATCGAACCCCGGTCTCCGGAGTGCGAGACGAGCACGGTACCACTCCTCCATGCCAGCTCGATGGCTAGGAATGAACAAAGGCGCGTCTAGTGAATACGGTGTCTTCGTTCACTCCCATCTTCCTCCCTTCCCGTTACGGTGAGGTTTAGGTGTACACCGAGATATGAGAGACAGATACATTTCCTTTCCTCAAAAACCAATTTACCAACGAGCAAGGCGTAGAACCTTTCCTCAAAAAGCGTTGCATTCAAAGGGCAACGCATTGCGCCGAACGGGTGGTGGCGTTCCGTGGACTGCCTGGCAGCGCTACAACAGGCTGTCGCGTTCCACTTCTAAAGGCGAAGCTAAAGCGTCATTAATTGGCAGTTAATTAATGCATCAACAGAATGTGAAGTGAACAGTCGCGTAGCAGAATGCAGCACTCAGGCTTTCAGTTAATTAATGCGCCAACAGAATGTGAAGTGAACAGTCGCGTAGCAGAATGCAGCACTCAGGCTTTCGCCTTTCACAACTTTAGCCGCTAAAGTTCCTCGTAATTTTTTCACGCCCGACCGGAGACCTGATAAATGCACGAAATCAGCTCCTAATTTTGTTCAGAGACAACAAAGGCTTTGGTCCCTATCTTAATTTAAACGCAAATCACCTCGAAAGCTCTCTCAAAAATCAGCGCAGAAAGCGAAAGCTGCGCATTGATCCGCGTGCTGACACATGATACCTCGCATGGCGTTTTGTGTTACTAAAAGGTTGGGACGGAATAAAAAAATAGAAAAGCGAAAAGCTGGAACGAACCTAGTTCTGGCACGCATCGTAGTGTCTTTTCACAGTGGAGAAGGTAGCGCAACACTGCATCGGCATTTTACTTTTCAAACGAAGCGCAGCCGTTTTAACCCAACGCTGGGCAGCGGTTTCGTTTTCTGTACCGAACCAACATGGAGGACTTTCTCGGAGCGCCGAGAGATGGCGCTGCGCATTTCGCATATCGTCTATTGCTTTCGCAATAAAAAATCCGACGCGCACCGCAATCCAGGAAGGCAGAGAGAGACAACAGAGATGCTGCCCACGGAGCTGCTGTGTGGGACAACCGGAAGTCGCAAACCGAACATCACCGAACGACCTATTCATGGGCGGCGCCCAGTCCCAGAGCGGTTTTCTTTATTTTTTTCTGGTGCCCCACTTGTACGACTTCAGGGGGGAGAGGTGGAGGGTAATTTTTAATTGTCCATATATTCGTTGTTATTGATGCTGGCACAAAAATTCTTGCGCTGGAGTGACGAGTGATGGAATGAATATCTCTCGTCTGCTTTACATAATCTCAATTCACTTATTGCATAATCCCTTTAAAAGGACACTGATGAGAAATTGAAGTTCGCTTGTATCGATAAATTACCCGCTCCTGATTACAAAAACGCCACTCATACTGACAACACAGCTTTTGTAACGTAGAAAAGAGCAAAAACCAAAATACGGGTATCGCCGCCACAGGCCAAACTGGCAAGTACAAGCGTGATGACGTCATATGACCAGACAGGGTTGCTATAGAACCAATGATTCTAGCAACACTGGGACACAAGATGTCACGAATCACTGAGGCTGACAAACGAAGGTTGCGCGGTTGAATACTGAAGTAAGTTTTGTTTTGAAACCAATAGTGCGGTTTTATCACATATGGAAGACCGACAAAAAGACAACCTGAACGTTGTAAGCGAAGAAAATCAGTACTTAGCGGTGCCACAGGTGTCCAGATGAGTTTCGGTATAACATGGCGCTTCGCGTCCATGCGCTCTGCATGCCCGCATGGTTTCGTTTTTGACGCGCCTCGATTTACAAGCGCGGAACAGCAGATGAACTTCAAGTGCCGCTCCAAATGCTAGTTAACTTTTGAAGGAGCATGTTAAGGTTGGTCAGATGATCGCCCCGGTCGATGAAAAACTATGATGGCACGATTTTCGGTGACCGTACAAGGCAGTTTGCAGTGTAAAGAGCCCCTTGAGTCTTTGTACGCCCGCCCGGCGAATCGTTCCCGGTTGTGCCAGTCAACTTCCAACTACTTGACGCTCTGTGGTGTTGAGGTCGCTGAAGTGCAGGCCAAAGTTATTAGACACTTTTAGCATACCGTGTACCGTGTTCCCATTACCGGTACCTGAGTTCCGGGACCCCGCGCGCAGCCCATGCACAAATCTCATTGACGTCGCCAGATGGCGCCACGTACCCGGCAGCTACATGCGCGCCTGCCGCACCGGGACCAATCAGCGCCGCTCACCGGCGGTAGGCTGGCTCCCGGTACATCGCTAACGGTAACAAGGTACCCTGTATGCTAAAGATGTCTATTTGCGAAAACTTCGTTGAGGACTTCGAGAACGGGATCCATCGTAACGCTGGCAAAACGCCGGTGCAAAAGTAAACGAATTGACGGTAGCGACGGCAGCAATAGCCGATATATGCCTTCATTGTGCGGCCGGCGGTACCTCTCATTTCGGCTGCTGCTAGGCCGCACCGCTAGCCTCAGACCTCACGGAGTCTGCGTTACGTCATATGCACGTCATGTTACACGTCACTTAGTCCTGTGTCGTCATAAGAAAGTCCCAAGTTTGAATCAGCGGCAGGAAAAACTTTTTCAACTTCGAATCCAAATTTCTTAGAAATAAATGCATCTTTCGCTGCCGGCCAGGTGGCAACAAAGCCATGAAATGCCGAACTATCGGATTTAGCTCTAAAAAAATAATAATAGAGCTCTCCTCACAGTCCATTTAAAGCTTCAGTTCAGCATTGCACAAAGCACCCATCTTTCACTTCAAGACCCTGATCTCATTGTTACTAAGCCATCAGGCTTTTGTTATCCATGAGCTTTTAATTCACTTCAGCAGGGAAAGCTCAATGGCTTGCAAGCCAAAAGCAACATCAGCACGACATGCTCGCACTTCCACCTTGGAAGACTGAGCTGCTCTTTCGGCTTTAAACTTTCAGTTTATGCAAGCTTCCTCAGCTAAGTTGTGGCAAGCTTTAAATAATGACAATGCGCTTGATGCACATTCGAGTAGTGCACAGTTATAGGCAGCTGCGTTGACCAAGGCAACGTGTTTTTTAAACATTAACTTTTTGATCAACAGAGGTAAATCTGCTAACTGTTGCAACAATATATGTTTCCCCTATAATTTTGGTCGAAACATTTTAAGTGTAAAAGTTATACAACATGATGGAAAATGCTCATATTAGTTGTTTTCTTGATTGCAGCTTGAACATCGTTAATTTTTTTTTACTTTCAAATAAAGCCGCCAAGAGAAATTGCGACATGCGCTCCCAAGTGACAATGTCAGTACCCTTAAATGCAACCTGGCCAGAGAAACTCAGTTATACAAAGTCACAATGCAAATGCAGGGTAGCGGTTATCACAATGGTTTTTCAAAAGCCATGCGCATTGTGTTTTTTTACAATATGGTGTCAGAGCCTGAACATGAACACAACATGGCCGTTTTATAGCATAGCACAGATATTTCTAGCAGTCTGAATGGTCATGCCTTCGTCGCACCTCTCTGACATCATGCGAATTTTTGCACAATACGTCGTTTTTCAAAGCTTGGTGCTGCTTAGCTGAAACAGCCTGCAGAACAGAGCAGAGGAGGCATAGAAAAGCGAGGTAATTTATACTTGGCAGAGAAATGAAGCATCTTTGTTGAAAATGAGGTGTGCAGACTTCGCTTTCATAAAATATTTTATTTTGTTTTATGCCTGGCAGCTCTGATGGGGAGGTGGGTTGTAACCACGACGAAGCCGCTGCAGAGAGGCTTGACTTGGCAAGCTAAACCTCTGTGGATTAGTCCAATGCAAATCTGCAATGTTTTAAGCCCTTAATATGTACGGTGTGATTATGAGAACAGGCTTGAAGTAGAAGCGCTTATCTTGCCACCTTGGCTTTTGCAACTAAAATCCTGATGTAGCGAAATTGATTTCGTGAATCTCAAGTCTCCTAATGTTTCCAGTGAAACAAGTCAGCTAACTTGAGTCTTGACGCAGCAGTACTTTCACAATTGTGACTGACAAGCAGCACAGTGTGGTATGGTCTGTGTAGTCACATGTTTCTTTAACACCCTGTAGCTGAAAAGCATGGAGATATTCTGAAATTAAAGAAACTCAGAAGAAGTGTGTACTGTGAGTTCCCAGGTTAACTTAAACTTTACAGGCGGTTCCAGTGCCAAGTTCTTGGTATAAGACATGAAAACAAGCTATAATAGATGTACTATATGGATTCATACTGGTGAACAGCGCAAAAAGGCGGGACAACGACAAGACAAGCGCTGGCAAGCGCTGGCAAGACAAGCGTTGTTTCGCCTTTTTGCGCTGTTCACCAGTATAAATGCATACCAACTCGCCCAGGTCTCAGCTTTACTAAATGCACTATACGGGCATGTCACTGCAAAAAAAGCACGTATATCCGCGCTCAATATGAAAGGGAATACGTGATCGCGTAGCCTGCGCTCCGCGCACCGACGCTGGCGCCGACAACTGACGGCCACCGAAAGCTCCCGCGCATGCGCGCTGGGGGGAAGGGCGTCGTTTCCACAGCGTCGTCTGCTAGCGCTCATACGGCGCGCCGCCGGCTACTTCTGCCTAGGCGTGCGCGGCCATGAGTGTCTCGCCGCCGGGTGTACTCCGATCGACGCGACGGCGCGTCAAGGCACCAACACTTGGCAGCACGGAACAGAGCTTCAAAAAATTACAGGATTGCGCCACGCGAATAAAACTGCCAAAAGCTACCACAGAGAACGGAAATGATGTGTTTATTTCAGTTGGCCCCAGCCTAATACAAAGAGCATAAGTAACACGCCATTAGCGCATTACCGAGACCACTTGATCTCGATACAACAGAAAACGATACAACAGAAACAGCTTAACGATCAGCCGAGTGCGCTGACACAGCGTTTTCTTCACGATGTCTCCTTGAGGAGTGCTGCATCATCGTCCTTCACTAGCCGCCTCAGCCGCTTCACGTTAGCGTCGTCGAGAACGTGCGCAGCTACAGGACACCGGCTTTGTCACTCCACTCGCTTCGCGGCCTGCCCATCGGAAAACTGTGGGTGCTGGTTATGGCCGGCTGACAGCGGCATGGAGCAGATATTATTTGCATGTAGCCGAATCCTGATACCTTGATTTATTTATAGATTTCTACATTTGCGTCTATTCTAAGGATGTTTGTGATTAAAAAGTGTGCACTGAAATCATTTTTTCCTGTTCTCGTGTGTTGTACCCTTGTGATGCTTTGTAAATACTTAACAGCTATTTTCCCCTCGCTTTTTGTGATGCCTTAATTTTTATATAAGTTCTACGCGTTTTGTTTGATCTGTAAGTTTTTAGTTTATATAATCTGTAATATATGTATTTCTTTTGTTGTTGCTCTTACAAGTGTTGAGAGTGATGTCTAGCCTTCTTTATACTAACTTACTGTCTTTATTTTGGTATATTGTTGCCTGCATGTTTGTATACATTTTTTTCCATTGGACCCGTTACTGGCCGTTGGCTATGGGTCCGGGCAGTGTTTGCGTACATTTTTAATGCAACAAAGACCAGTAAATAAATGAAATGAATGAAAAAAAAAAGTCAAGTGCGATCAGTTCACCAGCAGCCTATGCGACTACCTCGCCGAAACTGGTCTCCACCCCTTCTTTTAACATTCTGTATGCTATATTTCACTCCCCCTTTCTCAACTTATGGCTCATGGCAGACTTATCGAAAAATAAAAGCGCTGAAACGTTGTTCGTTGGGTGCAGGCGCTGTCAGAACGCTTTGTGACCCGGTGCTAATTGCAGACATCACGTCCGGGTGCACTGGAAATGGAGCGAAACGAGCATAGAGAGAGTCGTTCGAGTGCAAGCAGTGCAGCATCGCTTACTGGCATCACATTCCTTAACCCATCAAGCATATCAGACGACTGAAGCCGAGAAACTCGCAGCCATGCTGCATGGCAGGTCAGTCTGTGAAAGTTTACGAGGGAGTTAAAGTACTCTTCGTTATCGTGTATCATTGTTCAGGTGCCTAGACTAAGTCCGAATTGTGTGCCGCTATTGCTTCGTGTTTCCTGTTTCGTGTTTAACGAGCTGGGATTTTTTTATTGCGAGGCATTCACGAGGCGTCGCGCAGCGCGAAATAGACGCGGCGAGGAAACCCTTGGTCGGGTGTAGTCGGGGTGCGAGCGCGCCTCGGCAGGAGTAGCAGACGACACTGCGGAGACCACGCCCTCCCCCCTCAGCGCGCATGCGCGCGAGCTTTCCGTGACCGTCGGTTGTCAGCGTCGGTGCGCGGAGCGCAGGCCTGCGAAGGCCACGCGCTCGTGTGTTCCCTTTCATACTGAGGGCGATTGTACGAGAAGCATCAAAAGTAAAAGGACCATGTTTCCGGGACCTAATGCTACTGGCATCTGGAGCGCAGAAAATTTTAACTTATGCAAAATCACACATCAGTGCACTTTGACCTTGGAACCATGTGTCCGTTACTTCTCATGTCCCTGGTATACGAGCATATATACCAGGTGTCCCAGCTAAATGTAACCAAGGTTTTAAAAAACACGGGGTGTCCTAGCCATCTGAAGCCAAATGAGGGTTGTTTAGAGTGGCGTGACCTAGTCTGCAGTATTAAGCCGGAAGCCTTTAATGCCTCATCGTTGTAAGCAGAAGTTGTCGACAGAAATGTCACGCTTTTCAATTGGTCGAAACGGTCTTGACGTCACAGCACGCGAATTTCAAACGGGGCCAGTTGTACTTTGGCTAGTAACCATGCAAGTAAGTGGGAATAAGTTGAGTTAATTACTTAATTATCCTAATTAACCTTTCTAGTCCGGTCACATAAATAAAACCGACTAGGAAACTGGTCGAGCTCGGGAATCGAACCCCGGTCTCCGGAGTGCGAGACGAGCACGCTACCACTCCGCCAAGCCAGCTCGATGGTTTGGAATGAACAAAGGCGCGTCTGGTGAATACGGTGTCTTCATTCACTCCCATCTTCTTCCCTTCTCGTTACGGCGAGGTTCAGGTGTCCACCGAGGTATCGGAGACAGATACATTCCCTTTCATCAAAAACCAATTTACCGACGAGCAAGGCGTAGAGCTGAACGAGCGATTGCGTTCTGTGGACTCCCTGGCAGCGTTGCAAGACGCTGTCGCATTCCACTCTTAGAGGCGAAGCTTCACATCTTTACCACACATCAGTGACACAAGCAGCAACACTGCGCTTAAGGCTTTCGCCTCACCGCACTTTAGGTCAACAAAGTGCCCCCTGAATTTATTTTTTCGTTCTTCAAGGTTGACTAATTAGTTAAGCTCAATTAACTAACTTTTTAATTATTGACTTGAGGAACAAAGTATGAATGGAAAAGTTGTAGATCGCTTTGAGAAACAGCTCACTGAGACATTTGCAGCAATGTGCTATTTACGTAAAGTAGTTTTTTACCGGCCTTTAGCCATAACCCGCACAATAAGAAAAAATGGCTGAGGCTTAGCTTAGGTTAAGCCTAGTCAGATGCGAAGCATATTGTCGCCGAGTTGCATATCGAGCACGCCTCTTGGCTAGACGTTCTTCACGCTCTTCATCAGTCTCTGTAGCACGCCGCAACTTTTGCTTCTCATTCCAACGAGCAGCCCTGTCTCCAGGAGGCATCTCTATCCCGTGTACGCCTAGCAGAGGCAGGCGCACCCCCTTCAGCATCACGTGTTCACTACAGCGCACCTAGCGGCAGAAGCAGGAAACACATTGGTCGCGACGCCTCGCGCGACGGCGCGAGCTGGGGCCCCGTTTCTCCTATGTCGTTACGTCACGCATCACGTGGTCCTCTTTGGTCGCGACGCCTCGCGCGACGGCGCGAGCTGGGCCATAACCAGCTGGGCCCCCGTTTCTCATCTGCTGTGACGTCACGCACCACGTGGTCATCCTTGGTCACGACGCCTCGCGCGACGGCGCGAGTTGGGCCCCCGTTTTTCATCTGCTGTGACGTCACGCATCACGTGGTATGACATGGAGGTCACGAAAGGTCAATGGTAACGACACCGCCGCGCTTGAGGAGCTGGGTTGGGCTATTTTAGTATGCTTCGCATAAAAGCTGCCACATGACAACTATGCCACTTCAACGTCCCAAGAAGTGCCTTAAAGAATAAAATCTCTTTTTTCTGAAGTCCTCTCCTCGATGAAACTTTGGGTGCACATTGGGGCAGAGAAGTGAGCGAGCAGCTGGTCACGTGACAACTTTCTTTTAAGGCCAATAAATGAAGCTACGTAAATTGTAACTTGACGGAAACAGCACTACTAGCGGTTTTTCGAGGTTATCTAAAACTTTTGCATTGACAATTTCTTCCTGAAGTTAATTAACTTTGAAGAGCGAAAAAAATACTCAAGACTAGGCCACGCGACTATGAACAACCCTGAGTTGGTTTCACTGGACTAGGACACTTCGCCTTGTTTAAAAGTTTGGTTAAATTTAGCTGGGACACCCGGTATACAAATAATATGAAGCAAAAGCTGGCATCTCGACAACTACATAATTCTACATGCAGTACCACCTTCACTATACGCCTTCATGCAGCAAATCACCTTGCTGGTCCGACTTTATCGGGTCGTACTGCATCCTTACGTCGCAACGTGTTGATGCTATAAGATATCTTTTGTAGATAAAAATAATCCCAATAATTAGTTTTATCCATGCCTTTTAAAGAAGTAGTCCAGGGTGATGTTGCTATTTTTTTTTTCTGAATAATGTGCAGTGTGACGTATTCAAGACCATTCTCGCAATTGTGAAAATCATGCTATAGTAGGATACAACTAAAAAAACAGCAGTTGCTAACATTAGGCCGCGGTGGGTGGCGTCCTGTATTACTGCGCTATTCAATCGCAGCTATAAACAAAATCAGCTTTTTAACGTTTGACTACATCAAATAATGCGCATATCAAAATTCTAAAGCTCGTAATTTTTGTCTTGTGATAACCTTCTTGTTTACGTAACAGAAAACATATAATCAGTGGACTACTTTTTTGTCGTGGAGGAATTCTGTCCGCTGAGGCTGAATGTGGGCGGAGCTTCACGGCAGACTTAAGCTATATCCGACTATAGGCAGCAGAAACACTGCCCTGCAAGGTGCTCGAACAGATGCCCTTGAATAAACACATTGTTATAACAAACATGGAGGAAAACAAAGAAAGGATATGGTTTGAAACAAAACTATGAATCGCGCAGTTTCCTAACTTGCTTTTCACTTGATGCAATGAAGGCACCAGTGCAAAAGAAAAGAAATACGAATAAAATTAACGTAACAAAGCAAGGTGCCAGCTAGACTAAGTTAACCAACCCCCTGACTCCGGCCAGAGTTCTCATAATCGTTCCAGTTACGAAACTCTGGGTCAGAATCCTGGCATGTCCCGCCGGCAGATTCTAGGGGGTTCAGCAAATGGTGGTGCCACCAATGGGTGGTGCAGTTCCTTTTCTATGTTTTTGAACACCTTTGAACCGCATGTTTGAATGCTGCAAGTGACGGCCAGTCTCTAAAATGGCGAAAACACTAAATTTATTCAACACTCATTGAGGAACGTCGCTTTTCCCTTGTCTGCTCTCCTCCACCTATCCTGTCAACATCACTTCATGCTGGAGAATTTGCAGCAAGCTAGGTGTCAACACCAGCAGCTTGGGAAATTACAAACAATTCAAAAACTCTCTGCCTCTTCCCAGTGGTGCCATCATTGCAGCAATGCAGGTGCCGCCACCATCAGCGTATAAAATCACTATAGGAACAAAAATTGGTCCAGTCGGCAGCAGGGCAGGACCGGCGTATGTTGTCACTCCTTTTAGATTCTTTTTCTTCTTTTCAGGGGCTCTACTTCATTCAGAAGTTCCCAGTAGGCACTGAAACTCCTTTGGATGTGCAGTGGAGATTTAGAGCATCTATGGGACGTCCAAGGGTGTGTCAGTGGCCATTGGGTTAAGGACCAATCAGAAGGCTGGATTTTGAAACATTGGCACCCCGTGGGGAAATCTCGTAAATGGTACGATTAAAGAACTCTCTCTGGTCACCCGCTACCTGCCTCTATACACCGTTGTTGGTCAGGTACGCTTTCCGGCCCGTGCGCCGGAACGACGAGTCCCGCGAGGCGGAACCTCGAGAACCGTGGTCGCGGCGTCTACGGCTCAATGCCACGGGCACCGCCAGACTCGGTGAAATCACCGTGAGGCTCACTTTCCTGACCGCCGGATTGCCGTGGTAGTTGTACGCGCGGCACATATAAATGTCCGCGTCCTCCATGGTGACGTTTCGGATGGCCAGCGTGAAGTCCTCCAGTGTGGTATAGCGCGCACTTCGCTGCGGCAGCACCTTGCCGTGCCGGTACCAACGCACGATGGGACGTGGGTAGCCCACGGCCAGGCATGCCAGGCGTGCCGTCTCGAACACGCTCACGGTCACCACCGTGTTTGAGGGCCTGATCGTGGCCGGCACTGAGGTTAGTGGCGGTGTCGAGTTCACAGAGCATGCACAGGGGTGTGGGAAAGAGAGGAGAGGACAGAGAAGAAGATGCATGCGAGGTCAGTTCAAGGTGTGATTACTAGCACGCAAGTCACTAAAGCAGGCTACTTCTATTTTTGCAGTGCAAGCTGTAATTTTCAAACAACCCTCGCTCGTTCTGGGGTCTAGTATGCATGAAATGATGTCATATAGCAAGGTCACAGGACCAATAATTGTGAATGGATCCCATTACTCTACTGATTAACAGGTGTATGGGAGGTCATGTATAGAGTAAAGATGACCACAACCACAAGTCATACATTCATGGACTTGCATGACCACATAACAGCTGACACTAAAACTGGGGGTCACATTACATGAACATCCCTTTAAAATTCCTTAGATAACAGTCAGATGTATGTACCTGTAGTCCCCAGCATCTTCTGGAATTTCTTCAAGCTTTTTCTCCACTGCATTATGTATGAATTACTCAACACTGCTAATAGGAGCCATACTGACAACAGCACCCATATTCCTCACATCAGCTAAATGAAGCATTTTAGCGCACCAGGAATTACTTAATTTTTGTAAGTTATGAGCCTCCTTTCAACAAAACAAATGAGAAAGTAGATGAAATTCTGCACACTGGTGATTCAACTCCAAGATGCCGCATTATCACATTGACCTAATTATGAACTGATTCATTGATAGTTGGCAGCTGGAATCAGACATCACTGATTTACAAACTTGGCATAACACAAGTATTTCTACTAACTAATTTAATCTAAAAGTGACACAATAAGCATTCATTCGCTGAGCTGAATTTTCTCACTGTCAAATTTAGTGAGTGTTAAGCAGCTCGTCCTCATGCAAGTTTCAGCACCAAAAAGTCCTCGGAGGTTAAAACAATGCTGCAGTGGGCACAAAGACTTTCATGCACTACGAAAACGTAGTTTGTGTGCAGTATTATTGTCATATACACGCAGATAAATGTACGCCAGGCGATTCTTAGATGAAATTAGGCAAGAATTAGATTATGAAGGCAAGGTTAGATTAGGTAGCATTAGTAAACACTATCTGAGGGCACTCAGTCAATGATACCAGCAGCACAGACACCATCGATGACATGAATCTCACCGCATTTAAAAAAATACTCTTATCATCTGAAATCACCCGTAGTAGCATGCGAGAGCAATCGTAACGCCCGAAACCCTGCGCATTGACCACAACTCACTCCAGCCGAGGAATTGTATGAATTCATATAATCTCGAAATCTGTATCAACCGTACACTTACAGCATTCTTAACAAAAATGCAAACTACACAACAGACTGCAATTCTGCTTTCATTAAGGATTTAACCCATCTGCGAGTTGATTCTGTTTTGATTTAACCCGTCAGTCAGTTACTTACATTTATGACTTAAGCCATTTGCGAGTTCATTGGTTTGGTTTATGGGGTTTAACGTTCCAAAGCGACTCAGGCTATGAGCAATGTCATAGTGAAGGGCTTCGGAAATTTCGACCACCTGGGTTTCTTTAACGTGCACTGACATCGCGCAGTACACGGGCCCCTAGAATTTCTCCTCCATATCAATTCAACTGCCGCGGCTGGGATCGAACCCGCGTCTTTCGGGTCAGCAGCCAAGCACCATAACCACTGAGCCACCGTGGCGGGTCCGTCTGCCAGTTTAATCAGCAAGATGCCGTCAAAGTGGCTCAGTAGTTATGGCACTCGGCTGCTGATCCGAAAGACGTGGATTAGATCCCAGCCGCGGCTGTTGAATTTTGATGGAGGCAAAATTGTAGAGGCCCATGTACTGTGCGATGTCAATGCTCGTTAAAGAACCCCAGGTGGTCGAAATTTCCAGAGCCCTTCACACCGGCGTACCTCATAGCCTGAGTCGCTTTGAGACGTTAAGCCCCCATAAACCAAAACCAATCGAATCAGCAAGCACAGCTAATGCAGAGAAGAGCAATCAAAACCTGATATCACGAAGGAAAAAACATCAGTCGCATTTTAACAGCACCAAGAATGTACCAGACTTTCGGAAGGATACACTACTATATAGGTGGTAAAGTAAGTACTGAGAATGCAACAACCTGAAGCTGTTAATAGTGAGTCTAAAGTGAAAACATAATTGTTTCCAATGATCTGTTCCTGCATGCTTGTAGGCTTGTTTTGTTGAACATGCAGGTTTGTGCATGTCCTGCATTGCGTGACATGAAGTGCTCCTAGAAACTCCTTGCAGGTTAGCATTTGTGGTCTACTTTCACTGTCTGTGTTGCATCCATGTTGCGGCAAGAGACCTTGTCATTGCTATCTAACACCAAGTAGCCTGTTAGAAAGGCACTGGAAATACATCCAGTGTGTAAGCCTGGTTTACCTACTCAGTATGTCATGTCTACCAAGTGTCAAATTGGGCAGTAGGCCTGACTTACTGAGCTAGAAAAGGAAGAGGGGCAGTTTCCTCAACTCACCATAAACCACGAGGTTGGTGACATGAGACACCTGCCTTCCGTCGTCAGCGGTGCACCGGTAGGGACCTGCATCGTCACCCGTCAACTGGGAGATGTGCAGCGAACCATCGACCAAGATCTTGAAGCGGCCATCGTTGCTCTCGACAGGCTTGTCCCGGAAGGCCCATGTGACGGACACGATCAGGAATGGCCGGTCAAGACAGGGCAGCGTCACGTCGGAGCCAGCGTTGGCCGTCATTTCGGTCTTCGCATGCGCAACTGCTTCCGGTGGCCGGTGGAGAGGCTCAGCCACAGCTGTAAGCGTAAAGCAGAGCGATCAATCTGGAGTCAAAGGAAGTAAATTTTATTACATGAATTACTACATCACAATTTAGCCATGCACTCCAACAAACCCATCCATGTGCAAGTGGAAGGAGTTGGTTTAATATAATGCTACTGCAGCACATGGGATTATAGTGTTAATGGATCATTAATGTTGAAATTAGCACCCAAACAGCACTTCCGGAGAACACTGCAGACTAATATGGTTGCGGCAGCCCCAGTGCCAAAAACCTATATTAATCTATCAGAGACAGATAATAATGAAATGCGTGGTTCTACATTAACAGCTCAAGATCAAACTTAGTGTCAAAAGTTCAGCTTGTGCTACAGCTGGGTCAACGATAACCAAACAGACGATCAAGGTTTGGTTTGGTTTGGTTTGGTTTATTGGGGTTTAACGTCGCGAAGCGACTCAGGCTATATGAGGGATGCCGTAGTGAAGGGCTCCAGAAATTTCGACCACCTGGGGTTCTTTAACGTGCACTGCGTCAGTGCACGTGCGTTAGTGGTGGTAGCCGTGTTGGTCTACTCATTTTCATATCGTGATGGTAGCATTGAAAACCCGCATTAAGTTTGATGACATCTATTGCAGTTGTTTGTGCCTCCAGAAGCAGTTGGCGGAATCAAAGAAACCAAGTCCCCTGATTTCCATCCCTCATTTTGCACGTGGAAGAGCTGCTGAAAAAGCTGCTATAGGCGGCTGGGCAAGGCCATAGACATTGTAATCTTTTTCAAGCAGCACCAGAAGCATGCAGGGAGATGCAATGACAACACAGTCCCAAAACAAGGAAGAAAATGTTGAAAGTATACAGGATGACCACAAAGAAAAGGGAAGACTTCGATGTCCACAATAGTAATACAGCACCTTGTCTCGGAGCAGCACTACACAAAGATTACAAGGCGTCCTTTTTCAGTACAATGCAAAAGAATCGCAAAGCAGTCTTGAAATCAGTAACAATCTCACCTTCAGTTGTTGGTTCTGGGGTCAGAAATGGAGCCTGCGTCGTAGTGGTCGTGAGGGCAGTACCGATTTCTGCAAAGTATTTTTCAGTCATATCCAAGAGATCAACTAATAAGTTTCAATGGTGAAATAATTCAGAAGAAGTGCGAAACAAAGCCTAGAAAGAAAGCACCGTTCAGCAGACAAAAGCTGCAAAAATGGGAGCTGAACTCAATAGAGAATCACTCCCAATGATACTCCATAAACATCTGTTTCACTCATTCACAATTCTACCTGCAAGGCCAGACACTGGGCTTTTTATCTACTGCAGCTCACAGAACGGTTCATCTGATTTTCTTTTGCTGGCCCGGTAACATCACTGCTTTTCTTTCTTAAAATAAACATCTTTAACCTCTATTCCTTCAAGTATTTCATTTCATTTCCAATGCGTGCACTCAGTTGAGCCATATTTGTACACTTTAATAAAGCTAGGTGCAACAGTCTTGCATTCTTGTTGCTCAACTGAGTTCACATTCTCAGAGTTGCTTGGATGAGACATCGTGTCAGTCATCGTGTCAGCCGAAAGCTCCGCCCCCCGGGAAACTTCCGCGCATGTCGGCAGCCGGCAGAGGGGCCGAGTGGGCGGGGCCGGCGCTGGAGCGCCGACATTCCAGTGCGCCAAAAGTGACGAGAGGAGATAGAAAAGCGCGGAAACGCGGAAATTCATATTTTGACAACAGCTTCTACGACACGAATTTAAAACATCTTGCTTGAAGATGTTTGTGAAGCGGCGTCCTTTAACATTCTAGGCATACCACAACATTACTGAGAGCCCTTTCAGAGCCCCTTTAAGGTTCAAGATTCATCAGCGTGGCTCCCAAAATGAGAAGTGTCCTGCCGATTCGTTTTTTTTTTCTCGAGCATATTATGTTAGCTGAGCAGCAGACACAGGAAATTTCAAGATGCTTGCACCCTAACAAAACCTGAGGTCTCCTGAAATTAAAAGTGAGGCCAAGATGGTTCAGCACCTTCGAGTACCTCAGCTTTGTGCTTAAGATCAAGAATGGCTTTGTTTCTTTCGTTTTATTTCAATGCAAGTGATTGGCACAACAGCTTTGTATTGGTATATGCAAAAGGTAACCTTCTAACGTGTTTCGAGGGACAGCTTGAAATTCTGGCAATAAATTGATTACTGCACTAGGGAAGAAGCTCAGTTGGGCACGGGCAGCATTTCCACTTTTCTACGAGATAGTCCTGCATTCTACAATGCTGACCCCTTTTTTTACTCTACAGTACTTACTTTTTGTCATCGACTGACACCGATAGACCCAGCTACCATTCTTTCAAAAAGGAAAACACAGCCTGGCGCTATACAGTTCAGAAAAAAAAGTTACCGCAAAAACTATAGAGCACCCAAGGCACACGTGATTTGCTTGCCCAAGACAGGTTTTGAACAGTCATTCAATAGCAAACTTATTGAGTACAACCATGCTTTGCAACATTGCGCAATATTGGTAATAGCACAGCAGAAAATTTTTGCTGGGGGGGGGGGGATGTTTTTTCCAGTTTTTTCTCCCCACATAAAACTTTGTTGTAGGTACGAATTGCGCGCAAAAGACACACACAGGAAAAAACACGGGGGAGACTGAAAGAGCGCAAACTATCAACTGGTGTTTATTCGATATCAGTGCCGCGTTAGAGGCAGTGTGCACACGTGCCTACAAAGAGGGGAAAGAGAGGATAAGGAGGCAAATCAAACCCTGCGCGACATTCATCAAAAACGCTCCAAAAAATTATTTTCCGCGTTGTACAATGAAACGGAGGTGTCACTCACACAGTTATCACCTCTTGCCTTGATGTGGTATGCCTCTAACAGTTCACGTAAACTTTGTTATTGCTCCTGCCCAGAATTCTGATATTTTTAGCAGTGGCTCACAACTGGTGCATGCAATGCAATGAGCAGGCAAATTTGCTCCTTCTCTGTTCCTAATTGAACACTGATGCTCCCCTGCGCGTTCATTCACGCAGCGTCCTGTCTGGCCCACATACACGCGACCACACTTGAGCGGAATCAGATATACGCGGTCTGTTAGAAAAGTATCCGACCTTTGGCCGTTGAAAAAAAAACTTGCATAACTGGAGCGTTGCATACCTAGTCATCTTTAAAGTAGTCTACTTGGGACTCCACACACTTCTCTCAGCGGTGCTGCCATTGTGGGAAGTATTCCGAAAAGGCCCTTTTCGGAATGGAGTTTAGCTCAGCTGTCGTTGCAGCCATAATGTTCTACCTTGTCTGAAATCGCGCTCCTTTCAATGGCCTTTTGATTTTGGGAACCAGCCAGAAATCGCAGGGGCCATATCAGGCCAGTAAGGAGTCTGTTGAACTACAGGAGTCTGGTTTTTCACAAAAAATCTGATTCGAGTGCGAGGAATGTGCAGGAGCATTGGCGCGATGGATGCGCCAATTTCCTGTTGACCTCAGCTCCGGGTTCTTGCGCCGCACAGCATCACGTAGGCAACGGAGGACATCCCTGTAGTACTCTTTGGTCATTGTTTGACCCTGTAGAGTGCGTACTCGTGGTCTGCCACACAGAGGGTGTCAAAGAAAGCAGTCAGCATCACTTTCACATTGCTGCGCAATTGGCCGGCCTTCTTAAGTCTTGGTGACGTGGAATACTTCCACTCTGACGACTGGGATCTGGTTTCCGGGTCGTACCTGTACACCCAAGACTCGTCACTAGTGATTATGATGTTGATGAAGTCGGGATCACTGTTTGCGGAATCCAGCATGTCCTGTGAGACTTCAACACGAAGCTGCTTTTGCTCCACCGTGAGCAGCTTCGGCACGAATTTCGCCGCAACTCTCTCCATGGCCAAATCTTCGGTGATAATGGAATGTGCGGAGAAGTTGCTCATGTCCACCTCTTCCTCAATTTCTCGGATAGTCACGCGACAGTCCCGCATCACCATGGCCTTCAGTTCGGCAATGACCTGGTCATTTTGGCATGTTGATGGCCGATTGGAGAGTGGCTCGTTCTCCACCGATGTGCGGCCATCTTTAAAACAATTGTAACACTGCTTAAACTGTGTGCTGCTCATACCATCTTCACCGAAAGCCGTCTGAATATTTCGAATGGTTTCCACTCGGCTGTCGCCAAGTTTATGGTAAAATTTGTTGCAGTAGCGCTGCTCCTTTCACTCCGCCATTTTCCTTGCAATAAAAAACCGACGAGAGCACTGCACACTGCCTCACTCAAACGCTGCTTCCCAGCGACTGACGCCATCGGCAGGCGGGAAAAAATTCATGCATGCGCATGAAGGTTCAAGGTCGCCTGATGCAAGCGCTCTTGTCTCATATCCATCAGGTGTTCGCAAAAAAAAATAAAGTCGGATACTTTTCTAACAGACCTTGTACAACGCCCGTGGCGCATTTGACAAATTGTGCCACATGCTTTATCTCGCATGCTCTTCATTGAGCGCCTTCCGCGCTGATCCTTTTGATCTGCCTCCTTATCCTCTCTTTCCCCTCTTTGTAGGCACGTGTGCACACTGCCTATAAAGCGGCGCTGAATCAAATAAACACCAGTTGATAGTTTGCGCTCTTTCAGTCTCCCTCATGTTTTTTCCTGTGTGTGTCTTTTGTGCGCAATTCGTACCTACGACAGTATGCACCAACTCGCCCTACAAGAAGTTCTTCTTAACATAAAACTTTGACGAACTTTGGTAAGCACATGAATTCATCTGTGAGGCTGGCAGGCTGTGCATAGCCCAAGCATACAAAATTCGATTCATGTATTCCCTTGGCCACTCAGAAAAAATTACCAAAAAACTCACCCAGTCGGCAAACCGGTCGGTAGTTTGGTTTTCCATCAGCACTTCGGTACGCTTCAATCCTGCACAGCTCTTCCTCATGGCATGAGAAGGTCTGCATAAGAAGCCAAGCACATGCCCATGTCAGCGACATTCTGACATTGGTCATCACCCACAAAATGAAGTCCAGTCCTGCATGAAGCTTTCCTAACCTACCAACCACAATAGTTCACTGGGTGCGGTATTTGGTTGCTGAGAACAAGGTAGTGGGATAGAGTTATCTGTGCAGCCATAGCCATTTGATTTCATGCATGCAAAAACGCTCATGTGCTGTACAGCATCAGTGCATGTTAAAGAAGCCAAGGTGGCCGAAATTAATGAGATGTCACTCCACACCACCGCAAGCAACTCGGTTATGGCAACAAGTTCGAGCCGCTACTATGCCTTGTTTATACCACTGAATGCACCAGTCTTTCATGCTAAGAGAAGTGCTGGTGGATTGGAGCTACTTTAACTGGATTCGAAAAACGACTGCATCGGTTCTTTAAACTACAGCCAGAGAGCTACAAAAAGTAGAACAGAAAGTTCCCAGGCTTCCTTACCATTCGCCAGGTCAAAACAATGGACAGCAATAGTGCACTGCACTTGGGTTGCATTGCAGCATCAGTAACAAGCATAGTTAACCTTCATGCAACAGCAGAGAGCATACAATGTCTGGCACAGCAGTGCTAGCAAAGAAGAGTCTATAAGGAGGCTGCTCTGTGAATTCAATCTGTTTAGTGCCTGATGAAGTTTGAAAATGATGAAACAAGTGCACACAGTCTTGCCGGAACTACACAACATCAATATGAATCATCACAATGGGCTCTGTAACACAATAAAATAACCTGACAGCAAAATCAACTCATACGAAATGAGTACCTTTGCTCTTTATTCACAGGCTATTTACGTATACACGAGTACAGGCAGGAACGAGTAGTTTATGCTTTTTCAACTCTTCGGAGTTACGAGTCAAGATGTTTTCATGCACCAAAGGGGCACCGTGAATAGTGAGGCATGCCTCAACAAGACCACCTGGGCTTTTACTATACACCAAAAAAGCAAAAACACTTGTGGATTTTCACATTTTGCATTCGTTGATGTACGATTATTCTGGCTGAGATAAATCTGCGAACGTGTAGTCAGTAGCCACTCATTACAGCAAGTGAGCCATCGGGGTGGATTGTTAGTTGATTGAAGGTTGACTAATAGTTCTCAAAGAGTTAGAGGCAACGCACTATGTACAGTTGAACACCCACCTCACAAGGGTTGCTGCAGCGACACTGGACACAACCACGGTGGTCCGCAGTCTTATTTTTTCCCAAGGGGCACTGCAGTTCCTCACAGTTTGACGGCAGGCACTCTGGCGCCGGTGTCCGGGGCAGAGTTGGCGGTGTCAACGGACTAGGCTCTGGAAGTGGCGTGACTACCATTGGCGGCTTCACACGTGGGTCCAACTCTTCACTCGTGTCAGTAGGCTCCGGAGGGGAAGGCGGCATCCATTTCCTGTCCGCATCAGGATCGATGATTTCATCGTCAATGCTGTCCACTGGAAGCAACAGTCAAAAGTGGTGCCACACCTCATCGACCAGCCATCCAAGTACGTATTTTCACAAAAATGTTTTGCGAGTTGGTTGTGTTTTGGGCGGATGCTGACGAATGAGCTACTTCTTTACTTCAAGAATGCTCCATTTTTCTTGCCTTTGCAAAGTGAAAAACTACAAGCTTGGAGTTAATCTGCTCACAACCCAGCCGCACCTAGTAGACCTTAAAAATCAGCAAGATAGGAGTGTGTAAGAGACAAAAAGAAAGCACTAAGATTTACAAGACAGATGTGAATTAATGACATCGTTGCTGAACCAAAGAGGAAGAAATTGGCTTCAACAGGTCATTTAACATGCACAATGGATAACCAGTGGTAATATATTGGACACCAAGGTTATGGAGAGTTAGGAGGAGAAATGATATGCAAAGCTTTCTGGTATGCAGTGCTCGTTTCTTAAGCAGGGCCCGAATATCAATTGGGGATGCCCCGTAGCCATCACAGTGGCTAAAATTATTCCGAAGACCCTGCCACAGCACCTCTTTCTTCCTTCTTTCACTTCTTCCTTTATCCCTTCCCTTACGGCACAGTTCGGGTGCCCACCAAGATATGTGAAACAGTTACTGCGTCACTGCCTTTTCTCAAAAACCGGTCCTGCAGCATACGACAACCCTGCACATCTGCGCATATCACCTTCATTTATAGACGATTTCATCAGACTTCTTTTAAAGCAGTTTTTTTTAAGCTGCTATTAAACAATAAAACCTTGGTTTTGCTGCCAGCCCTGATTCAGCCTCCAGACACCCTTGCGTAACCATATGTGTGCGTGGCTATGAAAGCAAGAAAAACAATAGTACATTTTTTTTGTCCAATTTTACTTGCTGCAATATTTTTGCTCGAACGCAATTCTGTTTGAAAGCACTGCTGAATCTTGGCTTTTCTTCTCCTAGTCTCCGTGTTTACTCCTTTGATTCTATCTCAGATCGCAGCACAGAACTGCACTCGTACCAGACACATGCAAAAAGTGATCGATTCATGCAAAGGACTTGCAACGCATGTTCAGGAAGAGAATCCACTCATTGATACAAGACAGTAGAGAGTTTTAGCATAGTATTATGGTAAACTGCTCATGTCTGTTGTATACACCTACCACCACCAGCCTCCAACAGCACATATAGCGTTGGCGGCTGACGGTAGTCGTATGCAGCAGTTGTGTGCAATTGCAGTATACAGCAGTGGTATATGGTAGCAGTATAGGATAGCCATATAAGGTTGTGGTTTACAGCAGTGGTGCATAACAGCGGTATGCAGTAGCAGAATACAGTAATACTATGCTAAAACTCAACTCCCCCCAGGAAGCCTGCGCACGTACTTGTGACCCCAGAGCAGAACTTGTCGCAGATCTCGGCCGTCTTGTAGCGGTTCTTATTGCCTCCACAGCCGGTGTACACAAATGGCAGGCAGCGCCCGCTCTTTACGTCGTAGAACCATCTAGCATGCATTTCACTGCAGGTTCCCGCGTCAGCCATTTTATTGCATACGCCTGCAAATTTTTGGTAATGATCGCTGAAGTTGTCATCTTACACTGCACCACTGGCAAGTTCATCGCCCATCATTCCCGGTCCTCAGGCCAAAAGCAGATGCCTTATCGGAAAAGAGCAGATGCAGCAAAAATATTAACAAAAAAGCAAAGTAAAAATTTATTAATTTTGTGCGCAATAATTTAACACCAGATAAATATTACTAGATGTGAGTTGGATTGTGGTTACTTTAATGTTTTGACAAAGCGCTTCCTCTGGGCAGAACAGTATGACTGGACATTTCATTTTTATGAGAGCAGAAGAGAAAATTACAACATACATGAGCATAATTTGCACAGCAAAGAGCACTGCCTCTATCAAGCAAGGAAAAACAATTAATCAGACCTACTCAAGTTTCTGGCAAATTCTCCAAGCGATGCCAATCAATCCCATAAAGAACCTTTATATCGTTACTCTAGCTGCAACCACATCCCACATTGCCTTAGTAACGCATTTTAAAACTCTTCACATGGCTAGAGCTGTCAATTTAAATTAAAATGACCGCTAGAGCGCCATTAGAAGAAGTGCTACTTGCAGGGGCACAATGAGCAATTTCATACCTCTAGGGGTTTGACATTTCGGTTTCTATCTTTTAAAAATTTGATGGACTTTTTTTCACTCTTTATTTCAGAGCACAGTTTTCATTGTTTTCTTTTGTTAATATTATTTCCCACCGGTAAATCACGAAGGTTTCTTTTTTTTGTGATATAATGATGCATTAAGTGCTATTTATGTGCACATACATTAAATGACTCTTCACAACATGCGGTGAAGAGTCAGAGTGTATCCTGGCTTTTTCATCAGCTTACGTATTCTACCTTTAATTCACATGCAAATGATCGCTAATTGCAACTGAAGCGCTTATACCGTGTTTGCAAAAAGAAATGCTATCACTAATAAAAAGTAACGGAAGGTAAATGATGTACCCGTTGAACAAAAACGCAAGCAGATTTTAATTTCTAAAGAGGGGGTTGCCACGTTTTCTGGGTTGCAGCACTAGCTGACTTAGTCTGCACGCTGATGACAACTTTGTGACACTTTTACGTGACACTTATGCATGCCTTCCACAGTCCTTGCAGGCAACGGAGCCATCTGCTTAATCAAGTAACTGCCCTAAGCGGATGATGGCAGTTAGCACACTTCGCTCGCAGAAGGCGTATGGCGACAAGGTAGAGCGTCCAAGCCTGCAGAGGTGTGTAAGGTAACGGAGTAGTGCCCCAAAATGTAAAGCTGCACTACTTAATCCAACTGTATACTACATCACCAAGTCCCTGGCTCCCGTACTTTGTTAACGTTCTTCCTTGGCTCACTGTAATTCCCGCTGAATAGTCAGCTAGCTGCGGAGCATATTTTCAGTAATACTGACCTTTTCTGGTTAAAACTGAATATTGAAAATTTAATTTGGCGCACTTCATTTTTATTTTTGGTTTAAACTTAAAAGTCCAACCCCTAGATATATCCAATATTCCACTGAGAAGGATTTCGATAAGCAAGAACAACAGTGCTATACTTTTACATGGGACTTTCGAGTGGATGTTTTGGCTAATCGAGATAAACAATTCAAACTACCCATGTTCGATACATCTGAGATTGACTGGATAGACCATCCTTGAAATAATATTTGCCATTTGACAAAGATTTGAACAAAATCACACAAAGGCATCTATTTTCTGCAAAACGATGCTTCATATTTAACCTACAACTACCCCAAACTACTGTAAAGTACTTCACATTCTAAGCAACTTTCCACCATCTCACCACTCACTCTGAAGAGTTCTCTAGGTATGCACTCCAAGAAGCTACAAAATCAACTATGAAGCTGTATCTTGCAAGATAAGCAGGTGTAAACCTTAACTATTATTAGCCATCGTTTAAAAACAACTGAAATAAGTGCACTTCAGTGTCCACCTGTTCTGCTCCCTTAAATCAACTATTTTTCACGTAGATGAACTCACACAACAGAAGGATGGCCTCATCAAGCCAACTAAAGCCACATATTTTCGGCTGAATTACAGTGAGCTTTAATTTAACAGAAATTTAATTTAAACACTATCCAAGACAAAATCGCTGTTGATTAGACAAATAGCTAATAAAACAAAGTATGTTTGATACTTTCTTTTATTAAGCTCAGTGAGCTGTGCGTCTGCAAATAACATTCACATGAAGTGGGTGAAGGAAGGTCAGCGAAACTATTACTTGGCTGTTTGTGCAAAAAAAAAAACATTCCAAATGTGCATCAATGCTTAACTGCTACCTTAAACTGCATGTATCACGCAGTTTTTGCACTCTGCTGTCAATTAGAAGGGTCGAGCAGGGCGGAAACAGGAAGCTTTTCAGGGAGAAACAATTATGAAGACTAAATTAAACAATTATCAGTGCATCGCTCAAAAACAATGCGATATATAGAAACAATGTCTATGAAGGAAAACAGAAGCACCTTAAGGCCCCAAGTGCATTTTTCATACCATCACCAGCATGAAAGGAAGTAAGGTAATGCAAGAAAGAGAGGCATGCAGGTATTAGTATGGAAGGTTTTTACCTTTGGTAGTGCGCCTAGGCTTAGTGGGACGCCGAGTAGGTGGCACTATGACTACAAAGAGTGAGACTAACATCAGCAAGGAGTAGGACACATTGCAAGTTGGCCATGAAAAGCTACACATGCACAAACACTGCAGCATACAACATACATATATCAAGACGGATTTTATTACAGTGGAGTTGTAAACTATGTGGCACTAGCCTTAGGACACTGCCACCCTTTGACAAAGTCTGCACATGTTTTCTTGTCTTTTTACTTGTCAAGGCCACACCGTGTAATCCAGGATTATTTATTTACTTACCACTGGTTGCAAAATGTAGCACCATATATGTATAGTCTTTGTCAAAAGTTTAGAGCCCAGGAGGGCTTGCTTCTAAGCCTTGTAGTGGGACTCCTGAAGCATTCGTGGCAGCCCTACCCATTGGAGGAGGCAGGACCAGAAATCATCTTACCTTGAGGCAATTTGGAGCGCTGGAGATGCATTACGAACCACACAGTGTGGCTCAGTGTGGCCCTTGGGCTCCAAACTTTTGACAAAGGTTGTACTTTCAATGTCACCCAATGCGATAACTTTACCGCTGCATACCAGTGAAGGCTTCACTGTTAAGCTTTGCTTCTAGGAACTATAAAGTCGCCAAAGCTTTCCAAAGGTACCTCCAACGATTTCAAAATAATCTGCAAAGATCATGGGTTTCCATCTGCCCACATCACTCATTTTAGCAAACCCAGTAGTAGTACTATAATACAAAATTTCTCTTCTAATGCATTCTGGACCTCTGTTTTGACCACTTATTTTGAGTTCAAGTTTTCACAAACTAATACTCTTTGCACAGCTTCGGCCAATTGTTTATTATTATTATCATTCACGACAACTCTTTGCGTGGTTATACACTGCTGCCAATGGCAATGCACGGTCGTGTACACACAAACACACACACACACACACACACACACACACACACACACACACACACACACACACACACACACACACACACACACACACACACACACACACACACACACACACACACACACACACACATGCATACACGCATACACACACACACACACATGCATGCATATATATAGAAAGATATATACACGTGCACAGTCGGCAGCGAAAGTTCACAGGACGCGTGTGCTCGGGAACAATTTATTACAGTGCTGTCTTCTGACCTATAAAGTAGCGCGATACACACATTAACAAATGAAACAAGCACATCCACTTATGCCTGCAGGAGTTTCAGGCTACTGGCTTGTGGAACCAAGACGAAAGAAATGTTTTTCCTCATATCCACGTCCTATAAATTTTTGCTGCGGACTGTATATGGCTACATCAGCTGAGAAAAAAGTGAAGTTGAGATATCAGGATAACCTGGTTGACACCAGCTGTAGCAGCACAGATGCCTACCTTGGCAGTTTCTTCATTGTTTGAGGTCAAAAATTAGAGCAGTTAATAAAAATAATGGCTCACAGGCTAATGCTTATGCTTTCACAGTACGCCTTGAAAGCTTTGCTCCTTATATTGAAGATGCTCTATAAGGTATTTATTTATTTTCTTATTTTCAGAGGTACTGCCAGCCTTCGCAGAAGGCCTTTGGCAGGAGTGAGCATACATGGTGAAGAAAGTACAAAAAAGCGCTACAAGACATGGTAATGATAACAGTGGTGTCATCCGCCTGCTTGAGCAGATTAACACCGAGAAAAGAAAAAGAAAAAATGAGAAAGAAAAATGCTTTGTACAAGCTCGCGCTGTTCAGGCATATAGAAACAACACTGGCACATAACACAAGAACACAGGCATCAATACCACGCTTTAGGAAATAAACACTAACGGTAGACATACGCTGATCTGTCAGCAATCACAATAATGCCAACCACAAAGCAATACCAATAGCGGGAACCAAAAACGCTTAGGTTGAGCTAACATATGCACTTCAATTTTGATAAGAAAGATTCGACAGTCGGGCATTCCACAGCTTCAGAAGGCAAAGCGTTCCACTGACGGACGGTTCTCGGAAAAAAGGAATTTTGAAAGGTGTCTGTTCGGCACATATATTCTTTTAATTAATTTGGAATGGTTTGATCGTGTACATGGCCGTGTAACAGGTTCGATATAAATACTACTATCTATACCTAGCTTACTATTGTAGAGTAGATGCATGTATTTCATTCGTTCATAATACCGTCGCAACTGTAATGGTTCTATGTTAGCTTTTTCCACAAGTGCAGTTGCTGAGGTACGCCAACTATATGAGCTATAGATGAATCGAGCAGCCTTTTTTGGATAATTTCGAGTTTGGTAATGTTTAATTGAGTGCACGGATCCCAGACTACAGAAGCGTATTCAAGAACGGGTCTGATAAAAGTTTTGAAGGCAAGGAGTTTTATCTCTTGTGTAGAATTGCGCAGGATTCTTCTCATGTAACCTAGTTTCTGCATAGCCTTTTTTGTAATGTATGAAACATGTTCATTCCGTCTGAGATCTGAGGTGAGGATTGCACCTAAGTATTTACAGCTTTTAACGGAAGATAACGGGTGTCCATTGACGGAATAGGGAAATAGGAGGGGTTTTCTTTTGCGTTTTACTGTCATTGTTACCGTTTTCTTCCTGTTTATTTTCATTTGCCACGTTGAGCACCAGTTTTCTATTTGAGCTAGCGAAGAATTTAGTTCAGATTGGTCATTCGAGTTTTTAATTTCTTGATAAATAATACAATCATCAGCAAAAAGTTTTATTTTCACGGGTACTACACTAACAATATCATTAATAAAAACTAGGAAGAAAAGGGGCCCAAGAACAGATCCCTGTGGAACACCCGACTGGACAAACATATAGCTCGAGCACTCCATCAATTCCCACACATTGGCCTCTACAGGAGAGATAAGCTGCTATCCATGCAAGCAATGTGTCGTTCTTGAGTATGGTTCGCAGTTTTAATAGCAGCTTTGGGTGGGACACGCAGTCGAAAGCTTTTTAAAAATATAAAAAAATAATATCGATATGGCTTTGTTTATCGAGTGCTGCTGCAAAATCATGCACTGCCTCTATCAGTTGCGTGACCGTAGATACGCCCCTGCGGAAGCCGGGCTGTCGGGAATCGATTAAGTTGTGCTCCTCCAGGAAAGAAGATATGTGTTTGATAATAATATGTTCCATTATTTTGGCGCTTGTGCTCAATAGAGAAATTGGCCTGTAGGATGCTAGAAGTGATTTGTTTTCCGCTTTCGGTATGGGCGTAATTTTCGCATACTTCCAGTCTACTGGAAGCGCTGCTTGAGATAGGGATATTCTAAAAATAACAGATAAGTATTTGGAGCACCACTCTGCGTACCTGTACAGGAAGGCGTTTGGGATCCCGTCAGTTCTATGTGCCTTTTTTGTATCGATGTTCAGTAAAAGCGATAAGACGCCTTGTTCTGATATGGATACATCACTGATAGCGGAGTTGCTACCATGGCATGCAAAATGTGGTCTTTTGCCGTCATCAAATGTAAATATGGAACAGAAAAATTTGTTGAATGCGTTCGCAATATGGGACTTGTCAGTCACAGTCGCACCGTCGATACACATACTACAGAATTGGTCTTTTCTGGGTTTAAAATGCCGCCAGAACTTGGCAGGGGATGAGACAAGGAAAGTTTTCATGGTTACATGATGATAATTATATTTTGCTTTTCTTATGCATCCCTTCAGCTGAAGGCGCATGTCTGAAAGCTTGAGCATATTAGAAGGAGAGGGAAACTTCCGGATTTGTTTTCTAAGTCTTTTTGTTTTCCGCTTTAAGCGCACAATCTCTTTGGACATCCAGGGATTAGTGTTGTGTACAATTTTTTGAGTACATGGTACGAAATCATTTATACACATTAACACCAAACTCTTAAAGATTAGCCATAAGCGGTCCACCCGACATGTCTTGGAAAGAGAGAGGAAGTTAGAAAAGGAGCCGTCCAACGCATCCAAAATGCCAACGTCATCGGCACGTGAAAAATTTGGAAATGCACGTTTATGCTTCCTGCATTTAAGAACAATGTTTAGTTTGAAGACTAAGCATATCATCATGTGATCTGATATGCCTTCCACGATTTGCAGTTCTGGATCACGACGAAGCAGTCCATCGGATAAAAGAAATAAATCTAAAATGGACGCTGAGTCGTTCTGAATGCGTGTGGGCTGCTTTACAAGCTGGGTTAAACTATGGAAAAGAATTATGTCAACAAAGGGCTCTGCTGATTTGGACAGTGGTTCAGGAAATTCGCTTTCCCAGTCAATGGCCGGAATATTTGGATGATGAGGGTCTTAAAAACTTGTTTTTTATTTGTCAACATAATTTATTCAAACTTGGCACGCAGGTGCATCACAGAATGCTGAGTTCAAATATGCATTTAGATTTCAAATATCTCACCTGGAAAGAAATTTATGGCAAAATAACATCCCAATTAGACCATTGCTCACGGGCCTTTATGATAATTTCTCAGTTAAAAAAAGCTTTTTTAAGAATATGGTGACATTTCCAAAGGTCCATTGCACACCCTAAAGCTTTCCTTTTTCTTTTAAAGATGACTAGGGCCAACTACGTTGCTTTGTGGAGTGGTGTAAATTATGCCTGTGCAATGCTATCATTGTGGAAATTAGGTCAAGTGTAGACTAATTACTGCCACATTGTTTTTCTTTCCAACTTAGTTATTTAAGAAATGACGTAATTAGGATATGTTATTTTGCCATATATTTCCTTCTATGTGAGATATCTGAAATCTTAATGCATATTTGAAATCAGCATCCTATGATACACCTGCATGCTAAGTTTCAGCAAGCTATGTTAACAAATAAAAAAGAAATTTTAAGACCCTGATGCCCCTGTCTATGAAGCCTTGTAATAGAAAGCGTGCACGGGGAGCAAGAAAAATCAGCAGGAACCCCTTTGCACGGAGCATCTGAGCTTACTTGTATTAGTTAAGGGCAGATCTCATCATCACATCTGGCAAACTATGGTTGAAGTGGCCAGAGCATTTCATGTAGCAGTGTGTGTGAACACACAAAGTCTGGTGAAAGGAAGCACTCATATAAATGACACTTACAGTGAAATCTCAGTACAGTCGACGACCGATTTTGCAGACTCTCTAGGAACCGCGAAAACGACTGAAAATTCGGGCAGTCCGGAAAATCAAATTTCACCGAAAAAATTGCAAACTCATTACGAATATGCCGGAAGAAGCGGCCATTTGTATTGCACACATTCTAAAGCTCCTCATGACTATATTTCGTCGCGTGACATACTATGCCCGGACAATGATCGGCGACCGCTTTCATGAGCTCGGCCTGCTGGCTGTGCTGCCCTCGGCATGTCACCGATGAACGCACGGCTTGGGACAAAGTCTAAACGGGAAAGTGAACACGCCGCTGCGGGAACTGCGCTGCGCCCGCAGTATGATTGGCGCGGAACGAGAATGCCGACCTTGGTCTGAAATGCATCACCGTTTCCTCCCATGCTCGCAGCCTCCGTGAGGCCGTACGCCTCCCACATGCTTCGTTGCTACCTCTTCCTGTATTTGGGATGAAAGACTCGGCACAGATGAGTTCCGTGAACTCAGACTACGGTTCAAGTTTGTGTGGCGGAAGACATTCAAGAACAGTACGAATTCAAAAACACGCGAGCGCAATGTGCCGACTCGCGTAGAATTTCAGCATCACAAGTTAAGAGGCTCCCTTTAAGCTTGAATTTCGTTTTGTTTGATCAAGTTTTCGATCTCTCCTGCAGTTTGAAATAATGAGGTTCCACTGTACACATCATATGGCGGCTTGGGTATTGGAGGCGAGTGCGAACAAGGTCCGAAAAATTGAGTGGTCAGTTGCGGTGCGTCCGAAATTTCAGGCGCTCTTATACTTTGGCTCTATGAGCCATGTTGTGGTGTCGCGAAAAAGTCCGAATAATCAAGCATGTCCGAAAAATCAGGCGTCCGAATTTTCGGTCGTCGACTTATATATGTTATGTGCTTTGTCCTGGTCTTTGCAGCAGGTAAGCTGTACACCTGTACTGTGCACCTCTACACCTTTACACTTTCTGTGCAAGCAGGACACTGGACTTTTGTATGCACCTAAAAATTTGTTTGTCTCCACTAGAAATGTCTTCACCTTAATTCCATGACCATAATTATTGTCTGTATACTTTCTCTTTTAAAGGGACACTGAGGAGAAATTGAAGTTGGCTTGTATCGACAGAATACCAGCTCCTGATTACAAACACGCCACTCATACTGACAACAAAGCTCTTGTAACATAGAAAAGAGCAAGAACCAAAATGCAGGTATCGCTTCCACAGGCCAAACTCGCAAGTACAACACTAGGTTCTAGCAACACTAGGACACGAGAGCCACGAATCACTGAAGCGCAGCCAATGCACGCGCAAATCTCCTTCACGTCGCCAGATGGCGCCACGTACCCGCCAGCTAAGCGCGCGCCTGCAGCATCGGGGCCAATCAGCGCCTGCTCACCGGCGTAGCGGGCTCCCGGTATTCCGCTAACGGTAACAAGGTACACGGTATACAAAAGGTGTCTATTTGCGAGAACTTCGTTGACGACTTCGAGAGCGGGATCCATCGTAACGCTGGCAAAACGCCGGTGCAAACGTAAACGAAGTGACGGTAGTGACGGCCGCAATAGCCGATAGATGCCTTCAACGTGCGGCCGGCGGTAGCTTTCTTTTCGGCTGCTAATAGGCCGCACTGCTGGCCGCCAGAAATCACGGAGTCTGCGTTCTGCGGAGTCTGGAAATCACGGAGTCTGCGGAGTCACGGAGTCTGCGTCATGTGCACGTCATATTTCACGTCACTTAGTCTTGTGTCGTCATAAGATAATTCCAAGTTTGAATCAGAGCGGCGGGAAAAACTTTTTCAACTTCGAATCCAAATTTCTTAGAAATAAATGCATCTTTCGCTGCCTGCCAAGTGGCAACAAAGCCATGAAATGCCAAACTATCGGATTTTGCTATAAAAAAAATATTAATAGAGCTCCCCTCACTGTCCCTTTAACTGTTTTCTGCACTTCTCTTTCGCGGCCATTCTCTCTTTAAACTCGATCCCCAACGCAGAGTAGCCTGCCAGCAGATTTTACACATAGCTGAACTGTCCGTTCTTTTAAGACATTTCTCTCTTCTCAAGTGAAATAACGTACCTAGTAGTGACACCTGGTTAAAACTGCTACCTAAATCTGCACAAACTGAGTTCCTGGACTTAAAACAGTGCTACTTCCCATGATGAGTTCCTGGCATGTGCAGATTGGCAGGTGAGAAGGTGCATGTCACACCTAATCTGCAGGTGCCGATCTGCACCTTCTCGCATCTTCTGCACCTACCAATGTGCATGTGCTGGGAACTCGGCTTGTGCAGATTTAGGTGACACCTTCTTTATGCCTCCTGCTATAAGTGCTATGTGAACTGATGGTTCAAACTGGTTATGAGTGAACAAAATCTAACCCAACACACACAGAAGAAAAAAAATGCTCACCTGGTGGTACAGCGCGGCCGCAACGCTGTTCGCAGAGCTCCCGAGACTCGAAGCGGTTGTCGTTGCCCTCGCAGCCACCGTAGGTGAAGTTACGGCACTCATGGGTCGCGGTGTCGTAGTACCACATCATCAGCACACCGTAGCAAGGTCCTGGCTGCTTAGGCTGTGCACAGACATCTGCATTGCAAAGAATGCCAAGGAGGCCACTGTGAGTGCATGTAATTAAGCGTCTTCAAACATATAGCGCCTCTCAAAAGTTCCTGGACCACAATGAGAGCACTGAGACTAGACACAGTGGGTCTCTTCTCAAAAGCCTCCAAAGCCCAAGGAGTGCTACATAAACTTCTCCACGGTTCAGTGGCAGTCGCAGTTTATATATTTGTGTTACGAGCAAAGAAAGAAATTTAACTTTCAACAAAAGGCTACAAATGAAAGTAAAGGGGGCTCAAATCAAAAGAAAAGTTTGTTCACGCACATATTGCATGCAGCAAGAACAAAGAGGCTGGTGGCAGGAAGAGGATCATAATGGCAGGCGCCTGGCGCGGGCGGAAGCCTTGGACCGCCATTTTCGGAGCAAACCATGGGTCTTCTACGTGGACGCGTCCGGCCCGGACTCCAGGGGATGGTGCACGGCCGCGGTCGTCCACGAGGGTAAAACAGTAGACGCCCTTACTTTCAAGGCCCAGTCAGCAATTCACGCAGAAGAGGTTGCCATCGCTTTGGCAGCCTCTGACACCTCCGCCAAATACATACTCACCGACTCACGAGGGGCTTGTCGAAACGTCACGCAAGGGTGGGTTACTCCCCTAGCTTATCGTATTTACCAAAATTGTAGCCGAGACTCGGATCCCGCGCACCGATCTATCGTTTGGGCTCCAGGTCACCAAAGCGTCCACGGAAATGAGGCAGCCGACGCCGCCGCTCGCGCGCTCTCTCTCTCCTGGCATTTCCCACGGGACCCGACGCCGACCAGGACTTGCATTTCAATCCGATTTACACTTTTAAGGAAATATGCGATTATTACAAATCCACGCACCAAACTCTTCCCACCCCATGCAAAGGGCTGGGGAAGGTCAACGAGCGGGTACTCCTGCGCCTGCTCACCAACACGATGTTGTGCCCGGCAATTCTACAGCATTTCGATCCTAAATTCGACGGGCGGTGCTCACACTGTGGGGAGGTGTCTGACACCTACCACATGGTGTGGGCCTGCCAGCAGAACCCATCCCTACCCCCTATCCCCAACCCCACCGAAGAGGACTGGGAGGCGACCCTGTCCGGTTGCTGCACCCTCGAGGCCCAAAGGGCCTTAACGCAGCGCGCCCAGGCTGGGGCAAACGCCAATGGTGTGCCTGACTAGCAGGGTGTCGAACCGGAACCGAACCCGAACCCGAAACCGGAACCGAACCCGAATTTTCACCCGGAACCGGAGCTGAACCGAACCCATATTTTTTTCACCATCTTGGAACTGAACCCGAACCGGAACAATTCAAAGGAACCGTTCCGAACCGGTTCGGAGCTCGGTTCAGCCCTGCTTTTTTTGCAATCCGGCACACTTCTTTTTTTTCAGACAAAATGAGATAGCCTAGCGGGTTGGTTTACCCATCCGAAGCTGTCTGCGCTGGAAAGTGTGAGAATGGCACCCAGTATATGAGACAACAAAACTGAATGAAGTATGGTGTGTGGGAAGAAACCTAATTTACTCTTCTGTAATGTACTAGCGCCAATTCTAAAGCATTGTAAGTCAGATTTACGTAAAATCTTAAATTATTACTTCTCCTCCTTTTCATGAATGCGTATGGTTTTAATCAAATTGTTAGCATTGATCTAAGTCAATAAAGGACTATAGACACCAAATTTTTGCTTGCACATTTTCTTCTTTCGAACAATGATTTCAACATCAGTATGCATGGAGCACCCCGTGGTATTTGCCTTCAGCGAATAAATAATTTTTATTTGAATTTCTTAGTAACGTTGTTTTAGTTTCATCAAAAGAACAATGGCTGTTACCTGTAGTTGAATTTAGGTTACATGAGGCACAAAATAAAACGGCAGTGTAACTACTAATAAGTCTTTTGTTGTAATTCTAGCATTTGACGCAGGCTGGTTTATGGTAGTGAGTCAAAACGAAGTATCAGCGTCTATACCACAGTTTTTGCACTCCTCACGTGGCAGTTCAGCTGCAAGTCAACATTTTTCGGTTGATGAAACTGAAACAGCATATGAGAATAAATTCTTTTTTAAATTATTGAGCGTCTGTAGGCGAATACCGCGTAGTGATCCAGGTATCCTAATATCTAAGTCATCGTTTGAAGCAGGAGTGCACGTAATTTGTACGCTACATTGACTGTATTTTGTGAACTGTGTTTGACTGTACTGGCTGTTTTATCGTACTGGCCTGCGTTTATAAATTTTGATGTTGTACCCACTCCTATCTTAGTCCAGCAGGACTGATAGTATGTAAAAATAAATAAGTAAATAAAGAAGAAAACACGCAATAAAAATTGTGTGCACAGTCCTTTAAGCACCGATTGAGAATACCTTCCCTTTCTTTGTGTCATTTATCACAAATATATGAAACCTCAGCGCAACGACCCAACAACGCTGTGGCAGTGGTTTTTGGGAAAAGGAAATGGCGCAGTAAAAGTGTAAAGGGAAGGCATAAAGGTGGGAGTGAAAGAAGAAAGGAAGAAAGAGGTGCCGTAGTGGAGGTCTCCGGAATATTTGGACAACTAGAGATCTTCAACATGCACTGACAGCACACAGCACACGGGTGCCTTTTGCGTTTCTCTCCATCGAAACGCCGCCGGGTTCGAACCCGGGTACACCGAATAAGTAGTCGAGCGTCAAAAACACTGAGCCACCGCAGTGGATAGAGCAACATTTACTTTTACAAGTGTTCGTGTTCTCCGACAGCAGGGACTAAATAAAACTCCTCACGATGGGTCAGTGGTGCAATGAAGAAAAAAAAATGCCGCGGTGGCTGTGGAGCTCGGCTGCTGATCCAAGGTTGCAGGTTCGATCCTGGCCTCGAGGGCCGCATTTAGATGGAGGCGAAATTCAAAAACGGGTGTGCGATGTCGCACGTTGAAAAGTTGGCAGTGGTTTAAATCTTCTAAACCTAGTTATAGAGAGCGAGTGCGGAAGGGGCCTTAGGGCCGTACCCCAATCACCTCTCTCTAAATATTTAATGAATGAGAAACATTTTTCGCCACCACCATCATTACATTTGGTTACGCTCGGTTAGACGCCTGCAACGCACACTGTCAGCCGCGCTCTCATCCATGGCGAAACTGCATTAGAAAGCGGCGTCGCATCCTTTTAAGCGAACTCCGAGTAACGTGCACAACCACATGACCACGTCTGGCGAAGAGGCGGTCGGAGCAGCGGTGAATCGCGTGGCCTAACGTCACAACCACACCTCCGGCGCTACTTCTGCTAAAGGTCAAAGTGCAGCACTCGATGATCTTGGCGAAATATGACGAGGTAGAGCTCTCGCTCCAAAACTCCAGCTGGTTACGTTAATCTGGAGTACTCCCCTAGAGCGTCCATCGTATGAGCCCCTGTCTACTCGACACGTTACATCCAAGGTATTACTACTGTTATTACCAAATAAAGGATGGATAAATTGATGGAGCTTCTTTTTATCAGAATCCGAATATTTTTTTTGCACGTGACGGTAAAAAGCAAGGAAAGGCTTGGAAGTGGTGGAGCCATACTTATAAGAAAAAAATTAAATACCGATTACACAAAGCGGCAATGCCGAAATGCACGCGTTCTCTGGCATGTGATAGTGATTACGCCCAGAAATGTGCTACTGCAATGAAATGCAACTGCGATGACATGATTTCTTTACGCCGATTCGCTGAGTTCTTCTGCTTATAAAAAAATGATGCCAGTCGCTAGCAGGCAGCTTCATCACACAGTTCTCGAGCTGCTGGATCTTGGATTCTCTGTCTGGGCGACGTCATACGTTAAGCATTCACAACAATCTTCCTCGGCTACATCGGTTAAAGGCGGGTGATGGGAGGGGCGAAGGTTTACCAGTGAGTGGCCGGATGTTCGCTTACAGGGGTGAGCATCAAGGGTGGAGGCTGCGCGCACGCACGCACGCACGCACACACGCGCACACGCACACACACACACACACACACACACACACACACACACACACACACACACACACACACACACACACATACGCACACGCACACACACACACACACACACACACACACACGCGCGCGCGCACACACGCACACACACACACACGCACAGACACAGACAGAAACAGACAGACACAGACAGAAACAGACACACACAGACACACACACACACACACACACACACACACACACACACACACACACACACACACACACACACACACACACACACACACACACACAGTGCGGTTATTTTTGGGCAGGGAGGCTATACTGCTCACGCAGTCAAAAGGGAAACTAAACGAGTATGCACACTCAGAGTTGGATTCGTACCAGTGGCGGCGGAGCAGAAAAGCTGCGTTTAGAGATGCCTTAGACTACTCAGCAATCTCCGACGCTTCTTTTGATCGTTGCTGCATGGAATATTGGAACCTCTCTGACCCTCCTTGTGCCTTGCTTGATCTTGTCGAATTCAGAGATCTCGGCATAAGTCCTTACGCCAACATGGCTACCTTACTCCGCCCGCACATCAAAATTTCGGAATGATTTAGGAGATTGAACTTGAGCAGCATATTTCTCCAGCGGTAAAGAGCACTGTTCTCTGAACAGCGACCTCGTTGAACGCGGCGGCTTTGCGTGTTGACCCACCATGCGGGTGTTCCACACGCTAAGCGGTCCTACGAACAGGAAGAGTTCGCACGGAATTCCGGAGTCTTTCGTCGCAGATAGAAATGTTACAGTGAAGTGCATGATCTAAATGCCTATTTTAAGGGACTTACGACTATTTTAAGGGACTCAATGTCTATTTTAAGGGACAGGGGACTCAGCATCACGACAAAAAGAAACAATTATTTTGTTGCTCAGAGATTTCTCGTTGCTCTCACAGGTAGCAATTGACTGACCACGGAACAAACGGCTCCTTAGCGAGAAGGTACGTCCTAACGCGTAAGGTTCATGTTTGAAGCGTGAAAAAGGCTTTAGCGGCCGATTGAAACAACAGTCGAGCCCATTTATAACGAACCTGACGGTCACGTGGATTCCGTTCGTTATATCTGATGTTCATAGTTAGTGGACTCTTCGTATAACTGCCAAAAATACTAAGGCCACTAAAAGTGGCGTTTATTTCTTATAAAACTGGTTTATGCGCGCCTACTTCTGCATAGCAGATCCTGCCGTGGCTCTTTCCAGGCTATCTAGGGTGGTCAGTTAATCCTCGTGGAGACCCTTGGTGCCAACTAACAAATTTAGCGACGGGGTATAACTAATCGTGTTAAAGTGTCCACGGCAGCTGGTGGCAGGTCGGCCACATAAATGAGATTCCTGAGAGTACGGGAGTGCTTGTACTCGGTGTTCGTCTTCGTCACAGCCCGCGCTTCTGCAATTTTGTGGTCCGCAGGAGCGTAGTTATCTGAGGAAACGTCTGGCCAGCCATCGATCAACGAAGCGTTGTCACACATCTACATGCGTGCGGTTACGTGTGTTTTCGAGCTGCGTCTGTCGTTCCTCGGCTCATGCAGCGACGAAAGTAGCGCAGCGCTCGTGACACTGATTGCATCAGTTGCACTGTCCGCTGTATGACGCTGCCTGCACGTGGTAGCAGCGCAAAAAAATGGAGCCGACTGGGCAGGCTATGCATACCACGTGACCAGCCCGTGGCTAGCACGCATGGCTAGCAAGGCTTTGAAAATTCTCAAATCGCTGCTGTTACTTGATCCACGACCATGGTCAGTGGCTTCGCTTTCGACGATGCCCCTCTCTCACACGCACCGCGCTTCTTCCACTTGAGAGTGCTCGGCCGGCGAACACGCAGGCGATGATCGCCCTCGTAGGCCATCGACGCTGGCTTGGCCTGCGGTTACTTATTGATTGAATAGGGAGTTATAGCATATCGTTTCCGTGTTTACGTTACCGTTTAGTGTTCCCAGACGCCGGATTTTCCGGTTAGCGCTGTGCACTGCAGTGGCGCCTTTTATCACATTTTTGGGTCGAGATGTTCTTTCCGGGGCGGTGTCGTGAAGGTTGAGAGACTTTCACTCACTCCTCGCTTACTGGAAGCATGACCTCTTCAAATTTGGGGGTAGTTTACGACGCCTCCTCGTTCGCTATAACCGAGTGGCGCGGCCAAAGTTTTTTGTTGTATCTGCGATGAATTGCCGTTGCCCGTATGCATATTTTCACGGTAACACCGCACCCGTTCGTAATAAGCGAGCGTTCGTTACGTCTTCGGCCGTTGGGCTGGACTACATCCACTGAATTCGTATCAAGAAAGGCTAGGTAAGGCTGCAGATATATGGGCAGAGGAAGTAATGACCAATCACAACGTTTGTCGTTTCCCTTGTGGATAGGTCGTACAGGTATCCCAAGGAAAAGCGAAGAGGGAGAAAACAGAATGTATCAGCAGAAAGTTGTCTCACGACCTTGTTCTGAAAAAACAGACGAGCACTTAGCCGCCTATTAAGCACAGCTCCCAGAAAGGGGTTGTTTGTGGTTTTGAAAATAAATGCCTCGAAACAAGTTGGTGGACAAATGGTGCACGACACATTCACCAGACTCTACCAAGGGCGCAAAGAATTGTGTAGACGCACAGGCTCCCTTTGATAGCCCCCCCTCCCCCCCCCCCCAAAAAAAAGGTTACAAAAATTCTACGTAGTGCAAGTGCTCCTTCTTCCTAGCAGAATGCTGCACTTGCAAGAATGTTGCAACGCAACATCCCAACGAAGATGTATTTGTGTCTGTGCAGAAACGAAGCGTTCTCAACCAATCCAAGCGTTTCTTTATTTTTCATATTGTTTTTATCAGAATAAAAGAGGTCGGCGTCATAATAATAAGTCATAGCCGCAATTTTTCACTGTACTAGCGAGAATCCACGATTGGTTGTTTCATTAATATACTGAGCTACAGGGGCTCGAGATATACAACTCGAGTCACAAAGGCTACATCTAAGAGGAGATTTCAATAATATATGTTTTGGTATGATCTGGGTGTTAGGGAGAGCTAGTGCTCCCACGAGGCTCTCGTTCGGTGGGGGATGGGTGGTGTAGGGGTTCTCGCATATTCTCGTACCATGTAGGAAAGGTGGAGGGGGGGGGGGGTGACTGGCAAGTCGGTTTCGGGACGACGAAAAGGTGCCTGTCTGTATATAGGTGCCGATACCTGGCAGCTTCGTTTCTCAATAGTGTTCGGGAACGTAGAGAACGGGTGCGGCGGTCATGTCGGCGCCCGCGTAAGTGCACTGCGCACGAAAAGTTCCCGACTGACTCGAGCTTCAAGGAGACCTATTTCTCGAGCGGCGGGGTCTCCAAAATTGCTCAAGCTTGAGAGTTTTGTAAATGCAAAATCCACTGGCTTTTCGCTTTATACATCATAAGATGGATTATTACATACGCATAGCTGTACATTACATTTCGAGTTTATTTCATTTTTCGGCTCTTGCGTAAATTCATCTTTTTTGCCGCGGACAATAACTAAAGTGGGTAAAGTGAGAACATCTCACATTAAACAAATTTTTTGAATTTTTAATTTATTTATCGATGCGACACAAAAAAGCAAACATGATAACAAGGTTGATTAAAACCCATCTACGTTGTAAATTTTTTTATTGCCCTGAACCCGTTTGAACCCGTTTGAACCGGTTCAGTACGGTCTGAACCGGTTCGAACCGGAACAGAATGTCGCTCTGGAGCCGAACCCGGAACTGAACCCGAAAGGTGTGAACCCGAACCTGAACCGAACCCGAAAAAATTCCGGTTCGATACCCTGCTGACTAGGCATCCCACCTAGTGGTTGTAAGGGCGTGACCCTTCAGGTCACGACCCCCAACACCTCTCTCTATGATTAATAAATGTTTTCACCACCACCCACCACCACCAGCTCAACAGCTCTGGTCCCATTCCTAGCTATCGCTTAGTTTGCCACAGTTGACTATTATTGTCATTCTGAATTGCAAAGCTTGGCAATGCTTATTTCTCATCATAAACGGCTTCGCCTAACCGAGCGACATTCAACAAAATGTCTGCACAACCTACCGTATTTACTTGCATATTGATTTGATATCTCATATAGCAAGTTAATTGTAGATTGCTGGGTTTAACTTCCCAAAGTGACATATGGGTTAAGAGAGATGCCATAAAGGAGGGCTCTAAATCAATTTAGACCATTTGGGGTTCTTAAACATGTACTGACATCACACAGCACACAGCTTTTCCGTTTCACCTTCAGTGAAATGGATCAAACCCGCAGCCTTGGTATCGCAACGACAACAATGGTAATGACAACATCTACGACAAGGGAAGAATAGGTTTGCCAAATTGATAACGTCCAGAAGGGGCTTACTATGGGGTTCCTGCACCCATGCACCATAGGATGCCTCACAGTTCGACAAGAACATTTTTTCTGCCACGTTCCTTTGACGTGCGGGCAGTTTGTCGGCAATGAAGAGCATGACATCAGATTGCCTCCAGATAGCTGAGTCCCTCAACAATACACCGAATTCTTGGTACAGTGAGCAAATGTGCACCATCTAAACTCATCTGTTGCCCTGGGCCTGCACCTTCGAGGTCAGTAGCACAATTTTTTGGCAGCCGCGCGACAACAGCAAGTGTGACGCACCAAGCGGTGTGGGATGGTCAACGGGATGCTCAGTGGGCGGTGGCGCCCCTTTGCGACACCGCGCCTCGCAGGCCTCACGATCGTTGAAGCGGTTGGTATTGCCCTGGCAACCACCGTATGTGAACTCATGGCACCTGTCTGTCTCGGCATCGTAGAACCACTGTATGAAGTTGCCACTGCAAGGGCCATGCACGTTCGGTAGCATGCATAGATCTGCACGGAATATAAAAAGGAAAATTAGAAAAAAACACCGGACCAGTAAGAAAAGACATCAGAAAGTACAATGTGGTACTCTGTAGTGGAGCCTGTCTTCCATAGCTCAAAACTAGATACAGAAAACAAACCTCACTTTGCGAGTCTTTAAATTACTTACGCATCAACCGAATTAGTTGCAGTGACCTCAAATTTTTTTATTGAAGTTGCACTTGAATTCTGGTGTCTTCAATATTTTTTCAAGCGTCAGTTTGTATGTTTAGGTACCGCTTTGTTCCTGTGTGCATATCCTGTGTACAATCTGATACAATATGTACATTCCCCACACTGCTTAAATCCAGAGATTGGCACTTAAGTCACCTCTGAACTTTAAAATGCAAATTTTTCTTCGAAATCATACACAACACAGTCAATCTGTTCTCACAAGAACACCCCTCTACTGACACGGAAACAAATGCAGAAGCATCATTGTAATTCACTCCAAGCATAACTGCCAAAAAATTAGGCCCAAATCAAGGCTGTAAAAGAACACCCAAAAAATAACCAGCAGGCAACAATTAATGCATGCACAAAACTTGCCACCAATGGTGATGACTGCAGCTAGGAATATTCATACTCCTTGGTGTTTGCATGAGACATGAAGGGCTCGGAACTTTATTTCCTGTGTTGCCAATGAGCAGCAATTGCCAGCAGTAATTGCGAAGTTAGTCCCACTAAGAGCCAGCAACAACCTCAAATTCATGGGCACACTGGGGCCACCCAAAGCCTGTACAGTATGTAGGTGCAGCAGTGTTTACACTGCAGTCAATACCAGATATATCTAACTCGAAAGGGATTGCAGAGCAGTTCGATATATAAAACACGGCAATGAGTAAGGCTATCTGCAGCCAAGAAGTTAGAATAACGTGCACCAGCACAAGGGACGAGCTTTCTGCAGGGCCGCGCCACCTACTGGCGTGCTGGCAGCGCCACTGGTGCCTATCCTGGCACTTTGGAATGCCTATAACAAAAGGCTTAATCGTGTTGCCGGTACAATGTAAACACAATAGTCTTTCATTAAAATTAAGGTTGGACCACGCTATGCCTTTGGCAGCCAAGCGAACGAAGCAAGTCTGATGAGAGCCGCAGATCTGCCCTTCGGTCAGCTAGGTTAGCTTCGCTGCATAACAAGCCTTGGTGTAGCAAAAGCTCGCTTTTCCGAATGGCAGAGGTATCGCAGCGAAAATGGGCCTGTGATACCGAACGCTGCCGCCAATCATACGCTGTCACAAATCGAAAGACTAAAACTATCGGCAACGGGCAGAAGACTCCTGAGCAGATACAGCGGTGAAGCTACAATACAGGAGACACAAAGCCCGGAGACGATACCAGACGAATACAGAAACACCATCAAAGTAGCACCGATACCAAGGAATATGGATCCGAACCTACACATGGTGCGAAGAGAAGCAAGAGCAGAGTACGTACAAAGAACACTGGCAAATAGAAACCACACTGTGTACGTAGACACCGCTACATACACTGGTAACGGAAACCACAAGAAAAGCAAAGTGGCAACGGTGATCAATTTGGTCCTAAAAGAAATCACCAGCGTGTCAATCCGGAACTGTACGGAAGTCGAGGCCGGAGAGGCAGCCGTGGCTCTAGCGGCAGCGGAGGGCTACTGATCCAACAGGTCCTTAACAATACTCACCGACTCACAAGCTGCATGCCGCAACTACCTAAACGGCCAAATCAGCAACAGCGCGCTCCGCATTCTCCGCTCAAGTGGCAAAACCGAAAACAACCAGGCCAAACACACGATAGTTTGGGTGCCGGGACATACCGACATTACAGGAAATCAGGGGGCGGATAGGATAGCTCGAGGGTACGCAACAAACCGAGCATCCAACATTCCCGACCCAGCTGAGGAACCCGAGCCAGTAGCCCAAAGCTATACAGACATTCTTAACTACTACAGAGGGATCAGACGAAAATACCCAACCCCACACAAACAACTCAATAGAGAAGACGCCGTAGCATGGCGACAGTTACAAACGGGAACATTCCCGTGCCTAAACATCCTTAGTAAAATCTACCCCCCACAGTACAAGAGCGAGTGCCCGTGGTGTGGAGACAAACCAACATTATACGATACCACATGGGCTTGCCAGAAAATAGACGAGCTACCCATAATAGAAAACCCGAGTGCGGAACAGTAGGAGAGGATGCTATCCAGCGACATCCTGAAAGTTCAACAAGGACTAGTAAGGCGTGCACGCAGGGCAGCTACCCTCAGCGGAGCCCTGGACTAGGGGAACCGACCCTGATGATACGATGGAAGACTCCATCTGAAGCCGCAAAAAAAAAAATCTTGTAAAATAGAGCAAATAAACGTTTTCTACCACCACCACCACCATGCGCTGTGTTCTTCGTGTGACCCAGTTTTAAGGATGGTTAGCGCTTCCAGCAAGTGCTCAAGAACGCGCAGCCAACGCAGCTCCGTGCGCACGTGGTGTGACCTCGGAGTGCAGTTAGGAGAAGCGCAACTTACAGGGGCGTGGCGCCCTGTTCAATACATCAGATGTTCCGTTTACGTGAGCTCGATAAATGTGTTCGGTAGTGCTATACTATTGCATAGAATTTTCAAATCATGTTTTGACTATTCAGTATAAGCAATAATTCGATATGTCCGAGATCAAGTGTAGTAGTTAAAGCAATTGTTTTTCTTTTTCTTTTTTTTACTGGATAGATGAAAGCTGCACCCTTGCCCACCTTGTGCACTGAAACACCTCTCTTCGCAGTCTCGGTGGGACCTGAAGCGGTTGCCATTGCCAAGGCAGCCACCATAGTAGAACTCCCGGCAGACACCGTCCTGCTTGTCGTAGAACCAGCGCACCTCCAAGTTGGTGCAGGGACCAGCCTCGTATTGCATGAAACATAACTCTGCAAGCAACAATTTAAAGCGCGCTTTGCAGCACATGAAGTCACAAAAGAAAGGACTGGCAGGTAGGTGGACCATGTTTTCAGCAAGGAGAAAGCCTTCAATTTTCTGGCGTCAGCGCACAGGTTTTTCCGCAAAGAACAGTTGGTTGCAGTGGCATTCAAAACATCTGCTAAAGCAGTGGTAACAAATTATGATTACTTTGTTCATGAAAATGAAGTGGTACAGTAGCAAAACAGTGTAGGATGCACTTTTTGCTACCAATATCTCTCACTCAACAAGCATCACCTTCATCACCACATTCATTACACCTATTTTTATTCCCCATGTTTATTAAAACTATGGGTTACCATTATTTTCGCCAGGGTATGACTAACAACCTTGAGTCCAGCAATTTCATCAGTGCACATTTCTCACCTGATATGTGACGCTTTGTTTCCCTAGCGCAAAAGCCAAACCCACACACATACAAGAAGAAAGGATATAGCACATCACCTTTTCCACTGGGCGAAATCTGCAGCAGGTAAACCTTTAAAGGCATGATGTGCACGACTACTTGTACATGTGCACTGTAATATAAGTTATAATAGGTATGTTTCTGACAGTTTGTGCCGTTAAATTCTGCAGTTAATAGCTGTACCTGGTCCTTGAATGCAACCACACCCAACAGCCTATCTGAATAGTAAATTACCACAGAAAGTAAATAGACTCTCTGCAGTGCCCACTGAAGTACAAAACTTCAGAAATGTGTCAGTGCAGCCATTAAAGGCACAACTACCATGATACGCTGGAGGCCTCCTGCTTGTGAAAAATGACAAAGCAACTTATAAAGCTACCAAGCCCGCACTTATTTCCAATGTCTTCTCACCTGGCCCCCTCGCGTTGCCACAAGGCTTCACTGCTGCCCTCACCTTGTCTGAACTCTTCCTCAGGAGCATCCGTCACAGGTGGCCGCCCACAGGCCTGCTCACACTCCAGGTGTGAGGCAAAGTTGTTTTCGTTTCCGTCGCAGCCACCATAGTAGAAACGATGGCAGCGGCCTTCCTCTGCATTGTAGTACCACCGCCCACGGAGGTCGAAACATTTTGCAGTCTCCTGTGGCAGCACGCAGATGTTCCGCCCTGCACCACAGAAGAGGTGGTTGGACAAAATGTAACATCTCAGACACTCATTGTTACCCTTGTGTGGCACGGATGTGGGGTACACATAGACTGCGCTTTACTCCTTGCACAGTGGTTGTGAAGCAAGAACACGTAGCAAGAAAGACTTCTCACTGCTGAAAGGCATACCGAGTCGGACAATTTAAAGGAGTGTTGACACCTAATCTTAAAGTATGTTTTCTTCTCTGTAATGATGCAATAGACATTACAATACATGGATCACCACGTGGTATTCACCTGTGACCACTAATTAATTTATAACTCAATTCCTTCTCTGGTGCTGTCTTGGTTCCAACAACCAAAAAATGGCTATGACATCAAAGGTGAGTTTAGGCCACATGAGGAATGAAAAAAACTGCAATATAAATGTTGTTATGTAATTTTAATTCCCTACAACACTCAAGCCATCCTGCCTGTTCAAGAAATGGCACACCAGCAATTACACTAAAGTTTTATTGAAGCCTCATGTTACCTAAAACCACCTCACAAGTCATGGCCACCGTTCGGTTGTTGAAACTGAAAAGCTACGAGAAGAAATTCAATTAAAAAATTCAGGGGGCACTTTGACTATCTACAGTGGGTAGAGGCGGAAGCGTTTTCCGCACCACCTTCGCTGCTTCTGTGGCACTGGTGGCGTCACATATAATTGAGTACTAATTACTAAGTGATGCCAAATCACTAATTAATGGTTAATTACTGATTAATGCCTGAATACTAATTAACTGCTAATTAATGACGCTTAAGCATCGCCTTTAGGAGTGGAACGCGACAGCGCGTTGTAGCGCTGCCAGGGAGTCCACGGAACACCACCACCCGTTCGGCGCGATGCCTTGCCCTTTGAACGCAACGCTTTTTGAGGAAAGGAAATGGCGCAGTAATTCTTTGTCATCTCGGTGGACACCTGAACCGCACCGTAGAGGAAGGGAGTAAGTGGGAGTGAAAAAAGATAGATAAAGAGGAGCCGTAATGAAGAAAATGAAAATTGTATTTGAGGAAAGGAAATTACGCAGTAACTGTCTCACAAAATTCAGGGGGGCACTTTTTTGACCTAAACTGTGGTCACTGATGTGTGGTTAAGATGTTAAGCTTCGCCCCTAAGAGTGGAACGCGACAGCGTCTTGCAACGCTGCCAAGGAGTCCATAGAACGCCATCGCCCATTCGGTTCTACGCCTCGCTCGTCGGTAAATTGTTTTTTTGAGGAATGGAAATGTATCTGTTTCTCATTTGTCGGTGGACACCTAAACCTCGCCGGAAGGGAATGGAGGAGGATGAGAGTGAGTGAAGACACCGTATTCACTAGACGCGCCTTTGTTCATTCCAAACCATTGAGCTGGCATGGCGGAGATGCAGGTGCCACCAGGAGTAAAGACTTTCTTTTTTAAGTTACACACCGGGACGTTACCAGTTAAAAAGTTTCTAGAGGGAAAGGATTTCTTTTTACCGTGGGGATCGAACTGCTTAATTTGTAAACAGCCTGAAACAATAGACCATGTTTTTTTGCACTGCTGGGAAGGGGTTTATTTTTGGGACGTGTTACAAAGGACCATAAAGAAAGAGCTACCACTTGACGCGCACGGAATTCGCTATTTAAGCACTGGTAATGAGGATGGGGCACCTTTTGATCTCATAATGCTCTTGGGCCTCCACTGTATATGGCGCTCCAGAATGGCAGGCTACCATTGTGACAAATACGCACGACCGGCCCGAATTTATTTTCGGGAAAGCATGGACTGGTTTCTTGCAATCCAAAAAGCAGCTGCAGAGCCTCCCGAGTGGCTCTCAAGACTAGAGCCGTTGTGTATGTTGCGGGAATTTTAAGCTGACGAAGCCAGTCTCGTGCTGGCTGACCACGACAGTGTCGTATGTATATAGCGTTATGTGTATTTTTGTTGTGCAATGTTATGAGCCAAAGACAGGCAATAAGGAAAAAAAAAAAAGCTGGCATGGCGGAGTGGATAGCATGCTCGTCTCTCACGCCGAAGACCGGGGTTCGATTCCTGAGCTCGACCAATTTTTTCGGTTTTATTTATTTATATGGCCTGACTAGTAAAGCTAATTAGTCTAATTGGGTAATTAAGCAATTAACTAAGCTCAGTCCCACTTACTTGCAGCATCACTATACGATCCCTTCAATTGGTTGCATGGTTACTAGCCAAAGTACAATTGGCCCCGTTTGAAATTGGCGCACTGTGACGTCACGACCGTTTCCACCAACTGAAAAGCGTGACATTTTCTGTCGACAACTGCTGCTTACAACGATGAGACATTAAAGGCTTCCGCCTTAAAAGTTATTAACTGGTTGTAGAGAAATGCCACAAGATGATCCATGTCTCCTAATGCCTAATACACCATTTCAAAGGAGGATGCATGCAAGCGAAAATTTGATGTCTATAGTCCTTTGGCAAAATAAATGAGCTTCATAACTGTCAAATGCACCAGCAACAGCTGCTGGCACAGAATACAGACATTCCTCACAGCACTTGCTTCAGGACTGAAGGTGCTACAGACCTGCACACATGCTTTGAATGTGACTTTTGTAGAAAGTACATTGCTAATGCAACAAGAACCAAAAGGAAGATGGTCACCTATTGCTAATTACAAAAGAATCCAAATATTAATGCACAAATAAAGAAAACACGGGCAGTGTAAGCGGAAGCAGTATTAGCACAAAACAAAGCAGGCATTAAAGTTGTGACATCACTATACTTAAAAATCACTTTTAGAGCTACTCCGACTTTCTACCACAGAACAATAGTATTCTTGAATAAAATACTCCATGAAGAAAGCAATAACAAAACAGTGAAAACTGTAATATGAACAAACATCCGAATTTGCAAGGAGCAATGCTATTTTCCTAGTTATTTGCATCAGTGATTCTTGTGCATGTTCATCACTCAGATTATGTGCATCAGTACACCGACTCATGCAAACAGATGCACGACAAGCCAACAAAACTTTTCCAATGTGGTCATGACCACCACCATATACTGGTGCTCTTCTGTTGCTCATTGAGGCCAGGGCTGAATTGGCACTTTTGAAGCCAGGGTTGATTTGGCACTTTTGAAGCAAACAAGAAACAATAATTAACTAAGTCATTTATTTTTTTGACCAGTACAACTTCTCAGTTTTGCCATAACCACTGAAGGTCAAGTTTCTCTAGCATAGGCAACCACTGTGAAACTTGGCCCTCTCTTCACAGACTTTCCGGCGTCACTAAGTTCTTTGAGACTTCCCACATTTTCAACGTTTTTCCCAGTAAGTGGATACATTCCTAATGAGCGCTGAAACTCCCTTGAACGTCCTCGAAACGTCCAGGACATCCACAGAATATCCTTGGGAGTTTCAGAATGAGCCCACTGCGCCTGTGCGTTCATGACAGTAATCCTTGTTTGTTTTTGTGGTGCACTCACCTCCGGGAGAGAGGCAGGCTCGCTCACAGTCACCCTTCGACTGGAACCTGTTGGCGTTGCCCTCACAGCCTCCATAGTAGAACTGCTCACAACGACCAGCAGCCATGTTGTAGTACCAGTGCACGATGGTCGCCCGACACGGTCCCTCCTGCTTGGGCAGGGCACAAATGTCCCGGGACACTGGGACGGGAAACGAAAGGGAGGGAGAAAAGGCACCCTCTTCCAAAGCGATCATCCATTTCACACATTGCCAAGCTTGCCACCAACGCTATAACTCTGTTTCTCGACATAACTGCATGGACCTCAGAGGTGAAGTCCGTCTGAGGTGCGTGCTCCCGATTTACAATAATTTTTTTCTCTAATCGCATTTCTGCTGAAAAATAAGAAATAGAAGCAATGGCCAAAGATGACAATTAAAATGCAAAAGGCAGTTCGACTCCCACACGGAAGCCGTGTTCACCCAACAAAGCTTCCATGTGATGAACAAAGCTCCCATGGGGAAGCGGGACGTCAGTTACATTTCAGCCCCAACTTTTCATCACTGTCCCTATTCCCCTTGCTACTGTCATGAATTCCCTACATGGCCAGACGAGATGTTGTCAAACCTTCAATTTAATCATATTCCTCGACTGTTTCATCACAACAGGCAATACAGTCCCATCATCTTTGGCAGCTAGTTGGCTCAGTAGTTTCACATCTTTATCAGTAGCTCCTTGAGATATATGAAGTCTGGGCTAGTGTTCAGCAGTGATTCTATCAAAAGCTAATGCCTTTCTCTTCTATCACTGGTCTAAGCACCGTATAACATTAGTTTTGACCCTATGGCACAATGGGCTTTAGAAATGAAACAAGATGAAATAAAAAAACAGGTAACTGTAGAAATAGTAACCCTTGGAGTGGTTAGCAGGCTTAGCGAGTTTTGTACTGGCCCAATACCGGGGTACATATCTGGATATGGGTAACTGGTAACCGAAACTGCAGATGCACGTATAACAGAACCAAGAATCAGTTCTTGTTATGGGCTGCCTCTGACACTACCATACCGACAGCAATGAGGTGATGTGCTCTAACACAGCTCTGATATTACAAGCTATCATTTGCAGATCATTTTATATTCATCAGAAAACATTTAGCGAGAACCATTTTACTATGCTGCCAATCACTGCAACAGACAAGACAGAAGTGCAAGTGATTCAGACAAAAATGGGCACGAATGGCTCGAAATGCAGTTATACTGTACTCATTTGCACAATGAATGCAATCCCTTCGTTGGCAGTAAGAAAGTACAATTATTTTTTACATGCATATTAGGTGAATGCACACATTTTTTTTACACGCGTTTTGTTGCCAACGATAGTCTATGGTAGCAGGTACACTTCTTCTAATGGGGAAACAACAACGCGATAATATAAGGCCCTCTCTCCAGATCATTTATAAAACAGTGCACAAAAAGACATGAACAACAGGAAGAGACAAACAAATTGGCTCAGTTGACCTTCTTTTTTTTTGCCCAAGCTTTTACCTTAGCCTCTCTCCAGAATATCAAAACTATAAACATCACCCTGCATGGTGAACTTTCAATAAGATTAGTCCACGAGGAATCCAACAAACAATACAAATAACACCTGGTCACAAAGAAAAGATTTCTCCATTTGATCTTCCATGTTAAGGATTGCAGGAACTTGCTGTGCTTCGGCTTCACACTGAATTGTTCAAACGAAAACTCTCAGTGAGCTCTTTTTGAACTAAATTATGGGCCACTGCTACGCGAGTTAGGCGAACATGCTATGCATGAAAATTTTCATTATGCTCTTGAGCACAGGAACCCTGCTGAATAGTGCATTTTGTTTTATTTAGAAGGTGAGTTGTGGTGGTTAACGTATGTGGTGGATCAGCCTAATCTCTGTCCGGTTTTTACCGCTTCAAATTTTTCAGGACATTTTACTCTGCACAATGAATACACCGCCCAACTTTGTTTAGATTTGTTTGGGAATAGAAAGTGCGTTTGTTATGCGAGTAAATAATGTGCGTTCATTATGCAAGTAAATAAAAAAGGTTGCTTCAACCATAGAAGCTCGTCATACAATCAACCATGCAGGTGTGGCAGACTTACCGGCCACCCTGGTGGAGTTGCACATGCGCTCGCATTGCTCACGAGTGTTGAAACGGTTTCGGTTGCCCTGGCAACCTGTGTAGACAAACTCCTTGCAGAGCCCCTCCATATAGTCGTAGTACCACTTGCGGTCTTCCGACAGGCACTGGCCTACCTTCTTGGATAGGATGCAGATCTCTGCACACCAATGCGTGAAAGTTAATGACAAGCTCAAAGCACAATGGGGTTAACTTTCCTTCAGCAGCTGCACATCATCATCATCATCATCATCGTCAGCCTGACTACTCCCACTGCAGGACAAAATCCTCTCCCATGTATCTCCATTAACCCTGTCCTTCGCCAGTTGCGGCCACTGTATTCCCGCAGATTTCTTAATATCATCCGCCCACCTAACTTTCTGCCGCCCCCTGCTACGCTTGCCTTCTCTTGGAATTCACTCCGTTACCCTTAAGGAACAGCGGTTATCTTGCCTTCGCACTACTTGCCCTGCCGAAGCCCATTTCTTCCTCTTGATTTCGACTAGGGTGTCATTAACCCCCATTTGTTCTCTCACCCACTCCGCCCACTTCCGATCTCTTTACGTTACACAGCTATACATAACGAAAAAAAAGGGGGGGAATATACTGCTATACAAAAGGCCATATACAGGTTGATTCAATATTAAAAGGAGCACATGATCCGCTCTCAAACAATGATTACCCCTCCGAATTCGGAGGTCGTGGCTTGGGATCCACCTGTGGCATTGTGACGTTCGGGCCCGGCGCGTTGCAGGCGAGTACCAGCGAACAAACAGCCTACACAGAGTCCAGTGAACGACTGACTTCATTCATGTTCGCGCGCTCCGCGAACTGCGCAGTTAAGCTCAGCAATGGGGCGGTGTCGCCATCTGTTGGACTCTTGGCCAAATACGACAGGCATGTTTATTTTTTTTTTGTTTTCTAATCAATTATCTTTGAGCGAAAAATAATTTCACTATCAATTTCCCATTGATCAACTCCACAGATTAAAAAAAGAATAGAAACTTTCTCCCATGCTCTCTGGCTGACTGTAGGCTCCCTTCGTATGTCCATGACATATGTATTTTAAAATTCAGAGTAGAAATAACAACATAACATGTCCTTGTGTGCAAAGCAACTGTTCCCTTTCATATTGAAGTCACCCTTGCTTCACAAAAGTAGCAGAAATATTAAAGTGCTGACGATTACTGCTAGCAGTGTAGGAAATCTTACTGGCAATGACGGCAGCAAGTCGACAGCATAAGCAAAGAAGAAAATAACCTCAAAAATAGAGATAGTGATTCACAATCCGCACCTGAATAACAAACATATTCCAGTAAAGGCTGCCTAAGTGATCACACATACTCATGACGCAATCATTGCCCACTGATAATATGCTCACAAATGGTGTTGAAATGCTCTAATCAATCTAACAATTCCTACAAAGAAAAACAGCAAGTGTGTCTCACACAATAAGCATTACATCTGTCACCTTTTATGAGAGGTTAGATAAGCAATGATAACTAATGTGGCTGTCACATCAACGAACAACACGTTTTTCTCTGTCTCGCTGAAGCAAAAGTGCATCTACAGTAAAGAACCCTGAAGTGACTGGTGAGATGCTTACATGCACAAAAGCTCACCCTGTGCACTGAGAGAGACGCATCGTTCGGAGCATTCTTCTTCGGTGGCAAAGTTGTTGGCGTTACCCTGACAGCCACCGTAAGTGAACTGCTTGCACCGGTTTTCCTGCCGGTCATAGTAAAACCGTGTATATGAGCCCCTACAAGATCCAGGCGCAACCGACTGTTCACATGGGTCTGGAAAACAAAAAGTGGTACTTTTAACGTAGTTAATCTGAGTAGGTGTGCGAAAGCATGTGTTTGGCCTGATTTCCTAATGGTTTTGCTTTCCTCGGTCATCGGCGCGTCTGGCGACGATATCAGACTCAGGTTAAGCTCTCATCGAGGTTGAGCTGATTTGATCTGTTCACGCGCGATGGAAGTTTATGAAGACAACGATGTGCAATACACAGCACGAGAGTGCGTTGCAGTTTAACACAAAGCGTGATCGGCTGCGGCGATAGCACAGTGCTATCGTGCAATGGCCAGCGAAGCTGATCTGTTCGTGCTGCTGCAGGTTTGACACCCAGTCATGGCAGTACCTATTTATATTTATTTTATTTCTTCATGGCCCAAGGTCACCCTCCAGGTCAAGCTTCACACAAACTCAGTGAGCCAGTTAGACCTCACGATGTAATGCTTTTGCACTAAAATTAGCGACCAATGAGTGGGCTTGCCTCTTTGAGCAAAAGTTAGAACGCTTGCAAGAAGTCATTTAAAGGCAGAGTTGCTTAATCCTCAGCGAAAGGCATAGCTAGGGGACAGTCAGGGAGGCTAAAGCCACAACCTCCCTTCCCTTCCAGGAATCCCATCATCATCACCACCATGATCACTGGCGTTAGATCACATCCACTGTGGGACAACGGCATGTGCTATTCACTCCCCCCCCCCCCACCTTGCACTAACGACACCCATCTTACTGCCTCAAGCTTCCTAATCTCACCCACCCACCTGACTCTGACGCCCTTTACTACCTTTGTCTTCTCTTGGAATCTAATCTGCTACCCCCCCCCCCAAAAAAAAAAACAACAACAACAGCAGCCATCTATTATCAGAATAGCATGTCTCGCTCAGATCCGTTTTTATACTCTTGATTTTTTTTTCTCAGAAGTGTACTCAACCCGAATAAAAGACAACTCAGTATTCTCATCATTCCCTTCCCTCACGTAAACTCTGGACATAGCTCCTCTGCCCACCAAAATGTTTCTAGCTGCATTAGTGTTCTAAGGTGGGCAGCTTGTACAAATAGTATACAAGATGTAGGAAAACGAAATTCAACAGAATGATACTTAACTGTTTTACTGCTAGTACACATCTGCTCAGAAGTTTATCAAGTGCACTTCAGTTTTTGTGCGATAAATTTATTTTTCTGCTTTCATAAATGCCTCAAAAATTTTTTTTATGCGCCCATCGCATTTTCCACAAGCCCTTTTTATAACTCATTACTTCAGAAAAATTCACTCCACTCAATGACTTCAAATCGGAGGGGGACTGGTAATTAGTTCAAATATATACAGAGTCAGTGCAAATAAACAGGAGATTCAAATTAGCGACAGTTGATTGTACACACCATGGCCGCTTTTGGTGGCCCACATCACCCACGTGTTGGGCAACTACCATGCCGTGCCTCGACATACACACCCACTTGAACCAATGACCTTGTCCTGGAGTACATACTGACCCTTTGATGGTTGATGGATACGGCAGTGACATGGACATTGATGATTGTGTGTTCGAGGTTTCACACCATACCGAAAGTAGGCACTTTTGTGGTGTTGGCCTCATGTCTTGAGACTCACAAAAACTGCTTTGCAGAAGAAATAGGTACTGATTTTCTCTCTCTTCAGCATGTCTTGTTATTTACTACCTTATTTGCTACCTTGCTTGCCTAGTCTTGTAGAGGTGAACAAAAGCGATTTTTATCTTGATTAGCACTTTCTCATTTGTTTCATTGGCAGCATTCTTGTGACATTATCATGCTCCACTTTGTTCACTCAGTTTACACCGAGGAGTACAGCTGTACGTGGTCATTTCGTTATGGCTGCACATGCGGTCTACTTTTCTGGAGATGACAGTGATGGGTCTTCCAACTTGGAAGTACTGGCCGGGTACCAAATCTGAATCTGAAACTAGCACATACAACACATATAGCACATTGAGCCCGACAAACCCGCAACAGCAGCGGATGTGAAGTGACAATGCTCAGTGAGACTGAAATACAGTCTCTCCTAGTTTTTTTCCGTGTTTCTACCAATTTTAGTAGTTTTTTTTCAGTTTGAAGCACCAATGAAAGAAATATACCAAGGGGCACATTTTTTAAGAAAAATCCAACCTTCAAAAGGTTGCAATCGACTCTCCCACTCTCCACTGCACACAGAATTCAGTTACCTTTGGCACTTGCCCTTCAAGCCGCTCCTGTGAAACAAAGTGGTTTTCTATTTAATGTCATACAAAGAATAAAAAGGAAAAACTTTTCAAGAAGTACAGTTAAACCTCATTAAAATGAAGCTGAAGAGGCCTGGTGACTGTTTCATTATAGCCGTAGCTTTTTTATAGCCCGCGTTGAGCAAGCTTACCAGAGGAATCATCATTCCTTCATTATATCCAATATTTCGTTATAAACCGTTTCATTATAACGAGGTTTGACTACATAACTGCTCACCCAGTGTCTCCTGATGCAGACAGGTCTGTTCACAGAAGTCTTTGCTGACAAAGCGGTTGTTGTTTCCAAGGCACCCTCCATACATGAATGACTCACAGGTGCGAGTTGATGCATCGAAGTACCAGTGCTCGTACTGGCCATTGCAAGGGCCTAGTACCTTGGGGAGCTGGCAGACATCTGCAGGAGGATTAACAACAATATAGAGCAAGTTTGTACTTGTCAGAGTTCTCTCACATGCTTTGCTCTGAAAAAAAAAACACCTGAAGGTTTTTTTTAAAGATTTCAGAGTGACAAAGGCATCAGCAATAGCTATGCTATTTAATTATTTCACCACTTGAAGGACTAAATGATTTCCAACTTTTCTTGGAAGCTGCTGCTTAGCACCGTGCAAATAAAAAATGAAGCTAATTCAGCTTGAAGTCAGGCATACACCGGTCACTTCCTCACCAGGTCCTTCCGGTGTGACACAGGTGTTCTCGCACTCCTCTTCAGAGTTGAACCGGTTTTTGTTGCCGTCACAGCCACCATACCAAAACCGGTTGCAGCGGCCATCAGCAACGCTGAAGAACCAGTTCACTGTGTAGTTTCGGCACGGGCCAAGGTCTTCGGGCAGGCCACATACGTCTGAGAAATGGCAAAAACTTAGGTGCCTATGAAGAGTCCACAGCACGAATACTTGAACATAGTTGGAAAGGTAGGATTACCATTTTTCTTTCTAGTCATTTATATCTGAAACTAGTTCAGAACTGTGACTTTTATAGCATTGAATTGGGTCTACTCATCAATACACTTGAAAGAAAAAAGACAATCTGAAAAGTTTTTGCAACCAGTCCTCAATCAATTTCAATCAATTTTATTTCCTTAAAAACCCCTTTTCAGGGGCATTACATAAGGGGTGGGTACAACGTTTGGTGCGACAAGGTAATCATGCGTTATGATGATGACAAAAAGGTGTTAGCTCTGCGTGCGAAGTTCGCGGGACAGCTTATTGTTGCAATGTCAGCAGGAAGGCCATTCCAGTCCGCGGCGGTGCGTGAAAAAAATGAAGCTGCGAAGGTGACTGTGCGTGCACGTGGACGGCTGATCTGGAGTTGATGGAGAGTGCGGTGAGATATGCGTGCCGGAGGGACCATGTAGGGTGCAGTTCGTAGATGGCTGTAAAAGAACTTGTGAAATAATAAAAGACTGGCTGTGCGGCGGCGCAGCTCGAGTGGCTGTATGCCTGAAAGCGATTTCAGATATGTAACACTCGTGCTGTAATGATATGAAGAATGAATAAATCTGACTGCGCGGTTTTGCAAAATTTCTAATGCGTTGGTTAGATAAGCTTGATGTGGATGCCAAATGGGTGATGCGTATTCTAATTTCGATTTCACAAGTGTTTCGTAAGCTAATAACCTAACATGCATGGGCGCATCGTGTAGATGACGTTTTAGAAAACCAAGGGATTTGTTAGCTGAAGAAATGATGTTAGTTATATGCGTTTTCCAGGAGAGGTCAGCGCACAAGGTTACGCCTAAATATTTGTATGATTCTACTGGCAGCACGGGAACGGAGTCTATGTGATAGAAGGGCACGAGCGGGTTACGGCGGCGATGAAAAGAGAGTACGTTGCATTTGTGAGGGTTAAGCTCCATTAGCCAAATTTTACACCAATCCCGAATCTTGTAAAGGTTGTTTTGGAGAGATAATTGATCAGAATTGTTATTAACTGCTTCATAAATAACACAATCGTCAGCAAACATGCGAATTTTACAAGACACATGCGAGGGCAAATCATTTATGTATATTAAAAACAAAAGGGGACCTAGTACGGAACCTTGAGGGACGCCAGATGTTACAGGAAGGAAGCTGGAAGTGTGTTCATTTACAAAGACGGACTGAGTGCGGTTAGTTAGGAATTCTTTAATCCATGCAACAACATTAGGATCTATATTAAGGTTAGATAACTTGTACAACAGGCGTTTGTGGGGAACTTTATCGAAGGCTTTTTTAAAATCAAGAAATATAGCGTCAGTTTGCAGGTTAAGATCTAGGTTGGCATGCAAGTCATGAATAAAAAGGGCTAGTTGAGTGTCGCAAGAAAAGCCTTTCCGGAACCCGTGCTGCGCAGGATGAAAAAAATTGTTCGAATCCAAGAAGGCAATGACATGGGAGAATATGACGTGTTCCATTAGCTTGCAAGGCACGCTTGTTAAAGAAATGGGGCGATAATTTAATGGAGAATTTGTGTTACCGGATTTGAAGACTGGAATGACCTTCCCATTTTTCCAGTCACGAGGAAGTTGGCCAGAAGAGAGTGACTGCTGAAATAGCAAACATAAGTAACTGGCACTGGTGAGTTTCGTATTCTTAAGAAATTTGGCGTTGACATTATCGAAACCGGCCGAAGATGAAAGTTTCATTTTATCGATTAGTGACAGAATTCCCGATGCGTTAAATTCAACAGGTGACATAACATTATAAATAAAAGTGTTTGGCACAGAAAACGGGGCATCATATTCATTAGTGAACACTGATTGAAATGCAACATTGAACATGTGAGCACACTCTGCATGACTAAGCACGTCTCCTGCTTCATTTGTGACACTGATATCGCCTTTGTGTTTTGGGTTGATGGTGTCCCAGAATTTTCGAGGATTAGTGTGTAGTATTCGGGTCAAGTCTTTGTTAAAAAAGGAACGTTTGGCGTTCCGAGCAGATGAATTATATGCCTTTTCGGCTGCGTAATACTTGTCCCAGGCCGCCTGGTTAGTTTTTGCTTTGGCTGCGCGAAATAGACGCTTCTTTCTATTCTCCAAACGTTTTAGCGTTTTAGTGAACCATGGTTTCTGTGAACTCTCTCGGAAGGTGAACTTAGGAATGAACTGATCAGTTAGTTCAGTAATTTTCTTCTTAAATATATTCCAATTTTCTTCGATAGACCGAATATGAAAATTAGTTCGGAAAGATTGAAAGAAAGCGTCTAGTTCACGATTAATCTCTGCGTAGTCACCCTTATCGTACAAACGGATCGTCTTTTTAAAAGTTTGGTTCCGAAGCGGAGTTAAGGCTATATCGGTATGAATTACTTCGTGATCGCTTATTCCAGGAAGAATCGTGACTGATTTAACACTTTCGGGATGACTGACGAGTAGTAGGTCTAATATGTTAGCGCTCGTTTGTGTTATTCTTGTTGGCGCCAAGATAACTTGTGTAAGGCCAAAGTTCAGGCACACTTCTATGAAATTTTTGGCTTCCACCGTGCCTGATGCTGAAGCAGTGTTAGTACTCCAGTCAATATCCGGGAAATTAAAATCACCAAAGAGAAGTATATGCGACTTTTGATATTTAGCAGTAAGTTCACACAGCAAGTTAGTAAGTTTCTCTGAAAAGTCCGGAGTACAATGCGGGGGCCTGTAACAAACACCGAGAAGAACCGACTGAGGAGGACAACGGCAGAAAAGCCACATTATTTCTAGATCAGACGAAATGGAAATGATTGAAAATGGTAAATCATTAGAAAAACCAATGAGCACTCCTCCGCCACGAGACCCCTGACGGTCCTTACGAAAAAGCTTAAAGTTAGGTAAGTCTGCCAGGACCTCATTGTCGTTAATTTCGCTAGTCAGCCACGTTTCAGTTAGTACGAAGATGTTGCTATTGGACGAACGAACAAGACTCGAGATTTCTTCCCGCTTAGAAATGAAACTGCGGACATTAGTGAAAAGTACGGAAAAAGAAAGAGTAGACTGAGGTGACTGCCGGGACGCGGGCGTGGGGTGAGGCTGTGGGGTGCTTTTTCTAGATGGCTGCTATGATATTTCCTTAACAGTTTCCGAGGATTCGTCATAAACGTACCGTGCGCGACCGATAAACAAGGTTTTATAGCTCAGTTTATAAGCTGTAGATTTGGTTTTTGCAAAAGTGATAAGCTGTTTTCGGGCCTTCCTAACGGCAGGCGAGAAGTCTTTGAATTTTTTTCCATTAGACAGAATTTCCAGCTTAGTTTTGTGGGAGTGAAATTTTGCGATTATTGGTCTGGTTTTTCCAGCTGTGTGACGGCCGAGGCGATGGGCGCGCTCGATATCGTTTGAAGCAACTGTTATATCTAAGGTAGTGGAACAAAGATGGATTACAGCTTCCTCAGATTGTGTGTAAGTTTCTGCGGGGTCATTATCAGGGATACCATAAAATATTAGATTGTTTCGACGTGACCGGTTCTCAGCGTCGTCAACACGAGCCTCAAGGTTTTTTATATGAGCACACATTTCTGTTGTCGCTGTCTCCATCGAGTCTAGTCGCGACTGCAGCTCAGTGATAAGTTGGTTTTGTGCCTCAAGGATACACATGCGTGCTGTTAAGTCTGCGATTGCCGTGTCAGTAGCCGTAAGTTGTTTTTTCATGTCTTGTATCTCTGAGAGAAGTGTAGATTGCCCGGAAGACAGTTTCTTTAGCTCAGCAAGCACGGTTTCAAAATCAGGTCCCGGGTTTGTTTCAATATCCCCAGCCAAAAGTAACAAGGATCGAACAACCTCAACGCATTCAACACCAATACAGACACAGCTCTGTGGGTTCGGTAGCTGTAGTAAGAGATAATTGCTAGTTTTCTTAGCAAATAGACTGTAGAAGTTACCAACCTGCATGATGAAGGCGAAAGGGTTAGACTGTGCGGTTGCACAGCCACCGAGCCCACAGAGTGGCGCGGACGGGCGTTGCTCCTTTATAGCTTCCGCTGTTGATGTCGCTCGCAGTTCCGCTTGCCAGGGGTAAGGTAGTGTCCAGTGCTGCCCGAGGGGCGGTCCGGGAAATGGAGAGATGATGGCTGCGGTGTTGCAGCAGGGGCTGTTGTTGTTGCTGGCATCGGCATGCGCGGAAAACACTGCGGTTCCAGGGCGCGCAGACAGCAGGGCGGGGATGGCCACGCGAACGATGAACAGAAAAATCTGCATGATGAAGGCGAAAGGGTTAGACTGTGCGGTTGCACAGCCACCGAGCCCACAGAGTGGCGCGGACGGGCGTTGCTCCTTTATAGCTTCCGCTGTTGATGTCGCTCGCAGTTCCGCTTGCCAGGGGTAAGGTAGTGTCCAGTGCTGCCCGAGGGGCGGTCCGGGAAATGGAGAGATGATGGCTGCGGTGTTGCAGCAGGGGCTGTTGTTGTTGCTGGCATCGGCATGCGCGGAAAACACTGCGGTTCCAGGGCGCGCAGACAGCAGGGCGGGGATGGCCACGCGAACGATGAACAGAAAAATCTGCATGATGAAGGCGAAAGGGTTAGACTGTGCGGTTGCACAGCCACCGAGCCCACAGAGTGGCGCGGACGGGCGTTGCTCCTTTATAGCTTCCGCTGTTGATGTCGCTCGCAGTTCCGCTTGCCAGGGGTAAGGTAGTGTCCAGTGCTGCCCGAGGGGCGGTCCGGGAAATGGAGAGATGATGGCTGCGGTGTTGCAGCAGGGGCTGTTGTTGTTGCTGGCATCGGCATGCGCGGAAAACACTGCGGTTCCAGGGCGCGCAGACAGCAGGGCGGGGATGGCCACGCGAACGATGAACAGAAAAATCTGCATGATGAAGGCGAAAGGGTTAGACTGTGCGGTTGCACAGCCACCGAGCCCACAGAGTGGCGCGGACGGGCGTTGCTCCTTTATAGCTTCCGCTGTTGATGTCGCTCGCAGTTCCGCTTGCCAGGGGTAAGGTAGTGTCCAGTGCTGCCCGAGGGGCGGTCCGGGAAATGGAGAGATGATGGCTGCGGTGTTGCAGCAGGGGCTGTTGTTGTTGCTGGCATCGGCATGCGCGGAAAACACTGCGGTTCCAGGGCGCGCAGACAGCAGGGCGGGGATGGCCACGCGAACGATGAACAGAAAAATCTGCATGATGAAGGCGAAAGGGTTAGACTGTGCGGTTGCACAGCCACCGAGCCCACAGAGTGGCGCGGACGGGCGTTGCTCCTTTATAGCTTCCGCTGTTGATGTCGCTCGCAGTTCCGCTTGCCAGGGGTAAGGTAGTGTCCAGTGCTGCCCGAGGGGCGGTCCGGGAAATGGAGAGATGATGGCTGCGGTGTTGCAGCAGGGGCTGTTGTTGTTGCTGGCATCGGCATGCGCGGAAAACACTGCGGTTCCAGGGCGCGCAGACAGCAGGGCGGGGATGGCCACGCGAACGATGAACAGAAAAATCTGCATGATGAAGGCGAAAGGGTTAGACTGTGCGGTTGCACAGCCACCGAGCCCACCAGTCCTATAACTGATCCAAGCTTAACAAAGTAAGCAAAAATTTAATAAGGGTGAAAAATTGAGACAAGTTAGTTGGCAGCTAAAGCTACAAAAAATGAGTTGGACAAGGCAAAAATTATGGCAAGAAATCAACTTCTCTGCCTGCCTTGCGTCCTCTTTGCTGACTTCAAGGGACACGGAGGACAATTTCATCCAATTTTTGGTGTCAATAAAAATTGGCTTTAAGGCTCTTTCTCACTATGCTGCTGTTTGTCCAGCAGCAAAAGATGCATTTGTTGCTAAGAAAATTTGATGACAAAATGGGACATTCTTTTTCACGCCACTCGATTAAAACTCAGGAAATCGAGGCTAAAAAGCTCTCTCGTGATCGCCATTTGGAAGTGAATGGTAATGCCCAGCCTATGAGATCCATGCTCAAAAGACTGCTAGATGCACCACAGATTGCTTGCAGGAATGGCCAGTGGCAGTGACACCTGTGTTTCATTTCTTGACCTTTTCTGCTTCACAAAAGCTCCTTTTTCGGTGAAAATACATAGTTCCGTTGTCATTACGATGCAGTGATCTATCGATACAAGCCAACGTCCATTTTTTCACCGTGTCATAGGCAAAGAAGATGGTACTCACTGGTGCTGACATTCCTGGCAGGGACAATGACCTTGTCCGGACAGCCCTCAAAGTGGCGTCCTCTTGAAGCCGTGACACCATCAGGGCAGCAGCCATATGCAGTTAGGGCACAGGTGCAGCCTGCGGCATCCGGACCCCGGGCCGGTGTTCGTCCATCGAGACAACAACCATGTGGATAGTGATGACAAGTGCAGCCAGACAGGCTCGGACCCGTGGCCGGCGTGCGGCCATCAGGACAACACCTGTACAGAGCACAACCGTGACTGTAATTCAGGGATCACTTGTGCCAGTGCTGAACAGAAGAAAATGGCTCAATTATTGAAAAATACTAGGGGTACTTAAGTCTCCTTGCGTGCTGTGGATGCGAAAGCCTTGTGCACTGCTGCTGTTTCCACTGGTGCGCTTGTGGTTGGTTGTGTCTCCAACGGACACTGAAACTCTCTTGGACCTCCTGTGGACGTTTAGGACATCTGTGGCATGTCCATGGGAGTTTCAGTGCCCATTGGATATGTGGTATTCTGTGCATTTGTGGAACTTAGTTCATGTTGGCCATCAAACCACACATCATTTGGATCTCCATGGGTTAATGAATATATTGTAATGACGAAGAAGTGCCCACGCGGCAGCGGGACTGCTCTCGGCTTCCTGTTGGTGCTGTTGGAACCGCTGACTGTCGGTGAACACCGTTCCGCGCTTATTGCTTTGTGCCGTGCTGTGTTTTGTGTTCTGTGGCCGAAAAACCCATTACAATATATGCATAATTGTTTTGGTGTAAGTTGGGTTTATGGGGTTTAACATCCCCAAGCGACTTAGGCTATGAGAGACGCCATAGTGGAGGGCTCCAGAAATTTGGACCACCTGGGGTTCTTAAACGTGCAGTGACATCGCACAGTACACAGGCCTCTGGAATTTTGCCTCCATCAAAATTCAACTGCAGCGGTCGAGATCGAACCCGCATCTTTCAGATCAGCAGCCAAGCACCATAACCACTGAGCCACCACGGCAGGTATATATGCGTAATTGGTCATTCTCTACTTAACATTCATAGATGGCAGAAACTCCCCGTGCCATCTATGGCCCAGTGGCTAAGAGACACGCCACTGCACTGGCAGGTGCTGTTCCTGCCATAGCCACTCATAGGGACTGACCAACCCACGTTGCTCTTCCCAAGCAACTTCTTGCACAGGTGGCGTGACGCTCCTCCGAATTTACCCGGGCTTCCTCCCATTGAATGCAGCTTGCGAAGTGCTACTCCAAACTTACCTGAGCTTACCCGAGTTGCTTTACGGATAGAAAGTGTAGACACTTTCTGCACATGTCACGCATGCGGCAAGTAATTCTCAAGCATTAATTGCATCGATTCACTTATTCAGTTTTACTGATTAAGCTATTCAATAACATTCATTCAATCAAAAGAACAGGGGTGACTTTCCACTTTCATTAACAGTAAAACAGAACTATATTACATTTGATTAAATGCAGTACTATATGATATGAGAGGTGCCTAACAGAGAAGGTGCGCAAATTCCTACAACTCATAACAACATTACCAGATGAACCAGCCATATTTGTGAACAGAAGTACTATGAGCTGATGGTAAAACTGAATACAGTAACAACACTGACATCCCACCAGACTGGGAATTGTTTTCGAGAGCAAGTAATGACAGCGAGGGACAAGCATTTTGATAAAAGATGATGTTTCGCAGGTTTCACAGTACGAATTGCGCATGGGCAAAATACCACGAGGCCGAAAAATCATATCTCTCCGCTATTCGTTACTCTAAATATACGTTTTTCCACTCAGACCTACCCAATCTGTTAACATCCGTTAAAAAGTAACCCAAGAAAATTTTGGCAAGTATAAAACCCACATCATGCAACTGAGATAACGCTCTCAGATGAGTCAGGTGCAGTCTTCACTGAAGCCGAGTGTGCCACCATCTTCAATGCTGCATTCGCATCGGTATTTAATAACAAGACTGAAAGGCCTTTTTAAATACTACATTCCCAAATAGGTTGTGCTATGCCACCAGTCATTTTCTTGTCATCGGGTATTTCGTCCTTAATAGAAAATATGAAGCTTTCATCTTCATCCGGTATTGACAATATTAACTCCAAGCTTCTGAAAAATACCAGGGATATTTCTGCTGAATTTTTATGCTTACTTTTCTCACAGTCACTTTCATCAGGACGAATGCCAGACGACTGGAAAAGTGGTAAGGTCGTTCCAGTCTTCAAATCAGGCAAGAAAGATTCACCTCTTAATTACCAACCCATTTCTCTTACAAGCGTACCCTGCAAACTCATGGAACACGTCATTTACACAAACATCATGACCTTCCTTGACTCTAACAACTTTTTTCATCCGTCACAACACGGTTTTAGAAAAGGTCACTCATGTGAAACACAGCTCGCTATTTTTCTTCATGATTTACATGCTAATCTTGACACTAACCTGCCGACCGATGCCATCTGCCTAGATTATGCAAAAGCGTTCGGCAAGGTACCACACAAACGATTACTACTAAAACTGTCATACTTGAACTTGCCTATTGATATTTTAAAATGGATAGAAGAATTCCTCGCTAATCGCACGCAGTTTGTCACTATTAACGATCACAATTCTAACTCCATTCCTGTCACATCTGGTGTCCCTCAAGGCTCTGTACTTGGCCCACTTCTGTTTTTAATTTATATTAATGACTTGCCAGGCAACATCAATTGTAAAATTCGCATGTTCACAGATGACTGCGTCATTTACCGTTCAGTTACTACCATTAATGACCAAAATTCTCTCCAGGAGGACCTTAATCGCATTCAAGAATGGTGTGACGTTTGGTTAATGGAACTTAACCCACATAAGTGTAAACGCATGTCTTTTCACCGCCGCCATAATCTGCTTGATTTCCCATACGTACTTAGTAACGCCCCTGTACAGACTTGTCTATCATATAAGTATATAGGTGTCACCCTGTGTAACGACTTGTCCTGGAGTGCACACATCACTAATATTATCTCATCTGCTAATAGAACACTAGGTTTTTTACGACGTCATCTCTGCCATGCCTCCGATCATGTAAAATTACTAGCATACAAAACACTTGTCAGATCAAAATTAGAATATGCCTCACCTATTTGGAGCCCGCATCATGCATACCTTATCAACTCACTTGAAGCACTACAAAACAGAGCAGCCAGATTCATTCATTCTTCATATTATTACGACATCAGTGTGTCAGGGTTGAAAGATAAATCAGGGTTATCACTCCTCTCAGTTCATCGTCGCATCGCCAGCGTTTGCTTATTTTACAAATTTTACCACAGTTCACATCGCTGCGGGCCCTACATCGTCCCGCCAACCCGCATATCTCATCGCACTTGTCATCTTTTCCAAGTTTCTCGACCACGTGCCCACACGGTTACTTTTGCAGCCTCATTTTTCCCCCGTACCATTGTGGACTGGAACAACCTTCCCAGCTACATTGCAGCCATCATGTGCTCCGCGACCTTCGCTGATAATCTCCATGCTCATTTGTCATCGTGTCAACACTTGCCGCCTACGAATATTGTACCCACCCCTTATGTACTGCCCCTCACCGGGCCTTTAAGGAAAATAAATGAAATTAAATGAAATGTGACCCCAAGCGTACATTTTCAGTGGCCATTAGAACAACTCATGACAGATATGTTTAATTCTGATTGGTCAGAAAATAATCACATGTGAGCTTGGAGTGGTCACACCAGTGACTTCTTTGTTATGACATACCACTCCTACTGCTACAACTGCTAATACAACGGTGACATCATAAACTTGTCAAAGTCTACCCGAGAGAAGAAACAGGACAGGACGCACCCAAAGAGCAGCTTCTCGCACTCGCAGCCCCTGCCATCTGGCCCCTGTGCAGCAGTGTGACGGTCAGCGCAGCAGCCGTAGGGCATTGCGGTACAGGGGCAACCACCGAAACCAGGACCCCGGGCCGGTGTTTGCTGAAAGCAGTTGCCAGAAAGGCATGCAATGAGCAAAGCACACGGCCAATCACACAGGAGAGCAAAGAACGGAATGTAATCTTCTCAGACGCTCAATAGATCTCAGTTATTCACAATATAATAGACAGTTATAACCATAACAGTAACTATACTACAGAGGCTGCTATGTCTAAAATCAATTTTAAAGGAATGTCTGAACTGAATAAACGCAGACAGCAATGATCTTTACGCCGCAGAAGACCTTCCCTGCATTTTGTGCGCACTTGACTCTCACTGTCACATCCAGCAATCAGAACTGGAATACAGCACAATACAACACAAAGCCTCCATTATGCGGATATCAGAAGTGCAGGTCTCGGGATTATTTAAATGTCAGCTTCATAAAAGTGCCAGGACTTGAGTTTAGCAGTCTGCAATAGGAAATTGTGGAGAATAAATTTCCTGGCCCCCTGAAACACTGCTACACTGTACAAAAGTGAAACGACGACAGCGTCCACATCTGTGAGAGACCGATCCTGTAGGAGTGATTCTAATCCCACAAAAGCTGATATTGATGCTGCTGTTAGCTTCAGAAAATTAACATACTCCTGGGTGCAACCTTATAGTACTCTCGTGCATACTCCATGTATGGCTATCCCCCAGCTTATACTGCTAACATTAGAGGGCAGTGCAAGAAATGGCGCAGAACAAAGAGGGGACACAGAACACAGGTCAGTGCCCATCTTGTGTTCTGTGTCTCTGCTGTGTTCCATGCCATTTTTTGTGCTGCCCTCTAATGTTTCAAATATGAACCAACTAATTCAAGATGAAATTTTAGTATATTGCTAACCCTGGCCACAGAAGATTGCTGACATTACGTGGTACGGTATGTCGGATATGATGTCGCAAAGTGACATGCAGGCTGTGAGGGATGGCATAGTCGAGAGCTCCAGAATTTATGCCATCTGAGGTTGTTCAACGTATGCTTATATTGCACAGCACTCGGGGGCTTTTGCATCTTGCCTGCTTCAGAAATGCAACCACCCGGCCCAGATTTGATCCTGCGACCATGGGATCAGTAGCCAAATGCCACAGATACTTAGCCACTGCTGTGGCTTTGTGCCATTGCCGGGACTGCTGAATCATAAGACAAGTGCTCTATCCAAGAGCTTGCTCTCCCTCAAGGCCAGATGTGAGCTCACAATGAGGAGAAGCTCCTTATCTGCCCACCTGGTCAGGACAGCATCCGTATGGCATGGTCTCGCAGCCACACCCGCCCAGGTTGGGTCCCCGGGCAGGCGTGCGCTGGTCAAGGCAGCAGCCAAATTCCATGATCGAGCACGGACAACCCGCCATGTCGGGGCCTTCAGCCGGAGTATAGTCGTCGGGACAGCAGCCGTAGAGCAGCCGTGAACAGATGCACCCTTCAAAGTTGGGACCGCTGGCCGGCGTGTACCTGTCCGGGCAGCAGCCGTATAGATAGTTGTGGCAGGTGCACCCATAATACCTGGCCATGGGAGAAGTGTGCAACAGTGTTAAACCGAATTTAGCTCTCTAGTAATCACGCAGCATGAGAAGAGGTTACATTTTTCTTTATACTGAGGGACACCTGTATTTACACTTGTACAACATCTTCTACAGTGGATTACTGTTAGTTTGAACTCATTTAGTTCAATGAACTAGTTTACTTGAAATGTAGTCAGGCCTGTCTGCACTAACTGTATTAGCAATTAAAGAAGTTGCCCATATTTCAAACTTGGCATAACTTATTTTCAATCTCCTTCTAGTTCGAATTATCAAGCGTCGACTCTAGAAGTGTAGATTTTACACCTCAATGTAAAGGTTTAAGACGTGCAGCTTAAGAGCAGAGCGTACACCTTTCCTTATATCGAGATTTGTGTTTTATGCCTCAATATAAGAGTCTAACATTGCACATTACAGGCATAAGTGCACACACACCTTTTTATGCAAACGTGTCAGTCACCTTTCAATCTGCGAGCTGCACATCACTTCTCATGTGTAGAATTACATGTAAAGTTTTTTCTCTGCTTTACATGTTTATAATGCCTCTCATTACATTGTGCATCTTTTCACATTTATACCACTTGTAGTGCCGAATGTTTCGGCTGAATATGTGTATTTTTCTTAATGTTTCATAGACATATTGAAGAAAGCTTTCTTCAGTAGTTTCTATGAATTCTTTTGTTACAACCAATGCATCCCACCGTGTGTGCTTTTCTTTTTCAGTTTTACTGTCCTACTATACAGTGTATGACCCAACCCATGAGGTAGATTACAAATGAATAAACAAGCAGAGAAAATGAAAGCACACCAGAGTAGAACACAGGCCATAGATCAAAATTGACAGGAGAGACGACTCTGCTGAGAAGCACACTTGACTAGTGCTCATCATGTTGTAGCTTCACTACATATTTTATAGACGTCCTCGCAACTTTAGCAGTGGTAGTGTTCCGGCTGGACAGGAACATGGCTAGCAAGGCAACAGTGCTCAAGCAGGTCGAATGATTAAAATCACTATGCTGTTGAGTATGTTTCACTTGTTGCTGAGGTAGGCATTTCCTACGGAAAAGACAGGTAATGCATCGATTCAAACTGCGAAGAGGGTGGTGAAAAGGAAAAGTGCACACAAATCGACATTGGTGAGAGGAGATGAGCATAGAAGTGAAGCACAGGAAAACACGGAGTGTGCGACATCAAGGACGCATTATTAGCATGTGTCGAATGCACTGAAGCCTGCCTAAGTCAATGCATTAGCCTATCTTACTGCATGACACAGACACAGATTCCACCCTACCTGGGGCCACGTGCTACAGCGATTCCATCAGGACAGCAGCCATGTGGTGTTGTGTGGCAGCTGCAGCCAGCACGGTCCGGTCCCCGAGCCTCCGTCTTGTTGTCGTGGCAACAGCCAAACTCGGCATGGAAGCAACATCCTTCACCATCAGGGCCGAGGGCGAATGAAGTGTTGTCAGCACAGCAACCATATAGAGATTCGCTGCAGTTGTCACAGCCCTCAAAGCCAATGCCCGAGGCCGGAGCCAATCCATTTGGGCAGCAGCCAAACGGAGTGCTCTCACATGCCACTGCGCAGCCAGCAAAGTTCTCGCCCTCTGCGGCCTCCAGTCCATCGGGACAGCAGCCAAACGTGGTGTTAGTGCAGTTGGCCTCATATCTGTAATTGAGCAAGTTAAAAAAAGCTTGAGAAATTCTTACAGGCCTAAAAACTGTTTATGAATGGCGTAAGCTTCTGATTACATGGACGCGGAAAGGGTGCAGGCTATTAACCATGATGACTTTCGCAGGTAAAAACCTCACATGATGATTGCTTTGGGGTTCCTACAAGTCCCTTCTGCACAGGTTCTAAAATTTCGGGCATTACTAACAGCCTAAAGCCTAAAAGTATGGCGCTTACTGTTCCTTCACTGTGAATTCAAGACCCTGTCTCGCAGTAACAGCGCAAAAAACATAGACAGGACACATAGAATAAGAAGACACCGCCAGCGTTCGTGGTGTCTTCTTATTCTATGTGTCCTGTCTGTGTTTTTTGCGCTGTTACTTCGAGATGGATCACCAACAAGCCCAAGCTGCAGTTCAAGACCCTGACTGTCAGTGGAATATGGTTGCAAGTTTATTCCACATCACCTACAGCAGAGGTTCAGGGTCTAGAAGTGAAAAATTAAGCTTTTTAGAGAGCCATTGCCATTATGTCACACCTAGAGCAAAGCCCATCAGCCAGTAAACATTTTACATTGCACCATAAAAACTCACAAAATATCAAGCTCTTTTGTTTTTAAACTATTTGTAAAACCTCACGCATCTAGCGCCTTGCTGAAGCTGCTGGTATCATCATTGACTCATGTACCACTCTGCAGTGCTCTATGAGCAAAAGAATCTGACCATTGGGCAGCTAGCCTCATAAGTAACTCTGCAAATGGTCGAACTAGCCCCACAATGCATATTACTTAAATATCCACAAGGAATGTCACCGACTTGCATACCCTTCACAGCCTTCAAAGTTCGGGCCCAATGCAGCCGTGATGCCATCAGGACAGCATCCAAAGGTCGCGTTGGTACAGTTGACACAGCCTTCAAAGTCAGGACCCTCTGCAGGCGATTTCTTGTCGGGACAGCAGCCAAAGAGATAGAGCTCGCAAGTGCATCCCTCGAAGCTGGGTGCACAAGCAAATGAATGCCATCCGTGAATGCCCTCCAACTCCAGTTCATTCGCCATGTTAGATATTGACTCAAAAAGCAGAATAGCGAGAATAAGCTGGGCTCGCTCATGTCCTTCTCAGATGCTGCCTCAAAATTCAGGTTATGCAGGCCGTTAAGTTTCAAGCATGTAAGCGAAGAAGCGTGAATGATTGTCTACGCTCCTCTACAGAACATCGGTAGCAATGACAAAGGCGTCTTTGGAAAATGGGGCGTAACATGGGCTTCTCATTGACTAAGCTTTTTTTGCTGAAGGCTTGCCAGGCACCATTCAGACTTCTCAGGGTGTCGTGCTCTGCGGCAGATTTGAGACTCTGCAGCGCAGGTATGTGATCTCCTTGCCTCTTAGCCCGTCCCTTTCTTTTTCTTTTACATGTCCTCTTCTTCCCCGAGTGTAGGGCAGTCAAATGGACCACTCTTCTATTCAACCTTCTTTCTTTCCTTCCCTCTTCCCCTCTATCTTACTTGATTTTTGAAACACAAATATCCAATGCTAAACCCTTCCAACACTCTTCCAAAGTGTTAGCAATTTTAAAAATGAAATTTAACATACTTTCAATTTCAGCAAGATATACACATTTGGACCTCATAAATGTCAAGGAAGAACCACAAGAACAGTTTCTTCAAGCTTTGCCACTCTGCCATTAATTTCAGATTATTTGATGCAAAATAATTCAATCTTGTTCCACACATTGTTTTACATTTCCAGAGTTAACATGGACTCCCGACGTTCTCTAACAAAGCTCACAGCTAGAAACAACAGCCCATGAAGTGAAAACAGCTCATAAGGCACCCTCAACACACTTCGTTGACGTATAGATCTTGAAACGAAAACGTAAAAATGTTAAAAATGTTAAGAAACGGACACTGTCACGCTATATGTCTGCTCTGTTGGTTGTCTTGTCTCTTCAAGGTGGCTTTTAAAGATATAAGACCATGAACCAATTAGCACAAAACTAGGACCTATCCAAACTATAATCTTCATCTCAGTCGAGCCCATTCATACGTACTCAGGACCCACGGCAATGGTGACGTTGTCTAGGCAGCATCCATATTTTGCGCCATTGCACAGGCATCCATCCTTAGTGACTGCTGTGATGTTGTCACGGCAACAGCCCAATTCGCTCACCATGCAGCAACCCTCCCCACTGGGTCCTAGCGAGAGGGTCGTGTTATCTTCACAGCATCCGTACAGTGAGTCCGTGCAGTTTCCACATCCTTCCAAATTGGGTCCCTCAGCCGCTGTGATCTTGTCTGGACAGCAGCCGTACTTCGTGGCCTCACAACCCTCAACGCATCCTTCAAACGCCCCTCCAGCAGCAGCAGTCATGCCATCAGGGCAACACCCAAACGTGGAGTTGGTGCAGTTGCTGCAGCCTTCGAAGCCCGCACCGCTTGCCGACGTCTTGCCATCGGGGCAACATCCATAGAGGGTGTTATCGCAGTCTCCCCGAGGACTCATTTCATCTGGAAAACATGCAAACCTAGGCTTAAAACTGCGGCAATCTTCGAGATGAGCCTTAGTTACGGCACTGAAGGAAAGTATGACAAGTTAGCAGCTTTAAATAAAGAACGGCGCACAAAAAGCTCAAGATTATATATACATATATAAAAGAAGGGGGCGAAGATCGAATGGATGCTATAGACTTGGTACATATATATATATATATATATATATATATATATATATATATACATATATATATATATAAGATCGAATGGATCCAATAGACTTGGTATATATATATATATATATATATATATATATATATATATGTGTGTGTGTGTGTGTGTGTGTGTGTGTGTGTGTGCGTCAAAAGTGATTTCCTGGCAGTTTCATGATTAATATCAAATAGTCACCAGAAACCGAAAAACATATCAGGATTTAATACACGACGTTTCGGCTAGAGGACCAACCTTTTTTGAGTGAGCCTTTCTCCCACTCGAAATAGACTGGCCCTCCAGCCAAAATGTCCCGAATTAAATCATGTTATGTTTTTCAATTTATGGGCACTTTACCTGATATATATATATATATATATATATATATATATATATATATATATATATATATATATATATATATATATATTGTACGGATAAAGAAGAGGCGTCCGGTGACTGAAAAGACGAAGACGAGGTGCCAGTGCTCTCGCGAGTTTTGCCAGCGCTACGCTTGTGTGTGCTTCGCCGACCTGATCCCGGTCTGTTGCCGTCGCCATTCGTGTTGCCCCAGTACCTCGTAATGAACCCCCCGTTACATTTGGTGGAGGAGCCGAGGTAAGATGCCCCCGATGCGCAAGATATATTTTATCGCCGCAACTACAGCTCCGAAGGCCTCAAGCTGCTGGTCGTTATTCCCCGCCACTTGCGCTCGGACACATGCGCATATTTAATAATAATAATAATGATAATGCCTTTATTTTTCATCACAAGGATGAGGGAGGCAGAGAGAAAAAGCTAGGGGTGTAGCTTGACGAGCTCTCGCCTCCCCAAAAATGCTGCCCCCCCCCCCCCCCAGCGATCACGCGGGCGTTTTCAACACCTATACCCCGTATATGACTGCGCTACTACTGGCGCGGAATGTACGTCCTCATCATGAAGTACGTGCGCTCATGCATTCCCTGCCAACGTCGCAAGACACCTCCCCATCATTCTGCTGAAGAGCGGCAGCCGTTATCATGCGCCCTCCACGCGCATTCGACAGCGTTGGCATTGATTTATACATTCCGCTTCCATACACTGCAGCCGGCAACCGTTCGGCTATTGTGGCGGTGAATCATCTCACGCGATATGTCGAAACTGCTGCCCTTCCGGCTGCCACAGCGACGGACGTCACCTCCTTCATTTTTCACCGATTCATCCTTTGTCACGGTCCACTTCGTGAACTGCTCAGTGAACGAGGCCACGTGTTCTTATCTGACGTGGTAAAAGCGCTTCTCAAAGAGACACGATTCACCGAACCACCACCGCCTATCGTCCGCAGACAAATGGCCTCGGTGAACGATTTAACCGCACCCTCGGAGACATGCTGTCCAAGTACATCGATCGCTTCTGACCACACGAATTGGGATCTCATCCTTTCGTACGTCACTTATGCGTACAATACAACTACGCAGTCCACCACCGGCTTCTCTCGTTTCCTCCTACTTATTTATGGCCGTCAACCCTCTGCTACTATCGACACACTTCTCCCTTACCACCCTGATGAATCCGAATATCGGCCAGTTTCCGAAGCCGCGCAACACTCCGAAGCCTGCCGCCAAATCGGCCGCTCACTCACGACTGACAGCCAGTATCGCCAGTGCTCCCATCTCGACCAAGACCAAACCTCACCGAACTACTCTTCTGGCGCCCTTATGTGGCTCTGGATCCCTTCGGGAACTCCCGGTCTCTCCTCAAAATTTCTAGCCAAGTACCATGGTCGCTACCGTGTACTGGAGCGCACCTCTCCGGTTAATTATGTCGTGGAGCTCCTCATGCTGTCTCCTGATCTCCGCCGCCGCGGACGGGAGACCGTTCATGCCCAGCGTATCAAGCCATACTACGACGTTTCGATCCGAAGACCGTTCTTCTTCAGGAGTGATTAGTGATTTTACTTGGCTAATGCATCCCCTATTAGTGGGCACAGAACAGGTGAGAAATACAAAGCACATAGCAGAGAAATACACATAAAACAAATATATATATATATATATATATATATATATATATATATATATATATATATATATATATATATATATATATATATATAAGTTGGGGAAGTCACATGGAAAAACTGAACAGATTTATTCAACGTTTCAACCAGGGACTGGTGTTTTTCAAGAATGATTATACAGTGCGCGGACGCATCTTCTTATAGCACTGAACATGGCACACAGGGGGCTTGAACAAGAAAAATATCAGCAAAGGCGCTGCTTGAAAGAGGTGAAAGAGGGAGGCGCGCTTGAAAGGGCACGCGACTAGGGGAAAAAGCGTGGGTGCGGTTAACAAAAGAAGGAAAGTGCCTGCCAATTGTGTGTCAGTATGGCTTCTAGCCGCGTCTGTGTGGCCCCGAAAACCAGATGAGGTTCGCATATGGTGACCACATAGAAAGGTTCATCGTTTGCAGGAGTGAAAAAAAGGATAAAATAATAAATAAATGCAGAAAATGGCACTGCGATGGCCAAAAGAAACAAAAATTAAACACACACACACACGCAGAGGTGACATGAATGCACAGAATACACACAAAATTGTGTCACTGTTGTAGCATTTTTAGGAGGGGATATGTGGGGAAATGTATATAAGCCCAAAAATGAAGTTAGATATCCGCAGAGTGTTAGAAAGTGTACCATATATATATATATATATATACCGAGCGTCAAAGCTAACTTGGACAAAGATTTATAAAAGAACTAAGCGTTATTCAGAACTGAAATAGCGTGGATGTTGTTAGGGTTTATCTGAAGTTAAAGTACCATTTTTTCGCTGCTCCTATTTGATTACTTAGTCAAGATAAATAAATTAACTTTTTAAATATAGCTTGAAACGCTCAGGTGTCAATAGGAAAGTTGTGGACCTCCACAAATATTGTCCAACCCATGCACTTTGAACGAGGTAGACTCAGCGTGGCCGTTTTTATTCGAGAAAAACGAAAGCCCGCGAAGTTTAAAAAATACCACGTGACAGCGCGCTCCGTGCGCCCGAATTCGCAGCGAATACAGCGCTCTCATCTGTGCTTTGTAAAAAGCATCACTCGCTTCGCGCCTTTCGTGCTGCCGAAGACAGAGCTTCACATTGAGCTTGGTTCCAAGATAAGCGCCAATGGGCACGGGCGGCAGTTGAAAGAAACCGCCGCTCCCGTTTCTGCGGCGATAATTGCGCTTTCACGTTAGCAGAATGCATGCGGAAGAACGATGACAATCTCATGAGTTCGAGTTTGGGGGCAAGATCCCAACAAGCAAAAATGCGTATAACAAGATTGATAACGTCGTGTGAACCACGAGGAAAAACAGAAGCCACGCTTTCTATCAACTGCCGCCCGAACTCACTGTCGCTTATCTCAGAACCAAGCACAACGCGAAGCCCTGTCTTGGGCAGCACGAAAGGCGCAAAGCGAGTGATGCTTTTTTACAAAGCACGGATGAGAGCGCTGTAACCGCGACGCATTCGGGCGCATGGAGCGCCCTGTCTCGTGGTATTTTTTAAACTTCGCGGGCTTTCGTTTTTTCCGAATATAATCGGCCACGCTAAGTCGATCTCGTTGGAAGTTCCTGTATCATCGTGGTGGAGCAGCGCGAAGGACGGGACACAAGAAACAAGGAAGGACGTACACAGGACGTACTTGCTCTTCGGAAGTTCCTGGTTTGGTCAAAATTTGTGGAGCTCCACAACTTTTATATTGATGCCTGAACGTTTCAAGCTGTATTTAAAACTTGATTTATTCATCTGGACTAATTATTCAAATAGGCGGAGCGAAAAAAATGGTACTGTAACTTTTTTTGTTTTTGTTTGTTTATTGTTTCCCGGATTCTCTCCGTGTAGGGGGCGGAGGTAAAGGCAAAATGCCTGACAGAGCCTCTGCGCCCCCACAGTTCAAGGCAGCATGACGTGTCATTTACACACATATTTGCTAAACATATTTTTAGCACACAACAGAAAGCAAAAAAAATTAAATTGTTCAGATCACATGTCTTCAAATCATTAGTTTTTCTTGAACATGGTATATCTTAAAAAGGCAGAGAAGACATATGCAATAGGTATTATGTAATAACAAAATTGGCTTACATCAGAAGCCAATCAAAGAAAAGAAAAACCACAATTCATTGGTCCGAAAAATAAATCGCATATGCAGCAAATAGATCAGTACATAGAAGCATTTCAGAAAAAAAAAACAAGGTTTAGACTGATGTGTAGGGTACATGCTGAAACAATGGCAAATATATTTTACAACCGAAGAGAGAAATAACATAACATAATATAACATAAATAATAGAAATAACATAACATAATGCAACGTAGCTGAGGTTACATGTGTTATCAGGGATGAGCGCAAGTTAACAAAAAGAGAATGCAATGTCACTGCCCACTAATAGCTTTTTACAGTTCTTTTTGAAGTTGTGGAAGGATTGTGTGTATTGTACATTAAAGTGATCACTGCTTAATATGTTAATTGTTTGATAATTCAATGTTTGCCTTCCGTAATTAGTTCTTGTGGCGGGCTTGAGATGGTGTGGTCTACGTATTGGGTATGAAGTGCAACTGTCTACAGGTATTGTGTGCAGCCTATTTCTATAAATCCACTGAAGTAGTTTGAAATAATAAACTTTATCTGCTTTAAGCATGCTGTGTTTAATGAAGAGCGGTTTTGTTTGGAGTCCTCGTTTGTCACCAATATAGTTTTCACACATTCTCAATATTTTCTTTTGTATCATGATAAAAAGATAAACCCTAATAACATCCACGCAATTTCAGTTCTCAAGAACGCTTAGTTTTTTTATAAATCTTGGTCCAAGTTAGCTGGAACACCCAGTGTGTGTGTGTGTGTGTGTGTGTGTGTGCGTATGTATATATATATATATATATATATATATATATATATATATATATATATATATATATATATATATATATATCATAGAGTTAATATAATCAACTCTAGAGGGAAAGCTGGCCATTGAGCCCATGCATACCAGTGGGCAACGCATGAACGCCGCCATGATCCAGCGGTTTGTGTATGTTGCCAGCTGTTTAGACACTCTCTTAATCTGGACAAAGAACGGAGTTGGAACCTGGCAACGTAGACCGTGGGAAGATGGCGGTATGCAGAGTAGCTATCGACTACTCTAAACTGCTGTAAACAACGGGAAAATCGCCGCGTTTAGACCATTTCCAATTTATGCAGTGTCGCATACCGACTGCAGTTTCATGTAGGTGGCTTGTGTAAACTGAATTGTTATTTGAAGGCAAGTACCGCGATTGTGACGCGCTTGGAGTGTATTTCGTCCGTAGAGCGCGCGGGATTTTGCATGTCCTCTGTTGCCGAGTGCAAATACACGTCGGAAATTCGCTTTGGCCCCAAAAGGACGAACACAATTCGCAAAGGAAACGTATGCCCAAGGTAAATGGAGCAACTGCTCTGCCTGATTTCTTTTGAATGTTCAGCGTTTTGTTATATTAAATGTCGAAGGTTTGTTAAACTACCGCGGGCCTCTCGCATTTCTTTTTATCCTTCGCCTTCGCCGAGCAAGACTGCGCCGTGTCTTTACTTGCGCGGGACTATCTCATAATGGGTTTTTTTCGTACACAGCAACGCCCAGAGCTTCATCACAAACGACTGAAACAAGGTGGAGGCAGAAATATATGAAACAGCATGTACCGCTCGAGAAACTTTCGTTCGATGTGTAGCATTGTGCACACTAAGTTGTGGGTGCTTGGTTGGTTGTTGTGGTGCTTTTGTGTTTTGTGCTTTTGCTTGTAATGTATGACACTACTTTTTTGCTGAGATTTTTTTTATTCCTCTGTTTGGTTTAAAAACCTATTTATGAGAAGCTAGTGCCGCTGGTGCTTTATACGCACGGGATACAAAAGTGTCCTGCGATTACATGTATGCTGTCTTGTTTTCATGCCGATTTCCTGTCACTGGCTCTGTTCGGAGCGATAATGAGCTGTGTCACATGCTTGAGCTGAGGATCATTAGTGTGCCTCTTTTCTGTCTAATAAACAGTTGGTAGAGTGGGTATGTGTTGTCCTTCTTCTTCTGCCGTTGTCTTTGCGGGGCCGTTCATTTCAACAGTGTTACCTTTAATTACCGCATGCATTAGGGCTGAAAAACGTAATAAAAATGCATTTAAGCAAGAACACCTACATCCTTTATAAGTAGCACCAATGTGTACTCTGTCAAGCAGATTGAGGCAATGGCGTCAAGAAAGCCGAATGCTGTGAAAAAATAAACGGCAGCAAGGTTGATTCGCTTCGTGTCATCGGCCTTTAAAGAGAAATTCCGAGAACAGGAGATTTTCGTTCACACCCTTTGCAGTACACAGTTGTCGCGAACTGTGCATATGTACCACTTCCCACGTTTACTCACAAAATCATGCGAAATGTCCGATTCTTTTGGAGCTTTTGACATGCATCAACGCACGAAGGTGGCATCGCGGTGCACGAGAGCGCGAGCGACTCCTTGTCGTATGCAGCTCCTTGAATTAAGTGCCTTGATCCCATAGTTTAAGCAACTTGAAATCAGATTCGAAAGCAGAAGTTTAAAACCGAAACTCCGAGAGCGTTTTCTCAGTTTACTCGTGAACATGTTCAGAATCACCCAATATTAAAAGAAATGACCACAATCAGTATGCTAAAGATTACAAAACGTATTTAAAACATAGAAAATACGCGTATGAGTGACATAAAATTATTTTGTCTGCCGCAGTTTTCCGAATTCAAGTTCAAACTTCACCCATCCTTGACTTCGCGAGAAAAAACTGTGCCCACATTAACGTGCTGTAAGATGGCGTCCAAGATGGCGACTTACATGCGTGGACCGCTTTGCTGGCTCAGCTTTACCCCCTGATATATATATATATATATATATATATATATATATATATATATATATATATATATATATATATATATATATATATATATATATATATATATATATATATATATTGTAGCATGATTTCTGAAGCGTCGTCGGCAAACCATGTCATGACCACGTGATCGCAACGTCACCTCACCGGTGGGCTATAAAAGGAGCTGCCTGAATAAATCGTTCCTTCTTGTGTCATTCCTGCGTGATGCTATATAACAGTGGCGACGAGATAGCGCGCCGGCGCTAGGCGAACTTACGTGCGCAAGAATGAGTGCTGGGCGGCCACCGGAATTCACGGATGCAGAAGGTACGTGGCCTACGTATCGTGTTCGGCTGGAGGCTTACTTTGAAGCCCATAGCATCGCAGAACCAACGAAGAAGCGAGCGATGCTGATAGCTTCGCTCACTGAAAGTGCGGTGCGAGTGGTGCAGGGGCGGTGTCATCCAAAACAAGTGAATGAGCTGAGTTACGAAGAAGTCGTCCAGCATTTGGAAGACCACTACGCTCCGCAAGTTAACGAGATCGCTGCAAGTTACGCTTTCTTCAGGCGCTCGCAAAAAGACGGGGAATCTGCCCAGGACTTCATTGCGGAAATTAGGCGGCTAGCGGAGAAGTGCAACTTCGGAACGTCACTGGAGCGCATGTTACGGGACAGAATTGTGTGCGGTGTGCAAGATGAAGACGTCCGGCGACATTTACTGACTCAACGGAAGCTTACACTAGAAGAGGCGGAAGACTTTGTTGTCTCGGCACAGAAAGCCTCCCAGAACGCCAAAAGCATGCACTCTTCAGAGCCAGGAGAAGTACATTTTGCCCGTCAAAAGAGCCGTTCATCGAAGCCGCGCCCAAGGCTGGAGAAGTGCGATACATGAGGCAGGTGTGGTGGCGAGTCGCACACCGAGGGGGCATGCAAACACCTTCACGCGGTGTGCTACCGGTGCGGCAAACGAGGACATCTGCGCCGAATGTGCCAGTCCAGCACAAGTTTCCTTCGTCACGCATCGCACCCGGGAGGCCAACGACGCCAGCACAGGCCGGTGCGATGCCACCAGCACAGATACCTTTGGCGTGGCCAGCAACCGGGGAAAGATGGAGCAGACTACACGCAGATTTCGCAGGCCCAATGGACGGACATATGGTATTGGTCGTCGTAGACTCTGAAACAAAATGGATAGAAGCAATTCCAATGAAAATTGCCACATCACAAACAACGGTGGACGCACTACGGTCAATATTTGCACGCTTCGGCCTTCCAAAAACCTTCGTTTCAGATAACGGTCCACAATTTGTGGGCGCCGTTTTTCGCGAGTTCCTGGCACGAAACAACGTAAATCAACTCACAACAGCCTCTTATCATCCACAATCGAATGGTTTAGCAGAAAGAGCTGTGCGTACGCTCAAGGAAGGGCTAAAGAAAAACCCTGGAAAAGACCTGGAAATGCGTATAGCTCGGTTTTTGTTACGATATCGCCGAACGCCTGTTAAGGATGGCAAGTCGCCCGCGGAACACTTATTCGGCTACCAGATAAGAACAAAGATGGACTGCATCACGCCCGGTGAGAAATCGGCAGAAAGCCAGCCAAGAGTAGGTGCGACTAAATTGGATGTGGGAGAACCGGTCTGGATGCGCAATTTCGGAGCAGGTCGCAGGTGGATTCCAGGAGTAGTGCATGTTCAACAGGGCTCCAGGATGGTCTCCGTTGACTCGGAGCAAGGTCTTCAGCGGCGGCACTTGGACCAACTGAGACGTCGGACTGAATCAGAAGACAGAGCCCCTGGAGAAGTTGGCAAGCGGGAACCTGCGGACGACGCTCCCACCACGTCGCAGGATAGCCCAGAAGCATCCGGGACGGAAACTGGCCCGCCTGGTTTGCGAAGATCAACCAGACAGCGACGGCCACCTGTACGCTTTCTCTTTAAGGGGGAGAGCTGATGCGTCGTCGGCAAACCTTGTCATGACCACGTGATCACAACGTCACCTCACCGGCGGGCTATAAAAAGAGCTGCCTGAATAAATCGTTCCTTCTTGTTGTGTCATTCCTGTGTGATGCTATATAACAATTTCCGGGGAAATAGCCTACGGGCAGCTAGCCAAAAGGGCGGTCCGAGCTTCGGTCATGAACCCAACCAACGAACTCCGTGCGCTGGCGGTGCTGCTGCCGCCGCTGCTCATCATCCTCTTTACAATAACCCCCGGCTGAAGGCGAAGCCATCCTGGCGAGTCACGGAGACAACAATACACATGGCTCATAGTACGGCTTTAGGCGTGACGCATGAGCAGTCTCGCGGCTACGTCGGCGTTGATCTGTGGCGGGTGACACGGGGTCGACAATCTAGTTGACCGCGGAAATGCTCTCTACGACGTGGTAAGGTCCGTGGTACTTCGGGAGAAGTTTGGAGTAAAGACCGGTTGTGGTAGACGGCACGCGAAGCCAGACGAGAGAGCCGGGTAGAAAACTGTGAGCCGAGTGGGCGGTGTCGAAGCGAAATTTTTGACGCCCCTCCTTCCCGGACGTTAAGGACCGAGCGAGCTGACGGCACTCCTCGGCATGCTTGGCAGCCTCTGAAACGGTGGACACTCAGATCTCTCGTCAGGCTGGTAAGGAAGTACAGTATCAAACGGTGAGGAAAGTTCTCGCCCGTAAAGAAGAAAAAAATTGCTGGGGCTTAGCTTTGGTTAAGCCTGGATAATTGCGAAAGCAATATGGTGTAACTTGTAGCATCTTCGATATCCATAGCCTCCAACAGGTTAAACGGTAACACAACACAAGAATCCTGACTCGCGTCCGAAGTCTTCCATAGCTATACCGAAGTACCGGCAAGCAGGCGCAACTTTTCTCTACACCCGATAGCGCCTGAATGTCTGTGGATGACGTCATACCATACGCTGCAACACACATCCGCCACCGCAGCAAGGCTTGCAAGCTCTTGCAACTTGTATGACGTATATCGCTTGCCGCCCCTCGCAGGTGGTCGACTGGCCGCGAAGTTGTAGCTGCGGCGCGTTGAAGATCCGACTTGGTGCCTCATCTCTCGCTCTGATATGACGTCAGTAGTCACATGACCGACTGCCAACTTTCGTTCGGCCGCGAAGTCTAGCTGCGGAGCGCTGAAGAGCCGACTTCGTGCCCCATCTCTCGCTCTGGTATGACGTCAGTAGTCACATGACCGACCATGAAGGGTATCTGCGGTACCACGAAGAGGCTACCCCTGGAGTAGTATTGCTTTCGCAATAAAACTGCGAGAAGCCGGAGGTCATCTGCGGGGCGGTTTTGTAGGCGTACGTGATGACCGGCAGGATCCTGTACCAGTCGCAATGGTCGGAAGACACGTACATCGACAGCATATCGCCCAAGGTGCGGTTGAACCTTTCCGTAAAACCGCTAGTCTGAGGATGGTAGGTCGTGGCAGTATGGTGAGGGATCTTACATTGTTCGAGAGGGGACTCCGCGACCTCGGGCAGAAAGACGCGCCCACGGTCACTCAGCAGTTCCCGGAGCTCTCCATGGCGAGGAATGAAGTGATGCAAGGTGAAAGAGGCAACGTGTGGTGCCGTAGCAGCAGGAAGAGCCGCGGTTTCGGCGTAACGCGTGAGGTGGTCGACGGCTACAATAACCCAGCGGTTTCCAGCAGCAGTGTAAGGAAGGGGGCCGCAGAGGTCAATCCCAACTCGGTCAAAAGGACGGGAATGGCAAGGGAGAGGCTCCATCAGGCCTACTGAGTGGTGAGGAGCGGGCTTGCGACGTTGATCCCTAGTCCCTAGGCAACTGTTTGGTCTAAGACCCTTTTCCCAAGCATTTCACCCTAGAAGAGCCGAGCACCAGGCCAGGGGAAATCTTGTACCCATTAAAGAAACCGGTGGGTACCCGGCGGCACTGGGGATCGAACCCAGCACCTCCCGAATGCGAGGCGGATGCTCTACCACAAGGCACGAGCGGACATACTTGCGGACGTAGATGAACATACCGCGCCAATAATAGCGGAGACGAAGTCGTGTATATGTTTTAAAGGCACCGTCATGAGCAGACTGCCGGTCATTGTGAAACAGGACGCAGAATGTCGGCCGTAAATGGGCAGGGACGACAAGCAACCACTTCCGGCCGGTAGCGACGTAGTTGCGCCGGTACAAGAGACCATCACGAATGGTGAAGTGAGCAGCCTGGCGGCGTAGGGCACGCGGCACGGGTGCCACCGAGGAAATGGAGAGAGAACATACAAGCGAAGATATCCAGGGGTCCTTTTATTGCTCGCTGCCCATGGTATCGGTTGGAAAAGACAGCGGAGTGCAACCGACTGGTGAGTGGGACGCAGCGTCAGACGGCAGTGGAGAGCGGGACAAAACGTCGGCGTCATTGTGTTTTCGGCCGGAGCGATAAATGACACGGATATTGTATTCCTGTAGGCGTAGGGCCCAGGGAATGAGGCGGCCTGTAGGGCCTTTTAAGGAGGCCAGCTAACACAGGGAATGATGGTCCCTGACGATGTCCAAAGGGTGGCTGTAAACGTTAGGGTGAAACTTTCGGATAGCCTAAACAATCGCCAAGCATTCTTTCTCGGTGACTCAGTACTTAGATTCCGGTTTTGTCAGTACACGGCTCGCGTTAGCAACGACATACTCGGGAAATTATGGTTTACACTGCGTAAGGCCTAAGCCACTGGCATTTGTGCGAATTTCGGTGGGAGCAGGGGGGTCGAAGTGTCGTAAAATGGGAGGCGCTATGAGCAGCCAGTATAAGGTGATGAAGGCGTCTTCGCAGTCAGGTGACCAACCGGACAGGTCGCTGGGGCCCCGAAGAAAGGTCGTAAGTGTAGCGATGATGGAGGCAAAATTTGGGACGAAACGTCGGAAGAAAGAACACAGGCAGAGAAAACTGTGAAGTTCCTTCCGAGTCGATGGCTTGGGGAACTCAGCGACGGCACGACATTTGGCTGGCTCAAGAAGCACGCCGTCCTTAGAGACGACGTGACCTAAAATTGCCAGTTGGCGGGTGCCAAAGTGACACTTTTTGAGATTAAGTTGGAGCCCTTCGGAAGTTAAACATGTCAACACGTGCTCCAAGCGGTGAAGGTACGTCTCAAAATCAGATGCGAAGACGACAATGTCGTCTAAGTAGCACAGGCATGTTGTCCACTCCAGGCCGTGTAATACTGAGTCCATCATAACCTCGAAAGTCGCTGGGGCATTACGGAGACCGAAAGGCTTGACGATAAATTCGTAGCGGCCATCTGGGGTAACAAAAGCCGTGTTGGCATGGTCAGCCTCCTCCACAGGGACCTACCAATAGCCTGATCGCAGGTCTAAAGATGAAAAGAATTCTGTGCTCTGGAGGCTGTCAAGGGCGTAGTTGATTCGTGGCAGCGGGTACACGTCTTTGCGGGTCACCTTACTAAAGCCATAATTCATAAACGTGCCGTCTAATACGCAGTTCTTACCTCGGGAGCGGCGACAACTAGTTTTCCTGGCGCATAGGGGAATGAGGACGCAGTGGCGAAACAGAGCGCGGCACCGCGTCAATGGCGAACAGCGGCTAGAATACGGGAGGCGATCGGAGGCATCAAGCTGGTCGGCAGAAGATGGACGTAGCGGAGGCTGTGGTTCCGCGTACACATAGGTTCTGGGGTCATCCACGAGTTGTAGCACACGGCGACGGCAGAGACGCGCAAAGTGACCAGCGACACCACATGCATAACAAATGGGAAGGTTGTCATGGGTGCACCAAGGGTTAATACGAGAAGGAGGTGGCTGGGTTGGGAAAAAGGGAGGCGGCGGCGTCGGAGGATAGAGCATGCGCAAAACATATCAAGCATTAAAGTTGGAGGATCATTTTATTTCACTTTGAGAGCTTCTCCGACTTTCTACCATATATCAATAGCATTCTTGAATAAAATTCTCCATGAAAAAAGCAATAACAAAAAGTGCAAATTTTAATATGAAAAAACATCCCAGTTGGCAAGGAGACATTCTCTTTTCCTAGTGATTTGTATCAGTGATTCATGTACATTTTATCACTCAGATTACATATGTCCATCAGTGCACAGACTCGACGAAACAGGCGCACGATGAGACAAAAGAATTTTTCTGATGTGATCATGACCATAACCATATTGGCGCTATTCCGCTGCTCTGAAGCCAGGATTGAAATGGCACTTTTGAAGTAAACAAAAAATGATAAATAAGTCATTTATTTTTGGACCAGTCAAGAACTTCACGGTTTTGCCACAACCATTAAAGTTTAAGTTTCTCTAGCACAGGCAAACACTGCAAAACTTGGCTGTCTCTTCCCAGTCTTTCCAGAGCCAACAAGTTGTTTGAAACTTTCTACACTTTCAACGTTTTTCCCAGTAAGTGGACGCATTTACAATGAGCACTGAAACTTCCTTGAAAATCTTGCAAACGTCCAGGACATCCAGCGGATATCCTTGGGAGTTTCAAAATGAATCCGCTGTGTCTGTTCATTCTTGACTGGAATCCTTGTTTTTTTTTTTGGTGCACTCACCTCCGGGAGAGAGGCAGGATCGCTCACAGTCACCCCTCGACTCGAACCTGTTGGCGTTGCCCTCACAGCCTCCATAGTAGAACTGCTCACAACGACCAGCAGCCATGTTGTAGTACCAGTGCACGATGACGAACCAACACGGACCCTCCTGCTTGGGCAGGGCACAAATGTCTCGGGACACTGGGACGGGAAACGAAAGGGAGGGAGAAAAGGCACCGTCTTCCAACGCGATCATCCATTTCACACGTTGCCGAGCTTGCCACCAACGCTATAACTCTGTTTGATTGGTTGGTTTGGTTGGTTTATGGGGTTTAACATCCCAAAGCGACTAAGGCTATGAGAGACGCCGTAGTGAAGGGCTCCGGAAATGTCGACCTCCTGGGGTTCTTTAACGTGCACTGACATCGCATAGTACACGGGCCTCTAGAATTTCTCCTGCTATAACTCTGTTTGTCTACATAACTGCACAGACCTCAGACCTGAAGTCCGTCTGAGGTGCGGGCTCCCGATTTACATTAATTTTTTTCTCTAATCGCATTTCTCCCCAAAAAATAATAAACAAGAGCAAGGGCCAAAGCTGTCGATAAAAAAGCAAAAGGCAGTTCGACTCCCACACGGAAGCCGTGTTCACCCAACAAAGCTTCCATGTGATGAACAAAGCTCCCATGGGGAAGCTGGAATGTCATTTAATTTTCAGCCCCAACATTTCATCACTGTTCCTATTCCCCTTGCTACTGTCATCAATCCCCTACCTGGCCAGAGAAGATGCTGTAAAACCTTCAATTTAATCACATTCCTCGACTGTTTCATCACAACAGCCAATACATAGGGTGCGGGTCTCGTACCTTGAGACTTATGTAGTAGTAGTAGAAAACTTTTATTTAGATCTTTTAAGAAATTCGCGGATTCGAAGCCTCCGTCGTCTTTCGTGGCGCCGGCGACTTGAGGCTTCTCTTCAGCAAGGTTGGGCCCCTAGTCCAGGGCTGCACTGAGTCGCGCTGCATCAGTAGCGTGCCGCACTAAGGCCCTTTGGGCCGCGAGCTCGCTGCTGGTGAGCCGGCTCTCCCATTGCTCCGCACTCGGGAATTCGTGTTGGTGGAATGCTTTATTTCGTTCGCACTCCCATGTGATGTGGTATAGTGTGGGTGTGTCGCCGCACCAGGGGCAGTTTGCTCTGTATTGTGTTGGGGACATCTTGTTATAGATGTACGAGTTGGGGAAGGAGTTTGTTTGTAGCCTACGCCAGCCGACTGCTTCCTCCCTCGTGAGGGCTTTGTGTGGTGGTGGGTACTTGAATCTAGTCCCTCTGTATAGTTGTAATGTCTCTGTGTATCCCCCCTCGCATGCTAGTAGCTGAAGCTCCAGAACATCTGACATGCCTGCTCGGTATGTAAGCCCTCGAGCTAGGCTGTCTGCTGTTTCGTTCCCCGCTACGCCTGCGTGGCCTGGGACCCAGATTATGTGTTGTATGGGTGTCTTCTCAGCAGAGGCTGCTGCCCCACTGATTATCCTGAGGGCCATGCCGCTAATTCTGCCCTTCGTATAGTTTTTACACGTGTCTTTCGAGTCTGTTAAGATGCTTAGGGATCGGCCTTTCCTATAGCCTTCTGCTACCGCCAGCGCGACGGCAATTTCCTCGGCCTCCGTTATGCCCACGACCTCCACTGAGGCGCATGTGGCCATGTCTCCTGTGCTATTAACTACCACCGTAGCGGCTAAGCGCTTCCCTGCATGTACGTACATGGAGGCGTCCGTATAGACTGTGTTCTCTGATCGGCCTAGCCTCCTTTCTATCTGCTCGGCCCTTGCTTTTCGTCTGTCCTCGTGTAGGTTAGGATCCATGTTTTTAGGCAGGGGTCCTACATTAAAGGTCTTTCTAAGGTCGTCCGGTACGTCCGCGTATCTGTCTATGAGTCCGCACGTGTTCCGACCCAACCTTCTCAGGAGCGCCCTTCCCGTAGAGGAGCCTCTGAGTCTGATGAGTTGTGCCCCCAATTGAGCCTCGGCAAGCTCATCGAAGGTATTGCTGATTCCGAGTTGGAGTAGCTTCTCGTTTGATGCGTTTCTGGGCAGGTGTAGAGCAATCTTGTACGCCTTCCTGAGAATACAGTCGGCTTGCTCTCGCTCCGCCTTTGTTGTGAGACTTATGAAAACCACTTTGCGAAAGAAACAGGTACTGATTTTTTTCCTGTTTAGCATTTCTTTGCTTTGCGAACTGGCACTTGCCTAGCTTCGGTTTCTACATCCCCATGTCAACTATTCTTGTGGAGGTCCAGAAAAGCGGCTTTATTCTTAATTAGCACTTTTCTCATTTGTTTTATTGGCAGCATTCTTCCAGCATTATCGTTCTCCACTTTGTTTACTCAGTTGCCACCGAGAAGTGCAGCTTTACGTCATCATTTTGTTATGGCCGGGCATGCGGTCTACTTTTGTGGAGATGACAGCTATGTGTCTTCTAACTCGGAGTACTGACCGGATACCAGACCCGAATCAGAGGACAATAGCCCGTCTTGTGACATGAAATTAGCTCATACAACAAGTTCTTACTTTGAGCCCGACAAACCCGAAACACAAGTGGGTGTGAAGTGGCAATGCTCAGTGAGACTGAAATACCATCTATCCAATTTTTTTTTGTGGTTCTACCACTTTTTGTACTTTTTTATCGTTCTGAAGCATCAATAAAACAAATCTACCATGGGCCACATTTTTAAAGAAAAATTCAACCCTCAAAAAGTTTTATTGTTTCTCCCACTCTGCACTTCACAGAGAATTCAGATATCTTTAATTGGAATTTGCCCTTGAAGCCCCTCCAGTGAAACAAAGTGATTTTGTATGTAATGTCATACAAAGAATAAAAAGGAAAAACTATAAAAAAAAGAGTTGAACTTTGCTAAAACGAAGCTGAAGATTCTTGCCGATTGCTTCATTATAGCCGTAGCTTCGTTATAGCCCGCGTTGACCGCACTTCCAATGGGAATAATCGTTCCTTCAATATATCTCCCATTTCGTTATAAACCGTTTCTTCATTCTCTATGCTCCAGCTAATTACCTGATAATAAACTGTCAACGTCGAAGTGCTAGATCGTCGCAAATAACAGTTAGTGAAATATCTCCAACAATGTGCCACGACCGTTCCGTTTTTGCCAATCCGAAAGAAATATCTCCAAATTCGAAAGCCAGTACGAGACAGCGGTGCTATTTCAGCGTCCGAATGCGTGTCCAAAAGTAAAAACAACAAAACAGAAACCAATTTCCCCCCGTAGCACTTTCTTCAGCGACATCGCGTTTGCGCTGAGTGAGAAATATGGGCGAGCTGCTTCAACTTTCTAGCTCTTGTATTTCTTTGTTGCTTTAACGCTTTGACGTCAAATTCATACATTTAGAAACGTCACTTTCTTTCATGAAGGTTTACTTTCGATAACAGATAAAATCGTGATAATAAATGTTGCTAATCAAAGACATTATATGTTTCATTTTTCTTTCCATCTGTGCATCCAGAGTAAAAGCTAGAGAGATAACAAAACAAAAAATCTCGCTCACATGATAAAATTCAAGCATGTGCCGTTTCGTTTCGTGCATATTTTTATTCATGTGACGCCATAAAAATATTTCCAAAAACTTTTTGGATGCATCACGCCATGCATAC